>NW_019394774.1:0-600000 GCF_000612105.2 Orussus abietinus | reverse complement strand
CCCCGGAGTCCGAGGGCTGTGCCGCCTGAATGAGTAGCCAGGATGTCGTGACGTCGCTTCCTTTCTCGGTTATCACCGAAACTCCACCCCTGGGACTGTCGTAGCTCAGCACGTTCTTGTTGTAGTACCAGAAGATGTAGGCGGGCGGCTCCGAGCTGAAGTGAATGGCGCAGGTGAGGTTTATCGTGCTGCCAGCGCCCACGTACAGCTCTGGACCTCCCAAGATGGTGGCCGTAGGAACTGGAACGTACCATGGATTTGCGTCATATAGGTCGTATCGAAAAAACGAGCCGTTTGCTCCCAATTCACCCGAGAATCCGACCCCTCCACCCCGATTCGTGGAAAAGCGCCTCTAAATGCGGAATAGGGAAATCCTTTAACAGCGGTTTGTTGGCCGCGAAACGTGGTTTAAGGTGATGTGAAATTGGCGTCAAAGAGGTCTCGTTTATGAAGCTTTTCTCCGAATTGGGTGTACCGAATCATTTCAAACATTACAACATGAATATAGAGGTTATAAAGAAGATTTTGTATAAAAAATGAAATCTTATGAGCATGGGGACGTTCCTTATAGCTTCCACGTTCACGTTCTAAAGTTTGAAACGATTCGGCACACCCAGTTCATAGAAAAGTTTCATGAACTATTGAGCTTTCGGATGCCACTTTCACATCCCCTTAATCACAGGGAGCGTAAAAGAGGACGAAAGGGTACAGGATATGTTTCCTTATGGGGCTGTTTTATTCTCCCGTCCCACGAGAAATGTAAGAAAAAGGAGTTTCGAAGTTCTCCAAAATGGCGGAATTAAACAGGCTGGACGTTTCGATCTCTTCTTCATGATGCACGGAATTTCAGGAGAACAGGTCTGAAGTTGGATGTTCTGGGAATTAAATTGGATTCTTTAAGTACTGATTACGGATGTAGAACGACATCTGTGCTTAAAATATGTCCTATGGTTTGGTTACAAACGGCTTTATTCGAAAGGAGAGCGTCAAATCTTAAACGGCAAAAATGGTGGTAACTTTTCGGATAATCCGAGACCTAGTTAGGTTGAAAGGGTTCTTACCGACGACGTTTAGGTGAAATTGATGGGCTTTGAGGGGGACGGTGGAGATCTGGCACTCGTAGATCCCCTGGTCCCGTTCTTGGGCCCATTTGATGCAAAGTGTCCACTCGGACCACTCGTTGTTCGGGCCCGAATTCTGCCGATGGAGGGCCTGAAACCGCTGGTCGCTGGTGTAGGTGTAGGCCCCGGCAGTCAGGATGTGGATGTCCCTGTGCCTCACCCAGGACACCTGAATAGGAAGGAACATTATACGGTCGTCCTTTTGCTCCTCGGAGATTTTTCGCGATGGCAGGTGTTAATTAAGCGATTATTAATTACACAGTCGAGAAGCGCAAAGTTGCTAATCACACAGTAAAGCGCACGATTGGCAAGTGCACAGTTGCCAATTATGCGATTATTGATCACACAGATGAGAAGCGCACAGGTGCTAATCACACAGTTGGTGACTGCACGGTTGCCAATTATGCGATTATTAATCACACAGATGAGAAGCGCACAGTTGCTAATCACACAGTTGGTAACTACACGGTTGCCAATCGCACGATTGGCAAGTGTACGGTTGCCAATTATGCGATTATTAATCACATAATCGCGAAGCGCACAGCTGCTAATCACACAGTTGGTAAGCGCGCGGTTGTCAATCACACGGATGCCAATTATGCAATTATTGATGACACAGTTGAGATGCGCGAGGGTGCCAATCGCACGATTGGCAAGTGTACGGTTGCCAATCACCCGGCCGCGCCGATGCTGCCACCTTTACCGGGCATTGGGGCAACTTCCGTTTCCATAATTTCGGAGAGGTCGACGGGACTGAAGGGGCGCTAATTGGGGCCGCGAAGGAGCCTCCCCGAATGCATTTATTTGCAGTCCTTCCAGAATGGAGTCGTTCCCCGCGACTCTCGAGAATGCATTTACCTGCCCTCGTCATTTGGCTCTTCATCGCGCGCGGAAGAGGAGGCGGGGGAAAAATAGAATAATACTCGGAGACGGTTTCCGCTGGTCCATTTTTCCTCGGGGAATCTCTCGAGGTGGGAAAAGTCTCCTCGGCTCCTCGTTTTTCACGATCTCCTTGAAAAGCCAGGGCGTGCACCTTCGAAGTTCCCTCGTTCGCCTTTACGTATCTTCGTTTACGTTTCCGTCCCGGTTTCCGCGACTTGGACGCGTTTCCGCATAGTTTCCGCGGACCCGCGGCTATTTGCATTAATTCCCCGGGGAATTGCGGCAGCCCGACTCGCGGCCCGGCGAAACGGCCGCGGACATTCCGCTGCGGAATTCCGCCGGCGAGACTTCCTCGACGCGGGAACTTCGCCAGGGCATTCGAGCTTTCCGAGCCGGAAAGAAACACCCGATTTCACCGAAAACCTTTGAAGGAATGCGAGGGAAACCTAACTTTGCGGAACATCGGGCTTGCTCGCCCGAGGGGGTGAAAATCGCGACGGAATCGCGACGGAATCGCCCGGCGACGTTCTTACTTCTAGGCTCCGATTATATCTACATTGCCGGGAATTTTCATCTCATCGACTCTATTTTTATTCCGCAATTTTCGAGATTTCCTCAGCAACCCTTTAATGGAGATCTCGCGTCCTTGCGGAATCGAAGGAATCGAAGCAATCCCCTGCGCTTTATTTTCCCTGTCCATCCCCTCGGGAGCATTCCCGCGATTTCGAGGCCCTCCGGGAATATTAATCGTCAATCCTGAGGAATCTCGAGCTCGAGGCACGTCCTTAATATATGAGAAATGCCCGCCGAGGTCCTGCGCGCCGACTGCTCGCCAGGAAGTCCAATGAGGGGGAAGTCGGAACAACTTCTGGGGAATTCTCGAGGCGATTGGGAGTCGCGGCACTTTTTGTCAGTTCCCCTAGGAATTCGGGCCCTAGGGGATTCGACTCGCGACAGGCGGGGTCGCCACGCGTCCCGATTCTTCGGCATCCCAGGACTTCCGATTTCCGACTCCCGTTTTTCCAGGAATTTTATCCAGGAATTCCCCTCTCCCCCCGTCATTTGTCAACGTCTCGATCGCGTCTTCGTCCTCGGGGCTAGAAAAAGGCGTATCATTCCCACCCTTGCTTTCTCTCTCGCCTGAACACCCACCCTTGAAAAGGGTGCGGCCATTTCGCGGCGTTGGGGAATTTCAACGCGTCCCAATTTCCCTAGAATCTCTGGATTCCCTAGCCGTTTTCTCGCGGAATCCTTGCGGAGCGCTCGCGACGGAAACGTGGAATCGGTCCGGAGCAAACTCATCGTTGGAATGCTCTCGAGAATTCGGACGGAAGTAACGAGTCGCCTCGACGCCGGCGTCGGGACGCCGGGTATTCCGCCGATTCTCTTCAGGGTGTATTAATCATCGATTCGCGGAGACGCCGCGGCCGAATTTCCTCGCACATTCGCAGTTACGTCGGCTTGGATAAACTTGGTATTGTACCCACTCGATCTTCTGTTACACAGCTGAGACTGCACCGAGGAAAAGTAGTTTTCAGACAGCCAGTCTCTAAAAATTATACGATATGTATCTAGAGAAAGAAAGAATAACATCACAGGATATGTACGTAATTTTACATTGTACATTATTTTCTTTTTAAAGGTGCCATCTATTTCACGGCTCGTATGGTAACGTTTACAATGTTTACCACTATTTTCCTTAGAGTACTGGAAATAGTGCCCAAGATATTAATTCTTTTATTGAAGACGTTGACTTTGTTAGACAATTGACCCCTGTTGTCATCGTTGACAGCTATTGTTACTCGCAGAAAAATAATTCATAGTCATAATGAAACAATTTACTCGCAGTATCGAGGGTGAAGCATTGGAAAATGGACCAGAAAAATTTTGTATGGTAGGAAGAAAAGTATAATTTCACTGAGAATACATATAGTATTTTTTAAATGAAGTGCTTTCTACCTTGAAGTTCGATTTCTGGAATTTTGAAGAGTTTCGAATTTTTCTCGCTGTTTTGCTTTGCACGGATCTTCGCGAAAGCTTCGATTTCCATCGCGAGTCGATGCGCGTCTATCCCAACAATTCCTTAGGAATATTAATAGCCAATCCCTCGGGAGACCCCGAGCTGCCGGCACATCGCCGATGCAGAAGATGTCGGGGTTTCGCCCAGGCTTTTCCATCGGCATGGCGACGATAATCCCTAGGAGGACGTGCGTCCATGTGCTCAAACCTCGGCAGTGCTTCCCGGCACCTGGTGCTTCTTGAAGGATCCTCCACAGAATTTCACAAAAGAATAGAAAAAAGTAACAAAGTAAGAAAATCCATACAAAACTACCATATCAAAAAATCGCAGGAAAGTGGTGACTATTCAACCCCTGTCCCGCGAATCGCATTTGTTGGCCCCATTTGTTCATTTCACCGAAAAAGTGAAAAAGAAAGGGAACTCATATAAAACCACACCGTATTATCAAAAAAATGTCAGGAAAGTGGAGACTATTCAACCCTCGTTCCGTGAATCACATTTGTTGGTCCCATTTGTTCATTTCACCGAAAAAGTGGGAAAAAAAGGAATCCGTACAAAACCACACACTATTATCAAAAAATGCCAGGAAAGTGGGGACTATTCAACCCCCGTCCCGTGAATCGCATTTGTTGGTCCCATTTGTTCATTTCACGGAAAAAGTGGAAAAAAAGGGAATCCATGCAAAACCACACCGTATTATCAAAAAATTGTCAGGAAAGTGGGGACTATTCAACCCCCGTCCCGTGAATCGCATTTGTTGGTCCTATTTCTTCATTTCACCCAAAATAAGAAGAATAAAAAATGAATAGAAAAGCCATACGGTATCATACCGTATTATGAAAAAATCTCAGAAAAATGGAGTCGGTTCGGCCCTCGTTCCAGAAATCGCATTTTTTCATTTCACCAAAAGAAGAGAAAAATAACATCCCTTCAAAACCGCGCCATATAACGGAAAAAACTCAGAAAAGTGGAGACAATTCAACCTTCGTTCTACAAATCGCGTTTGTTCATTTCGCGAAAAAGAAAAAAAGGGAAGAATCAAAATAAAATCCGAGCAAAACCACGGCATATTACCAAAAAATCTGGGAAAAATGTAGACGGTTCGGTCCCCGTTCGGGGAGTCCTAGAGCAAGAGTCTCGGTCTCGAGGGAATTTTCAAGGATTTTCGGTTCCAGGAACCTCGCCTGGATTTCCTCCCCACTGTTGGCATAAATTTCGAAGACATGGGCGAAACGACTCGGAAAGACGCCGGGCGTCGCGAATGACGGATGTCGCCCATGGAAGGAATTCGTCCTGCTCGCGAGATAAAGGACCCGGAACGTCGGCGCGATGGGGGGTGATTTTTTACAAACTTCCAAAGAAACTCGGAGGGGAACCATTCGTACGTGAACCCGGCTCGACCGGGGGGTGCCATATATCACGGGGTTGGTCCCATTTGTTTATTCTCAAGGCCCGTTTGTTGGCGCCCCACCCACGCGGGGGTGGTTTTATTTTTTCCCCGAGGAGGGTGGCTCGCCAGGAATCGTTTGGCGTTCCTCGAATCCGGGAATTTGGCGCGGGGTGGCTTTGCTGGATTTTCCGAACGTCGCGATGACACTTCGGAGTGTCACCGTCAATTCGGGACGTCATCGGCCTCGGGTGCACGATGTCGATGTCGCACGAGCGACTCGGAAGATTAAAGACCAACCGGGGAAGTACAATGCGCCGACTGCGTTTGCTCGCAGGGGAAGCTCCGTAGCTTCTGACAGAAGCTTATTCCACCGGCGAGAGACAATCGCGCCGAGATAACAGCGATGACAACTCCCTGCGCTCGGAAATCTCGCGACGTCTCCGTTTCTCCCGGAAATCATTTTCCGTGCGAGCGACTCGCTCGTCAGTCCGTACAGATTTGTCGGAAAATTCGGAAATTCAATTCCAGACGTTCAATTCATTCCTATTCCATTCGGCTAGGAGAACGCAATAGGTATTTTACGCAAGGAAATTTTATGCTGGAAGTCAAGAGTGCCAATGGCACCTCGGGTGGATAAGGAAAGTGTTTCAATTTGTACTAAGTGGTTCTTTTATGAATACTTGACCGTCAAGAGTCGCATTAACCCTTTTGATAGCGGCCATGTCTTTCAGCGGTACGTTTTCGCTGTACCGAAATTCGAGTCGGGAATACAGCTTTGCAGTATAGACCAGTCACGACAAATGTTCATTATAGTCAAAAAGAATGTAAATGGAAAGCCAGGGCAAAAAAATTCGACCGAAGTTATGGATCGATTCAAAATTTTAACCGGTAACTATAATGCGACGCCCCTGTCATCGGGCGCGAATTAAGAATTTTTTTACTTAGAATTGCACCTCTGCTTTTTTTTTTGTACATGGATTTTATGCAATTCAGCGCTGGAGTGTAATAAAAATCGTACATCTAGGTACGCAAATGAGACGAAATCATTTGATTCTGCGTACAGAGTTGGCATTGTAGATTCGCTCAGAAGATCGAACCCTCGAATTTGTATTTTACCATTTATTGAATAAGTTTTTCATAAGGGTGTTAAGAACTTCAACGCTTTATCTTTGTTTCCGCGCAGTTTCGGAAAATCCGCTCGTCCTTAATCCGCGAGAATATCGGATTTTTCGGGGTAGATTTTTCTAGGACTCGTTTTCCTGGCGGAAGGATTTTTCGGCCGGGCGGGAGATAAAAAAGTGCTTCTTTGTCGCACGGCAGCCGGGGGGTCTGCCGGCCGAAAGAATGGATCTCGCAATTTTATGCTAATTTCCGTCCCGCTCGTTTGGGACTCGCCATCGTCCCCGGACAATAGGGGAGCACACATGCGGCGATGCGCTCTTCCTCGGGAACGGAATAAGCTGGATGCGTCGAAATAATTAATCCCCAGGATGAAAGGACGCCACCCCCCGGTCCCTGCCACCGGCGCAGTCCATAATCGCGTCAGAGTGCATTTAACGGATGCAATTTCCGGGGAATTGAATCGAATAAATATTAATGACCCGGCGAATTGTCCGCCGACCGGCGTCCTTTCAGGGGGGAAAAACGAGTTCCCAGGATCGCGTCGTCCTGTGGAGAAATTCAAATGGGCCGGCTTCGGGGACCTGATGTATGGGCCCAGGGTCTGCCGAGGATAACGAGGTCGACCCGAGAACGCAAACTTCCGCCGGGAAATCTATCCCAGCCAATTTGAGGAGGAAATATCAGATATCGAATGAAGAAATCGTTTCAGAAATGCTACCAGGTCTCCCAGAAAATTTATCGCCATCTTTGCGGTTTATGACGACGTCGGTTGCATTTTCTTTATCTATGCTACATATCTCTTGAAGCGCGAACTTCGCTCTGCATTCTGATAACAGTAATTGCGTTTCAAATATTAATTCAGGCAATTTAATTAAAGATGGATAGGAAGGAAATTTAAGCGATTAGCTCGCAATATCTGCGATACATTCGGCTTAAAAATCGTCAACGTAGAGGACAATGACGGTTTCAAATGTCCTATAGCAAAATGGAAAGACTTGAAGATGAAAGGCGTTCCGAGCGACCTGCGCCCGGGATGCAATAAAAAGCATCAATGTTTAGAACAATTATCGTTGTCAACGGGTTTGCGTTTAAGAATGGTAAGCAACATGGATATAGAGGGAAAATGAGTGTATTCGGAAGCAAAGCCGCAAATCTTGGACAACAAAATCCGGAATAGCTTTCCGAACGACCTAATGCGATTTTTTTCCCCTCTGGGGAGGAATCGAGGGATTTAGTGGAATTCCGCGGATAGGTCGGGAGAATCGCGAAGGAATTTCGGAATTGGCCCGGCCCTTGAGAGCCAATCCCGAGGGAGTACCCAAAGACCTCGGGACTCCGGGGGTGAGGATCCTGTAACATTAATTGAACGAGAGTCAGAGGTGCGCCATTCTTTCTCGCGGCTCGCCTCCACCTGGCGATTCCCTCGTTTAATCGATAACCATAAAGTTTAACTGCCGAAGGGTTACCGGAAGTAATAACGACCTCTTCGGGGGAGTATCGGGTCCTGGAGGACTCCATCGGCGAGTCCTGCCGCGGATTTTACAAGGCTCGCGTAATGCTCCCTTAATGGCCGCGGCGAGCCTGAATTATTCAGCGGCCGGCTCGAGGACGTTAATTATACATTATCGAGCTCGTCAGGCTCATCTGCAACGACGAGGATTCTATTCCGTTGATTACGACGTAGCTTAATTCAGAATGCAAATTGCAGCCTTTAGTGGAGCCTGCCCTCCGAGCTCGCGACTTCCGGAGGTCCTTCAAGAACGCTCTTTCCTCCACCAGCGATTTCATTCCTCCCCTTATCGGAATATCCTGCGCTTTCCACTTCCTTTTTCCACTCCCTACGATTCCTTAATTACCCGGCGGAAATATAGGCCGTTTTCCCGGGCTTTTCCGATTCTTTTTTGAATTTTTCCGCGCTTCAAAGACTCCCCATTTCTGTACTGAGAAAAATTTACTTTCTAGGTGCAATTAACTATTTGCGGCAATCTAAATGTTTCTTGCCAAAGCGACTTAGTAGTTGATATAACAAATTACTCACGGTGAGTAAATATTGAAGAGTCGTCGGTTACCGTTGGGGGTTACAGGAAAAATACCAACATGTTGATAATTTGAAATTCTAATTTGTTATTAATTCATTCCAAGTATTTCACTCTTTGAAGTCACTCAACTTTTCTTCCCAACGTGTTCATGGGAAATGTAACGATAATATGACAAACAGGTGGAGGTGAAATTAATGAAGAAATATGAAAATTGTAATTTGACTTAATTTCATCTGATCTTATCTTCCTGATAGTACCTGGGACAGATATGTATGGCATAAGAATTTCTTCTTTTCTCGATAGTGATACTTTTGCTCAGGGTGCGGGGAGTTCTATAGATAAGCATGGGGGATCTTCCGGATCTACGAAGCACCGGAAGCGAAGGGATCGTAAAAGTAGAGCCAAGACCTCGAATTCTCTGTGAATTTGCCGAATACCTTCTCTCCTTGAATGTCGTGTCTCGAAGAGTTGCGGAAAGCCGCGAGAAAGAGCGTCGTAGGAAAATGTGTGTCAAGGTGGATGTCGTCTTCCTCTTGTCGTTGCTTTCAGGGGATCTCGGTATTAAATCGGACTTTATTGCTCGAACGCGAAATTCCTCTCCAATCTTGGACATTTGGAAATCAGGACCGACCCCCCGCGGCTCTTATTTCAACCTGATGGAATTACCTTGGCAGGTGCTCCAGGGCACTTGATCTCGGCGTATGCAAGGAGTCAAAGGGCGGTCAAGAGCATCCAAAGGGAGGGCTGAAATGGTGGAGTGGTTCTTTTCCTGACCCCGTCTTGCTACGTCCCTCTGAGGAATTTTAAATGTTACCGAGGAGCTCCAGAATTCCCCAAATCGTGAATGTTCACGAGATTGAACTCCTTGATTTTTCCGAGCAATTTTGAATGTCCCCGATGAGTCTCAGAATTCGAATGCATTTCTTCGAATTATTTGAAATGCCTTCGACGAGCTCCAAAATATATCCAATAGCGTATGCACGAAATTAAAAAGAAAAGAATTAGATTTCCCTAGGAAATTTTAAATTCCTCTGGTGAATTTCAATATGTATCCACGAAATTAAAGTCCTACATATTTGCAATGAATTTAAGAGCGTTCTTGGTACGTTTCAAAATTTGTCAGATCACGCACATCGACGAAATTAAAGTCTTGGCTTTCCCCTCGAAATTTGAAATGTCCCTGGCGAGTTCGAAAATTCAGCAGGTCGGGCACATCCGCGAGATTAACCCCTTACTATGCAATGACGAGTTACGTCTGGAATAACGTATAAAGTACGTCTATCCACCAAACAATTCGTAAGGCAAGGGGTTGAAGTCCCTTTCGAAATCGTTTCCCAAATTTCGCCGACATTCGCTTGAAAAGTCTTCCGCTCGAGGACGACCCTTTCGTTGGCAGGGAGAATTTCTGAGGTCCTTGATCTCGACATTGAGGAGTCACGAGTTGGGCAAGAATCCTTAGGGAGGGAGGATTAAAGTGGCGAATGAAGTTTCCTTTTCTCCCTTTCCGGCGTGTCCTCCTTCCGTCTTCTCTTTCCTCCTCTCGAGGGCGGCGTTCGAGGAACGTTTTGCGCGATTTAAGGTGATATGAAATTGTGATATATACATACCGAAAAGTCAAAATATTCATAAAACTTATCTCCAAACTGGATGCACCAAATTATCTAAAACTTTAACACGTTATTATAGAGGCCTTAAGGAAGAACGCGGTGCCCGTGAAATTTCATTTTTCGAGATAAGTACAAATTTTTGGTTCGAGAATAGAAATTTCATGGGCAGCGCGTCATTTCTTAGGGCCACAATCACGTGTTAAAGTTTCAGATAATTCGGTGCACCCAGTTTGGAGAAAAGTTTTATCAATATTTTGACTTTTTGTTGTGTATATATCACACTTTTATATCACCTTAAGGGGACGGCCACATAGGGAGCTCGAGAGGGACCTTTGAATACCCGACCACGAGTCCAAAACTCGAAGATCGAATCGAGTCAACCCTCGACCTAGAGTCGGAGGTTGCCTCGACCTACACGAGGGAATGGCGCAATCCGAGGCCCGAATCCAGCTTGGCCTCTGTAATATTAATCGAACCGGTCAAAGGAGCTAATTTATTTAGCAGGACCTGCAGAGCTCGCCTGAATTTCGCCCCAAATTCGCGTTATGGCCTCGACTTGCCAATTTTCGGGGGCGCCCGGCTTTGAGTCAGTGGTAAATACTGAATTAGAAAATCTGAAGGCAATGAAAACCCACTCAGACTCGATCGAGAGTCTCTTCGTTGCGATATCGAGTGCAGAGAGAAAGAAGAAAAAAATGAACGATGATAAAGTTGGGAGAAAATGCACTGTCAGGTTATATTAAGGTGGTATGAAAGAGTCAGTCTATGTATATCTGAGAAGTCGAATCGTTGGGGAAAGTATTCTCCGAATTGGGTGTACAGATTCGTTTGAAGTTTTACCAGGTGAATACGGAGGCCCTAAATTAGGTCCTGAAATTCAGGAAATTTAATTTTTCATCCAAAATTTATTTATTTATCATGGACTAGAACGAATTTCCGAAATGACATATGGAACACTTTATTTCGTATAATTCTCAACGTAGAGGGTAGAAGACTAACATAAATACAAATGTCGGGAACGGGATGCGCCAGGTAATGTTATCACTTGAGTATTCAAAATGACGTTCCCACCAAAAACAGTATACATGAATTTCAATTTATCGACCTCGATTAAATTTTTCAGCACTTTTCATATCATCAGTCAGTTCCATGAGTTCATGGGAGGATTAGTAAAGGTTCAAATATGTACCTTTTGAAGCAATACGGTCTTATTCTCATCTTTCTGGTAGTTTTAATGAAGCATCGTTTCCTAAAGAACTTCAGCGTAGAATAATTTGTTCATGAATTTACGGAATAGCCCAATATTTACGGGAGTGGAAGTCTCAGGAAATGGTGCCGAGTCTGTCAACATTCGGGGCCATTATTGCCCTCCGCGGATTTATTAGCAATGCCGGAGATATTTAGTCATCGGGGAGCTCCTGACCCGAGAGCACCGGTTTTCCCTCAAAATTACAATCCACCCCCTGGCCGGTTATTGACCACTCGACGGCTTCATTGACTTCCTCTCGATAACTGAATCGGATGATCGATATTGGTCCCGCCAGGGAGGGAGACGGAAAGGTACTCGATCTTCCGATAGCCCTCTGGTATCGGTGAAAAACCGCCATTGTCTCTCCTGCCGGGAGATTCGCGAAATTTGTCAAAGATCGCGGGATTCGGTGCAACAAATAATGGCTCGAAAGCTGATAAGAATTTTTACGACCGCCGAGATTTACGGGCGAGCAGGGCTCACAGGGCAGAGTGCTTTGGGGGATTCGATGGGGAATAATGGGGGAAAATTCTTACGATCTTGTCGCCGAGATTCCTGACTCGGCAGGTGAGGTAGGCCGATTTTCCCACGAGGGCGGTGACATTCGTGGGCTGATTGAAGTCGAAATTTGGATCCGGTTTTGCTTTCAGCCCGGAGTCCAGGAGCTGCTGCCGAGGTCTACCCTGGACTCCGTGTCTCTCCATGGTGTCCATGGTCCGGTCTCCCATGCTCAGAGTATCTGCAAAATAAACCGAATCTCTCGTTAGAACCGCCATTTTCCTTCGGATTCACCTTTTATCAATTTAACGATATTTTGTCACAATTTCCTCGCCCTACCCCCGCTTATCTTCATCCTGGGAAAGGCAACCCTCCTATTCTTAGGGTAATTTCTTCCCAAACTTGATACTCAAACTGAAGATAACTACGTGATAACGATAAATCGCTGCGATAAATTTGGGAGATCGGATCGGCACGGAATTAACTGACAGGTGGACGCCATAAATTCGATTTATCTACATGGGTCACAAATCGGTGTAATTTATCGTTACACGTGTAGCCATTTTAATTTTAAGGTTGATCGCAATCTGAATTTTTAGGTAGCTACACAAATCCGGGCAAGAGTTTATCTGCATTCAACTAAGAAGTAGCTGTAGAAGAATTCGATTTAATTACATAGATCGCAGATCGCTGCGATCTATCATTGCGTGGCCATCTTCAAATAGGGCGAAACGAGAGATTCCGTCAGGTATTACGTTTCCTCGAATTTCCAGATTTTCCAGACTTTCGTTCAGAGTTTCTATATTTTCTCCCAGAATTTCCAGTTTTTCGCCCAGAATTTCTAGACTTCTCAGCCAGGAATTCCGAGAGCACATCGAGCCGCGAATGGTCTCGAGATTGGACATTCGAGGAGACCAGAAATCGGAAACCCATCGACCGGTCGATTTGGCGATTAATGAAAATCTGCCACCTCCGGGGTAGGAAGGAACGACTCTCATTAACGGCGGGCCTCGGGAATAACGCGGAAACGCTAATCCCACGGAAGGGTACCGGTGAAATCCTCCTCTTTTCTTCGCTCGTTCGGGAAGCAATTTACGGGCGGCGAGGTATTACGACAGGGTATAACAATAACAATGGAGGGAGCCAAGGTAATGAGGGTCCTCTTCGAGTTTTCCCCTTTGTTCTTCGAATGACCGAGGAAAACTAGAAATGGTAATTCGATGCCGAAGAGTCGACTTCCCCAGCGAAGTCGCGACTGTGGAAGTCCGTGGGTGCGCAGACAAATCGAAGATGGAGCTTTTCCGATTTTTCCTTCAATTTCTGGAGCCTGGGTAACCACTGGAGACCTGGGGGAAAATCATTAAAAATCCCCACGGCCGCGTTTAATTAATCGCGCGGCAAGGCGGCCTTCTACTCTGGAACCGGAAGTCAAAGTTGATAATAATAAACAATTTATACGGGGCGCCGAGGTAGCAACGGAGGATATAACGATAAAGAGTGGAAAGAGACAATGAGGCTCGTCTTCAAGTTCTCCCCTCGGCTCTCTGAATAACCGAGGAAACTCGCGATTTGGCGCCTGAGACTGCATCTGCTCTTCTTCGGGAAGTACCTCGAAGAGGAAACTAATTAATTTCTTCAGCCCGACTTGTTTATGAATATTTTATAAACCTTGAAATTAATTTAGTGATCCAGCATCAGCGTCGATGTTGATTAGCTCTGCTCCGTTGGAAACGTGGTGGAGTCGCCAGGGCGATTCGACCCTGAAGAAGCGGCTTCAGGGGGAGCTTGTGGTTCTTATTCAGGTTCTGCAGTTTAGTGTCTCTAAAGTTAATTTATTATTCAACGATGAGCGTCGATGATGATAAGCTCTTCTCTATTAGAAAGGTGGTGGAGTCGCCAGGGCGATTCGACCCTGAAGAAGCGACTTCAGGGGGTGTCTTTATTCGGGTTCTGCAGCTTAGTGTCAGGTTTATTTTACTCGCGGCACAGAGAGGTCCTCTCGGTAATCATAAAAGTGTCGATAATCGAGGCATTTGCTTTACTGCGGAATTAAATTCCCTTGCTCGCGCGATGGCTGGCCGGGCGTAATCGTCGCAGGAACTACCCTCGAGGAATCGAACGACCCGAGGGTTGCAACTTTATCGGCTCGGAGATATCGCAAAGTTTGCGCTTTCCGAGATCATCGATCGGCAGGAAAGCGAGATGAGAATTCGTCCTCAGGACTCGAACTCGAAGTGGTTCCCCTAGGGCGGAAAATCGAGTCTCTTAAATCCTCCCTTTTTCATGTGAAACTTTTTATGGATAGTAGATATAAGTTCGCGTGTTACTAAAGGGATGTAACTTGAAAGTGAAGTGCTTTCTTCTGTTATTTGCAGTCAATTAAATACCATTCACCTTCATCTTTCCATCCCAGTATTAATAAAATTTGCATAAAATCTGTCGTTAATGCCAGGGCGTTATTCTCCCATTGCCAATTAATATGCTGACATTTAAAGCGAAGCAAAATCAGGGAATAAAATACAAAATAAAATGAATTGTACTCGAAATAACCCGCAGCGTAACGGCGTTTCGCGAGGAAGCAATTAATAGTTAATAATACGAATTTTGTCTCAATTTCACTTTTCGACTCGGGGATTTCGGCGGCCATGCACCTATTATTCTCCTCCCGATAAAGTGCCACGAGGAGCAGCGAGGTTAAAATAATTTCCCAGAGTAAACTCGAGTCTTTGTTTCGGCGGTACATTCGAGGTATCATTTCCACCCCTGGAGAGGAACGATTAAAATATTTCCCCGACTCGAGGGCAGTAACGTCCGAACGGGATCCACGTAAATTCCATCTGATCCTGGGTAAGGCCCTCCTGGTTCTGCTCGCTTATTTCCGGGTGCACTCCAACGTCGGCCGCTTAAATTAATTTCGGCCGGGTTTTAAGCTCATGGAGCTTATTACGAGCTTTTGCGGCCGCCGCGCGACCTGACTTTACCCCCTTCGGTGCATTTCGATCGGCGCATTCCGCCCTCTCCAGTCTCTCCCCGGTTTTCCTCGGTTTTTTTTTATCACTTCCCCTCGTTTTAGGTCTATCTCTCTGTCCACTATTTTCACGGGAATGAAAGCTCGACCTCGAAGCGGAATATATTTTTCTCTGGGGCTTTTGGAGGCGACATTTTCGCCGGCCAAAAGACTCGTTAGCGCGTTTCGAAGGATAAGCTCGGGCTGTCCTCTTGCTCCTGGCAGATCTCAAACCTCGCGAAACCGCGTCAAGCTCGAAAGCTCTCGACTCGCTGAAAGCGGCCACCGACAACCGGGAGCTTTTGTTCCAGGATTGTTGCGTGTCGGGCACAGCTCCTTACGATTTCGCCTCGTTTTAAAGGAACTGTGTCAAACGCACCGTCGTGATCCGGCAGCAAACTGCAAATGAAATTGGAACGAAAGCTCGGTGCATCTTTTTGAATTCTCAACTCGTTCGATATTTCCACGGCGCTTATTCGGTCTCCTTTGTTAAGGGACTCGTGTCTATTGACATTGTTAAAACCACCCATTTTTGAAACAGGGTAGAAACGAAACATTAAAAATACAGTTTAACCGTGTTATTATTAAAAATACCACGAGTTTACCTAAAAAAATTGTTCTGAGACTTTAAAGTCGTTTTCCAAAAAAAAAAAAACTGCCATTTCATGGTTTGTCGTAAGATATCTAAGAAATGATCGATTTCGTACAGTTCATATTTCGGACACTTGGTGATGGGACACATGTGCTATAGAAATGACCACCAATAATTGTTGGATGTAAAGCTCCTTAAAATTTCAGTGATTTATTTTGCCATTTTGCGCGCTTTCAGGTATATAAATAAGAGTTAGAAAATTATGACAGTAGGTTCACGGGGGCCATTGTCAAATCTGTATATCTTGACGAATGACAGCCTTAAATCACGTGTCGGACAATGTCAACCAGATTGCTTCGATTATACGTCCATATTTATGTGTTTGCCTTGTTTCATCCATGTTCGTATTTGGACGTGTCAGCTTCAGGAGACATCTCTTTCCCGGGTGGAGTCGGTCCTCTTTTCGGGAAATAAGGTCGACCTCCACCTTCTAAGAGCTTTTCTTCGCCAAGACGTCCTAGAGACCGAATTCGCAGGTGCGTCTCGGCGGGTGCATTCCTCCCAGCAACGGGACAGTGCAATTGCATCTCGTCTCGGTGCAGGCGGGGTTACGAAGGGTTACTTCGAGTAATTACATCCGTGGCGTAGCCCCGTCCCGTAAAGCTCGCCTCGCAGTCGGGCAGCTGCAACGCAGCGAGTCTGCTGCACCGGCGATGCACCGGAGCTGCAGCCGAGCTTTAAAGCCCGCGGAAACTCAGCCCGTCGAGCTTTAATTGCGACGGAGGCGCCGAGCCGGGTGTCGGTTGCTGGATGACTCGCTTCTTGGTCCCAGCCTTCGGTTGCTGGATGCAGTCGTCGCTGGTCCACGGGATGCTGGATGCATCCGCCTCCGAGATCGACGCGTCGAGCCGCGGGCGCCATCCGAGAAGAACGGAATAATTATTGGAGCGGAGTCACGTACTCGGTGAACTTTATAACTTCGTCGCCTCTTGTCGAGCTTTTGCGAGCCGTCGAGCTGCAAGCTTTAACTCGAGGAATAAGAAATACTGGGTGGCCGCCCCCGATGGGTCGTCATTAGAGCTTGCAGAGGGATCGAATCAGGTTCCAGAGAAAATTCGGGAAAATTCGAAAGCCTCTTGGATATTGAATAATTACGTCGAATGGTGGTTTTCAGTTTTTCTTTTAGGGGAATTCATAATTCGCCGCCTCTTGTCCAGCTCGAGCTTTTGAGAGGCGTCGAGCTGCAAGCTTTAACTCGAGGATTAAGAAATCCTGGGCCGTGATTGGGACGACTTGCAGGGGGATTAGGCAAGGTTTTAGTGAAAACTCGGGAAAATTGGAAGCCTTCCTGGATTTTGAATATATAGAATGACGGTTTGCAGCTTTTTTGGGGGAGGATGTTTATTTTGAATGTTTTTATCCCATCAGGGACTGAAAGGTGTATTTTCGGGGGTTCTCCCTGGGCGGCCTGGAACGATTGTAGTTTTGCGAGCCGGACGGATTTATGGGGCATTCCGGATATTTGGGTCCCTGGGACATTTTAACGGGGGGCATAAAATGGGGGGCACGAAAATCCTGTCGGAGGGGAGTTTCCGTGCAGTTTCGCGAATGTCGTGTCGTTCGCGCTGGGCGACAAGACTTAATTGCCGCTCCGGAGGAAGCCGCTTCCCTTCGGACTTCCGGAAGGCTCCTGATGGTTGTACAGGAAGTTTAACGGAGCCGGAAGTGCAAAGTTGGGTATAAACAATTTACTTGGACGATATTCTGCGACTCTGGGTACAGTGGCCCTAGGTGGGCCCTTTCAGTTAGGGGAGAATCCTGGACTCCATGGAGCTTCTTCAAGGTCTTCGACCCTTAACATCCTAAAGACGAATAAATGCGTCCGACGTTTGGTCCAATATTGCCTGCACGCATTCAAGAATTTCGCACATTTGTCAAGAGAACTCCGTTCTCAAAGGGTTAAGGGGGAAAACTCGCAGTTACAGAATTTCTCGAATGGGAACGTAGAAGAAAGTGGACCCGAAGGGTCAAGGCTCGTCGAGTTATTTTTAATATCCCTGATGAGCTTCATAATTCGTCGATTGCGCATATCAATGAAATCAAAATCCCGGATTTTCCAGAGGAACTTTAAATGCCCTTGACGAGTTGAAAAACTCCCCAAATTATCCACATCCAAGTTAAAATCCTGGATCCGTTCGAAAACCACTTAAATTTCATCCACATTCGCAAATTCGAAGGAAGATTTTCCAAGGTCCTTAATCTCAAGACAAGATGGATAATGAAAGTGTCACGGGTTGGGTAAAAATTAGATGCAAATAGGAGAGAATACATCTACTCGAAGGAGGTGATGTCGAGGTTCAGGAAAGAGCAACATCCCCCGACAAAATGGAACTTTCCAGGACCTATGCCATTTGGTAACTCTAGGCTTAATTATAGTCCTGGGACCCGGGAGAAGAGGAGTCCCGTTTCAAGGTGGGCTTTGGATCGCTCCTATCCTGGAAAGTTACCAAGGAGACACGGGGAGAGAGTCTCCGCACTCTCGGTGACGTTTTCAGACGAGGCCCGGGATTTCGACGGGGACTAATCCCGGCCACGGGGATCAGGGAATTTAAGGACCAGCAGTTCTGTCGGGCCGCTCGATACGCATGCATTTCACAGGAGTCCGCAGTACGAGTGGCACATCGGGGCCTCGATGCATTCCCGGACATTTGAATATTTAGATCGTGACCGGATTTTCCTCGGGACATCCGACTGATTCCGGAGCGATGGCGACCCGGGTCGTCAACCTAGGCCAAGTTTTCCCCACAGGGAAAAAAGACATCAAGACGGCATTGCCGAGGACTTTTACTGCAGTAACAATTGCACCAACAGCCAATATATTCCCAACTCTATCACACATATAGAGAAGAAGAAAGAAAGAAAGAGAAAGCCTTCTCAAAATTAGTAGTACACATTTTTACGTGTTTACACATTTGTTGAAGTAATATAATGGAATGGTATTTTATGTTACGATTGAATTACTTCTCCGCGCGAAGGGACGGAATCCCGCGGATTCGACGAGACCTCAAGAACCTTTTCCTTGAGAAAATTCCAAGCCTGGACGCGATCGAGGACTACTATCCCCGTAAAGAGACGTCCCCTTCGACTTCTTCGAACTCGAAGAAATAATTTTAATTGGCCATTAAGATGTCTAATGTCGGTACCGAGACCAGAGGCGCGAGTGGCAGGAGAGGGACCGGCGGGGCAGAAGATACGCTCCTCCCACAGTTAAACGCTCCTAATTTATCGTTTAACTTGATCCTGCAGATCGACCCCGCGTCTCGAGGATCCTGAAGATCCCGTCAAAGCCTCGGGAAGGACGTAAAGGCGAGTCCCGAAGACGCGACGCCGCGAGGGAGAGCTTCGGGCCGCGTCCTCGAGGCGCTCTTGCAAATTTACAAGTGGCTCTTAAAGGATTAAACGAGGATCCCGAGGGAGCACCTCGCGGGGTCAAGGGATGCACCAGGATAGAAAGCGCGTCCCTTTTAAGACGTCTCGTGACCCCGAAGACGTCGGGAACGACGAGTGCCTCGCCAGGGTGGAGGCGCCCCGAAATCGAGAGATTTCTTTTCTCCCTGACTTTCTTGCCTTTCCGAAGTTCCATTGCTACTGTAACTTGAAAGGCCGGTTCGGACGTATCCGTGGAGTGCATGTCGGTGCATCGTATGTCGATGTACTGCATGTCGATGTACTACATGTCGATGTATTGCATGTCGATGCACTGCATGTCAGTGAACTGTATGTCGGGGCATTGCACGGATGGTGGAAATGATTATTAGAAATAACTCTTTAGATTTATATTCAGGGACATTCTGGTATAAATCCAAAATGTTCTTATGCACCGACGTATGGATACATTTGAATCGGCTTTAAGTATTGATAACCAAAAAATAAGACGATACCAGAGATTTTAGAAAATATAAACTGCACGTCTTATTAACTTGAATCATTCAGGGGGTATTTAACTATATTTCAAGTTCGTACAAATTTGAAGTAAAAATTATCCGGAGATTTTGGATGTTTCCAAAGAAGAATACCAAGACCGCACGGAAAAGAGGAGCGATTGAGTCGGTACTTGTCCGGTTTTCTAATGACCTATTTCTCGGTTTTGTTCCTTTTAACTGTATGCTGCTTTCCGATAGTTTGGTTGGGAGGGAAGTTTTCTTTCCTCCCTCCCATGGGAGAACATTATTCTATTAAATATGTAAAAAACCGGAAACGGTTCTCCCCGTAGACGTCCATCTTGGTGATGCATCCTGCGCGATTTCCCCGGACCGTGTGAATTTACCAACTCGCTATTGTTGCCGCTGCGGTGCCGCAACGGAAGAAACACGCACGTATGCCCTGGGTTTAAAAATCCAGTGCCAGGGTAACCAGGGAACCGACTAGGAACCGGGAAACCAGTCGGCGATAAATCAGTCCCGGGGCCATAAAAGCCGATTAGCTTTCGACCGGTCGTTTTCTTGGAGGGAATCTCCAGTGGAAAGCCGAGTCTTCGATTCCCTCCTGAGCTTAATTGCTCCCGATGCCGGGGTGCATACGTGACCAGGTCGAGGTCCAGGAGTCGGCTCTTCCGGACGTGATGCCGCGAGGCTCGGCCGAGGCTTGATACCGCTCGCAAATGTAACCCTGTATAAATGGGTCGAGAGCACTTAGGCCAGCGCAGTTAAAACACGGGAGAACTTATTCTTACGGAGGAGCGACGCTTCCGGGTGGAAAGGCGAGAGGGCTGAGCTTTCGGGGGTGAAAGCCCGTCCGGCGCTTTCGACGAGGACGTGACCGGCACGCAGAATTCTCCTCGGTCGAAAATGGCGAAAATCGCACCAAAAGTCGCCTCCAGCCCCCACTTGAAGGGGATTTTGCCGAGGCAGGGGTAGTTTAGGAAAAGATATCAATTTAGACGCCGGACCGTGGAGGGTGGCACCCCTTTTTCGGGTTTGGACCATCGAAGATGGTGCGAAGTGACGTCCCCTTTAGGCTGGGACCACTAGAGGGTTGTTTCGACATCTGTCGTTACAACGTCCGTCGTGGAAGGGTTTTACGACTTATTCCGGTGGACACGCGAAGGACGTGCGTCGCTTTTGTTAAAATACAGCGTCTGTTGCAGCGTACGTCGTTTTAACGTCCGTTATTACAATGTCTGTTAGAAGTATACTATGACCTATCTTGGAGAACCCACGACCGACGTGCGTTGATTTGGTTAAAATACAACGTTTATTATAACGCAAGTTGTCTTAACATCCGCTGTGGAAGGGTATTCTGACGTATTTTAGTGGACTCACGTGCGACGTGCTTTGCTCTTGTTAAAATATAATGTACATTGTAACGTACGTCGTTTTCGATGTTGGCGCAGTCCTGGCCTTAGGGCCCCTTCACACAAGGCGTTTTCGAAATTAGTTTATGCAGTGGGACGACAACATTGCATGAATTTGCGGACTAAGTGAAGTGGCCCTTGTGCTCCTCCAAGAGATTTCTCCCAACAGGGGGTGGAAAGGGGCGGAATCGGCGTCGTTAAAGAGGCATTTCTGGGACGCTTAATTTCCTGTGGTGTCCCTTTTAATCTCCGAGTTTGGATTCGCCGCTGTCCGAAACACTCGCAGGGTGGAGGCACCCTTTGGGTCACTTTGGGAGGGTGCTTTGTAGAGCGAATGGGGTGGATCAAGAAACTCGGCAGAGTTTCGCGCCAAACGCATACAGGCTGTGGCAGAATTTCTGCTCACGATTTGCACGTTAACATCCTCGTTGGGAATATAGTCAAGAAGTTTTGTCCCATTTCTTCCTACATCTAACGTTTCTTCCAATTTACCCACCATAATCGAAAAATAATCGACAAGGATCTCGATTAGTTCACCGCGTATCACCATTTCTCTTCTATCATTGACGTAGAGATAAGACTACTCACAGCATCCGCTACTCAACGCGCCTGATCGCCCCTTCTTCAAATAATTCTTACAGACAAATTATACGTCGGAGAAAGAAATTCCGTGGGACTTTTTCACTACATTTTCACCAAGGATTGCAATAAAAAATACCTTGGTCAAGGAACTCCGTTACATCCTGGGTAAAGGCACATAAACGCGGTAAGAGGAACCTAGTCTTCCTCATCAGCGGGGTTTTAGTTGGCACGTCGCAGCTGATGGAAAATTCTTATTCTAACGTAGCTTACTGAAACGATTAAGATTTTATCAGGTCCTCGGGTCAAGATTTCTATTCGCGAATATTTACTTCGAACGCTTATACTTATGGGATCCTAGGGAAATATTCAAAGTCGGCCGAGTCTTTGATTAAACCGGGAGCCGATTAAGTCGGACGTTCAGGAAACCGCCCTGGAGGTGTTGTTCTCGCAACCCCCGTGGCAGGGCTTACGCGGTGTTAGGCAAATCGTCGAGCTGATTATCTCCGATTGATCGCGACTTAAATCTCGCTAATCGAGGATCATAGGTTGTCAGGACCAGGGTCGAAGGCGAGGGAATTCTCGTCACGTATGAGGCGAGGCGTGCGCTCATAAACGTCGCCCTTCGTTACCCCAACCTCGGCCTTCTCTCTCTCTCTCTCGGCCACCCCCGGACCTACTAACCCTTTTCTGCTTGTTTCCTGCCCGTTGTTTCAAGGCTTGCTCGACATTCTCGGATGATTAATGCAGTCTCTTTGCTTCGAGCCTTTGAAAAGTGCGTTTCCAGGTCTACCCGGAAACGATCCGGATCCACCCTCGACGCGGATTAAATTTCTAAAAGATATCGGACGGTTCGATCTGCAATATCAACATCGCATGTAGAATTATGCGGACTGATTACCATCAATGAAATGAGATCAAATGGATTTCTAAATCAAATACTAGATCCTCTGAGTTCCGTACAACACTTGATCCGAAATATGAAGTAAGACTCATTAATATTCCTAATACTTGAGACCAGGACAGATAATTCTATTTGCAATGTCATTTCCATTTGATATTACCTGCTATCATCTGCGATGCAACGCTGATTGCAGCGAGTAATTAATTTCGCTTAGGAAGTAAACTTTTCGCCTGTTCGATTTTCGACTCGTTCAAGCACCGAGTAGGTAGGTACTTATGAGAAGAAAACAAAGACGTAAATTTATATAAAATGTGTTTGTCAATAATTAACGAAGTGATTCTAGATGTCACAGGAGCATCTTCGGGGGGTCGAGGGTCCTTTGAACGGGGGTATGACTTTTTTACGCACGAGGAAATACTGCAAGAGCTCGCTCAGCTGATACGTAGGATCGGGCGTTATCCTTGTCCTAGGTCGGGAAGGACCCGGTTTATTATCCTCGCAACGGGGGCGACCCGTTACCGAGACGATCCTGGAAAACGTCGAAGAGGTTACGTCCAATTACGTCGAGTGTCTGCCGGATCGATCCTGGATGCAGGATACAGCATTCTGCCGCTCGTGTCCGCGGTTCTTAGGGGGATGAAAATATCGGCGGATCTCGCGGCATTATCCTCCGGGGCGGCATTGCCTCGTCGGCCATTATTATCCCGGCAATATCCTTCGGCGGGGCTCTTGACAAAAGCACAATTACATCGAGTATCCGTGCCACCGATCGATCTCCTTCGTGGATGCAATATCGTTATACTCGGTAACCTGGTAGAGTCCTTTAGAAAAGTCCGGGGGGTCGTCCTAGGCGAGGATCGATCCTGCGGGGAAAAATAGGGCCGAAAGGAGAGCAGCTCCCGAAAAGCGGCGATTATTCTCAGGGATGTTCATCCGACTCAGAGAGGGATGAGGTCAGGGTCCTTGGAGCCCCGAAACTGTCCTTTTTCAATATCTCCATCGATCCTTGGACAGGAGTCACCTCAAACCTGGCGTGCGGAATAAAATATCCAGAGGCGAATAAAATATCCATAAAAATGGCAGGACTCGGAGAGTCAGCGCCGAAGGACCCATCTGCTTCAATTATCCTTAAGAGGCTCCTGGGAACGGAAGTCCCTGTTCCCCGGGACCTTCGCGAAGGAGGGAACCTCGGGTCAGAGTCCTTCATGAAAATGAAATCTTGGGCAATAAGACCTCGGCGAGATGAAATTAAAAAGGGATGGAAAACTCGGAAAGGAGGAAAAACGCCGAGGAGGAGTCCTCGAGATCCTTGGGGCTGCCACCGCCCCGAAAACAATTATCCTTCGAGGTTCGGGCCGCATTCTTTCCGGTTTTTCCTCTCGATCGATCCTATCGAGAGGTTCTCACGGACATCGGAGAAATTTCCGGGGTAAACCCGAGGAGAGGGAATATCCTCGGGCGGAAAAACGGACCCGGGGCCGATCCTTCCCTCGGGAAACGTTAAAACCATTGCCTATCCCCCAGATCTCGGATGTTAATTATTGCTCCATGGATCCCGTTTCTCAAGGTGCCGATTAATCAGGACACGAGGCGGGACGGCGGGATGAAAGATGGATAAGGAGAATGACGAGCGAGGAATTAATTCCTTCTTCGGTTTCCTTCTCGTCCTCCACTCTTTCCACCTCGTGACCTAAATCGCGGAAGGACGAAAATTCCGGGATTTTGCGCACTCATTGACAAATCCTTTGACACTGATACGTGTTATCGGCGCATCTGCATGAACAGTGTTAGACTTGTTAAGGCCATAATTGGATCGATGATTTTGGGGAGTTGGTCGACGATCATACATCATAAAAGTCCTGTCAGATGATAAATATTAATTTTCTAAATGGTGGAAGAATGAACATTTCGCGATTTTTCGCACTCGATGACAAATCCTTCGGCGTTGTTACGTGTAATCGCGCATCTGCATGAACAGTGTTGGGCTTATCAAGGCCCTGATTTTTATAGATGATTTCAATAAGTTGATCAATGATCACACATTGTGAAAATCCTGTCGGTTGACAGGACGTGTCATCGTAATTGACACCTCTACTTTCCCATAGACAAGGAACGAAGCACTTGTAGATCGCGCCCTGTTTCAAAAGTCGAAGGGAGGCGCGTTCCGTTCGAAGGGACTTTCTGCCGTTTCTAATCACGAAAATGGACGGAATGGAAGCTATTGCAGAGCGGACGCGCCATTGGGACGTGAAAAGGAAAGAGAATATTTGTCGGGGGAGTTCCGCCTTCGGCCCGATGCCGGAGTTCCCTCCAGTTCAGGTGATAAGTCGACCAAGGGATAGATAAGGATACTCCTCTTCAAGTAGAATTCTAAAGAAGGAACAGGCATCCCACAGTACCGTTTAAAAAATAAACCCACTTGGTGTGTCCCGAGAGCGGAGGAATTTCTTTTCAGCGGCCACGGTCGAGTTTGCGGGAATTAATTTTGAGAACAATTAATGGATCCAGTCCGATAGTAATGAAATATCGGTCACATTTCTGGAGGATCGGCAATTACTTGGCATTGTTTGAGGATGCGGTGTTTCTAACCCATGTAAATGGAACTTTTCGACAATGGCCTCCCTTTTATTTCCGGTGGAGGGTGACCTGGTCGGAAATCGATCGTTGGATGCACCAATACGGTCGGCCGCGAATCGGCGTTGACCTCTTCTTTCTCTTGTTGCCATTTCCCCTTTCCGACCGAGTGGCGGGCAATAATTTTCTATCGTTACCACGCTCTTGAGAAGTATATTACTGGAATTGAACGCCGCGAGGAAGGTGGAAAAACGCGGGTCGTTTCGCCTTCCTTTCCCTGGGAAATTCCTCACGCGAGGTAATAACTTTCCCAGGTGGTCCCGGTCTATGGGAGGAACGCGAAGATGGAACCTTCGAGAGGGTCCTGGAGGGGGACGACATCTCCCACGGGAATTGGACCCTCGGCGGTCAAGAGGTGTCGTCGAGATCTAATTAGCCCATGACACCGAGCGCGACGTATGGAGGTGTGATTTAGGGGGCGACCTCAACACCCTCCCGAAGTAACCCCAATCCCTGTCCGAATCAGTCCCCGCTTATCAGTCGAAGAGCGCACTTTTTCTCCTCAGGTTAGAAGAGCCTCGAAAAGCCAAGGCTCGAAGTTGAAACAAGTTAGAGTAACCCTAATCCTTGTCTCCATCAACCCATCGCTTATCAGAAGAAGAGTGATCGAAGAACGCTCTTCTTTTCCCCAGGTTCGAAAAGTCAAGGCTTGAAGTTAAACAAAAATTAGAGTAACCTTAACCCCTGACCCCACCAGTCTATCACTGAATAGTTGAAGAGATGCATCATTAATTGAAGTGTGGTTCCCCCCCCCCTTAAGTTCAAAAAGCCTCGAAAAGTTATGGCTCGAAATTAAGGAAAGGGTTAAGGTAACCCTAATCCCGGTCCCAATCAGTCGAAGAGGTTGGAGGGTACTTTTCCCCACCCAGGTACGAAGAGCCTTGAAAAGTCAAGACGCGAAGTTACGAAAAGTTAGAGTAATCCTGTCCCAATCAGTCCACCTCTCGGGAGAGGTTAGAGAGTGCATTTCCTTTGTCTAGATTCGAGAGGTCCAGGAAAATCAAGTCTTCGACTTAAGAAAAGTCAAAGTAATCCTAATTTCAGTACCAATCCATCCACACACCAGTTGTAGAGGTTGAAAAGCAACTTGCTACCTTCCCGACTCGAACAGCCCCGAAAAGTCAAGGCTCGAGGTTAAAATTGGTTAAAGGAACCCCAACCAATGTCCCAATCCACGAGCGAACGGTCTTAATCGAAGATTGTCGAAGTATCGAAGCTCGAAGTTACCTTCGGTGCACATGAAGAGTATGGCAGCGATGGACAGCCCGGCCTGCCATCTCAGAGCCATTTCGCGACCTTGGCGGTCCCGTGGGACCGTTTCCGAAATTCCACTCCTCTTCAGGACTTCATGGCCGCACTTTGTCCTACGAGTCACGCGAAGTTGCCTCGAAGTGAGCTCTAAAGGAGCTGATCGCAGTTTCGAGGTAGGACGGGTCTTCAAGGTGGTGGTGGAGTCGACGAGGTCCTCAAGCTCCGGGGCGATTCACCGGCCCCAAAACGCACAAGCAGCACACAGGGTGGCGAACACATGCACTCTTCGGCACCTCGCGAGTCCCGGACCCGCGACCCCCATCGACGCGCCGCATGTGCCCCGAAGAGGACACCAAAGACCGCCAACGACGGAAGTTCGCCCTTAAACTCGGCAACGCCTCGTCGCCAACGTCGTTCCAGCTCGATTCGATGTCCCCAGAACCCCCGATGCACCCTCGCACCCCCCAACACCTTGGGATTCCACCCCGGGACGGGGCGATATCGCCGGGACGCCTCCTAAGTGGTATCCTCTTCAGGAATACGATTCAAGACCTCGAAAGTCGGTCTCTTCGGCAACGAACTCCCGCCCCGGAAGAGACTTCGCAGCGAGATTGCACTCTTCAAGTTGGATCCAGCATTGGCTCCGCTTGGACTTTCCTAAAGGGTATTGCGACCCTGGTACCCACGATAAGGGATGCAGACTCTCACTGCTGACTCTTCATTTCAAAATTGCTGAAGAGAGGATCATCAGTTCCCAACTTCCTTTCCAGGCTCCTCCAGGGTCGTCATCGGATCTCCATGATCTCGGATAACCCTTGGATACTCGATCCCTGCATTTGAACCTCGGGTTCAATGATCATCCCCCAAACTCGTCCTAATTAGCCTCGTCTTATCCTGATGCCTCGTGATGCTGACGACTGGTGATCCAGGGTGAACCCCGCGAATTCCTTCACAGAAGAGGAACGGACCAGGTGCGACCAGCAACTCTCTTTCTCTACACCAGTACTCGATGATGGATCTGGAGTTCCCAGGATTCAGACGAAATTTCCCCAGGGAATGGAGGTTCCTCTAAACGGTCCAGTTGGTTCCTCGCTGCGAGATCGATCTCTTTGTCTGGAGTTACGCCCGATTCAAGGGCTCCTTTTTAAGGACCCCAGATCCGAGAGATCCGTATCTCGCTTTCACCCACTTCTGGAGTCAGACCTCCACAGTTAGAGCCGGGTCTTCATGGTTCCCATGTTCTATTTCTTCCGTCCACTCTTTGGGCTGGTTTGCGCCCTCCCCCGCGTTTCTCTTCGCGTTTCACCCTCTTTTCCGCGTTTCCCTCTCAGCCGCACCACACGGTGCGAACGCACGAACGCGACATCGCACGCGGACCCGCGCGCACCCCACGTCTTGATCCCTTGGCAGACTTACCCTGACTGGGGAGGTTTTCGGCCGTGGGAGCATGCGCGCTCGCGACCCACCCCCAGGAGCCTGTGGGGGTGCACCGACACGGGCAGGCGCGGATACGTGGGACCGCACACCTTACGTACACGCCACCCTCATCCGTGTTCCCCGATGTGTGTAGAGGTGCCTGGCACCAACGAATGCACACGGGGATGCGATCCGCGGCACCCTCTGTGCACCGGCCGGAAACTCCGTCGAGGTGGTGCATCGAGCGCACGCACTCCGATCTCCGATAGCCTCCCCTGGGAATTTTCCAAAAAAGGAGGAAAAAGTGCTGGTGCCCTGAGAGGGCAGCGGAAATTCGTTCCCCCCCAACTCTGATCGCCGGGTTTATTATCGCGAGCCGGTACCTATTATCGATACCATGGAAGTAATTTCGTCTGGGGTTGATGTTTATATCTAGGGGTGATTCCTGGGATTCCTATTTCGCGAGGGGTCGGTGGGATGAAGGAATTACCGGGAAAAAAATCCAAGGAGTGTTTGCCTTCGCGTTAGGGAGCTTCAGTTTTGGGAGATGTTCTCGGAAGAGGGAGGCTGCGATTGCGGAAATCCTGGAAAAGCTTCCGACTCGTTTGGAGGCATGGCGCGTTTTCGTTTGCCGATAACTTCGGGGCGATTAATTAGCGATTAGGTTACCGGGCACGTATCGAGTCGCGGAAGAGATTCCGGTGGAAGTTTCGCGGATCCGCGGGGGTGTCTTAATCCAGGATTGGATCTGAAGCTCGGGGGGCGATCGAGGGTGTCGAGTCTCTTTACTTTTTACAGTCTCAAGTGACTCTGGGTGGCAAGGGAATGCCTGATGCAGGTTCTACCGAAATGGCGGTTGATTTTGAACTGACTCGTGATATGTAAAGCGGATAGGGGAATTAAATATCATTTTTATACGGCGATAAGAGATATCGACTTCGCGGCAAGTAGAGCGGACGCCTCGGGGGAACCCTCCAGGTGGGGCTGCCAAATGAACGGGCAGTCGGGCTCGATTCACTCTGGAAGTTCCTCTCAGCGTCCTGTTCTAGACGGACGACGTGCAGGAATTAGTAACTGTATGCAATTCGGATTGCAAGCTCCGCAATCGAAGTTATAATTCGCGCATCGCTTGCGGCCGTGCATGGCAGCGCGTATACATAGCGCTTATACTCCGAGAGCTAACAGCGACACTCCGATTGAAGTTCGATCGCAAAGAAAAATTAACCGCTCAGCTGGAAATGCGTTTTCCGCGTTAAATATGCACGCGATGTGTAAATACGGTAAAACTCTACCTCAGGATTGCGGAGCTCGACTGAGTCTCGCGCCAAGTACGTATCTACGCGCGTAGGTGGAAATGTGGGCGCACGCTCCCGAGTTTATTTACGCCAAGGTTCGACATAGAAATTGCGGAAATATTAATATCTTTAAATATGGGTGGGTAATTACGGTAAAACTCGATCTTAGGATTGTGGAGCTCGACTGAGTCTAGCGCCAAGTGCGGATCTATGTGTGGAGGTGTTAAGTGCATGCTACCGAGTTTCTTTACAAGGTTCGGCACAGAAATAAGGGAAACGTTAACGTCTCTAAATACTGGGAGTTCCCCGGTACCGAATGCTGGCCGGGAGGCGGATGATTTTGTAATTTCGTCCGCGTCGTCGACGTCGAGCGTTATTTCCGCTGCGGGACGTTTCCCCGACGCTGATGGCCTCTTTTTGAGGGGAGCCGGGAGAAAGTCCTAGAAAATTTCATCCCTGCTCCGCGTGCCGGCTTTGGCAGTTGTAAATAATGTCCCGGGTGACGTTCGTGCCTTTCCGAGCACCGCCATTTATCAGTCCTAGGCCGCGCGTAACTGATAACGCGGGTGAGAGACGGCTCCTGGCCAATGGGGATCGGCGCTTCCCTTTTTTAACGTCACCCCCGACACGTCCCCTGTCCACGGATCGCGAAATGTCCCCTGTCGATGGCTTCATCTACCCCCGAAAAGCCTCAATTTCAATTCGCGCCGGTCCGTTTCGCGCGGACCGAATAAATCGCCCGAAACAATGCGAATCGCGTTTGCCGAGCGATTCCCCCTTAGAAGGGAAGAGGTCCATCCATATTTCTTATCAGAATCTTCTTTTTAAATTTCCACCGCGCGACAAGTGTATATTGGCGCCTATAGCGCGGAAGTAGTTCAGGTGGAATACTGATCAGCCGGGATATATGTACATCCAGCCGCGCGGTATAGACTGGCTGACCATATTGTATTTCATTATTCCCGTTTATACGAATTTTTTGGGATTTTTTACCATGACTTAAGGGAAAGACACGTGTACACTGGCGGACATGAATGCCTCCCCTTCTTACCCCGGCGATGCCGTGTACCTGGAAAGAAAGCATTCATGTCCGCTAGGGTACGGTTGCGCAGTATTGATTGGCTGATTAGGAATGACTCGAACTACTCGCCGGTCCGATTTAAGGAGAAACGATTTAATTTGCAAGCCGAGGGCAACAATTGGACGGAACGATTTTTACCCTTCGATTTTTCAGCGGGGAGAGGGATAATTAAGGTACTCGGATAAGTACTACTCGTTTGAACGCAGTTACGAGTCTGTGCTGGTACGTACCACCAAGACAACTACTAATTCGTGGGTGCACGCCAACCTAATTACTCTGAACTGTTTATCTTCGAGGAAAAGAGTTGGAATCAAGTTGCAGAGCGTTTCGCTACCTCATTGCAGAAGTAGATGTCTATCCGTGGCGGTCTTCCATCAATAGTATTTGTTTACTCATGTATACCAGCGGACATGAACGTTTCCTTTCCTATTAGTGTCGCCAGGGTAAGCAGAGGAGGCATTCACGTCCGCCATTGTACATCGATATTTCTTATTAAAATCTTCTTTTCAATTTTCCACCACGCGACAGGTGCAATTTGATGTCCATAAAGCTGGCATGCCACCTTAGCACAATTCAATAAAATTTGTTGCAGAATTTATTGCTAATTTATTGCTATTTCATTGCTGAAAAATGCAAAATTGTAGGGTAATATATGATTTCTTCATGGTGAATTAATTGCTAATTGCATATTGGCGTCTATAGCGCGTAAGTAGTTCACGTCGATTACTGATCAGCCGATATATACGTACATACATGTGTCTTCCACGTATGTCATGGGATAAAATCCCCACAAAATTCGTATAAACTTGAGAAATGAACCAAAAAATGGGAACGCATCCGCGGCCATTCCGCAGCAGAAAACCAAGAGGGCCCGCGTCTTCTGCGGGATCGCGGACTTCTGGGGTAGCGGGAGAACCGGAGCGTTCTGCGCGCGGATTCGCGGCATTTTAAACGGAAATTACCCCTCAAAGGCGCCGCGATAATGCGATATAGAGCGGCGCACCCTGGAAATCGCACGCTCTTACTCCTCTGAAAGGGGCCCCGAGATTTTCCTTCCGTAACGAGTGCCCTGGAACCCCGACGTTTTCGTGGCGGGCTAAGGCTTTTCCCTGAAAAGCTCGAAAATTGTTTAAACCTCGGCGAGCCGGGCCGCACTCGTCCGCCGCATGCCGTTCCGGTAATCGCTTCCTGTTTCGCGTGCCTGGAAAAAAATTCTCCCTCAGATAATTCGTACAGAGAGGTCTTCTTTGCGGGATAATAACCGTGGTCCTACTTTGCGACATTTTCTTTGTTAATTTCTTTCCGTGGATAGGCGAATATTACCCAGATGGAGGAACGAATTAGCGAGACTTTCGGATCACGTAGAATGGGGTGGACCGGAAACACCCCCGTTGGGGTGTCTCTTTTTCCCGCGATATAACATGCACAGCATCCCAAACAGTTCTGGACCCGAAAGGCTGTCACGTGCATCGCGACGTTTCTTCCTCCACTTTCCGTTGAGTCGGGAGCGACCGAGTGGAGATTTCTTGGGGAAAGATAAGAGATGCGTGGTTAGTTTCTGAAATTAAGGGATCTTGAAAATTTCTTTTCCTACGACGAAATGCAGTTTGGGCGAGGTGGAGGAGACGAGTAGGGCTCTATTCGGCTTCATTTAATTCGGGAACTAGATTATGGCGTGGATAGTGAAGGTCAACTCGACTTAGAATTCGGCGCAGTAAACGAATTTGGAATTCAGCCTGGAACTTTTTCCGTTTAACTTTCGCCGAGGGCACGGGGATCATAAATACAAATTGGAGAGGTGGTCATAGGTGCCCCTTAATGTTTCGGTACCCCGGCCTATTTTCTCTCACGGGGGGAAAAGAACCTCAAGGCCGGCGAAAATCAATTTCTGAAGGTTCCGAGACCAACTAAAATTTCTGCCGGAAAATCCCGAGGGCTCCAAAAGGAGCGAAAATGAATTTCTGTAGTAACTTAAACCACCTAAAACACCTTCCCGAAAATACTGATGGCCTAAAGCGAGCGAAAACGTCCGCCAGCAAATCCAATCAGGGCGAGAATTAATCACCCCTTGCGAACCAATTAGACCCGCCTAAACCTCACTTTATCTCCCCATTTTCCCTCGTCCCTCTCCCCAGGTGTTTCCCTTCTACCGGAACAAAGGTGCCGTTCCGTCCCCTCTCCACCTGGGCATTTTCATCTCCTTTCCTTCTCCACTTGCGCATTTTCATCTCCTTTTCCTCCCTACCTGTGCATTTTCATCTGCGTTCTTTCTCCACCTTTGTATTTTCATCTCCTTTTCCATTCCACCTGCGCATTTTCATCACTTTTCCTTCCCCACCCGGGTATTTTCCCTCCCTTCCTCCATCTTCGCCAAAAGTCGCGTCATACATACCGCTCGGGGTTTCCGCTGGCGGTTTTTATTTTCCTTCCCTCTCTCTCGCTCCTTCTTCCTACCGTATCGTGGGGTCCTCGTCGCTCTCCCGTTTCGCCGAGAGCTATTTATTGCGATTCCTCGGGCGATAGTCTCTCACTCTCGCGCCGTCCCTCGTCGAGGACGGTTTACCTTCTCGCTCGGGTTCCCCTTCCCCCTTTCCGCCGTCCCGTGATTACCACTCGCGCCGAAATTGTTTTCCGATTCGACGAGCGTCGCTGCACGGCCATCTTGAAAGAGGGAGCACCAACGTCTCCCCGTGATATCGCGCTTTCCGCCTCGTACTTCTCACCCACTTAAACCTGTATACGGCCATGTTTGTCACCATTGTCTGTCGATACAGAAGAGAAACGCCCGCGGAGAAACGGAGTCCTCCGATCCTCTCGCCGAAGAGACCCAGAAAGAAACACTCAAAGAAACGCACAAAGAACCGTAAAAAGGAGCGAATTTCTGCGCCGGACGTTGCATCGATCTTCACACGAGTCTGCATCTCATCTCTGTATCGATATGAGCGAATTAGTCTTAATCCCGACGCCAAGACGCGAGATTGCTACACCATTGTCTATCGATATAGAAGAAAAATGGAGTCCTCCGACTCTCATGCCGAAGAGACGAGAAGAAACGCAGAAAGAAACACTCAAAGAAATGTACAAAGGAGCGAATTTCTGCGCCGGACGTTGCATCGATCTTCACACGAGTCTGCATCTCATCTCCATATCGATATGAGCGAATTAGTCTTAATTCTGACGCTAAGGCGCAAGATTGCTACACCATTGTTTATCGATATAAAAGAAAAGCGGAGTCCTCCGACTCTCATGCCGAAGACGCGAAGAAACGCAGAAAGAAACACTCAAAGAAACGTACAAAGGAGCGAATTTCTACGTTGGACGTTGCATCGATCTTCACACGAGTCTGCATCTCATCTCCGTATCGATATGAGTGAATTAGTCTTAATCCCGACGCCAAGACGCAAGATTGCTACACCATTGTCTATCGATATAGAAGAAAAACGGAGTCCTCCGACTCTCATGCCGAAGAGACGAGAAGAAACGCAGAAAGAAACACTCAAAGAAATGTACAAAGGAGCGAATTTCTGCGTCGGACGTTGCATCGATCTTCACACGAGTATCGTACCGTATCGAGATGAGCGGATGAAATTAGTCTTAATCTCGACGGCAAGGCGCAAGATTACTGGAAACGACGTCGGCGTCGCTCCGCTAAGTGCACCGTGGAAGACGGGCCGCCATGTTTGCTCGCCGGTCGAAATTGGAGTTGGAATCGCGGTCCATTCGTCAGGCTCGGCGCTGCGAGCATTAATAATTACCGTGAATTAGGGATCCAATTGAATTAGCGCTCTAATTAAAAATCTCAATTTGTCGCGCTCCCCTCGGGCCCCCTGGACGTCTTACGCTGGAGAAATTGAATTAATACGCCGGCACTCGACGTCGCTGCCGGATACAGCTTCGAAGGACGAAGGGGTGGATCAGATGGGGTGTTTAGGGTGCTCAAGGGGGTGCAATCCCGGGGATACGCCGAGGGGGGCTACGAATCCCGAGCTTCCTGGATTACTCGCTAATTCCACTAATTTTCGGGGAATCGTTCGATTCTCCTTTAATGGGACCATTTTCCCAGGGATTTTCCAAATTATTGGCACTGGGAGATCTTGCAGGGCAATTTGATTACTTTTTCATCCTACATCGGCGACCATTGAAGAGACGGGGAGGGGGAGGAAACATTTTTAAAGGATTATTAAAGTTATAGATTTTAGGAGATTTGGAGGGTGATTTTTTTGGAAGACGTCGGCATCGTGGAGAGAGGTTAAGAGGAAGATACTCTTCGAGGGATTATCAAGTATTATAATTTTTTGAAGTTTTGGAGGTTAATTAATTAATATTTTTTTACAAACCGTTGGTATTGAGCGAGGGGCGAGGTGGGAGGTATCCGACGGGGATTATCATAACGATTCTGGGCGATTTCGAAGGTTAATTTATTTTTCTTTGCAACGCGTTGGTATTAGAGCGATGGAAGATATTCAGGGGAACCAATTAATTAAGAGACCTTTCTATGAAAGCGTTTCTCGGTAAAATTTCGGGCTTCGACCCGGAGGACCAGATGGACCCGCTCGAGCAATTGTTGCGATTCCATAATACCCGGGACGTAATTACGGCGCACTCGCAATTACCGCGCGCGGGCTCGGCGTAACCGTGGATTACCGTGGCGCTGAATCGCACGTTAATTGCGGTAATACCTCGCGGCCCACTCGTATTTAGTTGTATTTCTCGGCCCAAGAAACGCCCCGGGGGCGAAAACCTGGCAAAGAGTTTCTCACGTACCCGGTTATCGACCACTTTTTACCGGGAGTAATCGAGGTAATTACGATTATTCGGAGTTAACTTTTGCCTACCCGTTTATTTTTAGGTTGTGCTCCAAGAAACACGGAACGACGCACTCTGAGTGTGTGCTGGGGGCGGTGGGAGCGATATTATTTCCCAGCTTGTACGGTTTAAAAGGCTCCGGTGATTCGTTAGCTGGAAACGCGATCCAGCATTAGAATATCCCGAGGAACTTTTAGACGCACTCGGGAAATCCTATTCGCCGTAACGAGACCTCGGCGAAAATGGCCGGAAATTACGCCTGGAGAGGGACAAACGCGTTCCATCCCTGCTTGCGAACTTAACTTTAAATGACCCTTTTTTTGGCACCCACAGTCTCCCCTCTTCGTCCACTCCGGATTTATTTTCCGAGTCGTGAGTCCGCTCGTTTGGATCATCGGGTCCTAAATCCAATTCCGACAACCTTTCCTGCGTTTATACCGTGTGTTTTGGCGTGTACGTGTCACAACACACGCACCGTGGACCGAATTTGCCTTCACCGCGGTGGAAATTTGAATTTTTCATCGGGTATCCCTGGTTCCTCCTACACATTCCCGTGACGTCACAATTTTCCCGAACGTTTTGTCCTTTTTGCACAAATGGGACGCCCTTTGATTTCGCGGTTGGGGATACTTCAAGGATTCAGATGGTGCGGCTAGATTCGGACAAGGTTTTTTTACGGATTTCTGATTAGCACCGTATATTACTTGTTTTTATATATTTTTTTACGTGCTTTTATATGTATGCGAGCAGATGTACTCCCTCTTTACCGCGTGGCGATCTCATGTGAGCCTTTCAGGGATGGTAACACGGGGTGCATTTAAATCAGAGACTCTCAGGTAACAACTTTAATCGAGTCAGACATTTTGCGTATCTCTGCAAGTGGTTTTATGCACACTTTTACATTGTACGAGCACCCTTGTCCATTCTTCATGTGCTCATACGTCCTAAGGTTGCTTCCTGGCTCCGAATTCCATTTCAAGGGATTCGCCGAAATTTTATATAAATTTCTGACTGCAACCCCGTTTATTTCACACTTTCATATACTTATATACATTTCTACCCTGTATATGTCATACTTACTGTCCTATATGCGCATTCATGGCGACGAAACCTGACTTCAAATTTACCCAAAAAACCTCGATCAATTTAATTAATCATTAATTGCCCCCTCATTTATTACATACAGCCATCCCTCAATTTACGAGAGTCAAAATCCCGTAAAGTCTGTATAATACAGAAGAGAAAACATTGGAAATAAAAGCTAGTCCGAGTTTTAGAGATACATATTTACTACAAATAGCTGAATAAATAATATAATAACGTTTCAATACCGCGTATATTGTGTTATAGTTTACCGCGTGAACCAAAAGTGCCGGGTAAATCGAGGGAGAGGTGTACTTATATCGTATGTACTTCTATGTACACTTTTATATCGAACAAGCTGCCAGCGGAATTTCCGTTTGAAGCGTCTCCTTCGTGCAAACACGTCGACCGACCGCGACGGGAAATTCGTCTCGGACATTTTTGTTTGGCCAACGTGGATCTTTTTCATCGTCGTCGACGCATCCCGAGTTAGGTTATGTCGGTCCGAGGGTTGGGCTAGGTCGGGGTGGGTCGGACAGCGTCGGAGTTGCCGCGCGTCCCGTGTGCGGCTGCGGCCCATTGTCCGCGTCCTGCCGGCCGTCGCGACGCCGTCGTTCGCTCGTCTTTTTGCGCCGCATTACGGGGGCGGACTCTTTTTCCACGACAATGACGTACCCCCGACCTTACGGCCCCTTCTTTTTCCGCCTCGCCCCGTTAAAAATCCCGCCCTTTCCGCGGGGAAAGTCAGGGTTGCGAGACGTGAACGAGACGAGGGTGTACCTACTACGAGACTCTAAATTTCCCCTGTAGAACATTTCCCCCTTTTTCACAAAAACGCGTTAAAACACCCCATTGAAATGTCGCCAACGTCGCCATTTTCGTTCCTGACCCCAGGTGGAATTAGAGCCCTACTTCGAACGTGCGTGTCATGAATTTCATTAGGTCGAGGAATAATTTTCAAGGTGATATGAATGGGTCATTCAATATATACGAAACGTCCAAATATTTGTAAAACTTTTCTCCAAACAGGGTGCATCGAATCATTTGAACCTTCAGTACGTGATTATGGAGGCCCTAAGGAAGAGCGCGATGCTCGTGAAATTCCAGTTTTCACAAGAGAATGTGATCCTGGTTCTAGTTTAAGCTGAATCAAGAGAATCTTTTTATTAAAAGTGAAATTTCACGAGCATCACGTACTTCCGTAGGGCCTCCCTAATCACGCGTTGAAGTCCTTTAACGCTTGAAATCCTCGTACTGTTCCAATTTTCCGACCGAACGTCGCTTGTTACCGAATCGCATTGTTATTTGACATGTGAAGTCAAAGGCAATCGGCTTTGAAAGAAGGAAATCGTTACCATTGATTTCCAAGTGAATAGCCCAGGTTCTGGTGGGACCAACATTTCTACCGGACTCGGGAAATTTTGGAAAATTCCAGCCGCGGTAATTTTCGAATTTTCGCTGTTTCCAGCCCCGTGTGCACGTGATTACGTATGCTTGGATTAATAGGGTTTCCACGTCAAGGGCCGAATACGAGAGAGACCACCCTATCGGGGATGATTGCCCGGCTCATCAGCTATCGCGTTACCGGCGCTTAATGAACTGCCCCGGTACCCACTCGAACGCGAGTCACTCGAGCGCGGATGCGTTTCCGCCTGCGTTTTCTTTCGACCATCCCTTCGCCGTTTAATTGCAACCCCGGCGATTTTCCCGCGTCGCGGCGCCTATTGTTACATATAACGAGACGCGATACGCGCCTTTGAGGATCGGCCCTGTCGGTGCCTACCTTACCGGCTGGCGACCTCGCGGCGTTTATCCACTTCCGCCTCTATTTGCGCCGTCGTAACGACATTTGCATGGATTTGTTTACGAATATAACCGCGGCCCTGCGAAACTGACGGCCGGTTGGTTACGTCCGGGGGTGGAGAACCCCCGAGACCCCCCGCGAACTATTTCCAATCACGTCCCGATATCGCCCTAAACGGAATTCTCCAACTTGGCCGCCTGATAATGACCATTAATTTCTAATAAGTTGCGCCATTCCTTTTGGACATGTGAGAAGAAAGCGACACTATGATTCTTTTTTTGCAGACGTGAAACTTCCGGGTAGAAGGGAATTGTTAGATGGTAATTTTTATTTATGGTTATTCTATTACGAGATGCATTCATACGTTCGGTGCTGCTCGTTTTCGACATTATTGTTTTGATGCTTCATTTGTATCAGGCTTTATTTCAATTTATGCGCTGATAATTAGTCGAGAGAATAGCGCATGCGCCCTGATGGTCACGTTTTTGCAAATTGTTTGAGTTAAATACACGATTATGAATATGGAAATGAATAAACTGGAAAAATTTAAGGTATTCAAACTGGACCAATTGTCAAACACGGATATGATGGTTAACGGTAATGAAGTGTACAAAATTATTATTGAGATGAGATATCGATAATAATGAGCGGTGATATTGATGATGATTTCGCGAATCAGGAGACACCGCAACTTTTGGTGTTATCAGGGAGTTATTTTAAAGATAACGCGGATATGATGGTTCGTGGTAATTAACCGTATAAGGTTATAATTGGGATGGGATACCGATGATAATGAGCGGCGATATTATTGATAATTTTGCTAATCAGAAGTAATCGCAGCTGATGGGCTCCGATAACAAATTGGAATCAAATAGTAATTAACTGTAAAGGAAGTGAAACGCAGAAAAATCGTTTCACTTTCCGAAACGGACCTGCTTCATGACCCGCGACATTCGCGTACTGCCGTGCCAAATGGAGTTTCACTTCAAAAACGAAATTTAAATTGATCGTTCCGGAAGTGGAGAGAGGCTTCAGGGGTGGGGGTGGGCGTTATCAGGGAATTATTTTAACGAGACTCAATTTTTCGAGCTGTCGCGCTCCTCGACATGTCGGCAGACCCGAACTCGCGGAAGGATCAATTTTAATGAGGGTATTTATTGGTAATGCGTGTACATTCACCGGCGACGTGTAAGTACGGGCGCGGATTAATGGGACGAAATTGCGTAACCGGGGAATAACGACCTGTGGCCCGTAACGAGGATATTTATATATATATATATCTTTCACAATTAGTTGAGTTATCGTGTCGGAAAGGGGGTGAATTGATTCCCTGAAGAGGGAGGTGAGTCCCCATTCACCCCGTGAAGAGGAGTGACCGCATTTGCTTATTCATTTAGAATAACCGCACCTCGAGGTGCGTAATTAGCGGCCACGCGGATGTACCGAGTCCGCGGTTCTAATAATTAGTTTTCACCACGAAACATTTCTTCCCGCGAGATAATTATCTCGCGGAGTTGACGCCGGGACGTTTATTGAATCACCCGAGCGCGTGTCAACCCCATGGCGCGTCGTTACTAAAGAGTGCCATTTACGCCCCGACACAGCCTGGGAATTAATTAAATTCGGCTGTAATTTTAACGAGCAATTATATATTTTGAACTACCCCCCCGAGAGTTCCGGCTTAACTCCTCGGGATCCTGAAAACGAACTTGGCGGCGACAGGTTTCGGGGATAATCTTTCCAATTCGAGATTAGAACGCATAGTTCCGCTTTACGATCGTCGACGTAACCTTTAACTTCGTTTCTAAATTCTACATGGTCCTAATAACGGCCACTAAAATATTCACATTTGTTTTCATGAAATTATAGGATGACACCCTTAAGGTGATGTGAAAGTGACGACAAATAGGCCTCGTTTGTGAAACTTTTCACCGAAATGGGCATGCCAAATCGTTTCAAGTTTTACAATGTGAATTTAACGACTATTAGGATGGTCTTGACACACATGCAATTTCAAATTGTTATAAATTTGTTTAGTTATTTTTACATTTTTCTCTAAAAAGTGAAACTTCGTGGGTGTCAGGATCTTCTTTATAGCCTCCATATTTACGTTGTAATGTTTGAAACGATTGGATAAACCCGATTTTTCATTTTTACTTAATTTATATCTAAAGCGTATAATCGCAATCACGTGTATGTTGATTGTACCGTCAGTTAGGCGTCATTTATTTCGAATGTTTCATCGCCCTTTGATTTCTTGATGACAGAAATACCGCGCTCGATTATTCGCAATTACACCACGCATGGCTTTCAGAGTTGGGTAAGTAAAATACCCCAGGTAATTAATAAAATTTTATTCAATAAATTACTAGGTATATTACTTCAGAAATTTCACCGGCCATGTAAATTACATCAATATGGGACTTTATGTTTCTGCAGTTCCTATATATGATACGCTTAAAATTCAAAACTTTCCATGGAATGTATGGAAAACAGGAATGTCGAAGCCTAGACCTTTTTAATGGTCCGCTCCTACTTGCTATTATTCTTTATCCCTTTTCTGTGGACTAATATATTTATTCACAACTGACGTATACTTTGACCACTTTGAAAAAGTGAGGTTATAGATTCTAATAACTCTAGTCGCGTCCTTCTCATACTCACGGGAGTGTTCCTTTGAACGGAGAGAGAAGGGGATACCTCATCGGAAAAGTCCCGAAAAGGAGAAGCCTACCCGAATACGCGGGCACGCGCGCTCTCGGGAAAGGGGGCGCACGTATCGGGGGTGCAAACATATAACCAGAGGTTTACCCTACCCCGGATGGTTGCACCTCTGCATGTACCTATGCACCTTTGCGGGGGTGCACCCGAGCCGCGGGACCGGAGCGATTCCGGGGTGCGTTCGATACCCCGTCGGGTGGCGCAGGCCCGCGAGGAATATTCGAAGGGAAGAAATAGCCGAGAAACGGCGAAAGGAGGGAAACCACCCCCGGCTTGGCACGCCTCGACGCTCCTTTATGCGCGGCCGTAAACGCGACGTAAACGGGCGCGTGCAGACGCAAGGCGTCGCTCCGGCTTCGTTTGATCAGAGGGTTTCGGTACCCGGGGGTTCTTTACGGCCCCGATTCCTACGCGGGGGTGGATTACCTCCGAATTCCCTGGCCAGCGGGGTGCCTAGGAAATTGTCTCGAGGTGGAGGGTGAACGACGGACGTCATCAGTTATTTTTTTCTTAACACTGGTTAAGGCACGAGACAGGGTTCGACTGCAAAAATCTGCGACTGCTATCGATTTGCCCTAACGATTTGTCATATGTATATTCTTCGGAAGGATCGGGTCTTAAAAACGAAGGGAAATCGGCAGGGTCCACCGGCCCTGCTGAACTCTCCTCGGGGTGGGACACCCTCGGAAACGGAAAAGTACCGGTAAATTCTTCTGTCGAAAACAGTTTCCCCGGGACGGCCTCTGGCAGACTTCCAAACGAACGGGTCCGCGGTTGGCCGGCTCGAAGCTCGACGCGGAGGGTGCCGGAGAGAGAGAAGAGAGAGAGAGACTCCCCCGGGTTAGCCGGGCCACGAATAGGTGGAGCCAAATAAAAGGACCCTGGAAGTCGCGGAAAATAGAAAGTTGCCGGGGAATCGCGTAAACATATAAATCTCAGCCCAAAAGAGACCCGGGAAACGGAGAGGAAGACGGGCCTGGAGCGAGTGAAGGTGACGCGCTTAGGGGTGGTTCTCCGAGTCGAAATCATAACCCCATCTGCGGGATCCGAGACCTTTTTCGGTCCTTCGAGTCCTTCTTTCAATCTTGGTACGTTCTATACTGAGAAAAAAAATTCATTGGCCTTGAGAAATATTTTTTATGAACGGTACCAAAGAAACATATCTTCAACTCGAAGCAGGTTACGATTCGTACCCGGTAGACATCAAGCAGTCACTATTTATCAAATCTAAGTCGATGATATAAGGAAATATTGTATGATAATGGATCAATCTTTCTATGGTCAATAATTAGAGGCTTTAATATAATTAGGAACTAACTGGTTCAGGACATTTCGGAGCACGAAAGCTTCTTGCCAAAGAAACAATACGGGATTCTGCACGTCTTTGCACCAGCACATTATCGAGACGACATATTGCTCTTTCCGGACAATGCCGGATAGAAGCCCCCGGAGGCTAAGAGAGAATCTCGGTCCCCCAGCCTCCAGCTCTCGATGCGTCGAGGGTGTCCCTTGAACGTGCCCGTGGGAGGCTACTTCTTCTTCCCGTTGCACGTTTCGGATGCACGTTCTCCCTTTTACAGGGTTTTATGGGGTCCGCCAGCCGGCATAAGCCGTGACGGCTATCCGACGTCGCATCGAGGCGCGTAACGAGGGCGAAACTGCGCGAAGGGTTGAAGAGAAACGGACTCTAAGAGGACGAGCCGATATCGATCCCAACCCTGCGGGGTGTAAATAAGCCGGAAGGAGGCCGATATTGGGATTTTATTGCTCGAAGGCGGCTTCCCATAAAGGCCGACGCAGATAACGCGATGGCGTCCTCGGGCTATCACGGGGTGGCTGAAGATTCGCATAAAACAGGCGTTCATACTTCTGGCGGACACCCCCTTACCATACGATACTCCATATAAATTCGCATGAACGCCTTTACAGCCGAAGTTAAAAGAGCGCCGCGAAACCCGCGACCATAATCCCGCGTGTAAAACGCTCCGGGACCAAAATGGCGGCCGGGGACGCGGAGCATCTAAACCGCGAAGGCTTCGCAAAGGCCACAATGGCGCCGCTTGACGCATCCCCTAGAGAGCTGGTTCTTTTTGCCGACGCATGGAGGCATTTTTTCCATGCGATTCCTCCCTCTTCCCTGTTTCATCTCGATTCAGGGACGGCCTGAAGCGAGAGACGCTCAGAGACGTGGAGCGCGTTTCCGCGAGGCCACCCTCTCGCGGGTGGGTTGGCTTCGGTCGTTTGATTTATTTTCCTCGTATTTAGTCCTCGGCCGCCGAGTTTAACGAGCAGGGCAGAGATCTGGCCGGCGCTAATGGTCTTCAGAGGAGGAACCTTTCCGGGATGCTGCGCACCACCCCCTTGACCGCATCCCCTGGCTCTTCGGCGTGGATAATGGGGGTTGATCAAATGACACTCCGAGGTATATTTCTGGAAATCAGAAGGTTGAGGTTGGTTCATTTTTGGATTTGTCCAAATTGTTGGGGTTGGAAAGTACTTTTTGGTGCGGTCCAAGGGGATATGGGAGGGCGCCTTGAGGGAGAGAAATTCTCCGGGCGTCTCTCACCTGAGCCGGGAAAAACGTAAAAATTCATGGAATTCCTGATGTCCTGGCGCAAAGGACGCCGTCCCGGGGGAGGGGAACTGGGTTAACCACCGTGGATATCGAACCGAGAAGAAGGGATCGCGACGTTTCGGGGATCCCAGGATCCGCGTCCTTTACGGGGCAGATGTTCGCCAGCTGGGGATTTAAGGGTGGATCCTTGACGGTTTACGGGCTACGTAGGCGGATAAATACCGGCCTCCGGCGCGAGGAGTCCCGTGACGATAAAAAAGGACCTCCTCTCCTTGCCGGGAGGGGTGGCTAGTGACCCGGAGAAATTCGGGTGTCCTGCTACGAAGAGCGACCCGAAAAGAGGAACTCTATCCCCTTTCCAGGTAACCGACCTATATATTCCCGAGATCCTAACAATAAATGAGGATAATCAGGGAAACACTATCCTGACACACGTTTTTTCGAAGTGCCTCCAGTTATCCTATTATTGAGCTACGTTTAGACAAGACATCTCCATATATCCTTTTTACAAATAGAAAAATACATAAATAAATAAGATAAAATTTTAAACTAATTTAAAACGTATATACGGGTTTCTAATTTTTCTCGCTCCGTCACGGAGGGCGCGGATCGCGAGCCCGGGTCGCTAAATAATTAAATAAACAGGAGTTATTTATTCTCAGAGGAGCTTCTTGGAGCACATTGCGACCCTGACAAATGATCTCCGGGCGAAGATGGGGAAATTCTCGGGATGCCCCCCATTCCGTGCCGTGCAACCCCCGGCGATGGGGAGGGTCGCGGTCCGCTGCGTTTCCTCGAGTAATTGCAGGATGCCGTTGGGGGTTGCGTAGTGGGAAGTCGCGAGGAAAAGACGTGATTCCGAATTTCCGAGCCGCCCCTGTCGGAATTCGGAGTCGCGGATTCGCGTCGGAGGGGGTTGCGCGACAATAATTAATGAGGGCGCGACAAACGTCGCGAGTCGGGTGGCCAGGGGGTGGTTGGGGGTGGACATAGGGACGGTCGAGTTGCGACGAGTGCGACGAGCATTATTCAGTCGAGGATCTCCGTTGGCATCGGACAAGAGCAGTCGACTGCAGTTGCAGTTGCAGGGGTCGCGGCACCGGGTCACCAAAATGGCGGCGCTCGGTACGCAACGAGAGCCTCGAGTGGCGGCGCCATTGCGCGTGCAGGGTACAAACGAATGCTAATTATCTCCCTCGTAGTCAAGTTTCTGCACGCGGGCCAGAGTCTCACGAGGATGAAGAGGTGGTAGGGGAAAAAAAGAACGACGAGTTGGGGAGGGTGGAGGGCGCGTGTTGATGGATTTCTTTAGAGATCGTCGGAGGAAAGCGGAAGATACACCGGTGGTAAGAGGGCGCCGAAATGAGCGGGCAATTTGAGCACGTAATCGCCTCGTTAAGCGGCTTCGTTGATGGCCAGTCGTGGCTAGTGCCTTTGAGGTTTTTTTTAGGTACCCCGGCGACATGGTACCAAAATGGCAGCGCCAGTAGGAGACCCACGTGTACGGGGCCCCTGAAATTCCTTAAGAATTCCTAGAAAATTGACTTACAACTATTTTCACCTTTTGGCTTATTTTCTCTTTTTTAAGTAACTTCCCTGTCCTACTATCAGGTTATGCAAAGGGGTGCATACAGGTGCACGATTTCCACGAGGGTCCCATCCGACGCAACCGCCTCGCGTTGCGGCTTGCCCGCGGGGGAACGGTCGTGGAAGAAAATTCCGCCGTTGCTCATCCCGGGCCGTTAGAAACGCCGCAAACTGCTGATTAGCTGTCAGACCTGCCGCGGCGCAATGGCCGTCGCGGAACCCGGCCGAAATTGCCGGATTCCCGGGCGACCCCGAATTAGAATCCCGAGATGGCGAACGGGTGCGGACCAGCTTCGGGGACGCTCCTTGAGCCCGGATCGCGGAAATTGTCCCGCGCGGAACGCTCTTTAATTCTTATTAGGACCCCACTTCCGGCGCTCATTTGCTGGGGTATCAGGGATAGCCCTCCACCCTAGCCCTGTATTTCGGGTCTTCGGAGAAAACCTCGACCATCTGCGGAATTTTGACAAGTTCCATTTTACTTTATATGAGAGAGAGAGGAACACCCAAGTCGCTGGGAAAGAATACCCTGCCCCGGAGGTTTGAGAGTCGCCACTTACCCTTAACGGACGGCCAGGCTCCAGGGTGTCCGAAGGGTAGTCTGATCCGCTCGAGTGTCTCCGTGACTCGATATAGTTTTATCAATCGCTAATTGATCTCAACATATTGATCTTAACAGGTGCACGCGGAGTGCAAGTTTGTCGCGGCAAAGGAGACAAGGAGAAACGGTTCGTCCCGGCGGTTTTTGTCAGGCGCTGGCAGACGCATGGCAGGCAATCGCGAAAATTGCGTTGCATGCGGTTCCGCGCCGCTAAATGCACGCGGTCGAGGTATCATCGACGTACCTCGACACCCTACGCCAGTGGGGCTCGCCGGTGACGATCAATCAAGCGACGACGGATTAATCTCCTCTCCTGGCGGTCCTGCGCCATTGCGCCAGACTCTCCTGCCTAATAACCGATACTCCATCCTCCGGTCTCTCGCGTGACAGTGTCATTCCCACGTCGTTACATCGAGGACGATGTAACCGAACCCTCGCGCCCCTAAATCCATCCAATTTGGAGTGTCCTTTTATTTCATGAACACCGCCTTGCGCGTTTACTCCATCCATCAGGAGTTCGCCCGACAGGGGATGGACCCTCCAGGGCAACCTTGAACGTCGAGTTTTATCGGTTCATCGGATCCCAGCTAGAGATCGTCGAATCGATTTCCAATGTCGACCTGATCCAGGTGATGTGCGTACCGGCAGCAGATGATTCGGACGACTTAGGGTATCCTAGGGAAGGAGACGGATAGGGGTGGACCACCCAGGGCGGCCTTGAATGTTGAGTTTTATCGGTTCATCGGTTCCCTGCTCGAGATTGCCGAATCGATTTCCAATGTTGACCCGATTCAGGTGATGCAAGTACTGGGAGTAGGTAATTCGGGCGATTTAAGGTGCCCTAGGGAAGGGGCCTGTTAGGGATCCCCCAGTGCGACCTTGAACGTCGAGTTTTATCGGTTCATCGGTTCCCAGCTCGAGATCGTCGAATCGATTTCCAATGTTGACCCAATCCAGGTGATGCGAGTACTGGGAGCAGGTGATTTGGGCGATTTAGGATGGCCCAGGGAAGGGGAACCTAGAGATCCCTGGTGGGTATGTCGAAGTCGCTCCAGCAGCCGCGCAGAAGGTCCTTGCGAGGTGGCCGAAGGAGGTCGAGCCGTTGCTACTTCGTAGTCGGATTGTACCAGGGACATTTGGCAAACCGCCCCATTGGTGCTGTTAGTGAAGCATGCTGCTGACCCGCGTATCGACCACGGCTTCAACCCGTGTACCGGCCCTGCTCAAGACCCACCAACACCAAATCCGAGGAGGGCGGTTCAGGACGACCTCGACACCCCCCGCCTATGCTTCCTCGACTGCACCCTGGCCCCATATTCCTCGGACCATCACCGACGAAGCCCGTTTCCCCATTTACACCGAGCTCCTTGTTTCGGAAGCCCAGCCCGTTCCGATCTACGACGTCCTAACCGTTCAAGGGACTCCGCTTCATGGAGGTCCTCGAAGACTCTCTTCTAGTCTTTAGGACTGGCCGAGCGGAAAAACGGCTAGCGAGTCACTCGGGTCCTTGCCTTCCTGGAGAAGCTCCAGCTTCGAGGATTTAATGCCATCCAATCAGAGCTAGGTATCTTCTAGTCCGGAGCTGGACCCTGAAGAAGGTCTTCCACGATGTCTGATTTTTCTAGGGTCAGGGGTCGGTGGATGACCCTGATATTCGGCATGCGTGTCCTGGAAGGGGTCCTTGTCCAGGGTGACCAAGCGGAAAAATGACCGGTCAAATTATGCAGGTCCTGCCACCCTCGGGGTCCTTGCACGGTGTGCCTATAGCGCGTCCTTGATCCCGCCTCTCCGAATTTAATCCGGGATGAGGCCAAGTGTTTCGGCTATTTTTATGGATATTATTCTTTCCCCTGTTGTCTGTTCAGCAGGTCCAGGTCCTGGTCGATTGTCCGGAGGATTGATATCCCTCTAGTCCTTTGGGAACTGCAGGATAATTCGACGTTGTTCCGTCTCCAGCGTCCTTCGAAGGAAGAACGTCGCTTTTGCCGTTTTCATGGGCTCTCCCTGCGGGATGCAGGACTCTGGGAGAGATAGTTCCATTAAAGGATTACGTCCGTTGCTCCGGGTTAGTCCTACGGGATGTTCAGGCCGTAAAGCTCTCTCTCGAAATATTTCACCCTCCTCTGCGGGAAGACGTCGCGTCGCGTCCTTTCGGACGCACCTCCGTCCTGCCCCTCCGTTATCCCGTCTCTCCTTATTCCGCTTCTAAAGGACTCTTTCTCTCCTTTCTCTGGAAGGATACTCGAGTTCAAATCTCCGCAATACCCGGTCTCGTCCGCGGAATTCTCAGACGCACGCGCGCCCTCCCCTTTGTATTCCAATTTACGTAAGACCCGAGTTACAAATTGGATGCTGCGATCACGCGACGGATAAGACGCCGCACCTCGTTACACCTCGCAAGGTGCATTTGCATGCATAATGCGGAATGGTCCAAATCGGCGATGGCTGGAAAAATTCCGTTTAGACGATCCGATCCGAGTCGGAATGATCGATCTCAGTCGAACCTCTAAATTCTCGGCTCTTTTGGTCACATGCTTTGCCGATAGAAATTTCACTTGCACTTAGTTCACAAAGATCACTTTCTTCGCCAGAATCTCTAGATCCTTGGAACGTTTCCATTGAAACAAAGCTTGAAAAATCTCGGAATAGAATAGATCCATAATCTTCCATAAGTTAGACCTGAAAATCCTCAATCCATTAATCATCGAAAAAGGACAAAGTAAAATCAATCGGAAGATATGCCAGAAATGCGAGTTTATTGCATAGTTGCGTTCACAAAGAGTAAGATTTAATATTCCAATGTACGTTAATAATTTACACGAAACAAGGGTGGAGGGAAAGACCTCGAGGACGAAGCGAGGCTCCGTTGGGTACTCGAAAATTGTGAACATTTTCATCGCATGAAATTAAATCACACGACTGGAAGGACGTGACGTGAAATATCTTCCTCACTTGGGATGAAATGAAATGATGGGAGGACGTGATGCGAAAATTATTAATATATATTTGAAAGAATTTCATTTAAATGTGAATAAACGGGTGGTCGGCTTCGCCACGGTGCGCAGGATCACCAGTGTTTTCCTAGGGAATTTTTCTTCGGCGTCATCTGCGAATGCCTGTCGGTGTGTCATTGGCTAGGGCCATCGGGCACATCTCCAGAGCAGCAGGATCATCCCCAGTCGGCAGAAGACAGGCGTCTCGGAAGCTGCGCACTCGAGACGGCCGGCAAGAAATTAATTCGCGTTTAATGGAGTCTCCCTTGCGATTAGCATTGCAGATCCCGGGTCGAAGTCGCCCTTCCCTAGGGACTTTGCTCGCCGTGCCCCGCGGGACCACTTTCCTTCTTTCCCCGCATTAGGGAAATTTCTATCCCTAAGCACTTGGTCCGGACACGGCGCTTCCACCCTCAACGTGTGTCTTTTAAGCCGTGAGGTTCGTGCCCCCTCCCCCCGAAGGGCTCGAGGGGGGCAGAAAAACAGAGTAGTACTCTTGCCCAAGGGGGCTGCAATCGCGGAAAAGTCAGGGGAATTTTTTTCGAAACCCCCTGAACGGGTATGTTTTAAGTCTTGAGGTTCGCCTCCCCTCCCGAAGGGCTTCAAGGGTACCAAAAAAATAAAACGAGACTTCAGCCCAACGTGCAAAATGTCTAATCAGTGCTTTTCGCGACACTTTTTGCCACCCTCTAAACGTGTGTTTCCGAAACGCCGAAGTCGCACCCCTTAAAGAGTTCGAAAGGGTCAGAAGAACCTTGGAACCCTTGCAGGAGGGAGTTTCTCGTGTGGAAAAGTCAATGGAGCTTTTCGTGGCATTTTTCACGCCACCCCCAAACGAGTGTTTTTTAAGTCACGGGGTTCGCGCGCCATACAGGGTTCTAAGGGGGCCAGAAAAACAGGGTGGAACTCCTCCTGCCTAAGGGGGTTGCTTTTGCCTTAATTTTTTCGCCACCACCTAAACACGTGTTTCCTAAACGCAGAGTTCGCCCTTCTTCGGGTTTGAGGGAAGGGGGGCAGAGAAACAGGGTGGAACTCCACTCCAAGGGTGAAAAATCGACGGAGCTTCTCGTAGCATTTTTCTCGCCATCCCCTAAACGGGTGTTTTTTAAGCCGCGGGGTTCGCGCCCTTCGAAACACTCGAGGGGGACCAGAGGAAAAACAGGGTGGAACTCCAGCCCGAAGGGGGCTGTTCTCGCGGAAAAGTCGCAACGGAGTTTCTCGCGCCATTTCTTCGCCGAAGTCCCATAACGGATGCAGATTTTCGGGGAGGTTTTCGAAAACGGACGAGACTTGGCGGGCGTCTCTCGATTTTTCACTTCGGAGATGTCGTTCTCGAAGTCGGGCTGAATTTATCGCGGCTTGGTCGCGATTATCATAAAACATTTCCCAGTTTATATCGCAGACGCGCGTCGGTCGGGACAATTGCCGGGCCGCGCTAATGAATTTCCCGGAATATTCGCACTGTTGAAAATTTAAATATTTTATTGTCGGAGGAGAGGCGGGAGCATTACTTCTGTCCCCGCGGTAATATATTAGCAATGCCGTTATTGTGGGTTTACTGCCCCCCTCCCGTTTTTCCGAGCGCATCCTCGTTTTTATTATGTAATAATGCCGCCTCGCAAATTTCCCGGACGAGGGATTCGAGTGCTCTCGGCGATTTTAAAGCTTGTCAACGTTATTTAGGTCGGGCGGCCCCCACCAACCGGGGGGGTTCCCGGACATTTTATTTCCATCCCCCATCGGGACGCTCCCGGAGGAACTTCCCCGAGGAAAGGGATTTCAAAAACCGAATGAAGACGTCCCCGGAGATCTCTCAACCCCGTCGCTGGGAAAGGGTGGAAAAACAAAACCCCGGCTTCCGGGAAGGGAAATAAGCTCGGGGAAATATTCCGGAGCTTTCGGTCGGTGTTCTCCCCGTGTATCTCCCCGAGGCAACCCTTCGGGTCGATCGGCCGATCATTACTCGTCCTCAGGGATGTCGATCCGGAAAGAAGGGGGGAAAAGTGGAGCGACGTTTGGCGGTGACCAAACGATGGAATTCCTGCCGGAGAAGTGATACCCGTGCATTATGCAGATCCGCGTAAACGCGTTGTCCCGGCCGGTGGGATGAATTTTCGAACGGAAACCCGGGGCGAAATAAAAGCTCGCCGTGTTCCTGGACGGCCTGCGGACCGGGGGTGTTGCAGTTGCAGTCGCCGATGCAGCTGCAACTGCGGCCGGACAGGGCGCAAGCTCGCGCGCAGTGCACATTCGACGCCCCTCGGCGCAACTCGCCAATTTATGTTGCCGGCCGGAAAGAGCGGGCCAAAGGGCGCCGCATAAATAATGACAATTGCGAGTCCACTCAATTAATTCCCCCACGGCCAGACTCTGGGATGGATCGGGGATCGATCGATCTCGGCCATTGATCGGACGCGCCCCTGACGAGCCGCCATGCTGGCCTGCAATTGTTTCTGCAATTACCTGCATGCCGCATGCTGGCGCATCTCCTCGATGATCGAGGACGCCCTCGATGGCTCCTGATTTGATGGACACTGACGGACACGCCTTGGTCAGGACGTCTAATAACTGGGTGCATTGTTGGAACGAAGATGTTTATGCGTTTCTAATCTCATGGAAACTATGGAAATGTCCTGGGTAGAACGTACGAGTTCTTGAGTCGATTATAGAGCGATGATATTTATCCACTATGATATGATGGATATTGACGGATACGCTCTGGTCAGGACGTTTAATAACTGGGTGCATTGGTGGAGCGAAGACATTTACGCGTTTCTAATCTCACGGAACCTATGGAAATGTCTTGGGTAGGACGTACGAGTTCTTGAGTCGATTATAGAGCGATGATATTTATTCACTACTGATATGATGACACTGACGGACACGCCTTGGTCAGGACGTCTAATAACTGGGTGCATTGGTGGAACGAAGACGTTGACGCGTTTCAAATTTCAATGAATCTTCTTGAAATGTCCAAGTCTAATCACTGGAAGGCAAGGATATTCGTCATTTTTAATTGAATGAAAATCTGCTGAACCGTTTCGGTCGGATCATCCAATTCCCAGCATCTCGGCTGGAGCAAGGACACTTAATCGTTTATAATTTTCTTTACATATACGGAACGCATTAGTCACCAAAATCGTCCTGACCAGGCCGTTTGATTTCTGGACTATTCCAGTGAAACAATGAAATCCACTCGTGTTTGTCAAAACTGACAATATTTCCGTGACTCCCACACAGCAAGATCGTTCCAAAGTGACACCGTCTCCTTAGGGGGAATTCGTTGTTCATTTCGGCAGTTTCGCCAGACTCCATTGTCGGGTTCTCGAGGAGCCGAGGGGATCTCGAGATGCTGGGATCGATCTTGGAGCCATGGGATCCAGAGACGATACCCACGGGGACGCATTATAACGTCGCATTATCAGGCCGGGTATCGCCAGTTTCCTCGGATCGGGCGCATCGCGTAGCGTCGCATTATTGCGGTGCTTAGCTGGGAATCGGCTTTGATTCCATTGTTACCGTTATTCCGTCTATTAACACGGAAACTCGATTAACTGCCGAGTGTCAGCTGTCAAAACGGAGCGCGCTCCTCGCGAGCCGAGTGCGCTCGACGTTGCTTCAGCTGCTCGCGTGAAGCCGCTCTGGCTGCTCCATTCCTGGCTAACAGGGATTTAGTATTTGCTTGTTAGTTATTCCAATTCCGGACAGCGCCTAACCAAGTGGCCGCTTCTCTGGCTCGTCAGGCCGGATTTATCGCCGCGTACAGAACCTACGACATCCGGAAGAGCTTAATCGCGACATTTTCCGAAAACACAATTTTTACGGGGGATGCCTGACGTCCTCGCTGGGCTCTCCACGTGCTCCAGTTCCTGGATGCCAGAATTGCGTGAGAAGCCCTCTCTGATTTAAGGGGCCGTGAAAGTGGCAGCTGAGGGGTCAATCGTTCATGGAACTTTTCTCCGAACTGGGTGTACCTAATCGTTTCATACGTTACGACGTGAATATAGAGGCTGCAAGGAAAGTCCTGACGCCCAAGAAATTTCATTTTCTATAAACAATTTTTAAAATATCTATAAAGAAATATTTTAAACATTGAGATTAGATGGGTGTCAGGACTTTCGTTGTAGCGTTCACATTCATGTTCTGAAAATTTGAAATGATTCGAAATATTTAGTTCGGAGAAGTTTCGCAAGTGACACTTCTTTAACGCCACTTTCATATCATATTAAGGACTTTCTTTCGAACTGGGTGTATCAAATCGTTTCACGCTCTAAAAGGTAAATATTACAGGCTGTAAGGAAGATCCTGATCCCTGTGAAATTTCATTTTTTATAACAAATATTTAAAATATCCATGAACAAATTTAAAAGAAAATCAAATTGCATGGGTGTCAGGACCTTCTTTATCGCCTTAATATTTAAGTTGTAAAATTTGAAACGTTTCGGTGCACATAGTTCGGAGAAGTTTCATAAATGTTATGTTAAGGTTATGCGAAGTGGCGCCAGCGCCACTTTCGCATCGCCTTAATTTGGTGAATTTAATCTGTCGGCGACTGGATCGATTTAATTCGTTAAAGGGATCTTTAGAAGGAGGGGACGGAATTTGGCCACGAGGCAGAGTCGAAAGTTAATTTCCGCCCCGTCAGTTAATTAGGCGAGACAAAACCGAGATGGCGAGGTCGAGGATCAGCTTCTTTCCACGCATGAAATCCCATTACCAGGACGAAGAAGTGTCGCCGACCTACTCAGCTCTTTCTGCTAACGATCCCGAGGAACTACCCAGGGGGTGGTAGGGGCCTTGGGTATATATTAATAACACGCGCATGTACGGATTTGGGAGACGAATGGGGATGGCCATTTGTGGGGTTCTTGCCCCCTTGACGGGGCTTAGGATCCCTAGATGGAGCGCGGACTCGGCGAATTAATAAATGGCGCTTCTTCAGGGTGCACCCATGAGCGGCGTGGAACTCGGAGAGTTCATTTCCAGTGGGCTAATGGGATTTTAATGGTGCCTGGCATGGTCGAGCGATCGCCCCCCAGGACCCGGGGGGAAAATCGGGGAGAGGTGGGCGGAAATTGGAAACGGGACACTCGGAGTGGTCTCTGTCGAAGGGGGCCGGAAAATGCGAGGAAAAGAGCCCAGAAGGGAGGGAAGAGGAAAAGGGTGAAAGGCGCGAAAGAGGCTCGACGAAGGGTGGGAAAAAGAGAGGACGTCTCGGAGGAGACGCGTCGATCAGCACGTCCTTCAGGGTGGAGAGTCCTCGGAGTCTTCAGGGTACTCTAGGGTCTCTCAGGGCCGAAGGAGTTGCGCGACGCACGATGAAGAGCTTCCTTCGGAGGACCTCTCGCGAGAATCGCCTCGCTTTTCCGCCCTCTCCCTCCCTTCCGAAAGATCGAACTTTCGATCGACAGCCTCCTGGAGGACCTCTCCTAGCTCGCGGAATTATCGATTCATCGGGAAAAGTTGCGCGGTCGGTTTCGAGTGGACCGAAGTGCAAAGTTCCGAGGCCTCTCTGAATTCTGAAGTCGGCCCGGGGGTTGGGGGGCTAAAGTTTCCGGGGATGTCGCGCCCTTCCGTTTACGCCGCTTCCCGGTAATCTGGAATCCACTTTCCACGGGGAATTGGGGAAACGTGGGGAGTTGAAGATGAGGCGTGCGAAAAAATGGGGTTGCTCCAGGCCCCCAGGGGTTGCGCGGTGGGGGACCAGGAACACTGATGTGAAAAATGGAGTGCGGGAGGGGGGGGACTCCTGATTTTGAAGATAATGCTAAATATGCGGCTCCTTCATCGTATTTCGGGTTTAAATCACCCCTAAACACCCAAGAGGTTCCGGCGCAACTCCGGAAGCCCCTCCTGGTCGGCTCGCCCTCGGAGGCGGGAAGTCGCTCGCGCGATACCGAGAAACGATCCGTGTAATTTTAAGGCGAGTCCGCGATAACCACTCCCGACGACGGGGTAGTGGCCAGGTGATTTATCCGCCCGGCCGACCAATGACGCGAAAAGATTATACACCCCATGGAGCAGGGCCGCGCGATTAGAACGCGCGCCTGCATACGCGGCACAATTTTCTCTTGCCTAATGGCCCATAACCTTTGATTGGGCGGTGTTTACGTGGCGTTTTCCTCGCCTAACGAGCGTTTGCCGTTTCGAGGCTCGATGTAACGAGCCAGCAGCCTGGGCGGCGCCTCCACCCTCAGGAATACAGCCTCGAGGGCCACCTATTATCGCGTTCTCCATGCCAAGTCGATCCTTCCAGTGCTTTTCCTCACCTCTGATGATCCCGTGATATTTAGTAGTATGACGGAACTATCAAATCGTAGGGAGTCCGCTTTGTGCACGGTACTGTGCCCCCCACCACGCGCCGCGAAGCCGACAGTGGTGGGGAGACCGGGTGGGCGGGGCCGGCCGCGCGGTGGGGGGTATCGCGCCACAGGAGAAGGTCCCATCGGCCGGTGTTCCGGAGGTTCTTTCGAGGCGAAAACCCGAAGCGTCCTCGTCTCGCCGCCGGGATTGCGGCCGACAGCAACACCGGCGAAGGACCCTCATCGGGCGTCATTAATCAAGCCGGACATTTCGTAGCGATGTGCGACACAACGTACGCCGTAGCGCCGGCCACTACACGTCAGTTGGCCGTTCCCCGACAAAAGCGCGCCACCCGTTATGCAACGAGTGCACCGCGGGGTGAGTTATCGCCGTCGACGGCCGCGATGACGTTGGACGTCCGGCTTTCCAACGGAGCCGCATCCAGCCAATGGGGAGGCGGCTCCGCGGGGCTCCAATTTGCATATGCATTACGCGGGGTCGAGCAATGATCTTCATTGTCGCGAAAATCAGCCGCGCATGATTTTCATATAGATCCCCGAGTGCAAATTGGGTTCATTTGAAATGAGAAATGAAAAAGATAGAGAAAAATGAAGGAGATAAAAAAGAAAATGAAGGAACATCACCCTTCACGCTTCACTTGGTTCTCCACGGAAGGGAGAGTTGAACCCCCCTCAGGGAGGTCACCACCCGGGAAAATGTGAAATTCAGGATTTCTGTTTTTTCACCGCTTTTTTCTCCTCTATTTCTCTCTTCCCCCTCGAAACAACGACGCGGCACGATACAAAAGCCGGCTCCGTTCTTCGCGGCCGCGGGCGCTTCGCGCTGCCTAAAAAATGCACGCGAAACCAGCAATTAGTCGCGTGACAGCCATTGCGTTCTCGGGGAGAGACGAAAACGCCGAGCCGAGGGTGGAATTAAAAGGAAGAGACCCCCTGCCGCGACAGAGACATTGGCTTCGGTGTTGGGGTTGATCTCCAATTTCAATTATTCCCTATTAATTTTCAGCCGAGCCCAATTGCCGGTTTCCTTTTTTTTTCTTTCCAGGGGTGAATCTCGGGCTCGATTATCGCGCCAGGGTTCCTTCGAGAGAAAAAATGCCCACGATGTGTATCTAATAGCGGCAAGGCTGGGGGCGATGTATTACGTCGTAAAAGTAATCGTCCCTTGTAATGGTAAAAAACGGCACGTCGGGTAAAGCGATCTCCCAGAGGTGGGGGTGGCCGATGGGGTGGATGGATTCATCGAGGGTGTCTTCTTCATTGTAGTCGTTTCACCTGGGTGGACACCCTGGTGAATTACGCCATGGGGCTCGGGGTGCTGGAGAAATGGAGTCGCCTCGAAGGGGTGGGAAGGGGTGGGGGCATATTTCGTCTCTACGTGTAATAAGACCTTTTCGGTGGCTTGGAGGCATCGTTACAAGTCGCGAAATGGTTCTTTGGGGATGCTCTCTTTAGACCCTGGCATGGACCCTGAAAATGGACCCTGCTGGGGGTGGGCCGAAAATGGCGACATTTTCGGGGGAGGCCGTGCTGAGGTGGGCACTTGGACGCTGATTTAATTCCTCTCTTGTAGTCGAAATTGAGGCTTTTACGAGCCGATGGACACTTCGCATTTCAAGGGGTGGGAAGGGTCGGACGAATACTTCCATGAATCCACGCGCAAAGGGAGGGGGTGGATTTTTGTCCTTTCCTTTTATTACGACGTCCCGTAAAATAGATAGCCTTTAATGAGGAGACCCGTCGCTCGGGCGGCGATCGAATATTTATTGCCGGAGTAACGACAAGTCCGAACATCGAAGTACATATCCCTGGGCAGCCCAGAAGTGGCATAATTTAATCAGCCACGATTTAATGCCCCGTCCCGATTAATGTGAGAAACTCGCACTTCGAACTTGAAATCCGCCGATGCAAATGACCCCCGCTACTCGTAATAATCGACGACTGCGGAATGCATAATTTATTGACTGATTTATAGGTCCGATAACGTAGTAACGCCGTATTCCGAGGGACGTAATCTGTCATCCGATGTACGATTCTCGTTATTACCACCCTTGTTGCTATTAGCCGATGAGCGATGAATACGCCGCCCGAATATGCAGGATTTATCTCGGAATCGAGCGTCGGCCGAATTTTTAGATACTCGAAATTCGCCGATACCACCGGAGTGGAGGAACACTCGACTCGAGTTTTTGGCGGGCGATGGAAGGAACAAAAAAAGATGCCGGAATCCCGAGGTAGGATTTTCCACCCTCGCTTCTCGACGCCTTCACTTGGGTGGACACTGTGTTGAATTATGTGCGGGGAGCATGGCGAGGTTTGAAAAATGGAGGGAGTGTCTCTGAGTCCGGAATGGCAGGACGAGAACGACGGTCCGGACACTTTGGTCGTTCCCGGTGCCGCCGCCATAGTTCCCGAAGAGTTTCGCTATGATTCTTCGAGGACGACCGTCGCCTTTTCCCTTTTTTTGATTTCCCCCGGGAAGCTGGCCGAAAAAGCGTCTTTCGCGCTCGCCACCCCCTCCAGCCTCTTCCGAATTCGGACGTGGACCACCCCATTAAATCTCCCTGTAGGCGCCTTCAATTTGTCAAGCCCGATCGGCGCAAGATGATGAGGTTCGACCCCTCCGGCTTGCGGCTATTCAATGGTTCCCTAGATGGGAAACTGTCTAAGAAACCCTAGATAGCACCTAACCCTAGAAATTCTAACCATAGGAAGGCTCTAGTTAGGACTTGGTCCTACATCTAAAACAATCTATCCTGGTCAACGCTATGCCTAAACAGGATTTTTTATCATGGATTTGGTGTCCATGATCATTTTATCTGGGCTTGCCCCTGTAGTGTCTAACTAGGGTCTGCTTTAAATTTAACTTTCTCATTGACGTATCAGATTTTTCCATTATTGGGTTCCAATGTAGGCTACATTGGTCGGTAGGTCCTAGCTAACGTCCTTGCAGATTTTCTACATAGGTCGCTGATGGGGAGAACATTTATGAGGGACCATGTATATCCATCAATCAAATCCGCAGATCGATTCTGCGACTGCAGGGGCGGATCAGCAGTACTTATTTCCTGTCTACCATTCAGCGCGAGTCGTTCGGCTATTTCCATCTCCAATTGGACCCATGATCAATATTCCTCCCCTCTCGTTCATTTTTCCCCGTCTTTGCCCCTCGTTCCTCCAACTCACGTCTCTGTCTCGAGGCTGGTCGCGCTCGTCGCGTTTCTCACGCGACTCGGACAGCAAGGGTGGTATCGCGTGGCACCGAAATTAAAAACCCTCCCGGGGTCCCTCGATAACGTAATGGCCGACTTCCTGGCCCTTAACGACTGGATCCCTCCGGCCCTTAGACCTTGGCTCCCAGCATAACACGATAATCGGTCTGATTTAAGACCCCGTGCCCGACATCGTGCGGGGAAACGCTCGGACGTTATGCACACCTACCAGGTGTAAGGTCTACCTGCCGGACGTGGCGTGCCGTGGCCCAGTATTCCGATAATTCGGCAATTTCGAGTAATTCTTCCGGATCCTCCTCTAAGTCACTGCCTTCCGACACGCCGTTATTAGGGCTTGGGTTTCCACCTGGGTAACTACAGGAAGATGCCCACGAAATGAACGAAATAAGAACTGGTGCCTCCATTACTGGCCCCCCTTAAGACGACGTGAAAGCGGCGTCAAAGAGGACTCGTTTATGAAACCTCTTTCCGAATACGGTGTACCGAATCGTTTCAAACTGTACACCATGTTTACGGAGGCAATAAGGGCACTTATGGAATTCCGATTTTTGTAAATTTGTTTATACACATTTCTCAAATTTGATGCCTGGAACGATATTTTGCAATTTTGTTCGCGACTTTTAAATTATTTCCGGATGAGATAGGTGGAAGAGGTTCGAAAGTTGGGTGACGGAGAGACGGAGGCAAAGTGTCGTTGGTTTATAGCTGATATGAAGGGATTTACCTTGGCCCTTGCAGGGGGTCCGGAGACTTTAACGCCGTGGCGGCCATTTTGGTAGAGCAAGAACACCTGAGTGCGTTTTGCGTATTTTGCGCGTTTACGTCCCAGTATCCAGGCGTAACCGAGGCCTCTTCCGGTCTGTGCGAAAAGCTGCGGAAACGCGTAGACACGAGGGAAAGTTTAATCCGCGGGGCTAATCCGATTTGGCCGCTGCGGAAACCGGAGCCGAGCGCGACGGAGTCTTTAAGGGAGCTTCGCGAAACTACCCTAAGCTCTTTGGGCTGGAAACGGCGCGTTTTCAACAGGGAATTAATCCCCCGGGTGCCGCCCAGGTGAAACTCGCAAATCTGGAAGAAAAGTTGTGTGTTTCGGATGAATTCGTCTTTTCTATTTGTTGGGGTGGCCCTGACGACAATGAAGATGCAGTACACACCAGGGAAGGCTGAAGGGAGTGTTATGAATTTCATTAATGCGGTGTCGGAGGGAAAATATGATGCGGACTGTCGACCAGACGTCCAGGATAGGTCGCACTTTCAGGAAAGAGGCCGGGTCCAGGATACGGCAGGACACCTTGAATAGGGACAGCCGTCGTTTTAACACGTTCGTTACCAACGCTTGAGAAGAAAATCTCGTACCACAGCCCATGACATTTTCCAGCTCATGATACACGTCGCAATTCGCGGCGCCGGACTTCTAGAGAAGAATTGAAACGACGCATATTTGCGGCGCTGGTAGCGAACGTGTTAAATTGGAAGTCTGCAGGGAAATTTGTGCGTTGCGAATGGATTGGTCTTTTCTATTTCTTGGGGTGGTCCTGATGACATCGAAGATGCCGAAGACAGGAGGCTAGAGGGAGTGTTAAGAATTTCATCAATACGGTGTCTGAAGGAAGATAGGAGGGGACTGCAGAGCAGGAGTCCAGGTCGCATTTTCAGGGAAGACCGCGGATCCAGGATACGGTAGGACACCTCGAATAGGGGCAGCCGTCGTTTTATGTCTCATTCGTAGCGACGTCGCGGTTATTACGGGACACCCTGGGTGTATATATGTTCTTCTGTGTGTGTACGTGTAGATGGATCCACATCTTGCCGGTACTCCCGTATCCGCGGCCTCGCGAGGGCCATACACCAAGAAGCAATCACCATGATAACACGCGAGGATCGATAATCCATCCGGGCCGGATGGCGGATAGTGAAAACGGTCCGCATCCCGTTGGATTTTTATCAAGCACCCGGGGACCCTGTATTGGAGTGAAATGGGCGCGGAGAGGAAGAGGTCGGAAGCACGGAAGAAACGGAGAGGAGAGACAAGGCCGGTTTACGAACGGGCGACTGGTTCGGACGTAAAGAGGTCTGGTGCCGTTCAACACCGGCCGTGGTCGCACGTTCCCGAGGTGATTGTCTCCTTTCGACTTTGCTTCCAGGATCCTTCGGTTTTCTCCACTTTGATAACCGAGTGTGTTATAAATACTACCGTGCGAGAAAAACCACTCGACACTGTGCATTTTCAACTACCCATTCAAAGGAAGCAAATTCAAACTCAAGATCACGGTACCCTAGGTCTTGCGTACACAAGTTTCGGTTTTTCTCAGTGGAGTTGGACTTTTGCACTTTTTTTTCACTTCTTGCAGGACCAAAATCGATTTCGCTCGCCGCTATTTTCAATTTAGGGTTTCGTTTCAGGTAATTCGTGAGTTGTATGTAATTTCGTAGTACGAGCCGTGCATTTCCACTGTGTTTTCGATGACAACGCGAAGGTAGTGCCCGGCACTTCCCCCACTACCGCCGGTGGACGCGCTGGCTAATCGCGAGCCGCGCCTCCCCACCACCGCGCCGCGCCGGCCAATCAGAGACCGCCGTCGCGTCATTCGCACGCCGACCGCCGAGGTGTGCGTCACGCCGAGCGGTCCACAATAGGAGCTACGCGAAATTGAGTCGGCACTGATTAGACATTGCGGGCGTGCCGTCGCGGCGCTAGGCCTCGTCGGAATTTACTCTGCATACCCATACGCTTCCATTCGCACCTCCACGTCTTTGACTCGCCGAGTTCCCCAGGATATTAGACAAGATTCGGGATGCACGCCCGACCGGGTGTGCGTTCGAAACATGTCTGGAGGAAGTCGAGCCAACCCTTGAGGGGGAAATCGACGCATCCTGGATCTTCCTCCCCCGGCTTCGGGGATGCACTCGCTGTGGCCTGGATGCCTCGTCCCTTTGTCCGACGGGGATAAAGAGGAATCGAGATGTCCTCTCTCGATACTTATCCCGTTCGCTCCTGGACTTTACTTGTCCCCCTGCACATACTCGTGCGTCAAGGGTGGAGGGCCCGATTCGATTTCCTGCTCCTGGGAATGACGCCCTTACAGAATCCCTCATGTCTTGTGGTTTTCCCTGAAACTGGGGGATATTGATGGAATTTAACGTTGAAATTTCCTTGTTGACTTTCCCCTCAGATTTTACCGATTTATTTACTGATTTATTAAGCAGTAAACTCGAAGGGTAAATCATTAATCAATTATTCACCGCGTTATTAAGCATTGCTTGAAGATTTCTCACGTAAGGGATTAAAGTGGATCAGTGCCTGTGCATATCTCAGTGTGCACGTGCTCCGCTTTCTTTTGTTTTTATTTTATTATAATGTTATTTACAAGCAGTGACACTAATTTAAATAGTGAGATTTGGACAATTGTATCCAAGCGAAATCATGAGTGATTAATAACCGGATAAATGATCACTCGAGGGGATAGTCAAGGAGAGAATTTCGACTAAAAATGTCGTAACCTTCCCCCCAATTTCCAGGATTACTGGGAAATTCTGGAATACTCAATACTTTCCATTCCTTGCTCGTTAGATAAGCGACGAAGTGTGGGATCCATTCTTGCCCCTGGCACACTTTCAAAGACGTTTCCTTCCGTGCAAATATCGAAAAACGGAATTTCGCAGACTCGCTGGACCGGGGTTCCCGAGGGAGCGAGGGGGCCACCCCGGGAATGGGCGCGACGGAGTCCCGGGGAGACGTATCGGATATTTTATTGCCTCGTTTCGCAAACGGAAGATTATTGTGCGCGTATGTGGGGCTCTCGTCTCTGCGTATTTCCCTCTGTTTCCCGCCCATCCCCGAGCACCCCCGCCGCGACTGCAGCCGGGAGATGAGCGCGGAGACGACCGCCTATAATCCATACTTCGATCGACCAAGTTTCGATTGGTTAGCCCCGTTCCCGTTCTCTTTCCCTTATTCAAACTCCACGACTCGCGGCTGGGGGCTGTTTGCCCCCGGAGCTGAACTCGCGGAGTTTAATCGCCCGCGAGTTCTGCCTCGACCCCTCCCTCCGTCCTAGGGGTGCGATAATAAGTGACTTTTCTAGTCCCTCCAGGGGGGGTACGACTTGCTGAAATTTTGCTCTAATAAGAGCCCAAGACATCTAGGGGTTCATCTGTCGATTATTCGAGTCCAGTGGAGATGAGGGATGTTGTAGATGTCAAGGGATGGTTACCTGGATAGTTCTTCGATGACTTTCCATAATAAGTGCGATAATAAGTGACTTTTCTAGTCCCTTCAGAGGGGGTACGACTTGCTGAAATTTTGCTCCAATAAGAGCCCAAGGCATCTAGGGGTTCATCGGTCGATTATTCGAATCCAGTGGATGTTGTAGATGTCAAGGGATGGTTGCCTGGATAGTTCTTCGATGACTTTCCATAATAAGTGCGATAATAAGTGACTTTTCTAGTCCCTTCAGGAGGTTCGACTTGCTGAAATTTTGCTCTAATAAGAGCTCAAGACATCTAGGGGTTCATCGGTTGATTATTCCAGTCCAGCAGAGATGAGGGATGCTGTCTAATGTCAAGGGATGGTTGCTTCGATAGATCTTCGATGACCTCCCATGTTTGGTGTGGCTACCCTGGATGATACGAAAGCCTTCTCTGTGGATGTGGGGTGGTCAAAATGAAAAGGGAAGGTCCTTTTGTCCGACATTACGTGACAGAGAGCAGATTGATGTCCTGGTCGGTGCAGCCAGGACGCAGCGATTAGGCCGCATGACGATATCATAATCCCTAAATAAGCTAGCTGGCTATGATGGCAACATTTAATAGCATTTGTGTGAAGATTCGAATGCGTTTTGTGGTCAGCGTCGTCACTTGAGGTCTCTCATCCGTGTTTTCGATTTTGTTGCCTATTGTTGCAACAATGAAACGGATCAGGACGAACCGAAGTGTCGTGCTCGTCACAGTGGTCAGGACGTCGGGTTACACGAGACATCTGACGGTGGATCGTCCTGGATAGAGGCTGAACCATTTGCAGAGGACGTTCTGAAATTCGATAACACGCATCCGAGCACGAACAGTCGCCTCGCAATCCGAAGAGTCAATCCATGTCGACCGTAAAATTCGATATCCGTCATCCGCTGGAGCTTGCGGGTGCGAAATGTGCGTTTTCAACCGGCACCGGGAGTCCGGGCCAAACCCGGGTTGCCCCGGAACAACCCTTCGAGTCCCGTTCCAGGTTTGGGTTTCCTGGTTTGGTTGCCCGATCCCGAACCCCCCGGGCGGGGCGAATATCGACCTTTAAACGGTCCCAAAACCGATTTCTCTCCCGCGTTTGCCTCCCAGTCTGTTTAAGTTTGCGTTCCTCCTCGAAGCTCCGGGAAGTATCCATCCGGAATACTTCCTAGGCGGAGTTTGGTGAACCTCGGGGAACTACCCCGGGCGTGTTTCCCCGATCTTCGGGCCACCGCTCGAACGTCCTCGGGATCTCGTTATTTAGTTGGCGAGGCAACTTCTGCGGAAGTCTTCGGGTGCAAAGCCGCTGCTGATGGAAAGAGGAGCTTGCCTGTGAGTCGTCAACCTGGTCGTTGATGGGGCGGGTCTTCAACCTAGTCATGGACCCAACGAGTTTACCTGGTCTTCGACAACGCGATCCATGAGGACCAAAAGACGCCCTTCTAGTCATTGGTTGCGCTATTAACAAATTTGTACGACTTCAGAACTCCGTTTTTTTCTTTGGCGAGACAATTTTCTAGCACATCTGGATATAGAACCACTGCTGATCGACAAAGGCCTAATATTTAGCAATCTCATTAATGGGCATTCAAAAGCTCTCTTGGTGCCTTCGGTCGTGATGCCACGAAGTCCGTTTCCCTTTAAGATCAGACTTCTTAATTGGCGCGACAACTTCTGGGGACGTCGTCGGATGTAGAGCCACTCGTGCTTGGAACAAGTAGCCAGACTTTCAACAATCCCATTCATTGTTAGACCCCGAATATCCTTGATATCCCCGATCGCATCACCACGGAGCTGATGGTATATCTTCGGAATCTCGTCGTCTAATTGGCGAGGCAACTTCCCCGGACTCCTTCGCATACAAAGTCGCTGGTAATCGAAACATGTACCCGGGTCTTCATCAACCCCGGCCACCAACGAGCAGCAAAAATTCTCCCTCGAAGTCCTCAATCGCCTTCCCAGCCAGTAAGCTCAGCTGCAACAAGCTTCGCCATAGCCTCGCTCTAATTTCCAGAAATGAGGTATACTTACTCGGCCTCGACGAGAACTCAGCCTTCGTTCCTGAAGAGATTACGCGGCCGAACCGCGGGTTTCCTCGTTAATAAATTCCCTGGGAAATTCTTAAAAATTCAGCGGCGGTCGCCTTCGGCCCTGCCATGCACCACCCCACTGGAATCCATCTTTTAGCCGGTAGTTTGCGAAGGGAGGTAAATTTATTAATTTAACAAGCGACCGCTTTGAGGCGAAGGAAGACCTCAAAGAGGTGGTAGGTAGAACGAAAGTCGGGTAGTTTGGGGATGGTCGAGGATTCCACCCCGGTGATGGTGGATATCTCGTATCTCGGCCGTTGCGTGCTCTCGCGGCCTCGGGAACCGCGTTTATACGTCATAGCCTTAACGCCATAGATAACCAGGATTCCGGCGAGGGCGATCCTGGCGATTTCGATACCGGTTGATGGCGAGGACCTCGAGGAGGCGGGATCAACCGAGGGTCCCTGCGTCCGGCGTTTACGAGGAGGCCGGGGCCATTTTTCCGCGTTCTTGGTCATTCCGAAGCCCCCGGGGGTCGTTCCCGAATTCCAGCGATCGGTTCCCTCAGGAAGTCGACCAGGGGGTCGTTACCGTTAAGGCCCTGCCGAACGAGATGACGGGAACGATCGTGGAAAACTCCCCCCAAGACGGATTAAAGAGGTCCGAGGAGCCAAAAACGAAGGCGTTCGCAGTCAGCAAGGATCTGGAGCAAAAGATCCGGAGCACCTTCATCCGGACCAGATCGTGGTCTTCTCGTCCATCCGGGGGGTTCGCTTTTTTGCGGGAAGCGTCAGGGTACAAGAAGCGACCAGCACCCTCGAATCAATTGATCGGTCTCCATCAGCTCGCAAAAAGTGTTGGTCCTCCAGGAGGGAAGGGGCCAGGAGCTGGCAAGGCGTCCTGGTCTTGGAGGAAACCGGGGCCAGAGGTCCGGTCCCTCGCTTTCCCGGGCGTCCCTTCGTCGACCCAGTTCCTCCAGCCGAGGGAGGGAGGAAAAATTACTTTGTCGCTTCCCCTTTGCTCGGCGATGCATCCGAGCGGAAATTCATCCGTTGGAGCAGGTCGGTTGGTTCCCGGTCGGATACAATTTCCATTACCCGCTTCAAGTACGCGTCGACGATCGTTCCAGTGTCGCCGCTTTGTCGGCCAGCCTGGTCCGAACCTGGACCCGATGACCGGCCCCAAAGCTCGGTTAGACGAGGTGCCACCTTACCCTCCACCGTTGCGCCTCTCATTTTCTCAGAGACACCTTTATCGCCGCGAACCCGAAGGTCGGTTCCTGAAGTTCGGTCCTCGCTTCAAGGCCGGCCAATTGGGCCGCTCGTCAGGCTCCACCGAGGCAAGTCGGCGCCGGCAAATTGGCTTCGTTATGCCGAGGGGGGCTTCAATTCTCAATATGGAGCGAGCCAATTTGTATCCCGGCTGCCGGCAGGGTGGATGTCGCCCAACGATTGAATCCGGAGGGTGGCTCGCGAATGGCGAGGGCGATATGCGCTTCCGGCCCGACTCACCGACGAGCCTCCACCGAGAGCCGGGCCTTAACTCGCTCGGCAAAGCGCAATCAGTATGGAAGACGCGAGCGCGCTCTCGCAAGCTCGCAAGCTCGCTTCCTGATTCCTCGCGTCTCCGCTCTGCCGAGTCCGGCCAAAGGCCGGAACGAGGGGGACCCATTTCCTGGACCGAGAATTCGGACCGGGTCTCCTGGAAGTCCGCCTCGCCTCCGGAATTGCCTCTTCCATCCCGATTGAACCTTTCGATCACCCTTCCTTTTTTGACGACAGGGACAAGGCCTTCGTCGATACTTTCAGATCGGTCGGTTGTCGAGGTGTCTAACATGAGACGCCAGTTTTAATTTTTCGCTATTTTATTGACTAATTGTTATATCCTTCCCCTGGTCTCCTGGAAGTCCGCCTCGCCTCCTGGATTGCCTCTTCCATCCCGATTGCACCTTTCGATTATTTCTGGAGTTTACAAGATGGGTCGAGTCAAGTAATTATTCCTGGAGTTTACAAGATGGTACTTTGGTTCAATTAATTCTTCTCGGTGTTTCCTTTATTCCAGGACGAGGTATCCACGAGGCGGCGTCCGAAGTCCGTCGACCACCTCTCGCGAGTTATAATCGCGCCGATTAATTAAATACATTAGCCGGATAATGTAAACCCATTAATCAGGGTTTACATCGTGCTGCGGGAATCTCGGCGAGTCCGCGGAATTTTCCTCCGGCGAAAACACCGGCCGACTGCACTTCCGGCCGCGATAAATATTCCTCGAGCTCTCGAGGCACCCTCGCGGAATCCGGGGGTCCTCGCGATGCTCGATTTTTATTAAATTTTTATTCCCACGGAGGAAATTGGCGGCTATGCTGTTCCCGAAAGTTGCCGGCAATTACCCCGCGGCCTGCGGGATATTCGCGGGGCCGAACTTTTCGCATTTGTCGGGATCGTTTCCCGCCGCTGTCTCGACGATGGAGGTCGTCGCGATTTACGCACGCGATACATAACCAAGGTTAACCTCAAATCGCGGACCCCGTCGGCCAGGATATATCCCCAACCCTGAGGAAAACCCAATCAAACAAACATCCCATAATTCCAAGAATAATTATTTCCGTCAAATGGACCCAAATAAATTGGCTGCACCATTTATCCGGAATTATGGCGATTTATTTGAGTCATATCAACATTCCTGGAATTAACAATATATTTCCCTGGTACTACGCTGATAAACATCGATGGAAATTTACGTTCAATTTTACACGCTTTATAACTTGAGTTTCACATAGAAAAACGTAAAATGGAAGAAGTACAAATTAAAAAATGTATATATTTACTTGACATAAGGGACATTTTTACTTAACTTTAATGTAATATTACATTATAACTTTCTATAATTTAACTCGGATGCTGAATGTGATATTACAGAGACAATTCTACTGCAATTTATAGTGGCATGAAAATAACCAACAATTGGGTATGTAAATTTACATGGGCATTTTTATCAGTGTACTCAAAGATATATTTCTTTGGTCCAATTTTTGCGGGGATTTTTGAAATTATCGGTCACGAAGGAACGGGATGAAATTGCTCAACGAGAGTGTGAAAATTCATCGGACTCGAATCAGGGTCCCGAAATGGACGTAATCGACGAGATCCCGGTTTTCGGCTCGTGACGTCAGCAAAGAGTCGTCCTGACTCCTTCCAAGCACCCGATCCTCTTTCTCGCCTCGTAATATCCACCATTTGGACGTGACGAGTGTACACCCTCTGCCTCACGTATCTCGTTTTCGTACGTGACGATGTTTCGACGGAGATCTCAAAGGCTAGGACGACTTGGATCGACACGGCCTTTCTACCCAGTTTCGTTAGGATTTGGGCCCTGAAAGTCGAAAAATTCACGGTCCATCTTCGAAATATCGATGAACTTTGCCGGAGGACGAGGCGAAATGCACTTGGCGCGGGACTCTACCGAGTTTCTTCACGCGCGTGATGGGTAAAAAGAAGAGTGTAAGGTGAGTCCGTCTCCGAAATATCGATGAACCTTGCTGGAGGACTAGGAGAGATGTACTTGGCGCGGAACTCTACCGAGTTTTTTCACGCGCGTGATGGGTAAAAAGAAGAGTGTAAGGTGAGTCCGTCTCCGAAATATCGATGAACCTTGCTGGAGGACTAGGAGAGATGTACTTGGCGCGGAACTCTACCGAGTTTTTTCACGCGCGCGATGGGTAAAAAAAAAGTGTAGCATTTATACCAAGTTGAATTGAAAGGTTTTACAGTTAGGATATAAAAAGGTTGTTACTACATCGATAAAACATGATACGTTATCAAAAGAGTTATATAAAAAAATATTGCTTAATTGGGACATGGCCATTTGTTTCTGATTAAAAAATAAAAAATTAAATTATACGTTTATGATATCTAAAATATGATACAAATATTCTTAAATGTTCCTGGCTTTCTTGATACGATCGGATTGTTATTAAATATTACGTCAAATTTATTATCGACTTCAGGGGAGTAAGTTCGACTCGTCAGCGCTTTTTAACGTGTTAATTTTGTGTGACATGGGCCTTGAAGAATATGAATAATCTTTTTGTGGTTAAAGAAGTTTCATTTTAAAAATTATTCCGTCGGAGGAGGAGAAACAAAGTAAAAATTCGAAGTGAAAAATTGAATCGTACAGGGATTTGGTATTTTTTCCAAATATATTGGAATATTCTGGTAGAAATATATCGAAATAACTTTCGTGGTTAACCCCTTGTTCTTCGATTTAATTATGAAACATCCTAGCTGAATGAGTCCAGCTCGTCACCGTAGCGCAAAATGTTAAAGAAGTTTCGCTTTATGAGTTATTATGTCAACGACGGAGAGTCAAAGTAGAAAGTCGACGTACAAAATTGAATTGACGGAGGATTTGGTATTTTTTTCAAATATATTGGAATATTCAGGTGGAAATATACCGAAATAACCATTTCGTGGTTAACCCCTTGTTCGTCGATTTAATTATGAAATATCTTATTGTTAGCTGAATGAGTCCAGCTCGTCACTGTAGCGCAAAATGTTAAAGAAGTTTCGCTTTAAGAGTTATTATGTCAACGACGGAGAGTCAAAGTAGAAAGTCGCCGTGCAAAATTGAATTGACGGGGGATTTGGTATTTTTTCCAAATATATTGGAATATTCTCGCGAAAGATGGCTCGCCTGAGGGAAACGGGGTATATCGCGGCCGCGTGACGTCGCGCAATATTTCTTCCCGGCCAAGTTTATCGTCCAATAAAACGCTCGACTCTATTATCCGCGGCGGAATATAAGCGGGAGGATCCTCAGGAAGTAATTGACCCTCCTGGTCCGTTCTCCGTTCTCGCGGCCATCGACGATCCCCGTTTCGTGACATATGGCAGCCGTGCGGCCGGCTTCCGACCGCATGCGGCGATTTAAATGCCCGATGCGTGCCCGCGGCACCGCATGCGTAAAATCGCATCTCGACCAGGTAATCCGTCTGCTCTTTTCCACCTTTCCCCTTTTTTCACCCCCTTTCTAGCCTTTCAATATAGTTCCAATTTACACGGGACGTACATTATCCACTTAAACTAAAACCTGCATTGAAATTACAAATTTCATCCCATTAGTACACGATGCTTATAAACGTCTGAAGTTTTCAGCGTCATTTAATCGGAAATTTGATAAAGTACCTTGAACAATGAAATATCCTGTGTATTAGACACATCAATGAACGTTTCACCAGCTTAGCATATCGTATAAAAAATGTACTTGCAGCGAAACTCCACCGAGTTTCTTTGTTTGAATGAAACTTTCGATGCATCATTCACGAATTTAATACCGTTTTTATGTTTAAACAGGGTGGGTTGATGTCGATATCCCAGGGAAGGAATATTCTTATCGAGGTTTGAGAAATCGGTTTCGAGCGTCACGAATCGATGACGGAATCGAATGATTGCCGAACGAACGGAAACCCTGTCGTGTCTTGTAAAACCACTGTGGGGAACAAGCATGAAGTGGCGATTAAATTTCCCCGGCGGTAAAGTCCGTATCGCGTATTGCGGAATTGTTGCGCGGAGGAGTGATAAACGTCCGTAAATTGCGTGCGTGCATTGCGCCGCGAGCTTGGCACGCAACGGCGCCGGTGCAACGTCGAAAGGGTGCAGAGCAACCCCCGACGTCGCGTGTCGTAGTTGCCTAAACTTCCCACAAAAGCACCGATTCTCGGACATTTTAATGCGAACAATGAAATCCTCAAAACTGCTCTTCCGTGCGGGCGGGCGATAAAGTCCTGAAAAAGTAACGCGTGCGGTTCCGCGTCCATTATCCAGTAACGACGGCCGAAAGGGGACATTTCGCATTTATTCCCGCCGAGATAAAGCCCGATAACGAACGGCGGGTAGATCGTTATGCCCTCGTCGACGTCTATCGACGGGTGCATTTTTATTCCGCGAGGAAGGTGCAAGAGGAAAAGTGGAACCGGCAAGAAAGAGGGTACCCGTTGAACGAGGGGGCCGTTAGCTCGTTACGCTCTTCGATCGGGGTCTCTTTTTTCTCATTTTTTCTCCCCTTTTTTTTTTTGAAAATCTCGAGGCAGGTACGGATTGCCGTATGGATGTCAATTAGTCCTGTATGTGGGGCTGTCACAGGTGGCAGAAACAAGTGCCGAGGGCGAGTTTTGCGCCCCTCGACCGTGTCAGGCATTATGCCGGCCAGGCGATGCGAAACGGCGGAAACGCCGCAGCGCGGCGCAATAACGAATCGCCATTTTATATCAACCGGGGCCAAACGAAAAAGGCGAGCCTGTTATCACGGAGAAATTCAAAAGTTTCGCTCGTCGGGGAAACAAGCCCGAGCGCGCGACGCATCGGCGACCCTGGGCTACATCCCCGCAGGTGGAGGTGCACCCCTCTCCGATGGTGCGTGATTTAAATGGCGGCCTCTCTCGCACGTTCGCGCGTTTGCATATTTGCGTGCGAGTGCACAATCCCCTCGGGGAATTTCATCAGGTCTCTCGGGGAAATTTTCACCGATTTTTCGGGATCGCCTTTCGGGCGTTTGTCAAACGTTACCTTGGCCTCTTCTCTTTCCTTCGTTTTGGCGCGAATGCGGTGCAGTTTGCGAGAAACGCCTCGATTTTTACACACCTAGGAGGGAGAGAAACTGGAATTTTCTTCCCTAGCTTTCTTCTTTTTCTCCCCGCTATTTTAGTGCGCGCAAGTTCGGTGCGATTTGCAAGAAACGACTCGTACTTTACACACTTATGAGGGGGAAAAACTGGAATTTTTCATTCGGGTCTCTTCTTTTTTCCTCGTCATTTCGGTGCACGCAATTTCGGTGCATTTGTGAGGAACGACTCGACTTTTTCACATCTACGGGGGAGAAAAATTGAAATCTATCTCCCTATGTTTCTGGCCGCCATTTTGGTGCACGCGCGTTTTCGGTGCAGTTTATAATAAGCTATTTCCTCCATTTTGGCACATTAACAAGTGAGGAATAATTTGAATTTTTGATGCTGACTCGAGTCGAAATTTTCATCCTACTTAAATATAATTGTAAGTCTTAAATGAGTTTTAAAGTCGTACAAAGAATCAGAAAGCTGAAAATTCTCTCGAGTAGTCGTAACCGATAATTATTTCCGGGCAATATCACGGCGAATTACTTCACGCGTTTCAATGGCTGGCTCGCATTTCCCGTAGGAAATATTTCATCTCCGCCGATGAGGAAGCGACGGGAGTGCCCTTTAGTACGTCCGGGGGGTCGCGAGAAAACGAGCGAGTTTCCCTTCGTAAACGTCGCGTTTGCGCGAAACGAGCGGCCCACTTCCGACACTTCGTAGGCCGGGGAAAACGGGAAGAAAAGGGAGCAAACACGAGTGAAAAGAAGGGCCAACACGGCTCGACGTTAGCGACGAATTTCCTCCCTTCGTCCGTCACTTTGGGAGCCCTTGCGCATCATCCCCTAGTCCTACACGTGTCGAGGACCGTTTTCCGCCGCGCGAAAATCCAGAGGAAAGGGATCTCCCGGAAAACCTCGAAATCTCAAAATCTCGACGTGGCACTCTCCCTCACTTTTTTTCCTCATTTTTCCCCCATCGCTCGCTTTCCGTTTTTCCGGGGAAAAATTCAATTGCCTCTCGAAAGGTGCCTCCACTGGACCTGGCCGATTTCCAAGACGCGAGTCGAATGCCTTCCCGCTTTTCCATGCACCCCTTCTCGCCCTCTCCTATTTTCCGGAGGTTTTCGGCGACTCGGGCAGCCATGTCGATGTATGCGCATAATTACGATACCGATTCCAAGGGCTTGCCAGTTTGCTCGTTTCCGCACCTCCGGCAACCCTTTTACCCCTAGTTTCCCGGAAAATCTCCCCAAAGAATGCCGGAAAGATTTTTATAGCGTGGTGGAATCGAGTTTTATCGTGAAATACACTTTGATAAGAAACGCGGAAGTGGAGACTGATGAGGATGATGACGTTGGGCGTGATTAGATGTCCAGGCTCAGTCGCGCCGATGTATGCACATAATTACGATACCGATCCCAAGGGTTTGCCAGTTTGCTCGTTTGCGCACCTTCGGCAATCTTTTTACCCCGAGTTTCCCGGAAAATCCCCTCAAAGAATGCAGGACAAATTTTGTTAGCGAGGTGGAATCGATTTTCACCGTGAAATATACTTTGATAAGAATCGCGGATGTGGAGGCTGATGAGGATGATGACGTCAAAGCGCGATTAGGTGTCCAGGTTTGATCGCAATGAAACTTTCACCCGGAGACCGCGAAGAGGCGACTTTAAGAGCCTTCGATGACAGACGCGAATGGGGATTCTTTGTACAAGTGGGGTTTCAATACGGGAACCGACACGAGGAGAGGGCCATTAAATTGTTCCAAGAGGCGCGGGATGCTGCCGGACAAAAGTGAAACCAAGAGACGAAGATGAAGGATCGTTTCCCGGAGCCGGAGAGTCTCTGGAAAGGGGAAAGTCTTCGCAGAGGAGGTTAAAATTGAGCTTTTTAACGTCTCGCCGATGGTTTATGATTGGAAATCGATCATTTCCCCGGGAGTTGGCGGAATGGAGGGTATGGACTTCTTCCTAGTCTTTTTGAGGGGCCGGGAATTATTTCGGGAACGTCGATGGAGCCCGGTGTTATCGTTTCATTTATTTCGCCCTGATATAATGCACGTATATATGCATACCTAGATAATTAAAATTCCCACTTTGTCTAATCCTCGCGGAAATAACTCAATTAGACTCGAAGGATACTGCCGACAATGGACTTTTATACCGGAAGCGAGATACGAACTTTGTCATCCCCGCCATTCTTTCTCATAAAGCTCTGGGATAATAATTTTCATAATCCCCGAGCCGTCCCCCCCTCCTCACTTGAGTGAAACGCTTAAAAGCATTTTCTGTAAATCAGTATTATCTGTTAGTAACAAATACCCTTGATCCCATAAGTAACTTTCGGGAAAAATGACGCGCAAAAAGTCGGGGATGAATTTTTGTCGGAATATATCGGCTTTCCCGAAGACAAAACAAGTTGCACAAATCAACGGGGGATACTTTCGGAATTTTTATTGTACCTCCTGGGAAAAGAATGTGAGCTGCAATAATTGCCACAGAAATTTTTCGCGAGGAACTTTTCGGAATTTTTCGACATCCTGATCGGTCATCCTGGAAACAGAAGAAAACGTTAGCCGCAAAAATTGGCGATAAAAATTTCGGGAATTTTGGGTTGTTCCTCCTGTAGAAAAGTGAGCTGCAAAAATCGGCGACGAACTTTGCGGAATTTCGGTCGGACTTTCTGGAAAATCAAGGTATTTCATGGAGGAGGCACTCGAAGAAGGGTTTATGGACCTCGCGTTATCGGTCGCCGCAACCCCTGTTTAAATTTCAACCCTTGTAGGGATACTTTCTTCAGCCGAGATACATGGAGGGAGACCAAACGTGGAAAATTTGTGTGGAAATTTTTCCGGATGGATTTCGACCAGGGACCTGGGGCGATAAATCGCGTGCCTCTGTTCCGCGTCACTTTTCCCTTCGGAGGGGCTCCAGGACACGATCCTCGGGAAGGGGTGCAGGGTCTCCCTTCTTCCAGGAGGTGCTCGACCAGCCGAGGAAGAAGCGAATCCCTGGAGCCCTCGAGACCCCCTCGGCTTAAATCTGACACCAGCCGAAGGCTACCCTGAAGAGGAAGCCCTTGAATATGCGGTGTCACGTTTTGCGTTTAGAGCCTCCGGTATCCCGTCCTCGAAGGACCCATAAAGGATTTATACTCGAGTACCCATCCCGTTCGCCGGTGTCTCGTCGTCCACCCCCGATTTCGCCACCCTTGGTGACATTTTAGGCCGGTGTCTCACCGAGCGCGTCGCGTGTCAGAAAACGCGGCGCGTCCACGTGCCGAAGATGAAACACCAATCGGAACTATAATACATTCGACTCATGAACTTAGGATATGTTGTGAACAATGATAGACTATACTACATACAGCATTGTTGTCAAAGGATTCACTGTTTTCGACACCCTTTGCTACGCTCACAAAAATCGATGGAAATTTACACACATTTTTCCACACCTCATAACCTGAAGTTTTACATAGAGAAACGTAAAATGCAAAATTATAAATTGGAAAATGTGTAAATACACCTAACATTGTATATTTACTGTATTAATGAATGTTGATTTGAATGCAATGTAACGTCACGTTACAATTTTCTTTAACTTAACTTAGATATGAATGTGATATCACAGAAATAATGTAATTTGACTGGAATGCATTGCGGCATCGAAACAACCAATGATTGAATATGTAAATTTATATTGGTAGTTCTATGTGTAGGAGACTAATGTTCGATATTTTCGGGAAAGGCGAGTTCAAGGTGTGTAATCAACTATAAAACGTTATAGTTATTACAATGCTGAATTATTAGATCGTGTTAAACGATGGTGCCGAGATTCTAGCGACCAATATGAATTTGGCAGGTAGCAGTTTATATTTTTACAGTCAAAAGTTTAGCCTGTCATTTCGGTTCCAAATGGTTGTTACCCTCGACGCGGTGACGCACCGCGCTGTGTGCGACCCCCGACGCGCTCGGTAAGACCTGGGCCTTACGTCGAATCGTCCTCGGTGTCGGATGTCGTAAAGAACTGAATCGTTAATCGCATCGTCGATACGCAAGATGTCGGAGTCGACGAAAGAGGTTCGGGAAATTAGTTCCCGGAGAAAATGGGAAAAATTCCTCGCCGTGCCGAATTTCCGTCCGCGCGCGGTAACGAAAACGAACGGCGTTTCGGGTCCGGAATGGGACCGGGGAAAAGGGGCGGGTAATTCCGCGCTTCCCGAAAAGTAACGACGTCGACCCACGCGTGTTCCGGAGTGGATGCGGAATGTACTTTGCGGAGTAAGTTTCCCGGGTACTCCGAAATACACTTCTAAATATTTCCCGGCGTTCCCCCGGGAGGACGGGGAGCATTTTCGACGGGGGCGAGCTGGGTTTCCGCCGGGCGGGTCCCGAGGGATCGACCCCGTGGCTTGCGCTTAATTCCGGATTCTTCGACCCGGAAACCGCGGGATGTCCTTGCGAAGTGTCCGTCCGGGGTCCGGGCATGTCATCGGCCGTCGATTTGTCACCTTCCCGGGTCCTTCGGGCTCCGGTTCGCCGGTAATTGCGACCCGACTCCTCGGGAACGGGGGACCGCAAATTGGTGCCGAAACGTGGAAAGAGAGGAACCTATTCGACGGTCCTAACCTCAATTTCTTGTCTCTCGGATATCACCATATGTTACGGTCAATGCCTCCGAGAGAAACGTTTAGGAATTTATTTTTCTATTTAGAAGTGAAACGTCATTTGTCACTAAAAAGTCAAGAACGGCGATATCGGTGCAGTATTTGCGTCCTCTCGAACAGGGATCCGCAAATTGGCATGGAAACGTGGAAAGAGAGGAATCCATTTGACGGACCTAACTTCAAATCCTTGTATTTGCATACAAGAATTTCCGCATTTGCGAGATACTTACACGGAACATGGTCAAGCATATTTGTATGATATTTTCATTATCATAAACCCATAAATTCATTTCTAGCGTGTGAAATCCAGCAACGTAATCATTTATCGATCATTTATTTATGTATCGACTTTAATCAAAGTACTCCTAATGTTTTTATCCACTGAGCCGAACAATTATCACTACAATGATATGTAAGCGCAGCGCACTTTTCCTTCTTTAACATTTTCCTCGACTTCATCCAGGCCGTTATCTCGAGATGGCGGAGCCGAGAAACGCGCGGTCCGAAAATCGGCTTCGGTTGATCGATACCCATAGATCGATCAGTCCTCCGGATTAGCCGGCTAGCCATATCTGGGCACGCGCGGCCAAGAATTTTATTTTCCTTATCGAACTGGCCGACTGCTCGACGCAGGAAATAGAGGGCAAATACAGGACTTCCATAATGCACAGGATTGGGACCGGCGAGACCCCATAAAGTAGAGAAATCCGTGGAGGGCAGCCGCGCCTTCGCCGACAAACTCGTGCACGTACGACTCGTGCATTTCGCACTCTCGGCATCGGGATCTCGTTTAGACTACGCCTTCCACAAGGATCCAGGCCCTGCTTTACAGAACTCGACGGCTAAAGGACCCCCATACAAGGAAAGGGAGAATAGCGCCCGCCACTTTTGCGCAACTTGGGGACACTTTAAGGCACTTCCGAAGCGAGGAACCGCGCCGACTCGACCAAGGCGCCGGGAAATTTCGGAAATCCTGAGAAAAGGGAAAATCACCTGGAGGTTGGGAAAGGGGTGGTGTCCCCGAAACGGGGCTCGCCTCGTTCCGGCTAATCGAGCGGAATCGCCAAATCCAGCACGTACCGAAAGAACGACCTCGCCCTGTGCGAGAGGTTCCTTTTCCAAGGAGGTGGGGAATTCGAGGTGTTCGGGGGGAATTTTCCCGGGTTCCCGGACTCGGAGAGCCGGGAAATGGCGGCTCTCCAAATGGACTGGGAAAGGGAACAACTCGTGACGGTGTTCGTCGCGAATTTTTTTACTCATAGGAAGTCGACTCGTATGGATGCTGAATGTTTGTCGTGAATTGTGCGAATTTCTGTTAGACCCGGAAAGTCGACTTACACAAGTATCGGATGTGTATCCCAAAAGTTTAGAATTTTTTAATACTTGAACAGATGAATGTTCGTCGCAAATTTTATGAATCTTTGTTAGACATTGAAAGCCGACGTATACGGGACGTAAATCTCGAGTTTTTCGAATATTTTGAACGACGAAGGTCGATTTATCTCCGTATACATACGCCCCGCCGCGTGTGGGTGAGAAGACTCGGCAGAGTTCCGCGCCAAGTGCACGACGCACGACAGGGAGTGCGTAACCGCGCTGCCGAAAAGGAAACGCAGGCTGCCAGGAGAGAGTCCTGGGAAATAGGAAAGTACCGGCCAATAAGGTAGGTCAAACGAAATGAAATGGAGGCAGTGTTTAAGAGCGAACTGAATCAATAGCGAGGCTGGCCTGCGACCCAGGTTCCAGATGTAGGTCGGAGGCGGCTCCCGATGCCGCGCTCGTTCGTTCCTCGGTATGCTATATTATCGCACGGAGAGGCCGGTGGGTTTATACATTTTTCATAAATAAATTCCAGAAACGGTCGTCCAGGCCCAGGTTGGACGTGCCGGACATCGGGAAGCCAGTCGCGTCCTGGACTTTCCTTTTGATCTTTTCAATAAACTAATGGGTATGGTCGGCTGTAGGAAAAATTGGCGTCGCTCGCTCAACCCCTTTCCATGGGGTTCCTGTCCCCCAATCCAGGCTCGAAAATTCGTGACAACATAATTAATCAGGCAAAAGTGGTCTCCGAATTTCGGGCCTGCCGCGCACCCGTAACAGCGTCCCTGTGCTGGACATTGATTAGGGCCCTCGGTGATAACGTCACACCCACTGGACGCGTTACAAAGTGGCGACGAGTGTCCACTCGCGATTTACATTTCGATTAGCAGGTTGTCATCGTTATCGCGGGATTATTTAACTTAAATAGCTCCCGGGGGCTTTGAAGTGCCGCTGCTGCTGACGGCGCCTCCACCCCCGATTCGTCGACTCCTCCCCTAATCATCGGCCACGTTATCGGCGATCGATGCCCCGGCGATCGCATCCCGCGATAACGGATCCACCGATCGCTGGTTGGACGACTTGGAGGCGAACCCCGCGTTTCGGTGTTCCCATTTGAGCATTAACCCCTCGACCTGTATTTACGTTCGATTAGCACTCGCGAGCTCCAATCGAGTGGTGGAAGTAATGGCTCGGATCCGGTGATAGCGCCCGATGGATGAAACCGGGAAAGAAGGCCCATCGATGGGCAGGACTTCAACGAGGCCACGAGAGAGTGCAAGAGGTGGGATCCCATTATGCGGATCGGAATGGGAATAATGCGCCGGACGTGCACTGACCTACCCCGAACGGTTTAGACGAGGTGCACTCCACCCTGCTTGGCGAGGTCGTGGTGGGATACCCCGAAAAGGAAGGGAGAAAGAAGCAGTTTCGTCTAGGATGGTCTATTTTGGATAATAATCCAACTTCTTGAAGAGCCAAGGTTTTGATTCATCCGGGATGGTCCCTTCAGGAGGACGATCCAAGTTCCCGATGACGTGGGAGAGAAACTGGGCTCCGAATCCCGTAAGATAGGGTCTTCAGGGTCATGATCTACGTTCCCGAAGGCAAAAAACGGGATTCCGAGGCGCCGTTAGAGAATGGAGTTTCCCCAGAACCGAATAATGGCGAGCAGAAAAAGAGAGCGCACGAAACGGGACGCTGCTCCGGTTTGCCGGGAGCCTAGAAGAGAGTCGCATCGAAATTCCACGTCGCGACTTTCACACCTGGTGGGAGACGTCGCATCGCGACCAGAGGTCTCCATAGAGCGTGGAGAAATCGGGGGCCGTTTAACGCTCGTTGACGTTAAAGTCGTCGCCGACGTTAATAATCCCCGTCGTTATTCCGTTCCGCAGACGAGACGAGCTCCTCGTTTCGCCCGCTAATCGATCCTCTCGCTTTCGGCGAGAGAAATCTCGACTCTCACTCTTGCCGGTGGGTTTTCAGATTGCCATCTTCAGAGACACTGCCAATGTCCTGCGGAAGTTGGAGCTGATTAGAAAGGAGTTAGAGCCATAACTTGGCCAGGGGGAGCAAGGAGAAGAGGATCGGTGACGGCATCAACGCCACCAGGTCCTGGTCCAGGTCCTGGAGGGCAAATCCCAGAGGTGCATCCCGAATGGTCCCATCAGCAGTAACCGCGAGATATTCGGCCGCGTTGAAAGTGCGAAATTGGACGTTTCAGGGCTTATCGGGTTTCCGGATTACCTGGACGACCTCCAATCATGGTCTCGTCCCGGAGTACAAGCGCCCGGGTCTGCAACAAAGATTGACTATCCGGTGGAATTTTTTGAATCCCAGCCGGAAGCGATCCCCCGGGAGCTGGGCAGGACGGCAAAATGCAATTGGTAGGATTCGGTCAAATTAGCAGTTAACAAATTAACACCGGCATCGCCGACATCGCCTACATCCTCTGGCGCTCTCCACCAATGGACCGGCGCTGCTCTTCTGCGCTTCCCGATTGAAATACGGGATTCGCCCGGTGGGTATTGCCGATTGGCTACTTCCCATGGCAAACCTATTGATTATCCGGGCGCATTCCTACCGCTCTGTCCATTTGCAATTTGATTAATTATAATTGCGCCAGCGAAACTCTCCTACGTGCATCCGCAGGGCCCGCTGGCCCGACCAGCGGCTTTTTCCGGGTTGCTGGGTCTTCCCGAGGTTCTGATAACTCGGGTCGATGGAACTCGATTGGATGGATTGGAACGAGGTGTCGTCGAGTCCCGATTTCGGAGGGACCCTTGATGAGCAGCTAATCACCTGATCTCCTGATCGCGGGGACATCGATTTTGCCGTGGTGGTTTCCCTAGGTAAGGGGGTGGTTATGTCAAGTTATGGTACGTTCGGGGGCGTTTTAATTTCTTTCCCGGCTCTGACCCGAGACTCAGGGTCCAATCGGGCTCGAGGTTAAGCCTGCCGGGGATCCCTCGGGAATGGAAACGCCACTTAATGCGTCGACCGGGACGACGCCGGTCGTTAGGGCGCACGGTATCATTCGCGGATCTTGCCTCGGCTAAGTAATTAATGGCTATGGAGGTCGCATCGAGATATTAGGAGGTATACAGTGGTTCGTGTTTCACAATAACCGGGTGGCCGCCCGGCTGGACCGGATCGAGGCCGGCATTAAAAGACCGACGCAGCGCCGAGACGCGTCGTGGCCGTTCCTCCAACAGGAAACTGCGGAATCCACTTAGCTCACCATAATCAAATTTCAAGTCACGTATAGTCCAAAAGCGACGACAATCCCTAGAGACACTTCCGGTTGCGGTGAGATGGTCGGAACACTTCTTGTCAATGTTTGGAACACTTCCCATCGGTGCGACCCGATCAGCTGATCAACTGATCAGCGCACGTTCGAACCCAATTAACTCGTTCTCCGCCCCTCTGCGTGCATTTTCGCCAGGGGAGTTTCTCTCTGAAATTCGGCGAAGAGGGCAGTCCAGTGGTTGATGTACCTCCCCAACTAGGAATTGTGGCTCGCAGGGGCAGTCCAGTGAGACTATAGTCCAGTGGTTGGGATGATCCCGGATGATCCGATTCGAAATCGATGAGCGTTTCGAAATGGTCCTCGAATATTAATACTTGCGACATTCTAAGTCCTCCTGGAGCTACGGAAAGCGATGTCGAAACAACCAATTCCTTAGTGAGCACTTCTAGGTGAGACGCGACCCGAACAGCTGATCAGCTTATCAGCTGATTGGTCGTGCATATTCCAACTCTATTATCTCGTTTCCCACTCCTCTGCCTGACTTCTCGTCAGAAGAGTTCCGCTCCGAAATTCGACGAAGAGTGCAATCCTGTGGTCGGTGTACCTTTCCAACCAGGAATTGCGGCACAATCGACTGGCGGCGCATCCCGTGGGAGTTCATTCGATCGTTAGGGGTGATCCGGGACGATCCGAATCGGAATCAACTGGCGTCTCGAAATGGTCCGCGGCTATTAGTACTCGATACTCTCGCCGTTAATTAGTGGCTCGTAGCCGGCGGAAATAGTTGCAGGGTGGAGGCCACCTCATGGGTACCTCTCCATACAGTCATTACCGCGGTCGTTACGCGCTCCCCCCGATGCCGTAAAGGTGGCGAAACTGGTCGAAACGACATTTGACCCACTTCACGTCGCTTCGTTTCGAAATTCACCGGGTGATCCACTTAACCCCCGTTACGGCGCGTTGTTACCGCTTAATGACGTAACGCGTAGAACTCCACCCGGGACGAAGGGGGCATCGACGGGGTACGTGACGACGACGCCGGGGACGTCAACGACTCCGGCGGAGGGGACGAATTTCATTATCCCCCGGACACGTACCGTAAAAGGGGCGCGATTTTACCCCTCGGCCCTCTCGACGGTTCGATTGTAACATCGAATCTCGTTAATAACTCCGCCAAATTGGATCCGGGAATTTATGCATGGTGTATGCCGCCCCATGATGGATCCCAATCCCGGCTAATAACGCGAATTATTCACCCCCAGGGCGGGGGTGCGCCTCCGCGCATTTATTTGTACACCGCGGGGTATCTAAATGTGCTTAAAACGCTAGAATCATTAATTCGATGCTGGACGTTTTTCAAGTGACAAAATTGACAGGCCTTGTTGGCTAACCGGGTTCTATGGTTCACCATGCGTTCGGTTCAATGGATATCGATATCGGATGGATCATACTTAAAACACTAGAATCGTTAATTCGATGCTAGGCATTTTTCAAGTGACGACAAAATTGACAGGTCTTGGCTAACCGCGCTCTATGGTTCATCATGCGTTCGATGGATATCGATATCGGATGGATCGTGCTTAAAACGCTGAAATCGTTAATTCGATACTGGGCATTTTTTAAATGACGACAAAATTGACCGATCTTGTTGGCAAACCAGGTTCCATGGTTCACCATGCGTTCTCTTCGATGAATTTCGATATCGGATGGATCGTGCTTGAAACGCTGAAATTGTTAATTCGATGTTGGGCGTTTTTCAAGTGACGACAAAATTGACAGGTCTTGTTGGCTAACCGGGCTCTATGGTTCACCATGCGTTCTCTTCGATGGATTTCGATATCGGATGGATCGCGCTTAAAACGCTGGAATCGTTAATTCGATGCTGGGCATTTTTCAAGTGACAACAAAATTGACAGGTCTTGTTGGCTAACCGAGCTCTATGGTTCACCATGCGTTCGGTTCGATGGATATCGATATCGGATGGATCATACTTTAAACACTAGAATCGTTAATTCGATGCTGGGCATTTTTGAAATGACGACAAAATTGACCAATTTTGTTGGCTAACCAGGCTCTATGGTTCACCATGCGTTCTGTTCGACGGATTTCGATATCGGATGGATCGTGCTTAAAACGCTGAAATCGTTAATTCGATGCTGGGCATTTTTCCAGTGACGCCAAAATTGACAGGTGTTGTTGGCTAACCGAGCTCTATGGTTCACCATGCGTTCGGTTCGATGGATATACGAGCCGTGGGTTGCAGGGACTCTTAAACGGCGGGGGCAAAGACCGGGCATTAACGTCCGTTTGAGGACGTTAAAATACGGAGTAAAAGAGGCGATGTCGTCGTTAAAGGGTGATCTCCCGTCTATCACTGGCCTTGCTCTCGTTTTTCGTTTTCCACGCGCCTTGGGGGGCGCGGCGTTCCGTCGTTAGCGCGTTTAACGAGAGACACCCGGTATATTCCCGGGATGTCACCGATCCTCGACTAACGATCCTGGCCGGAGCTTTATATCCTTTATATCTGGCCGACGGGCGAGGGCGATCCTCCGAAAACTAAAGAAAAGAAATCCCGGCCTCGCTTGCCCGGCTCTTTGATTATTTATTCCCCGGGGATAAATAACGCGGACAGTTAGCCCCGAGTTATATCGCGAGCTTTATTTATTCATTCCCTGATCATGAAATTAATGCGTCCTGGGACAGAGGACGGATGCGTCGCCCTGGACCGGATTAGGCGGCTCGACGTGGGACAAAGTGGCCGGATAAATTTCCCGAAATTAATTCCGACCGTTTCCAGGGAGGGTAGATTCGCATTTCCTCGTCTCGTCGTAAAGATCCTTTATTAGTAATGATATTTACAACTCTCGTCGCGGTAAAATACTGTTGACGAACAGCACGAGGAGCTTTGGTAGGTGACGAAGGAGTCCGCTCGGCCTGCCTGCCACTCGGACGCAATCGCATTTTTTTGTGAGGCAATTCATCCAGAGATTCATCCGTAAAAATTGAAAGCGACGGCTTTTAGCATTAATTAAGTGACAGTAACGTTCTAACGCGATTCTAATGTAAGATTCTCGGTGAAAGAAAAATTGTAACGCTCTGGTATGCAAAAATCTCTGTAGAACAAGAAAATGAGGTAAAATGTAAGAGGTGCGGCAAATTTGAGAGTATAGCGGATTTGGGGCCGAGGAATCGGTAACTGGGATGTTGCGGTGATTCGGTCGTATAGGTAATTAGTGGACGAAGGCATTTCTCGTAATTAGCGGAAAAGCAAAGAGCCCGTCACCGGTCCGGCGCCTTTTGTCCAGCGACAAGGGCGCTTTGGCAGGGTCAGATGCCGGACACTAATTACTCGAGCCGTCGCGCGTACATCTATTGCTCGCCCCATTAATGCGAGTGCGTTCGGGGTGCAATCGCAGCCTCGCATAAGATATGTAGGACACTCGGTCGTATACAGGTACAAAGCGATTGATTAATGCGCTCGCGCGCTGCCGCTGACTCGCCGCGCCGCGGACGTCATTGGTATCCTTCGTGGGCCGGAAACGCGGCCGCGTATTCCTGCAGGACGTGCTCCTCCTGGTCACCCAGGTCCTGAGCCTGTCGGGGGTGGCCTTGACCCCCGTATACGCCCCCGGAGTGGTCGTTGTGCCCGGAAGTGTGCACCACCGCGTGGAACCCGTCCTTGTCCGCCCGGTAACTGACCACCCTCACTGCGCCTCCTGGCTCCTTCACGCTGTACTCACCGGACACGCTGCTTCCTGGAACGATTCATTTCTAGGATCAAGGGTGTTTGAGTTGGTATTGAGTTTTGGGGTGTCAGGTTCATTGGCATCAGACTTAGTCACATGATATCAACTGGTTAACGAGTACCGGATAACATTGGGTTAACGAGTACCGGATAACATTGGGTTAACGAGTACCGGATTGGTGCCGGATTTAATGATACCACGTCGATTGGTATCATATCAATTGGTACCGGATTGACTGATCGCGGATCGTCTGGTACCAGCTGTAGCGACACCGCGTCGATTATTCCCATAACTATTCGAGATCGGTACCGGGTTACCCGCGTCCATGGACTCTCTTCTGGGGAATCGATCGCAACACTCTTCCATGGCACGGTGCCCTGGGAACTTTTTCTCATTTCCCCGTGGTAACCTCAGAAAGTTCCCCGCCGATCCCGCGAAGCTAATCGAGCGCGTCGATTGTCTCCTCGGCGAGGCTCCTCTTCGTTGCTTCTCGCGATTATCCACACCCGGGGTGAGGAAATTACCCGAATTACTTTCCCCCTGGTTAAGGTCTTTTCTATCCCCGCTAAGAGTCAGCTAAAGCGCCCTCGATTAACCTCCCAACCTTGTCGACCTCCTCCTCCAACCGGCCGACCACACGACCCAGTCGAACCCACTTCGACCCCGATTCCGAAAGCCAAAGGGTATCCTTAGGTAGACCTCGGATTCAAAATCGATTCCTCGATCGATCGCTCACCGTCTCGCGATTCCTTCTGGCTGTGGAAGTCCCCCGAGTGGTGGTCCTCCACCCCGTAGGAGAACTCGTACTTGGGATGTGCCACGTAGTCCACCGTGTATCCATGGTCCTCATGGTCATGGCCGTACAGGTGATTGTGCTCGCCGTGGGGGACCACGTAGGGGACCTTCACCTCGAACTCGGGACCTTCCACGGGCCCGTGAAAGTGCATGTAGGAGGAGGCGAAACTGACGTGAGGGTCTCGGAGGTGTCCACCATCCAGAGGGATGATCCCGGCTGCTGCCCACCTGCTCAGCCCCATCATCGCCGTCAGGGTCGTCAACTAAAAAACCATAGACACCCCTCCTTGAGACATCTCAAAGTCCCTTGGAAACCCCCTTTGATAAGCAACGCTCGAAAATTGAAAAAGAATTCTTTTTGGACTCGTCACGGTGGAATTCACGGTGCAGCTCTCCACGCTTTGGCGTCGCCACTATGTTTTTTTTTCCAATTTCTTAACTCGCTTAGGCGTTTTCCTTCTTTTTCATCTTTCTTCGGGGAATCTTTTTCTCTTTTTTCTTTTCGTTTTTTTCGCGCACTGTGCGGTGATACCCCGCGGCTCTACCTTGAGACTCATCTCTTCCACTGGGGTATTAAGGCGGCCAGATGAGAACTGCGACTTTCCTCCGTTCGCTTCCGGGCTTTTATACCGCGGCCAATCTTGCAGTCTGCGTGCGCGCTCCTAGGTGCGTCTCCTCGCGTGTACACGCGTGTACACGCGTGTACTCGCCCGTACTCGCCGACACGTACAGCTCGCGACACCTTGGCGAGACACTCGCGCCCCACTCGCGCCATTTCCGGCAGGACTCGAGCGATCCACCGGAAATGACCAATCACGGCTGCTGGGCCAGTCATTGAAGAAATCGCCTCGTCGATAACGCAATGATTATTTGCGTAGGAAATTATGAAATTATTTGCGCAAGAAATTATGATATTATTTGCGCAAGAAATTATGACACGGCTTTTATTTTTCATGACATTGTTGCGACGTTCCTTAAGGGGGTGCACGGGTAATTCTCAGTATTTAATTCTTTTCGTTAGAAGTAGATGCCATTAAACATGTATGTACTCTTATCGACGGTGCGCCACTAAATGTTGAATGAATATAATACATATTATTATTAACTTATTAACGAAGACGGTAGAAAATTCTATTCATACAATGCCTCGATCCGGAACTTCATAAATTTCTGTTTGAAAACGTTCATTGAATTCCATAATATGAGCAGGTGTATACACATTGTTAATATTTAACGGTATTCGTTTTTAACAAACATTCCAGTCGAAATACATCGTATATATCGATATACATCGTATCAAAGCTCCGCGTGATGCATTTTGTTCTCCAAAGACCCAACATAAATACAATATAATGCCTGTGAGGGATTTTGTATAATTTCTATATTCTTTACGAGAGTAGAATTAACATATTATGAGTAAAAAATATTTGGTCGGTTAGTATATTTATAATTTAATCGGCAAATGGCTCTAAGAAACACGTCGAATCTATAAGTTACCCTCTTAAATTGTCCTTTTCCTCGGGCAAAAGAGAATTATTTCCTTCGTGTTTAAATTAATTTATCGGGATGAACGGGTCTGTATAGTTAACGTCATTTCCCTCGGGTAAGAAAATGCATTCGAGGTAACGAACTTCGAATAACGCCGTTTATTCGGCATCGCGAAGATCCGGTCTGCAGGCCGGGCAGGAAATGACATTCGATCGTTCAGCGAACTTCGCCATGACTTTCGCGGTCGGTCGAGAAGTCGGTCTCTCAAAAGCATTCTCCGTTGCTTGACATTGTATTAAAATTAACATTATCTCGGGGCTTTGTTACGTCTCTTTTGAGATAGCGCCGGAGAAACGCCCCTCGCTCTGGCGAAAGTTCTCGGGTCTCTAGGTTTCTCCAGGCTTTTCCAGGCTTTTCCAGGCGAAGACTTCCAAAACGGTGGAAAAATCAGGGGAGGCAGAAATTGATGAAACAACGCTCTAATTATCGGGATTTAATTTAATTCGCTGTGAGAGAACGTCCTCGAGCCGTCACGTTCGACTCGCAATTTCCCCGCGGGAATATCTGACAATTGTTGTAATTGAAAATGGTGAAAGTCGGCCTCTTGGATAGACTGAATTTTTACTTAAAATCAAAATAAGTGAGGGGAAAAATGCCGAAGAGGAAGAGGTCGGAAAGTCGAGAAGTTCAGAAAATGAAGGATTACAGAGCAGAAGGGGTTATGAAAGGGAGCCATAACAAAAATGGGGGTAAAGTTGATCTTATGGACAGCCTGTTTTTTATACTTAAAATCGGAATAAATGTTGGGATGAAGAGAGAGCGAAAAATGATAAAGAGAAAGTTGTGGAGGGCGGGAAGTGTTTCGGAACGAGCAATAGGGAGATGAAAAGGGAGTCTTAATACGAAAATGGGAAAAATCGACCTCCAGGACAGCCCGTCTTTTTTTTAAATAAAAGTAAAATAAACGTTAGAACAGCCGCGCAGAGAGAAATTCCAAAAAGGAAGAGGTGGAGGGTGGAAAGTGGAGGAGGTCGGAAGGTGTTTCGGAACGAGGAGCAGGGTGGCAAAGGAGAGTCTAAATAAAAAATGGGAAAAATCGACCTTTGGGGCAGCCCGTTTTTTAAAATAAAGTAAAATAAACGTTAGAACGGCTGCGCAGAGAAAAATGCTAAAAAGTAAGAGGTGGAGGGTGGAAAGTCGAGGAGGTCGGAAGCTGTTTCGGAACGAGGAGCAGGGTGGCGAAAGGGAGCCGTAATAAAAATGACCGCAAGAATCGGCCACATTTACAAAAGAAGGACCTTGTAGGACGAGGTAGGGTGCATCGTGCAGTTCCTGGGAAGGTGGCGAGGCAAAAGCGGCTAGCCGGAGACGTGCTTGAATCTTAAAGCGACAACCCAGGGTCGAAGCACCCCGGTTACGAGCTGGCAAGAGCATACAGGTGCATGCAGGCGAGAGTGCACGTAGGGGGGCGGGACCAGGAGCGAGAAACAGGTGAAATTGTCGGCTCGTGGAAGAGAGAGAAAGAGAGGAGAGCGGTGCTCCGGCGAGATGGCACGTTGCATTCATAATGTCATTTGTAACGGCCGGAAGTAGAGTGCATTCTGCACTCGTCTGCGGGGCCTCGTCTTACTGCGCCCACCTGCTCCGCCCGGTCTGATTTATAAGGCCTTTATCTACTCCGCGGAGGGAATTCCCTCAAGACGGAGAGGGGGACCGATCCGGTGACAGGATTCCCTTCGCCAGTTTCGACCAGGTCCTTCAAGATTCGCTGATTCTCCCCTGAGATGAAGAGGACGGAAAAGTGTCAAGGAAGAAGACGTTCCTGTATGAATTATGAGGTCTTTATCTAATATAATCAACGCTAGGGACTCCCTACAGGTTTCGACCAGGATCGCTGTCTAGCTACATTTCCTCCGAAATGAAAAGTAGGAAAAAGCGTCAAGGGGATATGAGATATATCCATTTGTTCCGGGAAGTCTGATTCATGAGTTTATATCCGTCTTGTGATCGACTTCGGAGATCCCCTCGCGAGTTTCAACCAGGATCTTCAAGATTCACTAATTCTCCTCCGAAATGAAGAGTGCGGAAAAGTCTCATGGAGAAAGATGCGCCCATCCGTTCCACGAGGTCTGATTTAAAAGGTCTCCATCTACTCTAGCTAGAGAATATCCCGAATGCCAGAGTGAAAAGTTTCCGATCGACCAGTCGCGTTCCCTTCGAAAATGTTCGTCGAAGATCTCCAAAACTCGCTGAGTGTAGAAAAAAAAGTGTCAAACAAAAATGTATCCATCCGCCTCTTTTAGTCCGTTCATAAAGTCTTGATCCACTTCGCGCATGGAAATCCCTGAGAAAAGAACCGAAAAAGAATCGCTCGATTCTCTCGCAATTTCCAGGCAAGACCTCGAAGACTCGCTAATTCTCTTCCAAGAGGTACTAAAAATCGACAAGGCGGATCAAGATGTGCCCACAAAGAAGTGTCAAGGCGAAACGAGATCCCGAGGGGTCTAGCTCGAGTTCGCTTCCGATCGGGATCGATTCGATCGCGGATCACGAAGTGACACCCACATTTTCAGGCACCGATTCCCTCCGAGACCGCTTTCACGAGGAAGACTCGACCGGAAATGAAAGGACCAGGACTCCTTCGTCCGCGTGTCGACTCCTGAGAGAAAAGGGAGAAGACGAATCCAGGAAGTGCGGATCGGTTCGCCCGTGCGAGACGCCGCGGTTTCGCGGCAAAGCTGATCGGCCATGGCCTCGGTCAATGGATCGATTGCCGATACTCGATCCCTCGAGAACCGACGCCTCGGTTTCAGGCGATTTGCCTGATTTCCAGTCGCCGAGACGAATCCGGCCCTTCCAGAAGAGCGAGACGGCCTGCATACATTGCACCGTCCGCTGCACCTCGCACCGTATGTCGTGTACGTAGATATGTACTTCCTGCACATTATGTACAGCGGAGTCTCCATCCAGTCGGTCCGTCTGGCAGAAGTTCGATGCGAGGAGAGAAGCCGGAAGTTGGGAGGAAAATGTTTTCGCGACATGCGCGACAAGTACATATGTGCACTTTGCACATGCACCCGTAAGTACGCGCATCGGCCGGCGCTCCAGAGGGGCGCCACCGGGGATGCCCAAACCGGGGCCGAGGTTCGAGTGCAAATTGCAGTGTGCACTCGAACTGGGTCATGCCGTATAATCCAATGTAGGCCGTCACTTTACGGTTAGGGAATCCTCGAGGAAGCTGGTTTCCCCGCCGGGAATGGCCATTTAATCGCGCTCGTTACTCGCCTCGTTAAAATTAGTGGCCGTGTTATTATTTTCCCTTGCTCTCCTTATTTCCGCCCCCCTCCCCACCCCCTCGTTATTTCCCCCGTCTATAAGTCCGAATTCCTTCGGAAATAATTCCTGAACTTTGTTAACCCCGCGATTCATATATTTCTTGTACATATCCGCAGAATTTGGGCGCCATTATCTGCGATGTTTATTATTCATGTGAAACATTAATGTTATACATATTTCAGGAATGCATGGTCGTTTTTCTTGATTTACAACCGACCGCTATTTATATTCGTATTTGGATTTACGACACAATTCCCCCAAATGTTTTCGCTAACGTCAGTGGTTCATTCTTTCGGCTAGTAATTTGTATTTGTTGTCGAATTAGAGATCATGGAAATGATTAATAAAAACCGCCATGCCTGAAACGATCAGTAAAGACTGTGGGTTTCTTTTTCTTCTCTAATAGATTCTCTAGTTTGCATGCCATTTCACATTACACTCGTAACGAGTACGTCACTCGACATGTGGCACTCCGTCGCCGAGGTAGAACATTTCTTTTGACGTACGACGAGTCGCCGGAGAAAGTGCGCACCTTCTCTCCTGTCTTTTTCTTAATAACGCAACAATGTCGGGACTCGTGCGTTAATAATGTTCCCCACGTAACGTCCGCTTTTGCGTTACACGCCGCGGCAATTGATGCGCAACGTCGATCGGTTTCCCTTTCCAGGTGCAAAAAGGCCGGCGACGTAACGACACCCGGCGCTCGATGTTTAAATTAATTAAGGAAGTGTTAATTAATTTAAGTAGCCGCGAAAATTACCAAGCATCGAGGACGTGGTGCGCTTTGTCGAGGATTTTTTTTCGTCGCGATCCTGTGATCGGTACTCGAGGAAAAAATTCGATAAAGTGAGGAACGCGTAGCGGTCCTTTGGACGCTCGCCTGCGAAATTGACGGGACGATAGGCCGATGCTGATTTCACGCCGCATCCCGATGGATCCACCGTTTCGCCCGCTTTGATCGATGACTTCTCCTCGTTCTTACGCAACCCGTGCTCGTTTGAAAATTTTCTTTCGAAAGTCTTCAGGTCCCTCTTCGTATCCAGCCGCGTCATAAAGATGGACGTGCCGGAGACACGGCTGCATTTTTACGGTTACGCGCTGGAGCGTAATGCACTTTTATAGCCCCCCCGACATTAGAACGTGTCGAGGAAGAGTTTACCCTCAAAGCTGCTGAATAGGTAACCAGGTTATAAACTGCACGCCCCAAATTCGGTTACTCCTCGGAATTCACCCTGCGGTTTTATTTCCGCCCTGGTACGGAACGTTTCGAATTAACGCAATTCCGTGTATATTAATTTAATATTAATTAGCCGGGAATACCTCGCAGGATCGGAGATGAATATCGGTTGATGGGTCAATTTTGTACGGATCACATCGGTGATTTATTCGAGGGGAGACAATGTACCCTGTTAAAAAAGTTGTTAAAAATTTGAGGAACGCATATCGGAAGTTTCATCGAGATACTGCGTAATAAATTTATAACACACTCGTGATTGCATTTAATGTCACGCATTTTAATTTGACAAGCTGGCTTAAAAGATTTCCGATAGAATGCCATGAATTTCGAGTCTCGTTCGTTTATAGACATTTTATATCTCTGCATCTGATGTGTCGTTTTAGCAGCTTTGTAAAGTCGAATCGTTAGAATTTTCCGAACATCTTTAGCGGTCTATCGTGATATCGAGGATATTTTCTTCCTCTTGTCTAGGCGACATTTCCGCCGAAAAGAAACCCGCGTTGACGTAAAGAAGTTCGGTAGCGCGCGGATGTATTAGGTTGTCCCATAAGTTCCTTCCACATCGTGTATTCATGTCCTATGAAAAAAAGGAAGAAACTTATGAGACAACCTAATACTTGGCGCGGACCTCGGTCGAGTTTTGCCGCGACAACGGCGGAGAGACCGAGAGCTAGATTCCCTTTCGGTTTCTAAGCGATCTCGGTTTCGGTCGCGGTTTCAGGTCAGGTCTTCGGTGAAAGCGGCCTTTCTTTTTCCTGAAACGCCTTTTTTCCCGGGTTATCCGGCGCATCTTCGGCTTCTCATCGCATGGCTCGATCGAGATGCGCAGGGCGTCGTTATCTCCCCCGCAGGTCGCGTAAACGCAGGTGCAGCGGAATTCCGGCCACGTATCGGGCAACGGCGATGCGGAAAACGCGGCGCGGGGCTTCCGGGTTTTTACGCCCGAGTCGTCCCGAGCTCAATTAAAATTCCCTCCGAAATTTCATTCCGCGAGATATATACCTCGTCCCTTCCGCGTGTCGAGCTCCTTTCTTCCTTCGACTTCCCACCGTCCGCCACCTACCGTTTCCCACCCACCGCCACCCACCACCCACTCGACGCGGCGACGCGACGCAACGGTGCAGCGACGCGAGCCACCGGGGAGTTTTCTTACCGGAATATCCTTCCTCATGTAAATTTCCTCTGACCCGGCAAGACGGCGGATTGTTTAATGACAAGGTCTCTTAATTGCTGCCGGTCTCGGTGCAAGGATTCCTCGCGTATGGGCGCCTTCGCGAGGCTCCGTGTTCCACTTTGCAGTCGCGCGTTTCGCGGGAGAAACGAGCCACGCGAGGGAGAAAAATGGAGTAAAAAACGCCCCCCACACAAAGCGGAGTGATACAGTCCGGACTGATCCTAATGGCTCGGAAGATCCGATCGATTAATCTTCGTTACGATCGACTAATTACGCCCGCGTATCGTTCCGGCGGGTGGAGTGCGTTTCTTTCGTCGAGGGCCCTTTTCGGGGGTTGCCTGGAAAATGAAATTTCTCTGAAAATGGCGCACGTTGGCGGAATATTTACGCGCCGATTCCGCGACTCGTCGGTTTTCCCGAAATTCCCATTTCCACCCGGAGGAGTCGGATCGCGGCTGCCCCGGCAAAGGGTGTCGGAAAATTCGGGAAAAGCGAAGGAGGACCGAAATTAAGGGCGCCGTTTCCGGGGGTGGTACGCGAGGTGAAAAATCCGGTTACCATTTTTCCAGAATTTTGGGACAGCGATGTCTCGAAATTCCCTCGCGTGACGTCTGCGTTGCGGGGTTCGTGCGGAAGGGAAAAGCGCCGGTGGTCGAGGAGCGGTTTTTGAGTGGACTTGTATTTGAAGTATATCAAAATTGAAGGGATGTCGTTGTCCATTATCATGACGATTTCGCGACTCATCCATTATCTTAAAATTCCTATTTCTATCGGAAGGAGTTAGGAAGGCGTTCAACAAGGGTGCTGGGAAATTTGAGGAAAATCGAAGAATAAAGTACACGAAATTATGGGCACCGTTTCCGGGGGTGGTATGAGGGGTGAACAATCCGGTTTACATTTTTCAAGAATTTTGGAACAGCAATTTCTTGAAATTCCTCGCGTGACGTCCGCGCTGTGAGGTTTGTGCGGAAAGCGCTGATGGTCGAGGGGCGGTTTCTGGGTCGACTTGCCATCGAAATTCATCGAGATTTATGGGGTGCCGTGTCCATTATCGCGATGATTTCGCAACTCGTCGTTTCTCCAGAATTCTCATTTCTGACTTCTACCCAAAGGCTTTGGCCTAGCAAGACATCCAGCAAGGGCGCTGGAAAATGATAGGAGAGATGAGAAAAAAGCCTTGAAATAGACGGCGATGGGAAATTTGAAGGGTGAAGAAATCAGTCACAATTCTCTAAGAAACTCTTGACCGCGGTTTTTCAAAATCCCCATGCGTTTCATCCGCGTCGCAGGGATGCGCGGAAAGGTGGGCGCGTCGGCGGTCGGGGGTGGTTTTTGAACCGAGTCGAAATTGAAATTCATCGAGGCTTATGGGGTGCCGCATCCATTATCGCGGCCAAAAAGGCGGTTCGAATATCTGCATATATCGGACGCGATCCATCATCGAGGCGTCGTCATTGGCAATAGCGAATCTTTCGCGTCACGGCCGCTCGTACCAGGTCGCCTCGTAAATCCTGGCCGGTGCAACGAGATTTCGCGATTTTACGCGTGCAATTACCTGGCCCCCGGCGCACCGGGAACGCTCGTTTATGCATCTCCGAACGCACCTGTAAATTACGAGGAGCGTGCGAGTTACCCCGGTAACCATCGGGTGTCCTTAATGTCGCGTGTTGCGCTCGACCGAACTACCGGGGCATTACCGGGTCTGCGATTAATAATTGCAACCAGCGAATACGTAAAGACGCCCCCCGCAGAGAAAGGGGTAACCGAGTCCAACGGATTAGTCGAAATTGCTCGCCCGGGGCGGCGGTAAATCCGCGAATCCAGATAGATCCTGATAATCGGGTCGATGGGTCGATCCGTGGAGATGGTCGATGGATCGACGTCGGCAGAGGTCCTTGATGACTCGGATAATTCGTCCTTTTGCCGTTTCCGGAATTAATTCAATGATAAATCGATGATATAATGGTCTTAATGCCGGATTATTCGTTCATTCCTTAGATTCGTATTTCATTAAATGATTAAATATATTATAGTTTTTGATACCGGATAATTTGTCTTGGTATAGCCGGAGTTGATTAAGTGATTAAAGGAGGATACAACCCGTTCAATATGATAATTCGTTCGGTTTTTATGTTTGGAATTAATTTATTAACGAAATGACGAAATATTGTCGATCGGACGATTCGTCGAGATGATCGATGGATCGACTTAATCGGAGGTCCTTAATAACTCGGATAATTCGTCCTTTTGCCGTGTCCAGAATGAATTAGATGATAAATCGTCCATTCCTTACATCCGTACTTAATTAAATTATTAAATATGTGATAGCTGGAGTTAATTACATGATTGAAGGTCGATACAATGTTTTCAATATAGGATAATTCTCTTCTGATGTCTGGAATTATTTGAATAACATAATGACTTGAAATAACGTAACAATGTAGAATAATTAATTTTCTTCACATAAGGTACATATGGAAGTAAATGATGATGTAGAGCTTTTAATGCAGAATTCTTCGTTTCTCCTCGAAGTCGGAATGAATTAATTGATTAAGTGATGATAACTTATTCGATACCGAATTATTCGCCCTTTCCATAAATCCAGACTAAATTTGACGATTAAATTGTCGGACAATGTTTCTTTAATATATCACTTTTCGGAAGTGCTTTGCCAGAAGCCTCGGCGGGTACCAAAGGATTAATCGGACCCTGGGAAGGACTCTGGCAGGATTCCCCGCCTGCCGCATAAGTAGATTTGTCACTTTGTACGCACGAGGGTCTCGACTTGCTCGACTCGACGTATGCCGGCGTGTACGGTCCGCTTTATATTTCGAATAGCCTGGTAATTGAATACCGGGGCGCGTGTAAGCGAGAGCTTTTCAGGACGTCCCGAAAGGACTCCCGCAGGAGATGCCGGGGAGTATCTCGTGACTGTCGAGGTCTCAACAGCCCCGACATGATTTACCACCACGGACATGGTGGGTTCTGCTAGACCTCGCTAAGGCTCCATTAAAGTGGATGTCCTGCGACAAGGACGTCTTCACCTGGCCCTGATAAACCGCGCGATAACGATTTATTAAAAATTAACCCCGTTCATTTGGCTCGTGACGAGAAAATTAGAAATTGACGCGAAATTTACGAGTCGCCTCCCTCGTGGATTTTTAAGTCTTCCGACGTCAAATGTTAATTGTTTATAATTTGAGGGCCGACAAACATGTTCGCATTTCTAGTGTCGACAAAGATCTCCTTTCCTCTCGATTTTCAGGAATTTCAACCTCGACCGTGAGGAAAGGACATTTTGTTACGAGCCTTTTTCTTTTCGTAGATAATTAACGGTCTCCTCTTTTTGGTAGTTTTATGCATTTTTTTTCTCGACATTCTCCCGAGTGCGCCAGTTAAAGGGGCTTGTCGATTCACCTCGACTTAAAGTTCAAGGATTGGAATACAGCAGACAGATCCGCTAATATAAACTATTAGATGGCTAAATCGACAGTCTCTCAAGTGAAACGAGTTATGGTACGGTACTATGCGTAACTTCACATGTCACGAACGGAAATCGTTTTTCTTTTACACTTAATCACTATTTACACACATCTTTCTGTGTTTTTGCGAAATCGTTTTCGTTAGTATCGGTGCATTATTTTCTCGGTGAATTATTGACACTTGAAGAGGTAAAATGAATGCGAATAAAAAATAAACATTGTACCCAAAACTAGTATCGAATGCGTAAGAGCATTCCGTGAAAGAACGATTAAGAATAATTATAACAATATCCAACAATTCCCTTTAATTTAGAGGATCCGTTTCCAAAGCTCGTAGTTGACACGTGCCAATTTTTCACCTCGTGGTAATATAATATTACCAAAAGTCGTCAGGATTTGGAGTATGAACTAATAATTTATAATAAAAAGTGTATGAAATCGCTCTCTTTGGAAGCTTGGATGTATGCTTATGTCCGTTTTTGTAGGATTTAGGGAATTATTCCGTTTAATAATCGCAAGTGCTCGATGGCGGTTCGGACTCGGTGCTGATTCGACGACAGAGACGTTCGGCGAGAGAGCGTTCGCGCGAACTTTTCGCCGGGTTAATGGCGAGCGAAGCTCACACATAAAAGCACTCATCTCCCATTATCGTACATCCAGCGACGATGTGTGAAGGCACGCGGCTAATGCGAACGCCCGCGCGGTGCAACGCGGTGCAACGCGGGGCAACGCGGGGCAACGCGAGGCAACGCGCGGCAACGCGCTCGCTCTCGCGGTTGCGCCAGAATTTCAGAAGGTTAAATGGTTTGCAGTGGATTACAGGAACCGAGCTTTTGCGCGAATGTGCCAAGCACGAACCCATTAGGACATCTCGATCGCGGCTCTCCTCCGAGCGATTAATTTCCACCGTTAATAATTTTTTCTTGACATTTAAAAAATTTTCTTGGACCTGAAACACGTGGATTTGCATTGAAGACCACTTGTGATGCTCTGGGAATTTATTGCGACCTGGGATTGATGTTTTCTTTATTTTTAGAGAATATTTACTTACTCAAAAAGGACGCATCGTGACATCTTGATCATGGCTTAAGTGATTTCCATCGTTAGTCATTTTTTCTTGGTACTTAAAAATTTGTCTTGGACTTGAAAACGTGCACTTGTACTGGAGACTCCTTGCGAGACTCTGGGAATTTATTGAGACTTAGGAATTCTCTTTTCCATATCCTTAGAGAACATTTACTTACCAAGAAAGGACCCATCAGGATGTCTCGATCGCGAGCTTCCGTATGTGAATAATTTCCACCCTCAGTAATTTCCTCTTGGTATTTAAACATGTTTACTTTACCTGAAAAAATGTGCCCTCGTATCGGAAACTCCTCCAAGGCTCTACGAATTTATTTTATTTTCTGACAGAAATTAACTTGCCAAACACACACAAGGACCCATCAGGACACTCGCGAGTCTCCCTCGAGTGGGGAATTTCCGCCCTTAGTAACTTTTCTTTGGCATCTGTAAACATTTTCGCTTTGCCTGAAAAATGTGTACTCGCGTCTCGGATTCCCTGAGTGTCGGTGGGAATTTATTCATTTTTTATTAATTGAGTTTTTGAGAACTTATTAATTAAGATTAATATTTTCGCTTTGCCTGAAAAATGTGTACTCGCGTCTCGGATTCCCTGAGTGTCGGTGGGAATTTCTTTCAACTCGTGGATGCCCTCCATATATCGAAAAAAAAATTAGTTCTCTCCCTTTGAGCGTCACCGGAAGTTCGACGGCGTTTCCGGGCACTGTCGGGGGTAATGTTTGAGGAAACGCGTGACGTTCGGGGGAACTTTTCCCGGAGTTAATGGCGAGCGAAGCTCACACATAAAAGCACTCATCTCGCATTACCAGTGACGCGTGTGCGGGACTGGCACGTAACATACACGCGTGCGCGCGCACAGTGGTTACGTGGGATTTGTATGAGGTTAAAGGGGTTACAGGGCGTTACGTTATTACACGAGTGTCCCAAGTGGCGAGCCATTCGAAAATGTTCATCGCCCCCGCGGTGCTCGCGTGACGTGTATTCAAAGGGTGGAAGCCGATCGGATCCTCGTTCGGTGACGACCTACTTAGCGCCCCTCGAATATCACCCAAATCGCACAAATGGAGTGGCTTTACCCCGTGTAAAATGGTAATGGAACCCCGATGTCACCGCGGACCCTGGCACGCCATTTTTTCCTCCCCGAATTTACGCAACTGTCCCAAGAAAATCATCGGAGTCGCTAATGGCGACTCCAGTAATTGTGAGTCGGGCATCTTGAATTATGGCGTCGGGCGAGAAAATCCCTAGAAATTCCCAGCCGTATTTTTCGAAACATTTTCCAGCAAAATCTAGCACTAGAAGAAATTAGATACTTACGAAATGTGTCATGGGTCATATTTCTGACAGATCCTGCCCTAGGAAACGAGATATCGCTTTATGAAAATCAAACTGCCAAGGCTAGGAACAATTCTGGGGAATAATCACAAGATGGATACGATATCGTCACAAACGCGACCGTCTGGCACATTTTCCACACTCAGTGATCACTTTGGCAATAATACCTTAAAAAATAAATAGTCTGGAAGAATATCGGAGGGAAATTTTGTGCGATTTCTTCACCTCTGACATTATACATCATTAATTATAATTTTTGCGATGGAAACGTTCGATCGGACCGGTGAAATCCTCGATCGATGACATCGCTTTGCCTAGATCATGATCGATATCCATTTTGTAGACTGGTGTTATCCGCAAAACGACAAATGGCGATCGATATGTGATCGATTTCGAGCATCGGAGTCGTGACGATTCGCGTTAATGCGTCGTATAGCTTCTCGATCGGACTAATCGGAGAAGTTCCCGCCGAATGGAATGGAAACTTCGGACTAGGATCCGGAGAATGTAGCCGCAGTGAATATCGAGATCCTTCGAGCCGATTGCTCGCTCGATTACTCGCTTAACGAGACGTGATGCGAGGAGACCCGATCGATCGGACCCCACTAAGTGCCTCATCGATGGGGTTCGATCGAGAAATCGAGCGATCGATCGGGCTTCGATTTCGACTCCGCGGGAAGAACTCCTTCCTCGAGAAATTAGACAACTCGTCACGGAAGAGCACGCAATTACAATCTGAGAGGACATTTATCAGACCTGATCTCGTCGTCGCGAATATAATAGGTAATTTGTTTATAGTAGATTAAGACGTGGATTTACAGGGCATAGAAAATGGTCTCGTACAAAGATTAACATAGAAGATTTCATAGAACGTTTTAAGGCTTAGATGCGGTCAAATTTCTTGACAATGACAAAGTTAACTGTCGGAGAAAAAGAATGAAATTCGTAGACGCAAGAAAAGGAAGTGCACTTTGGGAGGTCGGAAAAAGTGGCCGAAGAAATTTTGAAAATAATATCGTGAAATAATCTTCTCGATGTTGGCACTTCACCTCCGCGAATCTGTAATGTCGTTTCAAGAACTCTCGTTGAAAGGACGCTTTCTATACGCAAACTTTGAAGGTTCGACCCTGCCGATTTTCCTTCTCGATGTCAGGAGGTGCCCTTTATTTGGCGAAAATCAATCCAGGCGAATCTCGCGGCTCCTCTTATTTCAGATCTCGGCAGGAAATTGAAAGATCTGTGTCAAGTGTCCGGACAGAATTTTAATTCCCTCGGAGAGGGCGCGATCGATCGAGCCCCCCTCGAAAGGGTGTCACCGAGGAGTCGATATCGGTTCGATTTGCGTTTGCGGGTGGAAGTCGATTGCGACCCAGTGAGAAGTGGTCCGGACGAAACGAGACCTGCTTCGAGTGACACAGGATGAGCCGGGATTAAATGGGACCGGGTGCACTTTTTGGATCCTGGACCTCTTGGGGTCTTTTTAAGGTTAGTTTTCCTCGGTAAAAGCTTCCCCGACTGTCAACTGTTTCACCCCATACGCCCTGTCTCGCAGCGAAGAATTCATATACTCTTCAAATTTAATAAATCGCGATGCTTCGCTTAATTCAATGTTAACCGAAAAAAAGCTAAATGGATACATTATCGTAAAGAACCGCGGCGCCAGTCTCGGCATGCATGTATTTGACGCGAAGCGTCGTCGAATTTCTCGATAAAGGTGGAGACGCCGACTGTGAGATTCGCTCTCGATTTCAATTACTGTTTTAGATTCTTAGTAAATGCAGGCAATTTTCCAGAAACACACTTTTTCCTGAGTATCCGATGCATCTTTGGAACCCTTCTTAACCCCTTGACATACACAATGACGTCTGGGAGACGTCATTCATTTCATGTGCCATTGTAGACTTTGACGTCTCCGAGACGTCAAGAACTGCCTCCGGTCAACTATAAATAGTATTTTTTGGACGCATTAAATTCCGTTTAATTGTATGTCAAGGGGTTAAATGTGTCATCGAGGAGTCTACATAGGTTCCCTTTGCATTCGCTAGTAAAAGTCGATTTCGACCCATCGAAATATGGCTGGCGAGAAATGTATCCTGCTCGAAGTGACGGGATGAGCAGGGATTAAATGGGACCGGGTGTACTTTTTGGATCTTGGACTCCATTGGGTCCTTTTAGGGTTATCCTCCCCTGGCAAAAGTTCCCTCGGGTCTGCACCACGCTCCCCGAACGACGGTGGAAACGCGCGGCATAATTATTCCATAAATTGTTGTGGTTTTGCGGGGGCCAGTGCCGACGCGGGATTTCGTGCGGCAATGGGAACGATGTAGTTTTAATTACGAAGTCGATGTCAGAAACGAACTTTTCGGTACGAGGGTCCAAACGGGGGAGCTCGGAACGATTCTAAACGACCGAATTCATTCGTCACCAGTAATACCGTCAAGGCTTGTTGTGTCCGTACTAATTAACTCTCAAAAACTAGTCCGTGAGGGAATCCGGCGTTAAACAAATCCCGGCCGTCTGAGGACAGTTGTTTCCGGTTATTTTGGAAATTACGCAAACTACCGCAGGCCAAAATGGAATCTATTTCGACAGTCAGAGGGATCGCCAAATTTTGGCTTCTTGTTCTCCGGTGCTCCATTTTTGCACCGTTGGAAACGTCGAATTTCAAGTTGGAATTTTGACAGAGTTCGCGTCAGGGTGCAACCCAACAATTCAGGCACACTGTTGAGGGATTAGCCCTTCTATACAGACAAAACATAAACATTATTTGGTCGCGGATGTACAGGAAAGTTAAACCGGGATTATTTACTGCCGTTGGATAACCACAGCTCGAGAAATCTTCCCTGCCGTTTTAAAAAACGTTGCTTCGATAAGTACCGCATCTTTAAATTTGATACCTCCATCGTGGCATTTTAATGAAATGAATGAAATTCACAACACACACGTAAACACATTTCTTAACGTAGTGGCCTATCAATCGTACAGCACAGATGATTGAAACATGCCTAACTTAAACTATCGAGTTAACAAATTCAATCCGCAAATTTCCTCCAGTTTAAATTATGGACACTCTTATCGATGTAGTTTTATTTTCGCGATAGTCTCTTCATTCTTCCTCGCTTTTCCCCATAGACCTAACGCCCCAATCAATCATCCATTGACTGGTATTAGACGAAGCTCGGCGGGGGGCCAGCATCAATCTCTGATTATTCATCCTCCGTTGGCTCTCCCTTCCTTGGCTCTTTATTTCTCGTCTGCGTGCACCTCGTAAAACCCCCGAGCTTCGACGTGAAAGGATACGTTTCCCCGGGGCGTATGTACAACCGGTACAATCCGCGGATAAAATCGAGAGCACCGAGTGCTCTTCAGGATCCTCTTCAGGATCCTCGTTTCTGCGTACCGATCATCGGCAACTCGCTTTATCCAGCGATTCCCGGCTGAAATTTCATTCCGCTCGTCAGAATTCCCACCGACGATCGGATTTTTGGCCCGGCGAGATTCCGCTCGCTTATCCGCTCTGATAATGCGCGAAACGCGAAGGAGAGTGCGGAGACCCGAAGCGGAGCTGAAAGTGGATGGACATTGCGGAAGCGATGCGAAACCGCTTCCGGGACGCCCGTGAATACACAATTTTTCATTTCCCTCCCCCCCAATACCCCCCTGCGGTTCGCTGCAGCTCTGGGAAAACTCGCGAGCGTTTTCCGGGCCGCGATACGTCATTCGATTCCTCGATCGAGTGCGTTGTCTATCTTGATTGGCTCCGCGTTTTGACGGGCCCTATCACGAGTAATGCTTTCGAAATTTCCTCCCGAAGGGACGACAAATCTCTCAGAAGGGGAGACGCTGAGGGGGGGTCGGCGGAAAATTTGTATTGCCTCCAGATAGGAGCTAGAGGTCGATCGCTGATAGGACTGATACGCGGAGAAAAAAGATGTGTGGTTATCCATGGACAATGGTGCTGATGGAGTTTGGTTTCTATTGCGGGAGTGATTGTATTCACGGAAGGAATGTTTGTAATTGTATCAAATTGTAATGATAACGGGGAATTAATTTGGGTACTTCATCGAACCAGTTACCATCCTCTTCGTTGTTGCTGGGGAAGAGTAACCATGAGTGTAATTTGTGGGTGCTCTGTGGAGTGTCAATTTCCTTGTTGTTTGTACACTGAACTAGTTCCTGCGAAGTGATATGTTGGCCCAATTTTGCTTATATTTGAAGCAAGAGAAGGTTTTTATTATGAACATTAGAAAAGGGACCAACTGGGAAAAGTCGCCATTGACGGGGAGATCTTTTAGACATTTTTCTTTGCTGGAAACGGGATGTGGGATTAATTTTAATCAGGAATCGGGGCAATTCAGGGATTGATCGTCGATATTAGAGTCGTCGGTACAGGCGATTGATCGATGACGATGACGTCCAGGGTCTGACTACCGTGGCCGTGGGTTCTCCGGAATGGCCGTTTCCGCCGGAATTGTGGACCGCGGCATGAAAGCCGCCATGATGGTCGGCATGGTACTTTACGGTCCTGACATTACCAGCGGGTTCGTGGATGCTGTACTCTCCCGCAACATCCTTCCCTGGAAATGAATAAGCTCGACCTCGAGCTAAATTCTCTCTCGATTCGCCGTATCGGCGTTTTCACGGACATCGCGTATCACTGACCCACCAGAAACTGACTCTTTCCGAGGCCTCTAAACGCGTCGCAAATTTGTTTCCCCCCTATGGAAGAGAGAAACAAAAGTGCCCTCCCTCCACCCCTACATACAGCAGTTACAGAGAAAAAGGGTTCCATGCTCGTCCAATTTATTTCGCAAATTGTACAAGAAGACACATTTTTCCAGACACCGTTTTCACGGACACCGCGTATCACTCACCCACCAAAAACTGACCCTTTCCGAGGCCTCTAAACGCGTCGCAAATTTGTTTCCCCCCTATGGAGGAGGGAAACAAAAATGCCCTCTCTCCACCCCTGCAAACCGCAGTCACAGAGAAAAGGGGTTCCATGCTCGCCGAATTTCTTTCGCAAATTGTACAGGAAAACACATTTTTCCAGGCACTTTCCGGTGGTCCAAATTAGATAGCGCTGCTCTTCAGGGCACTCTATGCGGCCTCTTTTGCCTCATCAGGGAAGCATCCACCTCGCGTGCTAATCCTTTTTTGCTGGCTTATGGCCAACGGCTAGGGTGGCCTCGACGAGTTTGTAGTACGCCTCGAGGAGGGCCTCTTGAAAATTAGGGAAATATTTTGGCGATCGGTTAGAAATTTATGAGAACGATGGGAATTATCATTTTGGACATTTTTGGAGTTGCTATTGTAGGTACCGTAGGACTCTTTCGTCGTGTCCTTTACGGGTTCCGGCTGTTTTCCTTTTCTGCTGTCTTCTTCTTCCTCGCCTCGAGGACTCGCCCTAGATTCCTGGCTCTCGTCTTCCTGCTCGTCCTTCACCAGGGACTCGGAACTCCTGTCCTCCGCGGACCCCTCGCTCTGCCGGTCTTCAAGGGGCCTCGAGTGCCCCACTGCGAGCAGCAGAATAGCCAATGAGGTGACAATCTGCGAAACGTCGCGGAATTAGCAAAACTACGAGGTCGAAAATCATTAATTCCTGTTCTCCAGTGGAGAACGACCCTCAGAGGGCCGCTCCAAGTGGAGAACGCCGCCATTTTGGTTCACGCTCTCCTCTTCGCCGAGCGACGTCGAGAGTACATTAATGACGAGGACGATTTTCTCTCAACGAAATGTCTGATATGATAAACGAGTATTGCTTCCCAATATTCACTCTTTATTTATTGTATCGATCTTTGCGAGTCGGTCTTTCGAGATGCTTTGTTTACGTGCTTTAGTGAGGAGCAAAATCGGCCTTAATCGTGCTATAAGTGCAAAAAGTGCAAGGTCTTCATTTTGTTGAACTTATTGCAGGAGTAAGATCGAATTGTTCGTCACCAAATAAAAGTCTCGAAGGAGGATCAGTATAATAAACAAAGAGATTGGGAATCTATCTTCATGCATCACGTCAGACGTTTCGTTGAGAGAGACAAATTTGACCAAAACCTTCCCAACGCGGAATCCATTTTCCCGGAGAAGGGATTCGCGAATTTCGGGGCGTCGGCTTAATCCTGGTCTCTGCTAGTGAAGGACCTCCGAAATTTCAGAACTACCCTTCGTCCCGCCCCGAAGAACAGGCTGCGGAGTTTCCGCAAATTTCGCAATTCCTGCTAATCGAGCGGGTTCCTCTTACCCCGCCACCCAATTTCGCAGAGGGTCCCCTTTGAGTTTTTTCAACCCTTTTTATCGCGGAAATGTTTCAAAAATCTGCGTCCCTTCTTTTGAAGTTTTGTCAATTTTTTCCAAACTTCGTTTTGTATGAGAAACACGTTAAGGTGATATGATAATGGCATCCGAAGGGTCAATTGTTTATGAAGCGTTTCTTCGAGCTGGGCTTACCGAACCGTTTCAAATTTTACAATGTGAATATGGAGACTTCAAGGAAGGTCCTGACTCTTAGGAAATTTCATGTTTTATAACGAAATTTGGAAACGTCTATAAAGAAATTTTAAGAAAATTCAAATTTCATGTCGCACCTTTCTTATAGCTTTCATATTCACATGGTAAAGTTTCAAAGGATTTGGTACACTCAGTTCGAAGTAGTTTCACAAACAACATCTATTTGATATCCAGTTTCATATCACCTTAAGGCTACACACTTAACGATAAATCTCAGCGAATTGTGATCCGTGCCTTTAAATCGAGTTCTTGGATCACGTCGGTTAAATCCGTCCAGCTCGGTATTCACCGATTTATCTTTACGTGGCCATCTTAAGGTGATACGAAAGTGCCACATATTAAAAAGTTAAAATATTTATAAAACTTTTCTCCAAACTGGGTGCCTCGAATCATTTGAAACTTCATCACAAAATTATAGAGCCCCTAAGGAAAATTCGATAAAAAAAAAGTCTTTTTTAGTTCTAGTCCAAGACAAAAGTACAAATTGTTTTTTCGTAAAATTAAATTCCACGAGCATCGCGTTCTCTTCTTTAGGGCCTCCATATCCTTGTGATGAAGTTTTCAATGATTCGACGCACCCCGTTTGAAGAAACGTTTTATAAATACTTTAACTTTCTGGTATGTATGTATGACACTTTTTCACATCACCTTAAGGGTTCCCGAACGAACCTTGAAGGCCATCGCGATCTTGAATCCCCGATTTTCCTTCCGGGCGTCCACGCGATCGATCGCCTCTTGAACTAGTGTTGTCTCTCCTACATCTAATGGCTTTTATACCTGGCGCGTAATCGATGACGCACTTTTTGGTGGAATTACGTGACCGTTTCTTTCGGCGCTGCGGCAACGTCTACGCCTGCGGGTTATTTAATCGCCGTTCTCCGACATTGTCGAACGCGATTATCCAACGGGAGGGGAGAATGTCGCCTTTAGGCGGGCGACAAAGCGCCGGTTACTGTCAGCAACGCTTTGACGAGGTGTAAATTAGCGCGTGAATTTTCCCGCAGTGCGGTTCACTCGCGTCCGAATTCCGCAGCTCGCGATCGTTTTCGGGGAACTCGAGGAAACGAATTCCGCGGCGGTTTCTCCGCTGGAATTTAGTTAACCTTTAACTACAGACACGTGGTCCGTCAGACCCGGCCATACACCCCATTCTCTCATTACATTATACGTTTCCAGCATACTTTTCATTAATACAATGTACACTTTCTTCGCACTCTCTACCAATTTCATTTAGTTAATGAAACCCTTAATTTTCCATAAAACAACTTTTATGCAATTTTAGCCGTTATTCTCACATTACGGTACCAAAATTGAAATGGTCTCGGGACTACGTTTCTGTATTCGCTAACATTTGATAGTGCAATATGTGCATGACATTCATCTATACTGTTGCTTTAGCATGTCAACAGACAACAATAAAGATGAATGTAATGCACGTATGCACTATTTCTCGGAAAAAAATGCAGTTGACATTGAACGCAATGGATATGGCTCTGTAGTAGAGATTAGAGTATGAAGAATCCAGGATCGAGGGGATTTCTTGAGCTTTACTTCAGTTTCTTCATCATTCTACCGAAACGACACGTGAAATATGCCATTCCCCGCAATTCTCAACGTACACACCTGCCGGTATGAATATAAACGTCGGTAACGTTGCGCGCTGTTTCGGGGGGGTATATCAGCTTGAAGAATTTGTTTTTACCCGGAAGGAATAACTCTCTCGAGAGGTTTCACTTCACCTTAACGTCCCTGAAAGCCTTTCAGAGAATTCGCATTAATTTCTCGGACAATCCGTCTTCTTTAGCCGACGCGGGAGGAGCTTTCAGGGGATTAGAGTCTCCGCGCATGCGCAGTCGCGGATGCGCCAGGAATCGAGGCGTCGCGATTTCGATTTCACCGGAGCGATCGCGGCCCTCGATAAAGCTCCTTTTCCCCGGGATGTAAAATCGAGGCCGGAAAAGCGTCCCGCTTTCGCCCTCTCTCCTCTCGCTTTTTAACTTTCTCCCCTCCCCCCCTGCACCCCCTTCGGCCACCTTTTTCTCCGGGAAATCCGTCAGGTAAATCCGACTTTAGTCGGGCGATTCGCGAGCTCCATCGCGACGTCCTTCCCCGCGTCATCGCGCGAACTCGAAGGGAAATGGAAAGCTCGATTTTTCTCCGACGGGAAAAAGCCCCGCTGGAAATCCGCCCTCTCTTTTCGGGGATTTTCAGCCATTTCCCCGCGGACGGGCTTCGCGACTTTTCCTCCAAAGAAGATCCTTTAGTTAGGCCGACTGACACAATTTTCGCGCCGGAATCCTCATATCGGAATCGGGAAAGTCTCCTTATCAGGACCTTTGAAAAACTACGCGCCTATGTGTATTTGGCGCGAAACTCCGTCGAGCTTCTTGTTCCACTGTAAATTTCATTTCACTAAAGAAAAAATTATATTATATTTTTCCACGAGAGATATATATCATAACGAATATAGTTTATAGGTGTTATATTTCATTAGAGTCGTATTGCATATTTTCCTAAATATGTTTAAAAACAATGAAATTGCACGATTAATTAGGATGGTTGGACAGCGCCTGTATGTATTTGGTGCGAAACTCTGTCGAACTTCTTACCCCCGTGTAAATTTCATTTTATTAAAGAAGTTACATACCACATTTTAATGACAAATATATTTCATAACGAATATAGTTAATAGTAATCGTAGCAGTTTAGAGTAGTTTATAGTAGTGAACAGTTGTATTGCATATTTTCGTAATAAACATATTCCAAAACAATGAAATTACACGATTAATTGGGATGGTCGGGCGATGAAATCGGGGTTTTTGGTAATGATTACCGGATTCAATCATCGGCCGGGTGTAATCGAATAATAATTGAAAACGCCCCGGGGGTGGATCGCGTGATGATAATTAAACAATCGGTGCGTTCTACCGGGAAATTCTCGCGAGGAGGAAAACTCGGCAGGGAAACACGCGGAAAGTAATTTCCTACGAACTGGTTCATCTCCATGTTCTTTTTCTCTCCCCGGGCCTGGCCTAACTCGGCGCCGTTTGATACATATTGGCTTATCGGTATTCGATTGCCAAGAGAAATAGCGGGCAATACCGATCGCGGGTCAACGAGGTCGCTCTGAACCAATGAAAAGCGAGCTGCGACTTCGGCCAGCCAATCAGGACGCGCGTTCGTCTTTTGGCACGGCTCCATAGGAATTTCTCGCCGACTAATTCCCTCCTTCTCGAATCGACGGCCCTTCGTCAATGGCAAGAGCAAAAAGTCCTTGGCAAACGTCGTTGCTCCTCTAGGACAAGGCGACCCATCATTTCCGGGTTCCCGTTGGAGCCACCCCCGAAAAAACGGGATTCCCTTCTACTTGGAACATCCTGGGAGAAAAAGTTCCGCGGATTAATTAATCCCCGCGCGCGGGTAAATATTTGCGGGGGAAATACAAATTCGAAATCCGCGGGATGATTGCCGATATCTCGGGAACGAGGGCGAAATTTCCGGGAAAAATATCACTCGACTAATCCCTTCTCCAGTGGGAGGATATTACACGAATCAATGTAAACGTTTGAGCGTGATCGGCTTGGAGTAATTTTAATCGAAGGGAGGAAAAAACCCCACGTCCGGAACTTCCATCCCGGCGGTGGTAAAAGTTCTGCTGATCGATCTCCGGGTTTTTAAAGTCCCGAAAAATTGCCGGGAATTTGGAAAATCCACCAGGAGGACGTCCTTTCGTGTGTCCTGGTGATTGGACGACATTCCGCCGGCGCCGAAACTTTCCCGGATATTACTCTCGACGCCACGCGAAGTCGCACTTCCGCCCAGAGATGAGGATCCATCGTTCACGTCAGGAACGTCGAGTGGCCTCCTCTTGGCTCCCGGTGTATTTCATGTAAATACAGATGGAAGATATGCAAAGCATCGCCGCCCAAAGCCTAACTTTGTTTCATACTCCGGGGATTATCGAATTAGGTACAACGACCATTTTGCATATTTTGCATACTATCGGCCTCACCCTCCCTGCCCCTGATGCTTCGCACCCCTGTAATTCCTGACCTTGGATTATGTTTCTTGATCCTTGCACTTCCCTTCGATACTCGTCCTGTAGGATCTTGTTCAAAATTTGGGAGGATTTATTTTAGAAGTTTCTAGCGGGTCCTTCGGTTTTTGGGACTGCTTTTATTCATTTTTGACGAGCTTTGATTGAAATATTTTCTTATCAATGGGTTTGCCTCTATCATCGGCTTCACCCTTTCTGCCACTGATCTTTCGCAATTTTGGAATTCTTGACCTTGGATCACGTTTCTTGATCCTCGCACTTCCCTTTGATACTCGTCCTGTAGGATCTTGTCCAAAATTTGGGAGGATTTTTTTTAGAAATTTCTGGGGGGTCCTTCGGTTTTTGGGACTGTTTGTTATTTAATTTCGGCGCGCTTTGATCGATTGGAATTTTTTCTTAACAATGGGATTCGATATGCGGCGCAAGGACGCATAATGGGTCCAGGACAACGGTCCCGATGCGACGACCAGGACAACGTCGGCCCATAACCATATTCGTCGCGAACAGTCGCAAACGCGTGCAGATTTACGGGCGGGGTTTACGATTCCCTGCCGACACTGAGCACTGACGGGGAATTCACCGGCTCGCTGCGGATCATCTCCTGGAGAGAGATCCGCGACTCGTCCTCTTCTTGGATGCTGCGAGTCAAAAGGGACCTCCAAAGTACTCGCCCCTAAAAATAATAATAAAAAGTTAAGACTGAATGTGAAACAAGCGTTCAATTTTCGCTTCAATCAGACATTTCAAGACTTCAGATAAAAGCTGCGAAGTTTTAGAATTTTAGTCAAAATCGAGTCCACAGAGAATCATGACGTTTTCTTTTTTAACGAATGACGGTTGAAAAAACTCCAGAAAATCAGGACGAAATTTTGAACACCACTTCAAATGTTACGGTTCAGTCGCCGAGGTACTAAGATATAGAAATGTATAAACATTGTAGGGCCTTGAAAATTAAGCGGCAGTTCTTTTTAACGAGGGACGACTTAAAAGTCTCCAGGAAAGAGATCGGGTCCTCTTTTTGGAGGTCGTGGATCCACGTCGTCGTCAAAAGGAAACGACTACACGAAAACGATCCTTAGAAAAGTCTGAGATCTAGACGTCCCTCCAGGTTTTACTTCGGTCGGAGTCGAGCAATTCGGTCGCAAAGACACCGAGGTACAGAAATTCCGTAAAACCGTAGTGACACTTTTTCGGAAGAGGGGCGATTTAGAGGGATCGTCACTCAGCGGTGGATCTCGTTTCGACTAACTATTCCGGGTCCTGTAAAATATTCACGATAATGGCCGCGCCGCCGAAACGGCCCGGACACGCGAGCCACGAATTTACACGGAGAGCTTATCCAGGGTCGCGACATCCTTTTATCGCGTGCTTCATCACCGAGTGGATAGTTACACGACAGTCGATCGATTATCGAGCTACGAGCGCGCCCGGTAATTCCGATTTATAAACGAGCTCCGCCGTGCCACTTGGAAATTTCGCGTCCCCAAATCTCCCCGAGAGGTGATGGGCTCCACTTCGGTCTTTCCGATACATTTCAAGAAGAACAGCGACGAGAGTCGCTATCGGAAGGCCAGGATCGATCGATCGGACCTATCGACCAATACCGGCACGAATAAGCCCCGGATGGCCTCGATGGCACTTTAGACCTCATCAAGCCCCCACAAAAGTCCCCTAATGATGAGACACCGACGGCCCCCTTTCTTTCCCACCTAATGGTCCTGTGGCCCTTTCGAAGTATCGATCCCGTTCCCCTGGGAACTTCGGAATCCATCCGATCATCGATTATCGCGGGACGTCGTTCGAATCGGTCCAAGATTTCGATTTTGGTGATCAGTTTTCGTGGAGGGCCGGGGGATCCGATGAAATCTCGCGACAAACACGACGAGCTAACCGGGATTATCGTTAGCAGCGTGTAATCCTGTACGGGAATTCTCTCCGCATCCGTTCCCTCGGGATTGCAGGCACTTCGAAGTGCTTCGGAGCTGCTTCCACGAGCGAGGTTGATTCCCGGCAGGACTATTTCCTGCGAAACGCCGGCGAGGCTCTGGGAGTCCTTTCTGCCGTGGTCCAGGACCTCCTGTCCGTCTAATCATTTACAAGAGATGGATGCTCCGAATTCCGACGAGAATCGATTTGTCGTATTCATTTATTAGGTTCTATCGAATCGGACGTGTCGAATTAATTCATTCGGACTAATTTGTAGCACTTTTCCAGGGGTGGTTCCTACATGCGTCGTCGCGTTAATTTGTTATTCATTAAAATTTTGGAAATTTACCCTCATCGGAGCAACATAGAAATTCTTTGATATTTCAACAATTTTCCAGAATGGTTACCGTAGAATTTTGGGGGTGATTGTTCTTGCGTGCATTGTTACATCAAATTGTTATTCGCTAAAATTGCAGGTCATACATTCTATCAGAGGAATCCAGAAATTCTTTGGTACCTCGATAACGATCCATGATAAATCCACAGAATTTTGGTGGTGATCCTTTCATGTATCGTCACATTGATTTTAATATTCATTAAAATTGAGGTAAATTATTTCCACAAATCAAAGGAATCCGGGAATTCTAGGCTATTTAAAAAACACTCCAGGATAATCATCGCAGTTTCGATGGTCCCGATCCTTGCACGCCATGTGCATTTATTAATTATAAAATTCGAAGGAGATTATTAGCAATTCCGGAATTCTGTGATATTTCAAAAACACTCCAGAATAATCATTGCAAATTATTGTCGTTCCCGATCCTTGCCCCCCATGTGCATTTATTATTTACAAAAATTGAAGGAAATTATTGGCAATCTCGGAATTTCTTGATATTACAAAACACTCCAGGATAATCATCGCAGTTTCGATGGTCCCGATCCTTGCACTCCATGTGCATTTATTATTTACAAAAATTAGAAACGGGGATTATTGGCACCGTCCCAGAAGAATTGTCGCAATTCTTCTAGATCTTAAAAGTTATCTGGCCAATTTTTGCGATCTTTCAGTGGTCCTTGCAGGTGCCTCCTTGTCCTGGCACTTTGGCTCGCAATCTGGAGCAAGAATGGGCGTTAATTGGTGGAAGTGTCCTTGCCGTTGCTGCCGGTGATGAATGCAGCTCGCCTTTTTGCCGGATACAGCGGGACCTCGCTGGTGATCCACTGGCTGGTAACTCTCCTCCTCCATTTGTACTTTGTCGCAGTTTGCGCGCCGGCGATGATAACAGTCACGATATCGCCGGTAATTGCGTTTCACCGCGATCGAATCGCCGGTCGGCGTTATTCGCGAGAGTGCCGAGAGTACCGAGAGTACCGAGCGTATCGAGCGTATCGAACATATCGGACGTATCGGATGTATCGATCCGGCTACGGTCTCTGGGTTATCGATGATCGGTAAAGCCGTTCCTGCCTCGTGATCAGCGGCTTAATACAGGATTACCACCAAAGTCGGTCTTAACCATGAATCCCGAACCCCGGAAAACAGGAGCTTGGTGTCACCCTAAGATCGTCTTCCTCTCTTCCCGAGTCGAAATTTTGGTCCTTAGAACTCCTAATTGTACGTCTTGCGATCTAAAGAAAGGTAACTTGTACATAATCGAGGTCTTATTTTATGCCTCAAAAAATGACACATGTCCATTTCTTCTCGTGAGCCTAAAGTAGGACTTAATTCGTAGAAAGACGTGCAAGTTCGGAATACAACAAAGAGTAAAATAAGACCAAGAAATCTCAAGTCGCGCAGATTCAAAGTGGGGTTGAAATTTTGCCCGAGCTCTTCCCGAAAATCGCACTAATTCAAAAAATCATATAAATCATAGAATTTTACGGCTAGTTCCCACCATTTGAAATTCATAAGAAATAGATCCCGAGGGAGCCTGTGTACCTGGTTTAATGTCTTCATTTTTCTTCGGATTCAGTGAAATAAGACCAAAAGGGATCAAGTCACGCAGATTGAAAGTGGGGTTGAAATTTCGACCGAGCTCTTCCCGAAAATCGCACTAATTCAAAAAATCATATAAATCATAGAATTTTACGGCTAGTTCCCACCATTTGAAATTCATAAGAAATAGATCCCGAGGGAGCTTGGGTACCTGGTTTAATTTCTTCATTTTCCTTTAGTTTCAAGATAGTCGCCGGTGGAGGGAGAACTCCCTTTGGAGCGTCCTGAAGGAGGCTGAGGGGTAAGTCGGGGCGCGAAAAGGACGGCGATCCTGCGGTGTAAAGTATAAAAGGGGAGAGAGAGCGACTTCGGTGTCTTTGACGTCGAATCCGGCAAATGGCCGAGTCGATCGTCGGTGGTGGCGTGGTCACTCCACATCAGAGAGGACCGACCACACCGTAAGGTGGCGGTGGTCGGATGCGCTTCCGCCTCCCGGATGCACCGATGCATTCCTGTATGCACGACGGCATGATAGCACCACACGGTACGATGGGCCGTACTTGTAAAGTTCACTAGAGATATGCACCCACGTGGGGCATGAATTTCGGACGTGGTGGCCAATGGTCAACCGATGCGTCACCAAGATGCACGTCTGCCCGAGAATCAACGCCTGCACTTGCAGTTACCAGGTGCACTCGCTTGGCCGATATTCCTCGACCCAGGTGAATCGGACCCTTACTCCAAAGAATCATTGAAAAACCTCGAAACCCTTAAAGCGGTATCAAAGGGTCATTCTGTGCATATAAAACGTCAAAATATTACTAAAAACTTTTCTCCAAACTGGATGCATCGAATCATTTGAAACTTTAACACGTGATTATGGAGGCCCTAAGGATGAACGCAATGCTCGTGAAATTACATTTTTCACAAAAAATGTATTCTTGGTTCTAACCTAGGCTGAATAAAAAAAAAATGTTTATTAAAAATGAAATTTCACGAGCACCGCGTTCTTCCTTAGGACCTCCATAATCACATGCTGAAGTTTCCAACGATTGCATCCAGGGTGAAGAACATTTTTATTAATATTATGACGTTTTATGTGTACAGAATGACCCGTGATATGAAAGTGACGTTCCACGTTTACGAAACTTTTCCCTGAACTGGGCATACCGACATTTGACACTTTACCTCGTGAACATGGAGCCTGAAAGAAAGATTCCGACACCCAAAAAATTCCACTTTATCGGTTTTCAACAATTTTCAATTTTCTTTTGCAAAAAATAAAATTTCATGAGGGTCCGGACCTCGATTAGGAGTCGGAGCTTCCATATTGACGTGGCAAAATTTGAAACAAATTGGTACACTCAGTTTGAGGAAGTATAACGATTAGATGTTACTTCCAGAGCACCTTAAACCTCATAGCTAGAGGGCACATAAAAAACGCACACAGCAAGCACACGGGATTTGTTTCGCCACACAAGGCACTTAACGAAATTAAATCCCACCCTGTGTGCGTAGATATATACAAATGTAGAAGTGAATTTAATGCTTCTAAATGCATTTTTTCCGAGCATACAGCACGCGTTTTGGGATTTCTGGCCGGACTTAATTCTTAATAATTTTACCCTCGTTATTAACTTTTGCTACCGACGGAAGTCGGAAGTGGTCGAGGGAGGGTTGGTCGGTAGAACCCGAAAAGGGCACACCAAGAGACGATGAGGTCATCTCGTTACATCTGGATTTTCAGGAATTACCCAGGAAATGGAGCGCCATGCAATCCTCCGACGAATCGGTGGAAATAGTGGAAACGTCGATACGATCGGCGGAGGGGAGGGACTGTACGCCCTCCCCCACGCGTACAGTCGTTCATACACGCAATTGCAAGCTGGTGATTAGGCAAATCACCGGTTTTCCCTTTTGAAGAGCTTTCAGCTTATTGAGGGACTCGCCGGGGATCCGCCGGAATTCGGCCGTGTATTCGGCGAAGCATCGATCGGCGTTTAAGCTCCTCTTCCTCTTCCTCTCCGCACTTCGCCTCGAATCCACGCGTGTTCCCGGATCCTCTCGAAGCCGGCTGGATTCATGTCGATATCTTCATCCACCGACGTGGTCAGAAGTGGTCCCCTCGAAACTCGACTCGGTCGGAATAATTGGCTTATTCCGCGCGGAAGCTCCGCGTTTCGTTTCCTCTGTCGGAAGTCTTACGTTCTTCCTCCCTCTCGCTCGATCTCGCCCTATCTCCCATCCGTCCCTCTCTGTTCATCCCCTCCGACCACCAAACAGATCTCGACGCAGAGATCCACTTGACCGCCTAATTTATTACAATTAAATATCATTAACGATCCCTAATTAATCAACCTCACCGATTTTACTCAGGTGCATTTCTGCTTGTTTTTTCCTCAAATTTTTCCATATTTTTTTTTTTTATTAGATGTTAGTCTTTTGTGTGAAGACTCTTATGGTCCGGCAGTACATGCGAGTTCGCCATTATGGCAGCTCTCATTTTTAAAGTTAAGGGGATGTGAAAGTGGCGTCAAAGAGGTCTCGTTTATGAAACTTTTTTCCGAACTGGGTATACCGAATCATTTTAAACTTTTCAATGTGAATATGATGGCTATGAGAAAAGTCCTGACACCTATGAAATTATAATTCTTAAAAAATTTGTTCATAGATATTTCCAAAATTTGGTATAAAAAATGAAATTTCACGTATGTCAAGACCTTCCTTATACCCTCCACATTCATGTTGTAAAGTTTAAAACAATTCGGTAGACTCAGCTCGTAGAAAAGTTTCATAAACGATTGACTCTTCAGATGCTACTTTCACATCCCCTTAATCATAATTTATTAATCATAATCCACTTCCGTGTGTTAATATTAGCACGATTTGTGCGAACGAGTTCGTTAGTGTTGTTTAATTACAATTTATTGCTCAAAATATCAATCAGCAGCTGTGCTTAGGGAAGTTGACATTAAAATCACCGCTCGTTATTATTGTTACACAAAATATTTGTACAGTTAATTTCTATTTATATTTATGTGATCGTATTGAGACATCTTGCGTAACGCTTTCGTTAAGGTGAACGAGTATTCTCTCGGTTAATTTTGTTTCCCTGTTCATCGTTTTTGGACGTATTCCTTTCCATTTCATCCCTGTTTTTTAGTTCCCGGGGGACTCTTTTTTGGCGAGTATCCATCACACGACTTCTTCACGGCTACGAAGTTCGTCGACCGTGCAGTTATGCTCGCGGCTTATGGCTGTGACACACATCGCGCGGCCGCCTGCTGCTTTCTATCGGTTTTTCTCGCCGATCCGCCAGCCGGAGAAAACGGCGGATATTTCCATGGGCGAGCGACATTGTCGCAGTTCCTAACCGGGGACGGAAGGCCCCGAGACGAATCGTCTTCGTCGAGATTTATATTCGCTTTCCAGACGGCGCGCACGGTCCGCCATCTTGGAGAACGCATCGCGTCGCCGTCTACTCTTCGGCGTCCCCTCAACAAATACCTTGTTTAATCGGTACTACAAGTAAAACTGTACTTACATTTACGATTAAGAATTATTATCACATTTTACTATAATTATCCGTTCACTCGTTCGATAGTTTGAGTGTATGTAACGAAATAGTGAAACATTTCTGACGGGATTTGAACCATTCAGAAGGCAGATCTTAGGAAACGTTAATGTGCGTAATAACATTAAACGTGCTCCTTTCTAGTTTGCAGAATATAAAATGATTATTCTTTAGATTCGGATGTATCGGCCTTATCGAATCTTCGGAGTAGCGACCCCCCGCAAAGATGGCGGTGCTGGACCGAATTTGGCAAGTCGTTCGCCGATTTTCCCGGGATATCCCACAGTCGCGGCAACGCGAGTCGACGGCACTAGTGGCTCTATAAGTACACTCATGAATAATTCACCAGGGGCAAACAAAAGTGCGGCCGCGAGTCGGGACCGGCGCGATACTCGGCGTGTTTTACAAACACCGGCGGGCCGGGTAGCCGGCTTTGATTTAAATAATGCTTATCATTTTTATTCTCGCCCAGCCGAGCCCCCTCCATAAATTAGCAACCGTGATTTCTATCCTGGGACCAGCTGCCGGCCTGCTCCTGCGAGCCGGCCGTGTAAACTACGGGATCCGCCGAGCTTTTCAACCTGAGACCAACGAGGACTCCGGATTGTACGGATAGCCACCGGGCTCGGGAAGGGATTCCACTATCGCCGGATTTATTCCCGAAAATATTTCGACCCTTGCTCCTAAGCGTCGAGGGCTTCTTCCCCGCAACCGCGCGATAAGGACCTAGCGCAGGACGTCCGCAGATTGGGGATTTGTCCAGGCTAAGTCGAACTCGTAATAGTTCGTCCAGAAAGTCATAGTTTTTGCCATTCACCCCTAGACTCCGAAGCCCAATTTTGAATTTCCTTCTTCACCTCGAGATTTTTCTCTGGAAACGGTTTTTCAACCCTTGACTGGTACCGCAAGGTGATACGCTCATTTTTAGGTTAATAGGAAGATACCAAAAGTTAAACATGAAATTTGGGAAGCGTTTCCAATAGCTTCAATGTGTATTTTCCTGGTTTAAGAGAAAACTTATCCTGGAATTCAATAAGAGAGAGAAATAATGGAGGATTTGGTCAATGGTCTAACTAAACCAGAAATTAATGTTTTAAGCTAATTATTGCTACCCAAACATACAGTGACGTCCGCGCTTCAAATTGAAGTATACGATGGTCAGGAAGGACAAGTTCATGTGGAAGCAGGGTGAAACTTTAAACTGCGATAATTTTTTTTGGTTAAACTGATATGTCGCGACCACTTTTAAGGTACTGTTTCAATTGGTCCATCCAGTGGTGTCTTTAGGGCGACCTATCTAGGGCCCTCATCCAAATGGACGGAAGCATCCTCGCGGTGAGACAGGAACATCGACTGGCGACGTCGGGGAGGAAGTGCGCGGAGGTCCTGAAGGAGGCTCGAAAGCCAGGGCAGGGAAAACGATCCCGGAATGGGTGGAAGGGCTAGCCTCCGATTGGCTGATTACCCTAATGGCCCCTTCACACGGCCAGTTTCTAGACGAGGCCGTCGTTGGTATTCCGCTCGAGCCGTGGTCCGGCGAATCGGAGCCCGAGATTGTTCGCCGTGCAAGTTGCACCGGGCGATCCGATCGATGCACTTCCTTCTGGACTCCCGTTGGAGAGCGAGCATCCCCAGGGAAGTTGCATCGGCCCACTCGATGCAGAGAGCCGGCGCAAATCTCTCCCTCTCGCGTTTACAAATGAGGGGTGGCGTGAGTCAGTCGGGAATTCTTCGCATCCTGCAGGACCTACGGGGTGAGCAGGATATGCAGTGGTGATCGGGGGTCAAGGACTTCGACGCCACCGCGTCCAGGATGCAACGTGGACTGGTGACCAGAATTCAAGGATGCAATATCCAGAGGGAAGTCCTTCCATACAGAACGTAGTATCGAGCGTTTATACAGGAATAGTATCCTACTTCTCTCTGGATATTGAATTCAGGAGTGGTGAAGGATTTCTGAAGGAAAGTCCTTCGAGCGAAGTCCGGGTCGCGTGTTGGACGTGTCTTCAGATGTTAAGGAGATTTCCCGTGATAATCTAGTGTTGCGATGGGTCTGTCAGATGCGAGGGGTGATGTGAGCTAGTTGGGAATATTTTTTGTCCTGCAGGACTTGCAGGATGGATAACATGGGCGGAATGAACAGGACACCCAATGGTGGTCCAGAGGAAGGATAATCCGATAGGTCAGGGACTTTGATGTCACCGTGTACAGGATGCAACATGAACTGGACCGGTGACCAGGATTCAAGGATCCAGCATCCAGAAGAGAGACTTTTCTCCGCGTTTCAATACTCCACATTTCGGGAGTAATGGAGAACTCTTGAAGGGCAATCTGCTGAGTGATGTCAGCTGCCCAGATGCCTTCTTAAAGCCTTGGAAACTTTTCTAGATATCAAGAAGCTTTCATCGGATGACGACCCAGCGCCTTGATGGGTCCTCGAGGAGTCGTCGGAAACGATGTCGCATATCCCGAGGACGGTGCGATTCCTGGTCTAGGAAGTTCATGTCGTGTCTTTGCCAAGCCGTGATAAGAAACACATCAAACCTGCCCTTATCGAAAAACCAGAACTATCCTCAACCACTGACCCATGGGACAGCCCTGAAGAGCCATTTGGGATCCCCTGGGTTACTCGAAGTTTTCGATCGCTCCCAAAATATCCCGATATTCTGAGATATTCTGAGAATATCTTCTCTGGGAAGCGCCGGGGTTCTGGAACGACTTCATCTTCGTGGTTATCTCGAGGATGTTAAAGATGCCTCAAACGCGGATCAAGGAACTAAACATCCTTTGAACATCCGCCTTGGTTAAGGCACTCGTTAATTATGCATATGGTAAGCTCACGGAAAATGCTTGAAGAAGCATTCCACCCATTTCAGTGGCAATGCCATTTCATAAACTCGAATGAATTCGATGCGCTCAGTTCGCAGGAACGTTTCATAAATAATTTGACGCCTCAGAGACCACTTTACCATCACCTTAACGATAACATAAAAGCGACGTATGAAGGGTCTCGTTTATAAAACTTTCCTCCAAATTGGATATATCAAATTGAAATTTTCCCACCTCAATGTTCCAAAGTACGTTTATACATATTTACATTTCTTATACAACCATTTTAAATATTTCGTTATAAAAATTGAAATTTCATGGGTATGGAGACCTTCCCCAGAGCCTTCAGGTCCACGTGGAAAAGTGTTCAAAGATTTAGTACCTCCAGTTCGGAGGAAAGGTATATAAATTGCTTGACGTCTCAGAGGCCACTTTCACATCGCCTTAAAGGGCGGCAAAGCCTCGGTTAAGATTAATCGAGGTTAAGTCCTCCTCAGCACGCGTTCGCGGGGACCTGTGGATCGGATCTGCGGGATTGTGCGGCGGTTCCGCAGATATTCCGCGGATATTCCGGACGGGAGGCGCGACCTAACGCGAGCGGACAAGGCGTTAATGCCTATGAACGTCCGCCTTAAGGCGCGGAAGAGCTCTCCTCGGGATTAATTGCGGCTGAAGCCTCCTCGGTGCGCTTTCGCCGGGCTCCAGAGAATTCCCTAGGGAATCTCCCGGCGAGATTCCCGGTGGAAAATCATGGCATTCGGCCGCCGCAATTCTCCTTGCAGCGAATAGCGCGTGATTGGGGAAGGTCATGCACAAGCCGGGGTGATTAGGGCACATTCAGGGAATGGACACTCCCGGTATGACCCGCGTTAACCAATTCCTTTGCAATTAATTAATAATCGGAACTAAAGCTGGGATTTGTCATTTCGGGTTTTTTTGTACCTTTTCGGGTCACTCGGTTGGATAAATGTAGGAACTGGATGTAATAAGACCTAAACTCACATTCAGGTTCCGAATATATGAGACGATCCGATCAGCTGCTGATCAAAAATACGACTGACAGAATTGTGATACCTTAGGTCTAGACTGGACTTGCTAATCCGTTTCCGGCTACTGATCGTCTAGAATGATCAGGATACTATACACCATTTTTTTTACGCGAAAATGTTGAAAAACACGAATGGTGATGAACTGAATGGGTAACGAAGGAATAAACTTGCGAAGATTGAATTTGTTTACAGATATTTTCAGGGTTCTTTTTATAAAAAAAATGAAATTTTACGTATGTCAAGACCTTCCTTATAGTCTCAATGTTCGCGTCGTGAAGTTTTAAACTATTCATACAGCCAGTTCGGAGGTAACGAATGAACGACATTTTTTTGCCGCCACTTTTATATCACCTTAAATGTAGAGACGGACTCGATCGAGTCTCACTGGTCTCGTAAGACTCCCTCGACTCAAGATTACCATGAGATTATTCCACACGAATTCCCTGACGAGAATTGGCGATCATTCGGAAAGCTCCTAAACCGAGTCCTGGACCAGAGATCGCTCCGAAAAGAGGGAGTCCAACTCCACGAGCACCGCAGGTCCTGGAGAATTATGCGAATATTCCACTAATGTATGGGGCACTATGTGGGGTTAAAGGGGAGCTAATCTACGAGCTTGTACCCTCAGGCACACGGGAAACTCTCGTTTGGATTAATTGTGGCCAAAGTCCCCTCTTTACGCCTCGAGTGCCCTCGTGAACTTACAATTAGCAGTTATCGCGCGCTTATTGGGGACGATAGTGCCACCTCTAATCAGCCTGGCAAGTAACTTGGCATTTTTAAACAAGTAACCACTTCGGCGGCAAAACGTCCTCTCTCTGGCGACTCTAATGGCGATATCGATCGAACCTCGACCTACCGAATTCAGAGGCCCAGGTCGATAGGTTCCCACCTAGGGTACGTGTCAAGCTCGTCGAAAAACTGGAGCATGTAGGGTCTCGGTACTCTGCAGGTGTGAGATCGTTTTGTCGCATTGCACCGACACGTGCTCATTTCTTCCCAAGGATATCTGCTCGAATCTAAGCCTCGACGTCAGGAGATGGCAAGTAGAATCTGAAGAATGCCCTGCACGTGACGTGTCCTCGCGTTTTCCTGAAGGTAACTCCAATCCCTTGGGGACGTCGGGGACCTGACCATTGGCGGGCATCAGGCTCACCTGAAATTAAAAAATAAAAAGAAACAGGTTCACCTGTTGTTTTGTGAAGGAAGGAATTTCTAATTTATTAGCGAAGAAGGTGTCAATTATTCTCAAGTGGTGTCAGGAAGCTTTTGGACCTGAGGACGTCGTTTTCGTTCCTGCGGTCTGCAAGAAGAGCGGTTTTTTTCGACGCGGTCAGCCGGAGGTCTCTTCGGGGCGAGATCGGCGAGAAGTTAATAAGAATCCTAGGAGAGGGACGAGCTCGTCGGACCCGTCGATATTTATGGGAGAAAAGTGGAGGCCATTCGTATGGACGTCCCGAGATACCCGGGCCAGCTCCCAGGGGAAGCTCTTGTAAATTCGCCGGGGATTTTTGATTTCTCCACGCTCCCGCCCTCTCGATAAGTCATGCCCCCCGGGCTGCGGGCAAATTCATTTCGATCGTTTCTCAAAACGCTCAAAATCCAACCGAGAACCGATCTCGTCTCGGGGAGATCTCCCCTTATCGACGTCCGCGAAGAGATTTTTCGCCCTCGGCTCTCTCCGGGGTTCGAGACCGAACTCGACGGCTGCGGTCCAATCGAAAGCTCCCTTTTATTCTCTGCTTGATTTTTTTTCCTCTTTTAGCAACCCCTTCTCCGGACTTTGCCACGACCACCGCGACTCGTTGTCCGAGTGCATCCCAATTAATTAACCCTGGCTAGGACTGTTTTTCCCTGGACGACCTAGGGCTCTTCGTTTAAGAAAATTGCTTCTCCGCGAGTGGTCCAGGACACAAGGCGAATTCAAGGGATCGATTCGCCTACGATTATATTTCTCGAGAAGAGGTCTTCGAGATAGGGTCGTAGGGCTATGTTAACGCAGGGTTGGAATTCATACGTGTAGCCAGAAACGCTGTCGCACAAATTTCAGAATCGTGTGGCTCCAATATGAAGACGTTACGGTGCTAGTTTATTTTCCATATTTCGCGGTTCTCAGATTATCGGATAATAGATGGTAACTATCAAGATTTCTAATCTGGCTGGTAGAGGTTACCAAGATTTTCGCGAACACATTTCTGAGTTCGTTATCAGAGAACATGTCTTCGAGATAGAGCTATGTTAACGCAGGTTTGGAATTAATACGTGAATCCAGAAATGCTGTCGCACAAATTTCAGAGTCGTGTGGCTCCAATATGAACACGGCACGGTGCTGGTTATTTTCCATATTTCGCGGTTCTCAGATTATCGGATAATAGATGGTAACTATCAAGATTTCCAATCTGGCTGGTAGAGGTTACCAAGATTTTCGCGAACACATTTCTAATTTCGTTTTCAGAGAACATGTCTTCGAGATAGGGCTATGTTAACGCAAGTTTGGAATTAATACATGGATCTAGAAAAGGTGCCAGTTTATTTTCCCTATTTTGCGGTTACCAGGTTATCCGATAACAGGTGGCAGTTATCAGAATTTTCGTGATTATATTTCTACGTTCGTTTTCACGGAGCGTATTCTTTGAGACAGGATTACAGGGTTACGTTAACGTAGATTTGGAATTAATACGTGAATCAAAAAACGCTGTCGCACAAATTTCCGACTCGTATGGCTGCAAAACGAAGACGTCACGGTGCAAGTTTATTTTCCATATTTCGCGGTTATCGGGTTATCGGATAACAGGTGGGAACTATCAAGATTTCTAATCTGGCTGGTAGAGGTTATCAAGATTTTCAAACACATTTCTAAGTTCGCTTTTAAAGAACATGTCGTGGAGATAGAGCTACGTTATCGTAGGTTTGAAATTAATACCTAAATCTAGAAATGCGGTCGCGCCAGTTTTGGACTCGTATGGCTCCAATGGAGCCGTCACCATAGCAGTTTATTTGCCATATTTCGCGGTTACCAGGTTATCGGGTAACGGGTAGCGGCTATCAGAATTTCGACGGAATTCTCGCCCGTCGGTGGATTTGTTACTTGATTCCGCGACCGCAACCGGATCCCCCGGTGCCTTTTTTATTAGCCCGCCGAGTCTGCCCGTAAACCCGAAAACCTCGTATTTTCTTCGGAACCCAGCCTTCTCTTTTTTTCCGGGGGGAAAAGTAATCACGCAGGTCGCCCGGAAAAATCGCCGCCTCCCCGCGCCGTTATTTCCAATCGGTCCCGATCGCGTATCGATGAACCCTTGTGGAAGGACCTCCCCGAAATATGACGAATTTCGAATAAACTCTCAATGGCCCGCCCGGTTGATTCGGACCGCACGTTGATAATATTTTTCCTTTCCCTTTTACCCATTTTCAGTTTTCCTGTTTTCCACGGTAAACTCGGTACACGCCGAGATACCCGCGGGGGAAATTTTGGGAAACTGGTTGGACACTGACGAGACCATCGAAACTCAAATCGAGTTCTAAATAGACTATCCGATCAGTTGCTGATAAAAATGTCAAGCTTTTTATGGGTTAGGTTTAAATTGGACTTGCTAATGTTGTTCTGATAAGCGCATCTTTTCTGTACTGAGAAAAAATACTATTGAACGTTATCACTTTGAATTGTAAAATGGACTCCGGTCTCTATAATTTTTATTTCGTAACAATGATGTCTTAGAAAAATTGTATACGTACAAATTCTGATCGGCTCACATTTAAAATTCTATCAGATCGTCCGATTGAATGGAATTGATCGTGTCACCACATTCTGTGACCCAAACCACCCAAATGATATCATTTTTATTTACATGGGAGGCATCCACGATTGTGAGCAAAGCGAGAAATCTGTAAAAATCAAATATTGACAATTTCTCTTCTTTCTTATTTCTAATCAATCCTGATTGCGTATCAATAAAGTTTCGCCAAACCATCCACCCGAAAAATAACAAATTTCAAATAAACTCCCAACGACACGCCAGTTTGAATCTGACGGCACGTCGATAATATTTTCCCTTTTCATTCATTTTCCTTTTTTTCCGCGGTAAACGCGGTAAACGCCGAGAGAGCGTCGACGACCGCGGGCGAAGCGAGAAAACATGTGAAAATCAAGTATCGACGGTTTCTCCTCCTCTGAAACGGAAAAACACATTCTCTGAAAATGTAGAAAAATTCAAAAGCTCTCGCAAATAGCTTTTAAATTTTCCAGTTTAAACCGTTGAATTTTTTGGGCGCGTTGCGGGAAATAACTCATCAGTAGGGTAACTAAACTTCAATGTGGATGTCGAAAGTTTGCCTGATAGACGTTCAAAGGCAGTACAGAAGTCATGAACATAGAAATGGGTATCGTAAATGGGTTTTTCAATTTTTCGGTTTATACTATCAAAATTTCATTGCGTTACGGGAAATAAATCGTCATCGGTAAGTTAACAAATTTTTGATATGTACCTCAAAGGCTTGCCGATCAAGTGTTCAAAGGCAGTACAGAATTCAGAAGCTTCGAATCGCAAATGGTTTTTAAAATTTTCCGATATAAACCGTCGAATTTTCGTCGCGTTGCAGGAATTATATCGTCACAGGTAAGTTAAGAAATTTTTTACGCGGGTATCAAAGATTTGCCGATTAAGCGTTCAAAAGGTACATCGAATTTAGGAGGTTCGAATCGCTTGACAAAATTGGGGAAGACCGGGGCGCGTGTTTTAGTTATCGGGGCGAGCGTGTGCACACGCGTGGCCGTACTTGCACACGGCACGAGCGGGAAACGCGCAAAGGAAATGTGAACCTGACAGTGACACAGAGCCTCTCTGTTTAAACGGATACCCGCTGGGAATGGCGACACATATCTCGTTTGTAAGAGCCTCGGCGATTTCATTTTCCGCTGCCCCCTGCCTCGTTATCAGGCCCTCTCTCTGCATACTGCAGCATCCGGGAAAATTTCGGTTCCCCCTGTAACCATGTATTTTTAATATTTTCTCTCTTTTTCATTAACGTCTCCCTTTCCTACGGTTAAAGAAGAGTCGTTCAATTTATTATTAACCCGAGAAGAGGATTTTCCGATGCTAAATTAATTCCGCGAGACCCCAACAAAATGCATGTACTTGTTGCGATGGGACGTCTCCTCTGAAACTATATATATATAATTTTTCTCACTTTTTCAGCAGTATTTTCGTTCTTTGATAATGTAGGAGAATCGTTCTATTAATTACTAATTCTGNTATATATATTTAATTTTTCTCACTTTTTCAGCAGTATTTTCGTTCTTTGATAATGTAGGAGAATCGATCTATTTTTTATTAATTGGGTGGTGGATTTTCCGATGCAAATTAATATCTCGAGGAGATTTTGAACCTGAAGTGCGTACTTGTTGCGTTGCGACGTCTCCTCTGAAACTATATATATTTAATTTTTCTCACTTTTTCAGCAGTATTTTCGTTCTTTGATAATGTAGGAGAATCGTTCTATTAATTACTAATTCTGGAGATGGATTTTCCGATGCAAATTAATACCTCGAGGAGATCTTAACCCCGAAGTGCGTGTTTGTTGCGATGTGACATTTCCCCTGGAACTATGTATATTTAATTCTCTTCTCTCTTATTTCACCAATATTTCCCTTCTTTGAGGTTGCAGGAGAATCATGCCATTAATTATTCACCCGGGAGTCGGATTTTCTTTTATAAATAAATACTTTGAGGTCACCTCAACGAGAGGCGTACACTTGCGATTTATCAAGTCCATGCGTCACGGCGAAAGTGATAATTTAACCGGATAATATTTCCTTGCAACATATATGGGGTTAAATCCGAGCCCTGGTTAACTTGATACGTATCTAAAATATCCCCCTTTAATAAATAAATCAATTACTTCAACATCATTTCCGGGGCCATTCGAGCCATGGGGATTTACGGCGCACTCGATCCCACCGAACAACCGCGTCGTTTTCATCGCGAGGGCCGCCATTTTTCTCTCTTCGCAAGAGCTTAATTATCCGTGTTCGAGCAATTAATCGATCGGCCAAATTGATCCTGTAATCGAAATGTAATTGGAATTATTGTCGCAACATTTTGGAGTGCGGACCCCAAACACGCAGGAAACTCTTCGTTTAATTTCTCGATTTTTCCCTTCCTTCTAATTTTCATCCCTCTCTTCTTCGCCCTGTCAAACAATTAGAGAGAATATAAAATTATAATGTAATATTGGAATATTGAATACTAAAAAAAATGACAAGGGGGAAGAATCGTTCTCGCGGAGTCTCATCTCTCAGCGGGCACTTATAGTCGTTGGGAAGGTGTCCTTAATTTTCCGCAATAAGGGGAACAACGGCTCGTAAAGTGTCGGCGTTAAATCGTTACACGACGCAGTTATTGCAGATGGACGCGGACGGGGGAGAACGGGCAGGATTTATTCGATCGGGTTTTTTTTCCCATTTTTTTTCTACCGAGCGTGAAGGGGAACTTGACCGCCGCTCGCGGGATCGTTCGCTCCTATCCACGTCGCGTTTCCCGACTCGACGCGAACGGGAGCTGAAAAAGGAATAGAAAAAGGGAAACGGGAGAAACCAGCCGGCAGGAACCGCGCCGATGGAGAATTTCATGGGCAGTTAAAGGGTTTGGACGAGCCATCGCGGATGGCATTCGACGATGCGAAAAGAGCCCCGTAAGCCAATCGGGGAAGTCGAAGCTCCTCTGCCCTAAATCGCGGAAAGATGCGGAAAAGAAGACGCGGATGGAAATCGGATTTGCGGACCTCGAAATAGTTGCTTATGCCTTAGCTGCGAAATGCAGCCGTTTGTCGCTCGAGCACCAATAAACAATGGATTTCGCACGAGGGGTATACAAAATTTTTCCCACGCTGTTATCATGTACTCCAAATTATTCCGTTATTGAAGTCAAGCTTCCTTTGGCAGGGGTAAGCCTAATTCTCGACACGAAAAAGCGTCACGATGAAAAATACGGGTAGGGGAAATACAAAATGTGTTTCCCTTTCCACCTCTTATATGTTTATCTGTACCTGTTCCTATATGTACTGCATGTATTTACACTGTACATACTCCAAATTATTACGTTAGTGAAGTCAAGCTTCCTTTGGCAGGGGTAAGCCTAATTCGCGACACGAAAAAGCGTCACGAAGAAGAATACGGGGGACGGAAATACAAAATGTGACGGTGGCTGGAACTACGTCTTGTTTCTCTGCTTCTTCCGGAAGGAAATCCAACGAGTCCATTCATCTCGATCTAAATATCGGTATCAATGTATATTTCCCTGCGTTCAAGTTCGCTTTTATTTCCCAGCCTCCTTTTATTTGCAAGTCAATGTACCTTGAATGCATAGAAGATCCGGCTGCGAAGGGGTATAAACGGGTACTTGGTGTTGACGAGGGCTTAACTCTAACGAGCTTTAAGCTCGCTCGGACCATTCGCAAATTTTTCCGCAAATATTTCCCCGCCTGCGGAAATTCACCGGAACGTCTCCTGGGTGGACAATCGCGAGGAGTTGACAATTTCGCGAGTCGGAACGTTTCTCCTTTATTTCCACGCGGATGGACCATTCCCTGAGGAGGCATCAGAGCTTGAAGTCTTCAAAGCTCGGGGCTTAATCTGATCCGTTTTGATATCTCGACCCCTGGCTGGCCGTTTGCAGCCGAGCTTGCGGGCGTTCCGTCGAACTCGCGCCGTTATCTGCAAGAGAGTTCGCGGCTGGAGCTTTGGCGGTCGTAAAGCTCTGCGTAAGTAAAGCGGAGCTTTCGAAGGCCTCGGCCTGCTTTTGAAATTATTTGGATCCTGGATGTCCCGAAAGCGAGGCGTAGGAGTGCCTGTTGCTTCCAGGGGAGCTTTCGAGCTTTGACTGGAGAGGAAGCTTCGATCAAAATGGCGTATTGATTTTATAACACTTTGTACATTTTATAAACGTGTGATATACATTTAATTAGATCCTCGGTCAGCATCCGATCAGTTAGTTTATTCAAATTCTAGTTTTCATTAAAATAGACAGTTTTCTTAATTTTTTTATACGCGGACCGTCAATATCGCGAATTGCCTTAATTCTGAGTTTTCGGGAGGAAGATCTTCGGAGCTTTTCAGAGCGATCTTTCGAGGGCATCGAGTTAGCTCTCGAAATCATCGAGAAGAGATCTTTCTACGGGTTGCCCCGTCAGGCAAGCTCTTTTTTGTGGCTGCAAGCTCGAGATGCGGAGGGATCGCCGCGGAATTTCTCCCCGAGTGGGTCGAAAAAACCAGTCGTCGTCGCGGGTCTCGAAAGTTTGCGGCACGTCGGCGAGCTTCCGGCCCGGAACTTCCGGCGCCCTCTTCTTAGGGAGAAAGCTCGGACGCGCCAAGAGATCCGCCAACTTCGACGCTCCTGTCAATTTCGAAGCACGGAGACGTCACCCGGGTCTCCCCTGGCGGGGCTCAGAACTTCAAAGCTTTTCCCCCGGTTGATCCGACGCTCGGATTCTCCCCGAGGAAAGCTCCTCGCATCTGTTCCCTGTAGTGATGAGCAAGTGCAACTCCAAGATCACGGTAGTGATGAACAAGTGCACTGCCAAGATCCTGGTCTTGGTCTTGCATATTTGAGTTTTGGTCTTGTTCAGTCGAGCTTTTGGTTCGCACCGGTAAGCCTTGGTCTTGATCTTGCAACTGTGTTTAGATCTTGGTCTTGACTTCGATCTTGCAGTTACGCTAGGTCTTGATCTTGTGCAATCGAGCCTTGGCCATGCAAGGTCGAGTTCTGGTCTTGATCATTCAATTATGATCAGGTTCTACTCTTGATCTCGATCACGTAATAAATAGCACAAGTGCCGACCAATTCCAAGATTGACTTTGGCCATCGCCCTATTTATTTGAAGCTCAAGACTACAAGTCCAAAACTGATTCCACTCCTCCCTACCCCTTCGAGGTCGCCTGCGGGTTCTCTCTGAATCCGAATTCGAAGTTTTCTTCAAAACGTCGCATTGTCCTCCAAAAATCTACCCTTTTCAAGAACATCCTACATAGAATAAAAAAGGCATAATTAGGTATTCCGCAAATCGAGCATGGCTTTACAGCTTGCGGGGATTCGCGCGAGTCGGGAGGGGTGCGAACTTCGTTCTCGATTCCTGGACGGTCTGGACGGAACAATCGTAAAAGCGTCCCGCTGCCGTCAGTAAGCTCGGCTCGTGCGGTTTCCCCCGGGCCCCGAATTGGGAGGCTCTAAAAGCTCCTCCTCCGTTGCGCGACATTCTCATGCAAATGTCCCCCCCCTCGACGTAAAATGTTTCACTCGGCGGGGTAATTCGGGAATTCGGACCCTCCGTCTTCTCCTTGTTTGCGGCTAACTACCCCCGCGGCTGGGGAGAGCTTTCCTCGTTTTCCCTAAATCGTGAAAAAATTCACCCGGCCGTCGTATCTCACGTTTAATAATTTCCTCCTCTCCGTTCGGAAGCTTTAGTCGGAGGGCCGTGAGGAAATGAACACGTACGGCGTGCGTATATTTTCGGGTAAGAGCAATTTGACGGTGGGTGCCTGTCGAGCTCGACGGAAGCTCAAACAAAGCTCGATATCGAGCCGTTTACCTTCGGTCAACATCAATCGAGCACGCTGCACCAGCTTTCGGCGGATGAGAGCTTTTCGATGCACCGAAACGATTAATCGCCTAAGTACTTCGGGATAACGTGCAAGCTCGATCGTTTGCACCCCCTGAAGACGTCACCCTATCAGCCCTCCGTGTAATTTCGGGCCCGACTTCCCGGGTGACGCTTATTAATCCCTCGTTAAAAGCTTCCCCCGTGCGAGTTCTACCTCTATTCCTGGTACCCGAGATGGATATTTCGCATAATCGCGGATTTCGGGGGGTTTGAACGACCCCTGTACACGGGCCGAGTTTACAGCACTGTTATCTCGGGGCGCCTCGGCAGACACTCGCCGCGCATTAAAAGGGTTGATGGGCACTTTGTTACGTCCCCGAGGGGGTGGCAAGGGGACCGGAACAAGGAGGCATGTAAACCTCGGGGGCTTACATCGTTACGAGTGGATCTGCGAGGACGCTCCGCGTTCAACGACCCTTAATCGGATTCCGCGAAATGGAGGAAATTCTTCTCCTGGTTGTCCTCGGATTTTGGGTCCACCAGTTTCTTCCTGTGGCGAGCTGCAGCTAGGGTCGGATTTTGGGTTTCGCTAAATTTTAAGAAGAGGTGTCGGTATTTTCCGGATTTCTTATCTTCGGACTAGGGTTGCTCTCAGAATTTAGATCAATCGGTGACTTCTTTCGGGGACCCTTATAGGGTTGGATTTTGGGTTCGCGAAATTCGAGGAAGGTAGTTGCGTTTTGCAGATGTAAAAATCTTGCTTCCGGTCCACCTGCCCCAGGAAGATGAGCGATTCATCGGAGAGCTGCACGGGGTGCAATCTACCGGGATGCAGGGGATGTCGAGGATGCTGGAGATGTTCCTGAAGCGTGCTCGACGTCTTCTCGCGGCTCCTCCAGGGAGCGAGTGGCGGACCCTGCACCCCCGGTGGAGGCGCCTCGGTATAAATAATCCTTAATTTTCGCCCACGCCGACTAACGAAATTGCACGCTTGCCGGAAGTGGATACGCCCGCGGAGAGATGCGTTAAGCAGCGTAATCCCCCTCCTTAATGCCCAATTACCGTGCATTATCTCGGCGGGCTTACGTCGGGCTTCCCTTTATAAAGGGGATGAAAGTATTATTAAAGCACTGTCCGCCCAGAGGCCCTTCTTCGCCATTCGCCCTTAAGCAGGGGATCGTGTCCAGGGTTGATCCCGAATTCCAAGTCCTTTAGTATCGATAACCTCGCATTCGACGTTATCATCACACTTTGCTACGGTAAATTCCTCGATTTCATCGTTAGCACGTATACAATGAAAAGTTTATAGGATTTGAAGCACTTAATTTGGAGATAGCAGAAATTGGTAAAAGACGTGTCTCCTAATTTGGGGTCGCAGATTTAAGAAATACCATTACATTCTAGATCGGACCCCTCTGAGATCCTGTACAATTCTACTGATCTCATCATTTTGTGATTACAGGGGAGTTCAGTTTCAATTTTATTTTTTCTTCAAAATCTCGCAAGAAATTCGGAGATGCACCTTCCTCCGTGTATTGATCCCAAGCGACACACTTTTGCGTTAGCAATTGCGCCCTAGTCGTTTTTTGTCAGGAGGATTAATGCCGGAAGAAATGTAAAACATCGGAAATCCAGGACTCGGGGCCCACCTGGAGTCCCACGGGACCCGCCCCCCGTAACCGAGGCCTTCCCATAGAGGAAGACTCGTTCCAGGAGTTCCCTCGTAAATTCTAATCGGATCAGCACGGGATCCCGCGAATCGTCGCAGGGTGGAGAAGGTCGAGGTGACTTCGTCGTCGTTATTTCGACGGTCGGGATTCTCTTTGGTATCGGCGAAATTGCGGGCCCGGCAAATCACCCTGTCGGGAATCCAGGGACAGGTTGTCGCCTCCAAAATTGAAAAAGTCGCCCGTCGAAATCGCCGAATCGACCTTCACCGGAAGGACGAGTCCTTGCCGTCCTTTCGCGCCTCCTAAAACGAGGAACACCTTTTAAGTACAGCGAGGGAATATTTTTCTGTGCGTTTCACTTGACAATATCTTCAACCACCTGAAGATCGAATCTTCAATCGCCTGAAAAATCAACTCAAGAAAATAAAATCCACACAAGAAAGATATTCTAAGAATTCGACTTTAATTTAACAATACCGAATATCTTTCCCTGTGTAAGCAATCGGTCGTTCCTTTGTATTCTTCGAGGTTTCCTTTGATAGATTCCGACTTTCCTAGGACTCGTCAGATCCGGATATCCGAAATTTGAATTCCGCGCCTCCGAAAATTCCGGTCGGCCGGTGGCCGCGAAATGAAAGCGCCCGTTAACGCGTTGGCGCTTTGGAGGGATAAAAAAGTGGGCCGAGCTTGAAAATTCCATGCGGCGTAATTAAATATTCGTTTGCGGCTTTTTCCGGGCCGTCTATCCGCGTCCGGCGTTTCGCTCCTCGTTACATTCGGCCCCTGCAGCTTTGTGAGTCGTTACCCGCGGCTCTCTTCGTAATTCCAAGCTCGGTGATTATGATCATCGCAGCTGGCCCCGAAGTACGACTTCTGTCCTTTACGATTCGGCGGGCAGCCCCTTTGGAGGGCTCTTTGATCGCGTTTTCGAAATTTCCGGCAGGTTTCGCGAACTCCTCGAGCTCGGAGCCGTCAACTTGGAGCGCTCGACTCGGCTTTTCGAATTTCAGTTTATTTTATTCCACTCCGGCCCCTGTTCTCCCCTTCGCGTGCAAATCCCCTCGCAATTTCGAAAATGTGTTTGCGCTTTTCGAGGGCAGAGAGGAGAGTGTTGTCGATACCGTCGAGCGCTCGGCGGTAAAATCGATAATGCCAAATGAAGGGGAAATATCTCCAGCGGAACAGGGGGATAATTGACAGTCATTAATGAGCCGAACAAAACGGCCCGCTGGCTGTGCTTTCGGGGTAAATCGCGCGAAATGGAACGGCTCCTCGAAAGTGGAGGAGCAAAGGAAAATCGACTCGCGATCTCCTTCCCTCCTACCTGGATTTCGAGATCTATTTTGAGGATTCTTCACCGGCTTCGAGAAAAGCCGTCGATTTCCCTCCTAAATGGCGGTCGCGTTTCATCGCGCCCCGGGAAAGGGGTTGAAAGACAGAAACCCGTCTTTGATTCCGCAGCTCGAAAGGTGCCTTTCGGGTGGAATGGCCTTGATGATTTTATTTCCATTTTTTCTTTTAAGGTTTTCTAAGACCCTTTTCTTTGTAACGGGGTTGTATGACGAACGTTCTCCGGGAGTATTGTCGGAAAATCAACGCGGACTTCCAGGTGAAATTGATTTTCCATCCCCCAAGACTTGCCCCGGAAGGCCCTTCGAACCTCCAAGGGACATTTTTATTTTATCTCTAATCTTTCCAATCGATTTCCACTCAATCACACCTCCGCCTCTTCCCCGTCTCTTCGTCTCGTTACCCTCGGTTGTCCTTCTCGGGCTTTCACGATCTAGGGGTTGTATCGCTATGGAACGACGTTTTCCCTCAACCCTGAGGCACTTCTTAGATCTCTTCTGGGCGCGATCTCGCCGGTTCCTTCGATTTCATTTCCGCCCTGCGGAAAATACGCTTCGCGGGGAACTGCGCAGTCGACTGCCTTCGCGAACATTTTCCGTGTCGGAAAAGCTGACGGCGATCGGTTACATTCAAGTATTTCTTAGCTTCAAATCTAGGCTCGAATAGTAATAGTAATAGTGGAACGACGTTTCCCATCAATCCTAAGACACTTCTTCGATCTCTTCAGGGCGCGATCTCGCCGGTTCCTTCGATTTCATTTCCGCCCTGCGGAAAATACGCTTCGCGGGGAACTGCGCAGTCGACTGCCTTCGCGGACATTTTCCGTGTCGGAAAAGCTGACAACGACAAAATATGGGAATTATTACGGCGATCGGTTACGTTCAAGAATTTCTTAGCTTCAAATCTAGGCCCGAATGGTTTTTAAATGAGCGACGGTTCGGTAATGGAACGGCTACAGAGATTTTCAGGAAGAGCGGTGCAGCTTTGAATTACAATAAAATGGAAACTAAATAAGATACCGGTGTTCGTTGGTTTAGTTTCGAGTACATTGGATGATATTATCCACGAAAACTATTGCATTCGATGGATAGAATACGACTAATCCAACTTTCAATGATTGCCATAGAAATGAGATGTCTCACCGATAATATGACTTATGTCTGCTTTGAGATTGCTAATAGTTTGTGATTTGTTCGAGTAAATATAAAGTAGTCTCGACCGAAACTTAATCATAAATCGAACGGTGTACGAAACGTCGTTTATTAAAAATAAAAGCGACCGCGATAATTAAATCTATCGCTTTTAGTGCGAAACCCTGTACATAGCGTTCACAATCAAACGCAGGTCTGCTGTCTCATCGCATGAACTATCGCGTGTTTACTCGTAAACACAATTTACACTGCTCTTCCATGCATGAACTAACAGATTGTTTGTTGTGAACGCAATATAGCTCTCCCTTTGCATAAATTAACTTCGCGTTTACTTGTGAACGCAATATAGCACTCTCATTGGATAGACTAGTGCGGATTTAAAATCGCGCAATATGAAGGTGCCATTAACAGAAACGTCATGTTACGTTTTTTATACCTATAAATCTACTTGCGAAACTCTATGTGAAACTTCAGTTAGGCGGTGTACAGAAATGTGTATAAATTGCCATGGATCTTTATCAGGGCAGAAGACGTGACTTTTTTAAGAAACCCCTTTCTAAGCGACATTTATTTCTACGGAGACTTCTGGTAATGTCTTTTTAAACGTACGTCGCGTCACTGGACGTCTCCTTGATATTTTTATAATATGATATTACATTTAAGTCAAGTAATAATCTATTAATACGGTAAATATGCAATATTGAGTGTGTTTATACATGTTCCAATTTTTTTTTTCCATTTTATGGCTCTCTATGTGAAACTTCAGTTAGGCGTTAATGAAATGTGTATAAATTGCCGTGGATTTTTATCAGGGCAGAAGACGTGACTTTTTTAAGAAACCCCTTTCTAAGCGACATTTATTTCTACGGAGACTTCTGGTAATGTCTTTTTAAACGTACGTCGCGTCACTGGACGTCTCCTCGACGTTTTCATAATGTAATGTAACATTTAATTCGGATAATGATTCACTAATATGGTAAATATGCAATATTAAGTGTGTTTATACATGTTCCAATTTGTATTTTTCCATTTTATGGCTCTCTATGTGAAACTTCAGTTAGGTGTTGAAGAAATGTGTATAAATTGCCATGGATTTTTATCAGGGCAGAAGACGTGACTTTTTTAAGAAACCCCCTTCTAAGCGACATTTATTTCTACGGAGACTTCTGGTAATGTCTTTTTAAACGTACGTCGCGTCACTGGACGTCTCCTCGACGTTTTCATAATGTAATGTAACATTTAATTCGGATAATGATTCACTAATATGGTAAATATGCAATATTAAGTGTGTCTATACATGTTCCAATTTGTATTTTTCCATTTTATGGCTCTCTATGTGAAACTTCAGTTAGGTGTTGAAGAAATGTGTATAAATTGCCATCGATTTTTATCAGGGCAGAAGACGTGACTTTTTTAAGAAACCCCCTTCTAAGCGACATTTATTTCTACGGAGACTTCTGGTAATGTCTTTTTAAACGTACGTCGCGTCACTGGACGTCTCCTCGACGTTTCGAACGGAACATCAATACCGGCGGGGTTATTGACACACGAAATAGATGCATTTCCATCGCACCCCGCAGCGCGGTTTCCTCGATCTTCTCAAACCATCGCGTGATCCCGTTCCGCCAGTTCCTTCGATTTCATTTCCGTCCAACACGACAACAGTTCCAAGTGCTTCGAGTTCGGGCTCGATCCTCCGCATCGGCCAGAGTGAAACACGTACACGGAAGAAATGATCCGCCGTCGCAGCAAATCGGAATACCGCCTCCTTATACCGAGGACGGCCTCCTGTTCCGCCGAAACTCGGCAAAACATTTCCAATTACCATCCACGAAGAACTCTCAGCTTCGTATTTCCCGATCTTGGATACGCATGGAAAAATAAAAAAAAAAGAAAATTATTAATCGAAGGGAATCGCGGAAAACGCCATTTCTATCTCAATTTCCTAGGACACGGTAGGAAGTTCGCATATCACGAAAGCTATGGATAGTGATTCCCTTTGCGTATTTTTTTTTGTACAGTTTCTTACTATGCACATTCACTTTTGTGTTCTGATTTTAATACAAATTGCGGAAACGTTTTCATTACGGCCATTTAATTCCAGTTTGTCGTTTTAGAAGCCAACGGGCGGCTTGGCGAAGTTGACGCTGAAATCGCCGCTCGTTGTTATTTGTACTCCATCTCTATTGTATTTTTTCAGTTAATTGATATTTCTCGTTGTTTTGGTGTCGCGACGATTTGAATTTTCGATAGCGTTGTCGCGTTATTCCCTCGGTTAATTATCGACCCTCTAAGTGAAAGATAAATGATACGAATAAGAGGTAAAAGTAATTATTTCCGAAGCAGCTGGGGGTATCGTGAGGGTATCTTGTAAAGGAATGATTAAAAATTTGTTGATGACACTTAATTCTCGTTAATTTACAAGTTTTACCTTCAAAGGGCGGCCACGTGGATTTTTTTACGGACGCTTTGAAGCCAGTAAGCCATTAAACCGTCGTCGTCAGGAGGTGACGCTCGATATTAGATCGAGCTAATAAAGCTAGACGCTTGATGGCGAACAATTAAATTGATCGCGACCTCGCCGGACAAACCGGGTGTCCTGGAAGAGTTGTTCTGAGATCGTCTTCGAGGGGCGGAAGGCAGAGAGAAAATCAGAGAGCTCCTGATTAGGGTACTTAGCGAACAAGGCGAGTAACAGTTTTCGCCGGTCTGCCCGATAATTTCGATAATCACTGTGATTGAAGTCCTTGTGATAATGTCGGATGACTATCGTGTACATGGCGCGAGTTACGGACACGCGTTTCCTCCCTCCTCAGGGATTCGGTCGATACTCGGACGGCATTTTCGCGGGGCAGTTTCCCGGGGAGAAATGGAAAGGCGGGAAAATCGAGCAGGACGAGAGGCGGGAAAAATCACGAGAAATTAGTCCGCGGAAAGGGCGTGGCCTTGGAGAAATCCGATTTTCCGGAATTCAAGGCAATTGAAAGCGAGATTTTAAGGGGAAGCGAACCCTGTATATTTATTTAATTATTTTCTGGGCGGAAAATCGATTTACGTAATCATTCGGAATGCTTGTTAGCAGCGAGATTTCAAGGGGAAGCTCATGACGCACCCTGGATATTTATTTAATTACTTTCTGTACGGAAAATCGATATACGTAATCATTCGGAATGCTCGTTAACACTCGTGGGACATTTTCGTCGATCCTTCGAGCCAGCGAGTCTGCGATGGTAATTTCTATCTATTTATTTTTCTTTTTATTTATTTATTTTTGGGGAAAGTCGATTTGTTCAGTTATTTGACATTTTTGTTAAGACTCGTGGGAGTTTCTTTCGTTTTTTTTTCTCTCTCTCCCTCCTTCAGCTGGGGAGCGAGCGCGGGTCGTCGGGGGTGCGAATTGAATTTCTCGGGACGTTTGTTAATGGCCACCGACAAAAAGTACGACCCCGTTTGGCAAACGCAGAGCTTAACGGGGTTCGTTCGAGCCTCACGCGAATCCTCGTAGCGGACTTACGACGTCGTCCCGTGAATTAACATAATTGAACGATGAAAACGCCGAGACGCGAGGAGGTCCCGCGGTTCCCCAAAGAGATGTTAATAAACCGTGGAATGTTATTTCCGCCATGTTACGATTTTTCCCTCGACTCGGGACATTCTTCCAGTTTCCAGAGTCTTCCAGGAAAATCGACATTAGTTTTCTAACAATTCGCACGTTCTTCCTTAAATCCCTCTTTCGTTTTCGCGGTCTCGTTCCTGTAATTAAAGTCAATTCATTACCGCTCATACATTACATAAAATAAATTCCCGGACAAATTTCTAAAGTTCGAACGATGAATTCCGAGCAACGAGACGGACCACTTATTATTAACAATATAATCTCCGGCACCATTGATATCACTTCTCCTCCCACCTCCATTTTAATACATACCCGCCAAATGTATACGTTACATTATTCGTTTAATAACAGTGTTATATAGTTGCGGAGGAAATAATACAAATCTTACTTATATGTTATATACACGTTACATTACAGGTTACAAACGTTATGTAACGGTTATATTGTTATTACAATACCGTGTTTGGTAGATATAATTATCTCGGAATAAAATCCAGTGAAAATAAAATACATTGGAAAATTTCAGAAAATTTTCGTAATACCGGGAAGAGTGAACCGGTGAACGTAATGACTAATTTGATTTAAATTAGTATACATGTAAGCTAATGAAGGAATTATCGAATGGGTAAAAAATTCTTGTAGAGTCGAGGGGCATTCTAAAAATATATAGCGGGGTACTATGTACGCGTGCATGCGTTTATAATTTAGAGGGGATAATGACTAATTTGATTTAAATTAGTATACATGTAAGCTAATGAAGGAATTATCGAATGGGTAAAAAGTTCTTGTAGAGTCGAGGGGCATTCTAAAAATATATAGCGGGGTACTATGTACGCGTGCATGCGTTTATAATTTAGAGGGGAAGAATTCGACACGAGCTCTCGGGGATGTTTTTAAAATTCACGCCATAAAGGTGGAAATGAAGTAAAAATTCTGGGGCTTCGGCGCGCTTAAACATTAATGCACATTCGTGCCAAGACTAAATGTGCTTTCATGGCGAGGTGCACCCTTAGCGGCGCTCCGGGTGGTTCTCGGCGTCGAGGCGCGGAAGAGGCGAAGTGTTTCAACGTAACGGGGAATAAAAACCATAAAGCAGAAACCAACGTAGGTTTCCTCCTTATTCTGTCGGTTCCTATTCGCACCCGTTGTAGCCCGCTCATAGAGAATCGCCCGCTGAACTGCATTGTTTTCTCAAACAATACGAGGCTCGTGTTCGTACCTCCCACCCCCCGTCGAGCAACTCGCGTCAGTGCTTCTCAGCCTCTAGGAGCCAACTTCAGGGTGTTGCCCCTTACAGGAGAAGCCCACCTGTAAAAGCAAGCTCCGAATTCGTGCCATTTCCACCCTTAGAGTTGATTTTGGAGGCCCGTCAGGCCCCTCGGCGATGAAAGGGAACTTCGCCCCGGGTGTTCCGCCGTTTCGGAGGGAAAGGAAGAGGGAATGTTTCCAGGATTAATTCCCTAGGATCCAGGGACAGATCGCGAATTATGGTCGTGGTTTTTTTTTTTTGGAAAAGGATCGTCAAGGAAGCCTCATGGCAGAGACCTGGGTCCCCAGCCTTCCTGCAACCAAATGTGGACGTGAATTTAGGGAAAATATTGTGAAATTCTTGTGGTCGCGATTTTTCGGATTTATTATGTTGGTTTAGTGTGAAGGGAGGAGAGACGAAACGAGGGTTTCCCGGAGGACGAAAGGGGTCGTTTGCAGATTAAAATCCGCGAGATTGAGAAATAATTACGTACAAGACTTTTTGTGCAATTGTTTTTGTGGTCGCAGTTTTTGGGATTCATATTGTAGGTTTATCGCGAAGGGAGGAGAGACGAAACGAGGGTTTTCCGGAGGATGAAAAGGGTCCTTTGCAGATTAAAATCCGCGAAATTGAGAAATAATTACGTACAAGACTTATTGTGAAAATATTATGAAATTATCACCGCGATTTTTCAGATTTATATTGTAGGTTCATCGGAAGGGGAGGCGAAACGAGGGTTTTCGGGGGGACGAAAGGAATCGTTTGCAGATTAAAATCCGCGAGATTGAGAGATAATTACGTAGAAGACTTTTTGTGCAATTGTTTTTGTGGTCGCGATTTTTGGGATTCATATTGTAGGTTTATCGCGAAGGGAGGAGAGACGAAACGAGGGTTTTCCGGAGGACGAAAGGAGTCGTTTGCAGATTAAAATCCGCGAGATTGAGAAATAATTACGAAGAAGACTTTTTCTGCAATTGTTCCTGTGGTCGCGGTTTTTGGGATTCATATTGTAGGTTTATCGCGAAGGGAGGAAAGGCGAAAAGAGGGTTTTCCGGAAGACGAAAGGTATCGTTTGCAGGATAAATTCCGCGAGTCCGAGGACTAATTGCGTACGAGACTTGCAACCCCCGTGTAAACGAACCCCAGGGTGAGCCTCGAGGAAGACGGGGCGAGGAGGTCCCGACTCCATTTTTCTTTCCCGGTCGACGAGTCCTTAATCTTTCCCCTTTCGTCCCGCGAAATTAGAGGCCAGCGACAACGGGACGTCGGGTGATCGTTTGTCGGGCAAACAATGCCTCCACGGGGTCCTCCGGTTTTTGTCATGATTTCGTAATTACGAGCTTTTATGCGAGCCCAGGGGGCGTTATCCAGCGAGCAACAATCGCGCCTCGAATATGCGAGGCTCGCGTTATGTGCATAGTTATGGCGTTGTGGAGGAGGTGCTCCAATTCCCCCAACATGCTTGGATCCAAGTAGCTGACAACTGGCGAACCACCTTCAGGATCGACTCGAGGACCCCGAAATTAACGAATTCCATTAACACGAGTTGGATCGAGAGATGCTGGGCAAGATTCGAGCCATACGGAAGCAAACTGCCACCCGAAGAAGACCATCCAACGATCGTGGATGGAGAAGTCGTCGGAAAACAATGGAAGGAGGCACAACTTTGCCACTCGGAAGAGCATTACGCTAAATTGGCTGCTGCGACAATGGATTGATGAGCCTCCTGCGAAGACCCTCGTTCGAGAACGCCATCCAACTGCGTTTACAGTTAATTATTGCAGTCGAAGAACTCTGAAGAATTCGTCCGGATCTCTTCGGCCAATCTTCGGCATCTCGCTCCAATATCGTCATTCCGAAAGAGGACTCCATTATCACCGCATTTCCCATAAAGCCAGCCTAGATTTGCCAACGAATCCTCTCATATTCGCGAAAATTGCTTGTTTTTAATCCATACCTTCGATTTACAATCGGGGAGAATTTGTTTTCCCGAGTGCCGGTTAAAAAGCCCAATCCTTTTTGCGCCCCACTACGGCCTCGGGAGTTGTCGAAATATTTTCCGGAGCATTATAATAGATTGTTAAATCCATAATTGGCACCTCGTACAAAAGCCTTGATTGACCTTTCAGCCTCCGGTGGTTCTTTGTGCAGGTTCTGCGTGCTTCGTGCTCGTAAAAACGCAAGTGCAGGGATCGATCTGTCAGCGGGGATTTCGACAACCTCTCCTCGCCCGATCGCCATCGGCGGTGTGCCTCTTCTCCCGCGGCTTCTATGGATGATAAAAAATATTCCGGGATAAGTATGAAGAGCGAGGGAGGAATTGCGGGTTGGAAATTAGGGCGATGCAAATCCCTCCGCCGATTCCCGGCGGTTGCGCTCGGTGCGGGAAGTTTCAAATCGCTTACTTTAATTTAACCAGGAACGAGCGTACCCACTGGCAAAACTTTCCTTTTTTCTCCCTCGATGCGATAACCGCTAACCGCCGTAATGTTTGTCGCAACACGCAACTCGTATTTCTCGGGGATAATAATGGCTGCGTCGCGGCGCACCACCTCGAGAAATTTAAACGCGTCCCCCGAACGCTTCCGAGGGAAATTTCTATTTCGAGGGAGCCCCGAGAAGCACCCGTGAAATCCATTACGGGTTATATTTCTCATCTCCATTTATAACATCGGCACTTTCCATAGATTTTCCATGGCGCGGAAGGGTTGGAGTGGAGGGCTCGAAAATTTGCATGGGACGTCGACGTCGAAAACGTCCTTATCGCCGAGATGGTATTCGAGGAGGAAAAGTCGCCGGGCGATTTCCGAGTTCCGCGGGGAAATCGGCGCGGAACGCAGGCATGTATTTCCCATATCGTGGGACAAGTTCCCTCGTAAAAATCGTTTAATATCCTCCCTGCTTTAAGAGGGATCCACCCTGGTCCTATAAACTCGAACGCCTTGTACGAGCACCTACTCGAAACCCCCAAAATACGAGTTAACTCCTCGTAATTATTCATGTCTTATGAAATCTGGACTACGAGGGAGTCTACCCTCTATATCCGTCTTAAGAGAGACCCCCCGTTAACTCGGGGTGTTAACGTTTCGCGCCGCGCCTCCGCGAGCGAATTACCCACCCCTCGTGGCTGCGATCCCCCAAAAACGTCGAAAATCCGGCCTTCCCCTGATAATCCAAGTCTTACTTGGCGACGTACAACATACTTCCTACAAATCGCGTTTCAAATAATAAGGGTGGTATAGGTACGTTGTAATCCATCCAGAAATAAGAGACACGGATCTTTTATACACGGTAATGCCCGAGTTTATGGGGTGAAAATCTCCCCCAACGCTAACTCACGAAAGCAGTTTTTCGACACGTTCTCATAAATTTGAATTGAATATAATGTCTCGTTGGGAGCACTGGTTGGAACTGAAGAAATATCGGGTGTTCCTATCGAGAATCGCGCCAACCTGTTCACGAGAAAATGGCAGAAAAACTGTCCTTAGGGATGGTTTTCAACCCTTAAACTCGCGGATTAGAGCTTGTAAACATACTTGTCTCAGTTGTCGATGTACCATGGCATGTACTGTGGAGAGAACGCGATAGAACCAACAAAATCAGTAAGACACCCTCGGGATGTTCCCCTTCCCAGTGGCGAATAACCGTACCCACGAAATTCTAGAGCAACCCAACCCTGTGATAGTCTCTACCCGGAATGGTGTCGGTGCCTCCTAGGTAACGCACGTATAACTCGGGCGTTAAGATTCCCGGCTCGGGTCGCGAGGACGAATGCGAACGAAATTGAATATCGACCCCGGAGGGGCAAGGGATGCATCGAGGAGGCCGCCCTTATCGGCCACCCGGTAGATTCCGGTCAGCCGCGCGTCTGCGCGGAGCGCGCAGGCGCGCCGCGGGGGGTCTCAGTAGTCCGCGAGCTCTCGCGTGGGAAAACTGCGTGCGCGGTGCACGGCGCTGCACGGCGCCGCGGGCTGCGACGAGAGAACGACCGCGCGCTGCGAAGTGCACCGGTTCGTGGCACCGGTTGGTGGACCGGCTCGACCGCCTCGCGGAAGAGCGACCGGCGTACCGCGCCGTCCGCCGGGATGCCGGTCGCCCGGCGCTGCGCGGACTGGCCGCGGGACTGAGGCCGCAGACGGCGAGACGCCCCCGGAAGACCGCGGCCTGGGTCCGCTCGCGGCCGCCGGAAATGACGTCGGCGGGCCGCGCCGACGCGTCCTGAGGGCCGCGCGATGCTCGCTTACCTGGTGACCCTGCTCGCCGTGCTGGCCACGGGTGAGTGACGGCGAGGGGCCCCGCGCGCCCCTATTTATACCCTCGCGCGGACCCTGTCCCCTGGAGCAGCTCCAAGGGAAACCGATTTCCCTTCGGGCGCGGCCTGCCCTGCGAGACGCCCCGACCGCCTCTCTCGATTCTTCTCGACCGAACCTAACCTGACTTCCTTTGACTCCCGGCCGACTTCCTTTGACTTTCCGACGCAACAAAAGCGGCCGTCCAGGACTTGACGAGGGACCGTAACGAGCAATTGCGACGGACGTAATGCGATTCGTGCACCGCAGTGGCGCTGGCATACGCCATACCCCAAAGTTCGTGCCTCCGCGGGGAATATACGATCGGGCTTGGTTATGCATACGCAAATATTATTTCCCAGGCGCAGGCGTGCCGGGAAAGTGAATTCCTCGAGATATTAAATTCGGAAAAATGCGACGTCCGGGCTTGCGGTTAAGGCCATCCGAGAAGACTTCACCTATACGGTCCCCCGAGGGGGCCTGGACTCGTGGGTCCCTAACCTTTTCACCTTTTTTCTCAAATTTCGAATCCAGTGCCCCGGAAACTCGACTTCCGGCACCTCGTCGGTTATTTCTGGCGTTCCTGGGTGGAGGTTTCCTCGTTTGGCAGATTTGGAAATGAATTTCCGGTCACGTAGCGAGCTCCACTATCCGATCGCGATATTTAGAAATCGAATTAGACCCTTTCTGGGAATCTAGGGAGTTCCCCAGGGACCGGGGTCCCCTCCAGTGTTTACACCCCCGAATCCGGGATGTAGCCCGAGCGTTCGCGTATAAATCAGTGTAAGGGTAATCCGGGAAACGGGTCTTTACGCGGCCACCGAGACTCTTTATTCCAGACCTTAAACCTTGCTTAACCTCCTCTTCGCTTCCGGTCGCTCTAAGAGGCTCCCCGCGTCGAGCTTGCGAGAGCTTCGCGTTAGACTTTATATAAAACCCCTAGATCACTCGTCTCTCTCTTTAGAAAGGAGCCCACCCAACACACTCGCAATGCTTTTGTAAACCATCCAAGAAAGGCGATTTTGTTTAACGCTCTTAAGGGGATGTGAAAGTGGCATTCAAGGGGTCAATCGTTCGTGAAAGTGTCCTCCGAATCGGGTGTACCAATTGGTTTCAATGTTTACCACACGAATAAGGAGACTCTAAGGTAGGTCCTAAACATTCAATTTTTCGCGATATTTCAATTCATATAAACAATTTTTAAAATACCTATAAACAAATTATCTTAAAATCGAGATTTCATCGGCGTCAGGACTTTTCTTATGGCCTCTTTATTCACATTGTAGGATTTAAAACGATTCGGTATCCCTAGTTCGGAGATAAGTTTCATAAACGAACCTCTTTGAGGCCACTTACACGTCATTTTAAGAGGATATGAATATATTTGAGAAACCAAATCGTTAGGAAAAGTATTCTCCGAATTGGGTGTACCGATTCGTTTCAAATCTTACCACGGGAATATGGAGGCCCTAAAGTAGGTCCTGAAATTCATGAAATTTCATTTGTCATCAAAAATTTACTTACTTATCATGGACCAGAACCAACATGGCGTAGTCCAAGCACGTTTTCGATGTTTTACGCCTCTTGGAGGCTTAGAATAGAAAATGGAGAGTTTCAGGACCTAGCTCGAACAATGTAGAATACCGTAGAAATGGAATATTACAGAGTCCGATGGGAAAATGTGGTAAAAAATTTCACAAACGATTGCAAGAGAATGCTGACTTGTCTTGTGGCTAACGCGTCTTTTTAGAACAAATATTTGGTTGCAGCTAAACGTCACAGATGACAATGTTCGTTCGTCAAAATATAAAGAGTCATGAATTCATGGGATTTCGGCAGTTTCGCATCGATCTTTTTATCATCACTTTGCCGAAATGATATGTAGAACCCTTCACTTTGTATCATTCTCAACGTAGACTGTAAACGACTTCAACATAAATATTAATGTCGGTAATGGTACGCGCCAGCTTATGTTCCCACTTGAGTGTTCAAAATGGCGTTAACACCAAAAAGGGTATAGATGAATTTTACTTTATCGACGTCGATTAAACATCTTAGCGCCTTTCATATCCTCTTAAGGTTGAGGCTTTTCATGCAAGGATTTCGAGAGCGAGGCCGAGCTTGCGGAGCCCGAGTTCCGTGTGTACAATTACGGCTCAAAGCTCATTTCTCGAGGACCTCAAATATTTGGCGTCCTGGCCAGTGGCCCGTGGACGTCCCTCCAGCATTCTGCACCAGTTATGATCCTAATCGTAGGGGAATATTCGGCGACGAGGGAAACGCCGCGCCGTTCTCTGTGCAACGTGCAACAAGGTGTCGACCAGAAGGGGTGAAGTTCTACTCCCAGCCTTTGGGTTTGTCTCTGGACACCTTGTCACGGTATCAGGGTGCTTTTGACTCCTTTGCAGGGGTCGGGATAAGCCGGTAAAAAATGGAGTCGATCTTCCGGGCTCGTTATCACTCCAGGGGTCGCTCGTAGGGGGGATGCGGCCACCCCCTGGGAGGATAACGTCGCTCGCGGGTGGCGTTTCCCTAGTCGGTTAGTTACCCCATTGAGAAGGCGAGGGCAGGTTTCCATAACGGCGGTGATCGATGAGGCGGGTCCTGGCATTATTTCGCGGAGTTCCTTCTTAGGAAGAGCACCAGGCCCGCCATTATGGCGTTCCTCCGCGGTACTCGCGGCCCCCCTTTGTTCGCCCGCGCGTTAGCGCTAATGGAAAGCACTTTTAACCGATGCTAATGGAAACGCAACACCCGGTACGTGCCAGGGCGTACCGATAGGCCCTCCCCAAATTATCCCCAGGAGAACTCGCCGTCCACCCCCCGGATTTTCCGCCCGCTTATTCGCGATTTCGCGGCCCGACTTCGTTTCTACCCTCGGCTTTTTTCCGACACCCTGGTATCGATTACCCGGGGGGTGGCCGACGACTCTTCGCGCAAGGATTCCTTGCGGGGAGTTTCCGCACCAAGGGGAAGGGGCCATTTGCACCCGAGTGTCCCCGGCAACAATGGCCTCATAATTAATCGATCAAGGCCGAACTTCCGCCCGATCCGGATTTTTCGACCACCTTTTTGTGGTTTCGATTCCCTTTCTTTCCACCGTTACATTTATCACTTTGACCGCTGACTTCCTGCGGAACCAGCGCGTGGAAGTTTTGCGGCTAAGCATTTAGCGGTTCTCGATTGGAGATCTGGTAATCGTTAAGGGGGTATGAAAGTGGCGTCCGAGGGTCTCGTTTGTCACTTTTCTTCGAATCGGGTGTTCCGAATTGTATGAAACTTTGGCAACTGATTATGCAGTCCTTAGGGAACGCTCCGACACCCATGCAGTTTTACTATTTTTTTAATCAGTTTATAAACCGTTTTTAATTTTTTAATGAGTATTATATTTCACGGGTGTCAGGATTTCCTCGGGATCTAAATATTCACGTGGTGAAATTTTAAACCATTCGATACATCCTGATTGGAGAAAAGTTTCGTAAACAATTGACTGCCCATGTGCCACTTTCATATCCCTTTAAGATGATTTGAAAGGCGCTGAGAAATGTCTTCTCTATGTTGAGAATTATACGAAATGAAGCGTTCCATATGTCATTTCGGTAACGAAATTTTCACAGGAGCGTCGGAACCGACGCGCGTTACGACGGACGTTGTGTTTTATCAAAAACGCCCCAAATCACTCGTATTTCTTCCACAATATGACATAATATATTCATATGACGGACGTTAAAACGACACTCGCATAGCTCAAGCCTTAATGACCGAATACCTGTGTAGTAACCTGGATTCGTAGGGGGTGGCAAACTTCCTCCTCGGGTCTGGGATTAATCGAGATGCGGATTCTCGTATTAACCGGGAATCCGGAACCAGCTATCCCGGGCTTCCCGAAATTCCGAAATAGGCTCGCCAAGTTTCGCGCAAACGGGCAAGTTTACGAAGGAGGATTCTCGTCGACCTGACTTGCAGCGCTGCAGATGGGGTGCGTTCCTAGACTAGTCCGAGTCTGATAACTCGCTGATAAATTGGGCCCCCTCCCCCTGGAGGGTCACCCCTCTCATGAAGATCTTCTCCCGAGCGGAAATCCCTCTTCACACAGGGAGGAGTATTTTTTTCTCCAGGATTTCTTGATTCATCCCTCTCGGGGGATCATCTCGAGGGTGCATGGAGGGCCTCGAGACGACGAAGCGACGAACGAGGGCGTAAACTTCCCAAGTGCCGACTTCCGGCCTGTCTCGGAATCTATTCCTTGCCAGGGAAGGGATAAATTCGGATCTTCCTCGAAATATCGGGAAAGTTACCGGGAGTTTAAGGAACGATAAATTCCGCCGGACGTTACCTCCCTCCCGCGCCGATTCGCGACCTTAAAGCGGGGATTACGCGAGCCTCCGTATGGAAATCTCGATTGGCCGACTTGGCCCGGCGTAATCGAGTGTGTGATTTATCGCGGCCGAAGAGTCCACCTTCATTTCCGGTATTCCGACTTAAATCCGGGGATCATACCGCGATTCTATTGGATTCTGCCAAGTGAGTTATCACGGGCCTGCCGTACCTGGGGGTTGCGCGAGGATAGCCGACCAGGAGGGGCGAGAGGCGAGACTTCTCCCTGAAATCGCCGGAAATTGAAAAAGAAGGAAATCCACCCAAAGAAAAAAAAAATTCATTGCCTGAGACTCGTGCAGAAATCTTGAAAATATATAGGTACGTTGTCGGAGTCTCCTTTATTAAAAAGAACTCTCATTACCGATATGTTATGTATACGTTACATTACATCTTACTTATATGTTATATGTACATTACATTACAGATTTCAAACGTTATGTAATGGTTATATTATTGTTACGTAACCGTGTTTGGCGGGAAGTGCATAAAATAGGTTTTGCAGCAGCGAGTATAGACTCGAGATTGGTGAATTTCTTCCTCTTTCTTTTTCAAGGGAGTGCTGGAAAATTGCGACATCAACGTCGAGCAGGATTTTAGAGGGGATCCATTATTTAAGGGAGGGATTGAGCTGCCGCGCAATGGAGCTTAATGGAACGGGTATTAACCCTCGGGTATCCGATGTTGCTTGCGAGCAATAAACCGCGGATGGGGAAGAAATTATAAAAGATGTGCCTGGAAACGTTTCCTTTGTTGCGGAACACGGGGAGTAATTAGTGGCACGGTGAATAAGGTAAAACCTCGATAATACGCGATCGAAGGGTCCGCAAGTAAAGCGCGATAAACGGGACCGCGTATTATCGAGGTTCGCGATTGCGACCTCAGCTAGTGCAAGGATCGGGTGGAGGACGCTTTATACGGGGGCTTGCTAGCAAGGGGTGATTGTACCCTAGTAGCATAGAATAATTTCGAAATAATTCTTTGTAATCTTTGCCAAATATCTCAAGCGACAGATTTTTTTTTACATTTCTTGTAGATTTCATTCGAAGATATTTGAAATATATCTTGAAATTCTCAATGACATATTTAGTTTCAATAATTTATAAACATATAGAGAAATTATATTTTTTAACTTATTAACATAATGAAAATACATTTTTTACTTCACGGCTATTATTGGACACTTCATTTGGTATAAAAAAACATGAGAAATTTTTCTAACATTTTCGTTCCGCTATTTCATTATGGGAGCAAAACTTGTGATTTTGATTTCAAATATTTTTAAAACGTTTATAATGTATTTGGCAGATAATATTTAAAAAATACTTGTATTAAAATGAATTTGTCGTGTTTTTGATACCGAATGGGGTGTCCGATAATAATCGTAAAGTAAAAGATGCATTTTTATTATATGTTTATAAATTAAGAAGTATAATTTCGATACATGTTTCTAAATGATTAAAACTATGTCTGAGATTTTCCATAAATATTTTAGATGTCTTAAAATGAAATCTATTGGACATTTTAAAAATATCTGTCGCTGGAGATATTTAGCGAAGATTACAAAAAAATATTTAGGAAATATTCAATGCTACTAGGGATGTTTCAATATCAATCATCTGAAGGCCTGGGAAATATTTTTCCATATTTTTTGTTTCTTTAAGAAAATTGTGGCCTGAGAAGTGGAAGAAATATGGTCCGGAAGAAGGACCATATGAAGAGGCAACAAATTTTGCGGGCTGGGGTACGCTTTAATATCTGCGGATAAATCCTGCGTCAGGTGACCCGGAAAACATTTTTTCTATTTTTTAAAGGAAAATTGTGGGGCACGAAGTCGAAGAGATATCGAGCGAGGAAGAACTAAAGGAGGGTCAAAGAAGGTTCTCTCCTGAAATTCCACTATTTCACCTTAAATCTGGGGATCATAGCTCGATTCCGTTGGATTTTCTCGCCTGAGTTATCGCGAGGAACGAAATACCCGGGGCAAAATCGAGTTCTAGTTGGGTCCTCGAGTCCTTCGAAGATTTTCGCGAAAACCGGGCCTCGGGATGTGCGCATCTCGCGTTTAATAAAGGGACTCGGATAGTCACCGTGGGCGGCGCAATTGCGCGAATTGCGGGAGTCGTTAACCCTGTTTAAGGGGAAGAGAGGAGCCCCGAGTGCGCCTGCATAAACAGTAAAAACATATTACATTATGGAAACATACGAGTGTGAATATGAAAGCGGAGCGTCGAGGGAAATTTAATTATCCGGCGAATAACAATGAAATTTCGCGGCGAAATGTCGGTAAGAGTCGTCATAATCTCGGCTCTCTTCTAAACTGCGCTTCTGGGGGAAACTCGGTGAAACTCGAGGGACGACTTCCATCAGAGTTTTCCCGGGACTGTTTTTCCTCCTCTTCCGCGGAACGTCCTTATAACAGGGAATTACAGGAATATTTCATTATACCGTAGAAAATGATTAAAAAGGACTGCACGGGAAAATGAAACCAGGGCGAAGAGAATCGATTCGAGAAATCCTTGGGAGCACGCGCCATTTTGGATCCGCAAGGACACCGTGGAATCCCCCCGTTAATTTAACTCTCGTACCATTGATTCGGGGCGAGAGATTACATTTCCTTCCCCGGAGTGAGACATTAAACCCAAGGAATTCATAAACCACCGGAGCAAGGACCTTCCGCACTCGGGGTTCCCGCAATGGCGTGCTCATCCAGAGATTTATCCTTCCTCGGGGTGTCCAAGGATAACGAGGCGACTGTCGTTATATTTCCCCGGAAGTGGACCGTCCCATATTTCCCGATAATATTTTCCCCCGCAAAGGAAGCTCCCCCGGGCTAGTAGACCCGTAATTCGCAGGAAGGATAATAAGGAGCAGGAAGTGCCGACCGGTGTTCGAAGTAGGAGTGTCGGCTACCAGAAAAAGGATTTCTTTGACCAAGACGTCGGTGCCGGTTGGGAATTGTCCTTTGTGGTCCAAACCGGAGGACAGTCGGTCCAGGATATCGCTCGATAAGGACCGCGCGTCCTGATATCGCGAAATCCTGAACGCGAGGGATTACGTGACAAATTGTACGCCGAGCGATTCAATCTAGCAATTCTTATTAAATCTAATTTATATTATTCGGACTCAGGTAAACCTGCATATATAATGCGGAATTACCCCTCTCGTTGAATTATTTCACCGATGCCGTAATCCTCGGAGGATAAAGCTCTCGTCCTGTCGGCAAAATGCGAAAAGCTTGTACGCTCGAACCCGTACCCGAGATCGTACAGCGGATTGTACCTCGACGAGGGACATTATTTAATTTATTAAAACTGCAGCGCCATTGTTATGTTTATTCAAAACGACCAGGACGAAAATTTCGGGCACAAAGTTGCCTCGATTTCGGCCGGAAATTATCCGGGGGTAATAAATGTCACAGGATAAAATCCTGCCAACGCGAGGCAGGGGCTCTCGACGCGCTGAAAATGGTTGACATCGATTATAAATTCGCTAGTTGTGAGTACCGGCTGATCGACAAATTATATATCCGTCGAACGCGTTTAATGATACATTAACTCTATCAATATTACCAGTTATTAAACTTGCACGTCATGCATGTTGGAAATGACGTCAATATTACCAGAGGGTGAGAGCCCCCCAGCGTGCGCGGACTTCGAAAGCGTATTTGCGCAGATTTCTTTTTTTTTTCACGATCCTGGACCACCGATGAGTATTTTTTAAGTATTGCCTGAAAGGTAAAAACCCTGTTTTAGACGTTCGACATTTTGGGAAGCGAGGAACTTGGGTAATACTTTGCGAGGGTGGAGGTCTTGGATTCGCCGATATATAGCCTCGTCGAGGACTAATCCTTTTCCTTGTCCAATATTTTTCCTAGCCTCGCAGGACAGCATTTAAGAGCGGAAACTTCGGAAAGCCTTCCAGCAAAGTCGCCTCGATAACTACCCGCCATTATCCAGTGGAAATTGAATGGAAGATTAAACTAATGGGAACGACGGTGTAACTTGCCGGCCGCAAATCACCTCCCGGAAAACTTGGGGGGAAATTAGTTCCCTGCCGAGCCGATTTACGGAATACATTGCGAATTCGAAACGTCGAAAGTCAATGGCCAGATACAACGAGTATTTTTCCCAAACTTTGTCCCGCGAGTGTTTCAGGAAGTTGACTTTTTATGATGCTGATGATGCAGAACACTTTTTATGAAGGGTGTTGCGTCGAACTATCTGAAACATCACAACGTGAATCGAGAGCACCTTAAAAGCGATACTTAAGTTGAAAAGTTTGACTTTCCAATGCGTTTTTTTTTTTAAATTGAAAAGTATGACTTTTCAATTAGTTTAGACCAGGTTCAAAATGCCGTCGCGTTCCCATGTACATATATACAGATATACAATTCGCGAAAGCTTTGATACGGGAAACGAAAGTGTCAGGACAGTCAGACTACAGTTTAGGATTTTCCGCATCGGGAAATAATTCCCCGAGTATTTATTTCCGCGGAAGGGTTGGGGTTTTGCTTTTCGGGGTGAGACGTTTAATTTGGACCCTCAAACTTGAGCCCAGGGACGTCGTAAATCCGCAAGGTAATTGCGCGGAACCGCGGCGGATAAAGCGATAAAGTGACTCCGGGGTGTAGACGGAATTGGGTTTGATTTGGAAACTCGAATGTCGAGGGGATTTTAGGCCACTTTCCGAAGACGAAGGACGCGGGTGAGATTTTGAAAAGCGCGTATATCTCGGGGCGAGGAAATTCCTGCGAGTCGGAGAGCTCGTCTCGGGCTTTAAAGCTGGATTCCTTAAACCGCTCCAGTTGCTTGCTTTTCAAGAACTTGTTTCGGGAGCGTAGTGCCATTTCTGTTGGACACAGGGCGCACGTCCGCAGGGCTGGAGGTGTCGAGGAAAACGGAAGGGAACGAAACCTGGTAGAAAAATTGTACCATTCATGAAAACTTAAAGCAAGACTGAAGTCTCTTGACCTGGCTGAAGGAGGGGTCAGATCCCCGAGGCTCTTTTTGAGACCGGGAAAGTACAAGTGTCCCCTTTTGTATCAGGCATGACCAAAATACACTCGTTATTCCCGAGCTTGGAGGGATTTTTCTCCTTCTAACTTAATTTCCAGGAATTCCTGGAGCCCTTAAATTAAACCTAGGCTAAGAAAGATAATGAAAAATTGGATCTCAATCGCGGGAATTACGTTCCTCCGTGGGTTTTGCGAATTTCCGTGGTAATTGCCGGGCGGAGAGGGAAACGGTGGAGGCGCTAACACGTGCACCAAATATTCCGAAGCAACACCGGTTTTGTCAATAAATAGTCGGGGGGTGAACAACATCGGCGGCATAATAAACTTACAAGGGTGGGAGCTCGGAGCCGAGCTTTCCGAGCTTGCGGCCCATGGACGGTCAAAGTGAACGGCGAACATTTCGACAGGTTAATTTAGAAATTCTATGGCATTTTCCCGCGAGGCCGCGCCGCGCGAACCGTATTAAAGTAATGGCAGGTTCAAACTACTCGCTTAACGACATAAGCAGTCAAAGCGCAACTCCCGGGGATATATCTTTATTCGGGTTAAAGTTTCCCAAAGTGCAGCTTGAGCGCCGGTTGCAGTGGCACGACTTCCGCGCGAGTCGCGGGACTAGGGCTCCTTTAGTACACGGGTTCCAAACTTGTTCCTTCGAAGTAAGTTCCTGCGAAATGCCCGCAATATTACAGTCACCTGGAGACGCGGAGCCGCCATTCGCGACCCCGCAAACCCTCCTCAAAATTGAGATAATTTCGAAAATCGTCCCGATCGAAAACCGTATCCGCCATTTGCAAGGATCTTCGGGTTAGGATTATCTCCGAATTATTTTCCTGCCTCAAAGAGATCATTAGGTCCTTCGGCAACGATTCCCGAGACGTCCCGGACTTCTTCCAGGGAGCTGCGGAACAAACTCGGCAAACAGTCCGCCGAAAAGCCGGAAGCTCCGCGAAAGCTCCGGGGGACGTCGGATCGAAAGTTCCGCCCGTGTCGTGGCATCCTCGAGGAGCAAGGATTCAATGGAAGCTCAAAGTAATGGAAACGAGTTTCGAGCGGGTTTATTCTGCGAGCTTGCAAGCTCGCGCTCCGTTTTCTCTCTCGCTGGAGAGAACGAACGAGTCGAGTATTTATCCTCGTGCTGGGAAACTCGGTACCGGAGGGCCGGAGTGCTCGTACAAATTGGCCCAGGGCTCGATCGGAAAGCTCCGCTCCTGGGAGACAGCTTGCAGCCGTTTATGCCGAGACAAGGCTGGAAATTACAACGAGCCGTTCCACCGCCGAGCAATACGCGCCGAGGTACTACATACTCTCGCGGAAATTTCGCTGGAACCTTGCGACGTTCCTGCGGAACTCGACCGAGTCACGCGCCAAGTTCCCGCGTGGTTTGCGTTTTGACTCGCTGGGTCTCTTTACGGACGCGGTTGCTAAATTTACTCCGCGTCATTTGTTTGCAAGGTGATGTACAACAATACGCGCCGAGGTATTAGATATTCTCGCAGAAATTTTGCTGAAACCTCGCGACGTTGCTGCGGAACTCGACCGAGTCACTCGCCAAGTTCCCGCGTGGTTTGCGTTTTGACTCGCTGGGTCTCTTTACGGACGCGATTGCTAAATTTACTCCGCGTCATTTGTTTGCAAGGTGATACGTATTTTTGTATGTACATTCCGCATGGTTTGCGTTTTGACTCGCTGGGTCTCTTTACGGACGCGATTGCTAAATTTACTCTGCGTCATTTGTTTGGAAGGTGATACGTATTTTTGTATATATAACAATACGCGCCGAGGTATTAAATACTTTCGCAAAAATGTCGCTGAAACCTCGCGACGTTCCTGCGGAAGTCGACCGAGTCTTGCGTCAAGTGCGTCTTGACATGCCGGGTATCTTTACGAACGCAGTTGCAAAATTCACTTTACGTAATTTCTTCGGAAGAACACGGTCGACGTGTACCTTTTCAAGTAGGTGGTGTCTCCATAGAGAGATGCCCGTGGAGTAGTCTCGAAAATTGGCAGCGGGGGCGATGGAAAAGTTCCGTTTACCTCGGTGCCGTTTATTTCTGAGCAAAACCGAAAACTCCGACGAAAGGAGCTGCCGAACAGGGTGGAGTGGTTTCCCCGGGAAAAAGTTTACCCGGGGTCTTTTCGTCCCGTATGTCCTCGTAGCATCGAGACCTTGTCCCACGTTCGCTATGCCAGGCACTTAATATTTGGCGCAAAATATTTTCGGGGAGCGGCTAGTGAAAAATGGAGTGAAAAACCATTCTGGGAATAGCCTGGCTGCAGTTTCCAGGCACTCGTTGAATCTGGCCGATCGCTTAACGAGCGATTCGCCGGTGCGCCTTCCGGGAACAGAAGATCGAACGAATGGGGTATTTATCCCCGCATTGACGGGGGTTGCCTCGGAGGCGGAGTGCCGTACAAATTGCCTCTGGGTTCGATCGAAAGCCCCGTTTTGTAGAAAGCTCGACCCGTTCAGAGGGGAAGCCAGGAACGACAGGAATCGCGAGAGCGCCAAAACCGAGAGGAGACCCCTTACAAATATTTATATTTTCACCTTCTTTTTTTTTCCCGCCATTAATCCAAAGGGGTGTTCGCGAGTTATAAGCCTCCCCTCCCAGATACGAGTCGAGTCGCAAGGGCTTTTCGCAAAATTCCGAAGGGCAAATAGTACCAGCGATATCCGCCAACGGAACCGACCAATCGCGTAACAGGATTCGCCAGGGGAACCAGGGGAACCAGCGAATCGGGCATTTATCCCGGCTACCCCGAGGGGCAGAGTGCTCGCCCAAATTGGCTCCGGGCTCGACCGGAAAGCACCGTTTACAGGGAAAGTTCGATCCCCTTTGTGCCGGGACAAAGCTAAAAATTCAAGCCCATCAAGACTATGAATTCGACATTCGCCGGGCCGGGGAAAAAGGCAGCCCGCCTTGCCGGAACTCTATTTTCTTTTACAAACCCTGTCATTGCCAACGGCGATCCTCGTCGTCGGGATCAAAACCCGGTTCCGAGAACGAGCGAGCTCGGTTCCGTTTTATTAAAGAAAAAAGGACAAGGAGAAAATCCTTAGAAATAAGGAAAGTGCCTTTTAGGACGTGGTGGTCGGGAGAGACCGTCCTGCGCGCGCCGGGACAATACTTGGACCTCGGCGCGCAGCCTCCGGTGGGTGGTCCGAAAGTACTCCTGGAAATTGGCCTGATGTTCGATCGAGAGCTCTGGGCTGTTTACATGGTAAAGCGGTAACAAATGTGGGCCATAAGCATGAATTCGGATTAGCCGGGCTCGCGAGCTCCTGGCATGAATTATTCAGCTTCCGTAATTTTCTTCGTTTCTATCTTCCCCGCCCAGGCGGCGCTTCTTCGGGTGTTTCCTTTTTACGGCCTTGGTTCGATTGGCCCGATTCGAGGGATGTGCGACGGGGCAAAAAGGAAGCGGAGGGGAGCCTCTTTCCTCGTCGACTTCCGCTAAGTGTACCGAATCGATCACCATCGCCGCCACCACAAAAGGCCGGCCGCTTTCCCGAGGAGGCCGGGAAAGAATGCGACGGCGAATGACAAGAAAATTGCTCTTAAACTGCAATCGGAGGCCCACTACCCGTCCCCCGCCCAGGGCCAGCCAGGAACCCCTGCTACCTGTTGGAATTAACTGCTGTTTTCTCGGCCTCGCGCCTCCTTCCCGCAGTTACCGGCGACCTCGCTCATTTCCGCCTCCCGGGAAATGGACTTCCCTCGATTTTCCTCCAGAAATTGCGCCTCGGTCCTGTCGAGCCTGCCTTTTCGCGCCCTCGGCCGTTCTTGACCTCCCCCAGAGGATCCTCGAGCGCGGAAACCGCCCTCGTCCGATCCCGAGGAAATGGATTTCTCGCGGTCGTTAAATCCCTGGAAAATCGACCCCCCTTGGGATTTTCGTTACTTCTCGTGAGTTCTTTTTTCCTGCCCCCTGGGAAAAGCCTGTCTGGGGTGTCGAGTCATTTTTTTCAAGGATCTTTATGACGTCGGGCACGCTTTGGCTCTCTGTCTTTGCGCTCCTCTCGGCGGTCTCGAGGAAAGGGCTTGCAAGCTCCAGATTGCCCAGAGCGGATTACAGGGGAGGATCAGGCGGGTTAGGGATGCGCCTCCTCGAGATCGCCTGAGATACCGGCTTACGGGGAGCGGGTTTCAGAAAGTGGCTAGAAAGGAGCAGGTTACCTCCACTCGGTACTGGGGTGGATTAACGAGGGCATCGACAAGGTGGTTGCTGCCGATCAACGGAAATCTGCATTTGGTGTTACCCCTCTAAAGTGGAACGGACGTTTTCCGGAAACTTCTCCGACACAGTCGGAAAGTTCCTGATTTTTCGGCGTAATCTCTCGCGGCATAACAGCACGCCTAAGTTCGCGTGCTACGTTTTTGTACGTAATCTACTAACTTAACTAATGTTTCTATTAGTGGTATATTAATTTCAATATGCCATTTAAATGCTTAATCAATGGCTATGTTCGTGCATTGTCATTAAAATCACCGCTCTTCGTTATTTCGATCTCGACCCAATTATTATTCTTCAATTGATTGCTATTCATCGTTGTTGTAACATTGCAATTAGCAGTGATGCTAATGAAAACACCCACGGATAATTATTGAAATTTAAAGTGAAATAGAGTACAAATGTGATATTTAAATGAGCATGCCCGGAATAATCCGCGAGGGCAATTCATGACAGAATAATTAAGAATATTTATTATAGTAATATCTAGTAATTCCGTTTAATTAAACAATTTCACTTCGACCAGTTTCATTTTCATAGATGCGCCGATTACTTTTTTTCATTACCGGGGGTGTTTTTTGCCACACCTGGACCGATGGGAATCATTTCCGGAGGGTTGGAGGCGTCCCGAAATTCTGGGGCACTTCTCCCCCGCAATCGCGGAGCACTTCTTCGGGTTCCTAACTCGCTGCCGGCAATCCTGGAAGACGGTGTCCCCGAAAATGCTTAAAAGCCGTATCCGCCAAGTTCGTAAGGTATAACAGGGGTTGGATCAGGTAGGGGTGGGCCGTCCTCGCGCTTGGTAACTTTCCAAAGTTGAAAGTTTTGCGGGTCGCGCATTTACTTGGCGCGGAAAGTCGACAGCGAGCTTGGAGTACATAGACACCCCCCCATGTACTCCACATACAGAATCTTTAGGTAAGAGATCTCGGTGCATTTTTCAAAGTGCACATCCTCGAGTCGTTCGCGTCGCCTCCCTTTCCAGACTCGGAGGGAAGAAAGGGCCCTTTATTGGCTGAAGTTTACAACCCCCCTAGAGGAGATCCTAATTGGCACGGCTTCCGGCTCGACGAACCGAAATCCGGAAGTGTCGAGTCGAGTTTTGCCTCTGAAAAATTCGGACAAAGGCCGAGAATTGCATTCGATGCACTTTCTGGGCCGCCACAGCCTCGGTTCCACTCTCCACCCCGATTCGGTGATTTTAATATCCGAGGTCAATGTTTCTCTCTCTGTGGTGTTTCTTTTTCCGTCGCTGTCCCATTTGTTTATCCATTTTAATAGTTGTTGTTCGTGGCCCCGAGATGAATGCGAGCTGGCCGCGGGTCGGCGGCCGATCTGGCCGAATTTTCGCAACATTGATTGGCTAAAAGCTGGCCCGGCTAACTGTAGTTTGCTAGACTAGGTCAGCTACTGGTACATTTGTCTCGCCGAATTGCCAGAAATTTGGACCGGCCGGGAATTTACAGAAAGCAATACGAGGGGGCGAGGGAAGTTTGTTGAAAAATGTCCCTCCTGTTTCGTAATCGAGATGGCCACTCGACACGGATGCCCTTTGGCGAGAAAATGGCCTAGGGGAATTTCTCCACCCTTACGGTAAGTGTACCAGTGGTCGAACACGTCCCAGTTGCCCTAACACCACCTTAAATATTTCCCTTTTATTATTCATGCCGTGAATAATGGCTGTTCGGTGCATTCGACTTTTCCATCGTCTTGCATAAATAATAAATTACTCAATATTTACATATATATATATAGCATGTTTCAAACTAGAAATTCTGTTTTTTACGTTGATTCAAGTCATCTGTACCTCATATCAGTCTCAANTACATAGACACCCCCCCATGTACTCCACATACAGAATCTTTAGGTAAGAGATCTCGGTGCATTTTTCAAAGTGCACATCCTCGAGTCGTTCGCGTCGCCTCCCTTTCCAGACTCGGAGGGAAGAAAGGGCCCTTTATTGGCTGAAGTTTACAACCCCCCTAGAGGAGATCCTAATTGGCACGGCTTCCGGCTCGACGAACCGAAATCCGGAAGTGTCGAGTCGAGTTTTGCCTCTGAAAAATTCGGACAAAGGCCGAGAATTGCATTCGATGCACTTTCTGGGCCGCCACAGCCTCGGTTCCACTCTCCACCCCGATTCGGTGATTTTAATATCCGAGGTCAATGTTTCTCTCTCTGTGGTGTTTCTTTTTCCGTCGCTGTCCCATTTGTTTATCCATTTTAATAGTTGTTGTTCGTGGCCCCGAGATGAATGCGAGCTGGCCGCGGGTCGGCGGCCGATCTGGCCGAATTTTCGCAACATTGATTGGCTAAAAGCTGGCCCGGCTAACTGTAGTTTGCTAGACTAGGTCAGCTACTGGTACATTTGTCTCGCCGAATTGCCAGAAATTTGGACCGGCCGGGAATTTACAGAAAGCAATACGAGGGGGCGAGGGAAGTTTGTTGAAAAATGTCCCTCCTGTTTCGTAATCGAGATGGCCACTCGACACGGATGCCCTTTGGCGAGAAAATGGCCTAGGGGAATTTCTCCACCCTTACGGTAAGTGTACCAGTGGTCGAACACGTCCCAGTTGCCCTAACACCACCTTAAATATTTCCCTTTTATTATTCATGCCGTGAATAATGGCTGTTCGGTGCATTCGACTTTTCCATCGTCTTGCATAAATAATAAATTACTCAATATTTACATATATATATATAGCATGTGTTTTGGAAACTAGAAATTCTATTTTTTATGTTGATTCGATCTGTACCTCACATCGGTCTTTATCTACTTAATCCTAAATCTGAACGGCGTCTTAAGTGTTCACTTACCTTAAAAGATGAACGAGTTCGCGTTCGCGATATAGGGTATAATATTTAAAGAATAAGGGATTGGATAGATATTTTGCATACTTTGAGTAGAGGGAGATGGGTCATCCGGGGGTTGAGATGGATATTGCTTGGAGCTTCTCTTTTTGCGCGACCTCGTCGTGGGAGATTCGCGATTCAGGGCGGAAATCTTCATTCGAAATCATGACGGAGAGGGTGAAAGGGACTGAAAGAAGACGGAGGACCCGGGAGGAGGGACGGAGAGGAACTTTTCTCGTTTTCGAAAATTACCAGCCGTTGAATCTCCGCGGCTATGGTAATGACCGACGAGCTGGGCCAATTAAAAGTGGCGGTTGTTCCGGAATTACTGAGACTTCTAAGGGATAGATAAGTAGTGAAGGTGAAATCGAATCTAGGAAAGAATACTAGCTCCTTTTTTATGCAACATTTTGGAAAGGTAATTTGTTAATGGAAAGTTCGAAGCTAGGAGATGTCGGGGTGTAAGAAGACGAAGGAAGGCTGGATCCTGGTCCAGCAACGATTCCAGTACAGCGCATAATTGTCCCTCCGGAAGCAGGAGACTAGAAACTAGAAACTAGTCCTTGCTCCCCCGCTAGTCCGCGTTTATCCCCGGAAATAACCAGACGCGATTCCGGCCAATGGCGACACTCGGAATTCCGGGGCCAGCTCGAAGTCGAGTAATTGCCAAGCCTCGTTACCGGGAGCTCCCCGGGGATTCCCGAATTTTGAGTCCACTGAGAGGAGGATCAGGATGGACCCACCGAAGCGTCGACACCTGCAGGACGTTCTTCCGGATGTCGCCGGAGAGACGGATCCAGGAATTGGACGATTCGTGTCAGCGGCTCCTCGTTATTGCAGAATTCTGAACCCTCCTGGCTCTCCAGTCGTCGGTCAATTTGAGGCCACCTTTAGATGTAAAGTCGAAATTTTGGATGGATCAATCCATCCTATCCGACGAATTAATTAGAGTTCGCCGAATTGTTTTCATGAAAAACTCGAAGCAAGGAATGAAAATGTCGGAACGTTAGGGGATGAAGAGTAGATCTAGACTAGTAAGGATTTCAGTCTAGAGAGTAACCGTTCCTCCAGAAGCAGGAAATGAGAAACTAGGAACTACAATTCCTGCTCCCAAACGATGAAGATGTCGGATCATCGGAAGACGAAGAAAGGACCTGCTCATGAACCAGCAATGATCCCAGTGCAGAATGTAATTGTCCCTTTGGAAGGAGACCGAACATTAGAAACTAGCGCTTGCTGCCTCACTCTGCGTAGTTCTCCTTCTTATGAAAAATCCGAAGCAGGAAGTCGAGATGTTGGGATGACCCGGAACGTCGAACCCGTCGAGGGTCAAGATGGACCTTCGGAGTCGTCGAGCATCTGCAGGACGATCATTCGGATGTCATCGGAAAAATCGATCCAGGAATTGAACGGTTCCTCGTTACCGCGAAATTCGGGAATCGAGATTCAGGATCCTCCTGGTTCCTTTAGAACTTTCGGCCCACTCGCGACCACTCTTACGCATTATGTCGAAGTTTTGGATGAATCAATCCGTCCTTCCGTCGCGGCGTCAGCTCCAGTTCACCGAGCAATATGCCTCGGAGAGCAACGTCGATGGAAATTACCGCGGTCAGTAGACGTCGGCTCAATTACTGGCCGGCTCATGCCGAGTAATTGGCACGGTATACCGACCAAACTTGGAGCCCGGTAATCAGAATTCTGCGCGGATTAAATTTGTCTCGCGTTCCTCCAAGCGATGTCGCGGGATTCCCTCGCTTCTGTCGGTCTTGCCTCCGCGCTTCCTCACTTTTGTCTCGGGCTTCTCTGCGTTGGCATTCCTCCAGACTCCGGTGTTTACCTGGAAATTCAATTTGACTTGGAATCAAAGCGATCCCCGAGTTACTTACGTCGCCGAAAGTGCTCCGTTTGCCGTCAAATTTCCGGCCGGTGCGACATCTCTCGACCGCGATCGTTCCGATTTCTTCCGACGAAGTCCTGGTCGTCCCAGGTGTCGGCTCTTCAGGGTTGCAACCCGGAAGACGGTCCTCCTAAATAATGCGCAGGTTTCGTCGTTACCGCGGAAATTCAAATCTGACGTAGAATCCAGGAATTGCATTACCAAAAGTGATCCACCTGACGTTACATCTAGAATCGGTGAGAGAACTCTCGACCACGGTCGTGAAGATTCGCGGCTCAAATTTTCGACTTTTCTCGTTGAAGTTTTAGCCATCTATTGGAAAGGTCATCGATTCTTCAGGGTTGCAGCTCATCCCGCAATCGAAGTTTGATTTTCATTCCTATTTCATTTTTTTTCAAGCATCGTTCTTCCTTGCCTCCACCTTGGATCCTCTCTCAAGTTTACCTCTGCGATTTTTCGTTATTCGACTTAAGTCATATGTACATTTCCCATGCACTATTATTGTTACATTATTTATCTTAATTACTTACATTGTCATATATATTAGGTTGAGGAATTAACTCCTCAGCCTAATACGTGGTCGTCACGTAAGATCTTCGACCAGCGTGACAAGTCTTGACTGTCCTATTTCTTTCGGCAATGGTGATTATCCGCGGGGAAAATTCTCGTCGCCTCGATTATCAGTTTTCCGAGGTTGTACTTTGCCCAACTATCGAGGGAAAAGGAGGAAGATGGTATGTCCCGATTTAATTCATCTTCTTCGTCTTCGGTTCCACCCTGGCACCTACCCCCGCGGCGTCTCTCCGGAACGCGGCGTAGACTTTGCCGTTTACGTGGAAATTCAATTTGACGTGGAATCAAAGTGATCCGAGAGTTACTTACCCTCCCTGAGAGTGCTCCGTTTGCTCTGGGCCCGCAACTACCGAGACAACATTCCTGCGGTCGTAGTTACCGGAGATGGCTTTGACCTAAGAAGTTGGGCCAGGATCGACTCGACCGACAATAATCGATTCCATCGAGTAGGAACTCGCCAGATCGGCAGGACCGATCCCTCGATCTTCCCTCCTGCTCGATCGTTCACCAGGAAATTCATTTCCCATTGCTTGGCTGGGAAAAGTGTACTTCCTAGATGGAGTACCCATGGCTGCGACTGAAAATTTCCGTCCCCTCTTTTCCCGTAATTTCCCGGCTCGTTGATCGGATCGGTGGGATCGAAAATCCCCGACGCGTCCGGTGGTCCGGATGTACTCCACGATATGGTAATTCTTAGCGACAGGATCGATTCGGGCCGATCGATCAGGAACCCTACCTGGCGGTTTTATCGGATCGACACCGAGATAGGGATCCGGATATTGCGAGACCGTGGTAATCACGTCCGGTCGAGTTCTTCCTGGTTCGTCATCTCCCGATTCGTCGGATGTCGGGAAATCTGGCCAACCCAGGGTCACGACGTGTCGTTGCTTTGTTACTCTTCTATTTTCCAATTTTTATTATATTAACAAAACGGCAGGATACGGGAACGGTCCAGTACTTTCTCTATTTCTCACTTGGTCCTATACGCGGCTGGGAGTCATGGCCGCCTATCGAGAGAAACTCGACCCTGACCCGTTTAACAATTTTTCTGGTCCATCAACCTGATCCCTGGTGTCCTTCAGGGTAGCCTTCTTCGGGAGAGTTTTCTCCAGGATTTCTTGATAGACCCTCGTCATTGGAATTTTCTTACGAAAGCTTCCTGTAAGTCTCGTTCCTCGGGGAGCAGAGGCGCGTCTGATTTTTGTAGCTGTTCTGTATTCCACCTCCGGCTCTTTGGGAATTGGGACTTCCGAACTGATTGTGAGCCTTCGTTAAGGAGTTTGTTCCCGGAACGAACTCTGTGCAAACGATCGCTCCTCGTCAGCATTCGCGGGTTCCAGGAGGGGAAAAATAATGGAGGTCACAAGCAAATGTTAATGGACGGCTAAACGAGGGCGGATCGAGTCTTCCAGCTCTTGTTTCCGACATAACAAAATCCGGAGTGCGAAATTCGCAGGTGCGCCGTGTCGGAAATTCGAGGCCGTCACCAGAAAGGGGACTTTCAATCTCGAGGAGTGCCCGGCGACGAGGCCGGCGAAAATGGGCGTAAACGGGCGGAAGTGGGCGAAAATGTGCGAAACCAGGCGGAACCGGGCGCGTTTTCCACGTTGCCGCGTAAACTTTCCGAGCGGTTGGTCCTGCCAAAGGGAAAGGGGTTTTCCGGGAGGGGAATTCACAATTTAACGTTTCGCCCGATGAACCCTGTCGGATCATATCCTTTTCGGCTTTCAGAGACGTTCTGCGCCAACATGGCGGACGGCCGACCCTGGGGGACCCTCGACTCCCGCAGGATCTACGGAATGGACCTGGGCCCCGAATTCGACGACTTGTCGACGACGAACGTCACCTTCCTGGCAGGCAGGACGGCTTACCTCACCTGCAGGGTCAGGAACCTGGGCAACAGGACGGTAAGGACCTCTTTATCCCCTCGAGTCCCTATAATGACGATGAGAAACCACGTATGCGAACGCGCGTGCACTTGGTGCGGAACTCAGTCGGGTTTCCTGGTACTTCGGTCCCGATTCTCGATTTCTTATGGATTTCTTTCGCAAATAGATTCGTATGAAAAATGTGCCATTGTTGCGAAGTCGCATTATTAGTCAACATTTGAAAGTCGCATGCGAAACTGTCAAATTCGCGTGCGAAAGTTGATTGTATGAACTCAAGAATCGGGTTCCTGCGCCCATATTCTCGAGATCGTATACATTTTTTTCCGCATATAAATAGATTCGCAGTAAAAATTTGGCATTGTTGCGAAGACGCGTCATTGATGAACATTTGAAAGTCGTTTCCAAAACAGTCAATTTCGCATGCAAAAGTTGATCGGATGAACTCGATAATCGGGTACCTGGGTCTCGGTTCCTGAGTTCATACGTATTTTTTCCACATGCGAATAGATTCGCATGAAAAATTTGGCACTGTTGCGAAGACGCGTCATTGATGAAAAATTGAAAGTCATTTCCAAAACAGTTAATTTCGCATGCAAAAGTTGGTCGGATGAACTCGATAATCGGGTACCTGGGTCTCGGTTCCTGAGTTCATACGTATTTTTTCCACATGCGAATAGATTCGCATGAAAAATTTGGCACTGTTGCGAAGACGCGTCATTGATGAACAATTGAAAGTCATTTCCAAAACAGTCAATTTCGCATGCAAAAGTTGATCGGATGAACTCGAGAATCGGGTCCCTGGAGAACGCGCGAATAATCGGAAAAATCGAGGAGGAGAGATGGAGCCCTGAAAACAGGTCTAGATATATACCGAAGGGTCTTCTTCGGGGCATCGGTTCTCCCGGTGAAATGCGAGCAGAGGAGAGGCCTGCCTCCGTGTTCGATAGCGCAGCCTCCGGATCTCCCGGGGAAATAATCACCCTCAGATAACCCTTGCTAACACCTCGACAAAACCTCCCACTGCGTCCGTCTTCGCCTTCGGTTTATCCGGGCTCGGATTCGCCAAGAGGACCCATCGAGACGCGCGAATAAAGCCATTTTCACGGTGACCAGACATTAGCCTTCGTTGAATATTCATGGCCGAAGCGTCGAGTTGGGACACCTTCGGCGTCCTCTCGTCACCTCTTCTCGCGGTCTGCATTTCCGATTCGACCTGCTAAGGGTGGCACGACCTCGGGGGAATCCTCTCCACCCCTTCGACCCTTTCGACCCTTTCGACTCGTCGATTTCGAGGGGATACAAAGCAAACGCGCTCGAGGAGTCACGAGGTCACTTCGAAATTGAACGAACCAAGAGACCTCTTACCTAAGAAATTGCTTGGACGTACGTACAGGAGAAAATTGTTGAATTTCAGTGAGAGTTCGTATACACGTATTTTTAATACAAAATGGAATAATGAAATAGGATAAGAATCGAAGCGCAAGCCACCGACATAAATTCCATAGAATGTGAAAATAGAATTTATATATGTATCTTTTATACAAAGGGAAATGATAAGGGATGACAATTAAGGAACAAAGAACTCTTGAACTTAAGAAATTCCCCGAGATGTATATGCAGGGGTAAATTTTGGAATTTCAAATAGAAATGTGTATTCACATACATGGATCTTTAAGGTAAAGGGGGGTGATAAGGGATGATAACGATCGAACCATGGCCACCCTCCAGAAATTGCGAGGGACAGGTGCGAATTGCTCAGTTTCACGATAAAGTATATACGTTTGTACATCTTTTTCATTTATATACAGGGGAATGATAAAGGACGATAACGGGTGATATTTCCTGGGTTGGAGAAAGCCGCTAGACCACGCGGTTAATTTAGGTAATGGCATCCCGAGGTGTCGGTGCCGCCCCCCGGAAAGGTAGCTATCGCCGGAAAATACGCAGATCCCGATAAGGAAATTTCGGCTTGTAAATCCTTCGGAAATCCTGGAGGCACGGGGGTGGTTCGCGAGGGCTGCTCGCGGGGTGTTTATCTACGGGATGCGCCCCAGTCGAGGGAGGTTGCCCCCCGCGGGCGCCTTATCTCCTATCGGAGATTCCCGGAGTTCGGCCCCCGGTTGGCCCCGAGCCAAAATGGTAATGCAACCCCTGCAGCTCGTCGGCCCAGAGCCGAATCACATTTACCCTCCCGTATTCACTTTTCGCTCTCGCTACCGGCTTCTCCTTCCGCGGCTAAGTCCGAAAGGGTGGGAGGCAGATGAATGCCGAGGAAAGAGGGCGCGTTTTTTGCCGACCCTCCGGCTACGGCCGCGAGACAAAGAGGGGAGAAGCCGCCCCTGATTAGGGAGGTTTTCCACCGTTCGCCAGGATTGCGCACCAAGAAAGAGGGAGGGAAGTACTTTCTGCCCGCAGACCTTAAATAATCATTGAACTCGCCAGAAATGCCCGGAAAGAGCGAGGGAGGAAACTACCCTTCCTCTCCTTCTCTCATCTCTTTATTAATGAAATCTCACCGAGGGGTGTTTCTCGAAAATTATCACCCCTTTAAGGGGAACGAATTTTAATCGAGGTGGGTTTAAATGGGAATTAACATAGAAAGCATTTCCTGACTTGACGTTTTATCGGGAATTTAAGTTAGAGGAGATTTAAATTATTGCAAAATGGCGAGTTGAGGAAGACTCGGAAGTTTCTGACTTCCTTTTAACTGGGTACATGATTCTAGGAAAACGGTAGGGTTGAAACAGAATGTTTACGTGGATTCTGAAACTGGGAAGAATTATTTAGGAACCTATGGCACGTATCTTTGACAAAAATGTTTTATCGAAAGATATGAACGGAGTATAAAGAGCAGCGAACAAGTGATTTTTAATGGCTTTATTTTGTATTGTAATCTGAATTTTCTTATTAAAAAAACCATGTTGTCGGTTCTTAAATGACCTATTCAAGCTCCTGAAGCCACATTAACTCTCTTATTCCGGATATACTCTGAAGTTATGTGCATTGTGGCGGAAAATCAGAAATTTCTATCCCTCACAAGTCCGCCATTTTGAAAAGAGTATAATCTCCTTCACCTTAAATTTCCCCCCGAAACACTAAAAAATCCTCCCTAAACCGTCCTCGGAGGCCAACGTATATTTTCTAAATCATTTCATTCCCTCTTAAACTCACATCGATTGAAGCGCATTTTCCAATTAACCCCCATAAAAGGAAGTCCCTCATCAATATCTGGAAGAAGGTAATTCCCCTGGAACCAGATACGAATGGAGCCAAATGGCATCACCAGGGATCAAATAACACATTATTGACGAATCAAGCAATTCCTCGAGGTGGCAAAATTCCATATGGGGTGCGAAAAGGGGCCATATCGGGCACCCTGCGGGATTTCCGGGATTTTCAGGGGGACGTTCGGGCAGGTCCGGGGCAGGCCTGAATCGAAGTGCCAGGCATGCGCGGGAATAATTCGGGGAATGTCCTGGGGCCGAAGCTCGTCGGGGCACCAAAGTGGCACGCGAAGCATGGGAATTTAATTTCAACGGGGTCCGAGGTGGCGGGGCCACATCAAGGGGTGTCGCCGTAAATTACACCCCAGGACGATACGCGGGGGTCGAGGGTGTCCTGACATATGTACGACGTCGGATCCAAAGCTGGGGACCATCGATCCCAAAGAGTCCACATCGGGGACCGAAAGGGAGGCTTTTTGTGCCCTGGCTTTAAGGGGTTCTTCCCCCCACGTCCCGATAACTCGAGCAAGGCCGCCTGAAACCTGGATTAAAGGATGAATTTAATTTTTCTGGGGTCCCGGTTAACGAGGTCACCCCAGGGGGTGCCTCGGCGAGGGCGGATCATCGAGGAAGAACGGAATCGTCGAAAAGACGTATCTCTTAGGGGAGGGCTCGACTCACCCCTAGGAACTTTTCAAGACAAAATCCGGGGGTGAACTCGCCCCCGAGTCAGCCCTAGGATGACTCGACGCCGTATATATTATCCACCTGAGTGCTGGCAGATGTATCTTGGCAGCATACCAAAGCTCTAATGTTATCCGGGAACGTTGGAATCAGGGGCAAGCCAAACTCCAGGGGCGACGGGGTGGGCTGGGGAAAAGGCTCGCGGGGGGTCCCGAATATCGCGGAATTATCGTTATTCCAGGATTTAGTGCCCCCGAGGACGGCGCCAGACAGATACGTGTCGCGTCACCGAGACTCCGCGTCTATTTGTACGCGTCGAGAGGGAATGCGAGGTTTTACCATATTTCTATCGTAAATTACCGAGCAGGCACCGATTTACTGAAAAATCCCCCGTAAATCGCGAACCGTTTACGCGGGAGCTCCCTTCATGTCGGGTTATTAGATTGTCTAAAATGTTATTGCGATTTGTGCCGCTTGAGTTTCGCTGCTTTGTTTTCAAATTGTAGGTGGCTTTCATGTGTGACAATATGTACCATTTTAGAGCGCGATTTTTGTTTGAAGTGCCGATAATACGAACAGTGTTTTAAGTATTCACTCCTGGTTTATTTCGACTTCATTAAGGGTAGAAGAGAAGCAAGTTCGGCAGATTTTCTTGTATGTATATACATATGTATATGTACGTATATATATATACGTATATGTAATGGACCGTAAGAAAGCAATACTGGCGCGCATTATCAATGATGTATTCGGCCCATAAATCGCTCAAGTATGGACAGTGTAATGGTAGCTTCAAAAGATACGCAACGGAGATGAGAGCTTCGAAGATCAAAATAGTTCTGAACGACCTGTAGTCATTATCCCAACGAATAGAGAAAATTAATGTTAAAAACACAATTATTGTTATCACTACGTAAAGAGTGCGCTTAAAATGCTGTATAACATATGGACGTAGAAATGAAACAACTTTATTTGAAAAAAAAAGCGTGCAATTTTTTACATCAAAAACAGCAATATCTTTGTGGAACTCCAAAAATCGCCTGTACCGATGAAACCTCAGGGTCGTCTTCGAGTACCGTGAGGAATCAATTGATCGGAAAATGACAAAATGGGAGGGGGGAGGGTTCGTTTCTTCGTAGGATGATTTCTTTTTTCGATTCTTCCCGAGTCCTTGTCAGAAACTTTTCTCATACCGAAGTCCACGTGGAGGTCTGCAGGGCGAAGACATCCAGGGCGGATGGGGAGCTCTTGAGGGTGGAGGCGAGTCTTCTGGGGGTGAAATCTCGAAAAGTTGGGGGCAGGTCGCTTTTCCTCTAATTTCCTGGGGCGTCTCGAGTGCGGGGAGTAGTGGAATCTACATTTCTCAGGTGTCCTGGATGAGGCACAGGGACGTGCACATCCTGACCGTTGGGGCCTACACCTACACCAGCGACCAGAGGTTCCAATCGCTGCATCGGGTCTCCCAGGAATGGTCCGAATGGACTTTGTGTGTCAAATGGGTGCAGCGAAGGGACTCCGGGATCTACGAGTGCCAAATCTCGACCATCCCGGTGCGATCTCACACCTTCCGGTTGACCGTCATCGGTTGGTACCAATTACGTGATTAGAGACAATTAATGCAGTACTCTCAAGATATTTAAGGTGATATAAATGGGCCATTTTATATATCAGAACGTCGAAATATTTACAATCGGTTGGTACCAATTACGCGATTAGAGGCAATTAATGTAGTACTCTCAAGATATTTAAAGTGATATGAAAGGGTTATTTTATATATCGAAACGTCAAACGTTCATTTTGATATCGCGTTACATATTTCATGTTGACGTGTTTCGATGTTAATAGGATTAGGGGTAGTTTTATTGGCTTTAATCATTCTTTCGCTCGTTCAAGTCCCCACGGCTCGGATCTTGAACGGACCGGACCTCTACGTGGACGCGGGGAGTCCGGTCAACCTGACCTGCGTCATCGGCTTCATCAGCGAGCCGCCGGTGCGCATCTCCTGGTACTACAACGGGCAGGTGAGAAAACGCCGGAAGAAGTTAGCGAGCAACTTGTCGGAGGGGTTTATCCGCCATTGTGGCCCCGCGGGATGAACAAGTTGCCTCGACGAGCCTCGGCAGGACGAGTTCCTGGCGAAGGGATGGCCTCGTTACTTCGTATTCGTCCTGTCGAGTCGCAACGAAAACTCGACCCCCTTCTAAGGCGATCCCGACGTGACGAAAACCCCTAATGAGTCCTGTCGAGTCTCGTAAACTTTGGCTTTTTTCCGACTACTTAGCCGGCCTTCGTTTCGACCATGACGGAGGGTCTGATGGGTTCCTTTCCGTCATCGGACTCCAAATTTGCAAATTTGGACAATGTAGAATATGTATGTCTCTCGCAAAGATCCAGAAATGGACCCGATTGCCTTTCCAGCCTCCTGGAAGAAGAAGAGTGTCCGTCGAAAAAGATTTCCACGAGTTTTCAAAAGTGACAAAATGGCATTTGAAACTTCAGCCTGATCTTCCTTGTGGTCGACATCCTAATTTTCAGTTCCACGTTTCGGTATAACAAAATCATTCGTCGAGAGACGTGTTCTATGTACTATTGCGGTACAGGTGAAAATTTGAGCCCTGATTTTTTACGTTGATTTCCATCGTGACTGCTTAAATTTATTCAGCAGAAAAGTTTTATCGACTAGGAAGAGTGACGTTAGAATTAATTTTCTTTACTTCAAGATTCCGAAAATGGGTTTAAGAATAAACGGAATCTAATCGACGGATTTGGTGTCGGGTAACAGAGAACCTTGGATGTAGTTCTCGTCGGTGATGAATTGGAGAACGTCCTCTTCACCATTGAGGATGCTGAAGAAGAGATCCGACGATGATAGGAATTCGATTATCAATTCTCGTGAATCTCGTTATCGATGACTATAATAGACTCGTTCCTTCAACGTTTGACGGGAATTCCGCAGCTAGGAGACTTTAAAAGGACTCTTTCGACCGCAGGAATTGAAGCTGAAGTACAACGGGCACAGCGGCAAATCGATCGAGGCGCAAATCACAAACGACACGACTATCTCGATCCTAGTGATAAGACCTGCAAGGAGACAGGATTCAGGAGAGTTCACCTGCAAGCCCAGCGATGCCGAAGGTGCCACCGTTCGCGTGCACGTTCTGAACGGTGAGCTTCACTGAGCAACAAAATTTCGGTTTTCGAAGGATTCCCTGACTACTTGACATGTGGAGGATATTCCCGAGGTAGGATCTTCGGAACAGGTCCTTTTCATCGCGTTTGTTCCAGGCGAGCAACCGGAAGCGATGCAAACAGGCGACGCCAATGCGGTCTTCGGGTTCTGGTCGTGGTTCCTTCTGGTGTTGTCCGGGTGGTCGATCCTGAAGAAGAGCTCCTCCACGTTCTAGCAAATCGAAAATAGTTTCTTCCAGACTCTCGCGTGAATCCGACGGACTTTCGACCTTCTCTCGCGGAAGTGTGACTATTATCGGTTCTTTTTTTTTTCTACCTTGAGTAAACGAGTAACACCGGAGAGGTCGTTCTCTTACTTCTCCCGAATCCACTTCCCTTGATATTTGGCATTGCAGTTAATTTCTAGGGTAAGGGTTTTCATCTAGAGCTCGGGGTCGAAATGTCGGTTCGTCAGCCTTTGAGGGGGTGGGCCGGTTTGTCTTCCTCTCCAGGAAGACAGGATCTCGTTCGGGGTGGATGTTCGGGGTCTCTTGGCGTTCCGCAGGGGGCACCGTGCGGGGACTCCAAGGGAAGCTTTACGGTTAGCGACTTCAAAAGGCTCCAGGAAGAAGTCCTTTATAAATTCCATTAATGCCCGAGCCCTCCGAGGCAGCCACCTCCTCCGTGAATTCGGAACACCTCAGACTTTAATTATCCACCGAGCCCCGGAGGCCTCCTGCGACATCGACCGTAAGTAAGTGGGACTGTCAAACTGAACTCGCGTGCACCGAGGGACGACTTCGGGCCAGAAGTAAGACCACGGACAAGGGGACCCTCCGAAACCCATAAAGAAAGATCCCCGACATCTTTTTACTCGATTTCCCTTCTAAAAATCCACATCCGCGGGCAAGGCCGGGCGACTCGTAATTCACTTTCCACCGTGGATACAAAATGGCCCGCGAAAGGAAAAAGAAACGGAGAAAGAACCCGGGAAGTGGAGGTGCATCAGCTCCACAGATTGCACCGATCAATCTTCCATTAGGCTTATTATATCCGCAATTTTCTTCCGCGAGAAAACCGGCCGGTGGAGAACGGGCTTTCTCGAGGAAGCGGTTCTTTTAATGCCGCCCATCGACGCTGATCGACTCGTTCGAGGGATAAGTAGGGTAGTTCGGAAATTAATACTCCATCCGGTGGAACTGTCGTCGATTCGTGAAGTGTCCAATTTGTCGAACTCTGCAGTATTCGTGCAGCACCTGAGTTGACCAACTCTGGGACCTCGACTTCTGGGAGTGATCTCTTCGGGACACTGCAGCCTCTCTGGTCCATCCCACAGTTTCTGGGCAAATGGAGTGATTCCCAAATTGCCACTTTACTTGTCAGGTTATCGGAACTCTCTGGGATATTCGATACGAGGACTTCTCAATAAGAACTTTATCCGATTCTTGAACCTCGTATTCATGGATGGATCTCTTCGCGACGTCGCAGCCTCTTTGGTCCATCCTCTAGATAGTTTCCGGTCGAATAAAGTGAGTTCTAAGTTGCCACTTTTCTTGTCAGGTTATCGGAACCCTGTGGGATGTTCGATACAGGGATTTCTAAATAAGAACCTTATTAAATTCTTCAACCTCGAATTCATGGATGGATCTGTTCGCAACGCTGCAGCCTCTTTGGTCCATCCTCTAGATAGTTTCTGGATAAATGGAGTGATTTCTAAATTGTCACTTTACTCGTCAGGTTGCCCTAACCCTCTGAGGTGTTTAGTACAAGGACTTATCAATAAGAACCTTATCCAATTCTCGAACCTCGAATTTAAATATGGATCTTTTCGCGACGTCGCGGACTCTCTGGTCCATTCTCCAGTTTATGAACGAATAAAATGATTTCCAAAATGTCACTTTCCTCGTCAGGCTATTCTAATTCTCTGGGGTGTTCAATGCAAGAACTTCCCTGAGGAGAACCTCAATCAATTCTGGAATCTCGAATTGAAGAATCTTCTCGAGACGTTGCAGCTTCTTCGGTCCATCCACCAGTTACTGAAGAAGTAGAGCGATTTCCAAATTGCCACATTATCTGTTAGATTATTTTTACCCTGTGGAGTACTGAGTACCCTTATATTCCTTAATCTTCGTTACAAATATGACGAATTTTGGAACCTCGAATTCGAGGATTGAAAACCTCGCAACGTTGTTGCCTCTCCAGTCCATCTTCCAGTTTCAGGACAAATAGAGTGATTCCCAAATTGCCACTTTACGTGGCCTGGTTATCCTCCTCTCTCGGTGTTATCTCTACCTTCTCCAGTGTTCAATTTAGGGGGTCCTCGTTAACTCGTCGATACTCAGGGCCACACACTCGAAGGGGACACCGGAGGAGACGGAGGCCAGGAGAGCCCGAGAGAGGAGAAAACCACCCAAAGGAAAGGACTCGTTACCTCAAAGGTCGACGCTTTAATTACGTCACTGTAATTGAGGCTTTCGGTCAGGATGGGAACTCCTCCACCCCGTGAAATGGCTCGCCTTCTTTCCGAGCCGCACTTCCGGCTGCATAAATATTTACGCCTTCGAGTCTTAATCGATCCCTCGGATTGAATCGGCGGTGGCGCGACTTCGGGAAAAGTGAAAAGCGAGTGGTTCCTCGGGTCACCGGGTTCACCAGGACTCGCCTTGCCGAACTTTCGAACTCCTCGACTCCAAGACATCTACTTCCTCTTTTGATCCCCTTTTCTTTCAGAATCGAAATTTGAGCTCTACTTTGAACCTGTAGCCTAAGTACGCCCTCATTTGATCCTATTTTACTCTTTAAGGGGACTTGAAAATGGTATCTGGGGGGTCAATCGTTCGTGACACTTTTTTCCCAACTGGGTGAACCGAATTGTTTCAAACTTAACAACGAAAATACGGAAGCCACAAGGAAAGTCCTGACATCCATGAAATTAGAATTTTTTTAAAATTTGCTTATAGATATTTTAAACATTTTTTACAAGGCATGACATTTTATGGGGGGTCACAGGTCAGAGCTTTCCTTATAGCCTTCATGTTCACGTTGTTACGTTTAAAACAATTCGGCATGCCTAGTTTGCAGAAATGTTTTATGAACGATTGCACTATCACATTTCCTTAAAGAATGTAATTAGAGGTTCCAAGAAGGATAAAAATTTCAACTCGGATCCTTCGGAAAATTTCACCGTGACTTACGGGTTGTTTCTGTGATCAATAAATATGGAAAATTTTATAATTATCACGTTGACGATTGAAATTTGCAATTAGTCCAGAGTTGCATCCGCTTCCTCTACCGCGGTGTCCCACGCATCTCCGAGGAACGAACGACCACGTAGAAACCGGAAGTGCATACACGTCCTTCCGTAAACAGACCTTTATTTATCACATCCCTTTCCTTCCGGCTCGCTAGCGCGTGTCCTCCGGGAGCAAACTCGAGATCAAATAGCGTTTGAGGAAAACTGGCGCGAATCGAGTTCTAGACCCGTGTTTGCTTGGACCGGGCAGAAGTGCTTTGACGAAACGTCGTGGTTCGTCGCTCGACGCCGCGAAAGGAAAGACAAGCCGAGACGAGAATTAAAAGGAAAGAACAATAGCGCTTGCCGCCATTTGTTTTAGAGAACCGCGAAGAGGTAGAAAAGATTGGCGATTCCCTCGAAAATGGGGCGAAAATTTTACGGGGGGGTATTTTCTCCTCGTATCAGGTTTAAGGGGGCATAAAGCACCGCGTTACGGTATATCAAAAGATCAATGGGCTCGAAAATAGTTCGAAGCGAGCAATTGGTGCGTATAAAGTCTGGCCTGATTAAACCGCGACAATTTCGGGGGCGTCCCTTGTCACGGGGCAAAAATCGAGAGCTCGGAATCGAGGAAAACGGCGGGAATCAGGGCCGAAATTTTCCGCTGGATCCATTTAACCGGTCATTTCCATTGGAGCGACCAATTACGCGGACCTCTACGCCAGAAACTACCACTCATATGCGCGTCTGGCGCAGATATGCTATAACGCTGTATCGAATTTTAGGTTCGGCCTGATAATGAATTGTTTCTGGCCCGTAACAGTTCGCCGTCCTTCGGTGTATTGCGAGGCGCGAAATATTGCATTAACGGAGACACTCTCGACAATGGAATTCAATCTAGGGCGAGATAATTGCGAAACGGGCTGGTTTTAACGAGATGTATTTAACAAATATAATACAAACGTGCGGGGGTCGCGGTGTAACGAGATCGGTGTTGCGCCGGCAGCATTACTCTGGTCGTTCGCCTTAGTAGGGTCCGTATCCATGTTCGTGACCATGGCCTTGTCCATGGTGACCCTGGCCACCGTAAGTTCCTCCGGAATGGTCGTTCCCGCCGGAGTTATGGACGAACGCGAAAAATCCGCCGTGGGGATCCGCGTGGTACTTCACGGTCCTCACGTTTCCTCCAGGCTCCTTCAAGGTGTACTCGCCGGCCACGTTTTTACCTGAAGAAAGAAAAGTATGGGTACAATCTCCTTCGAGCGGCTTGGAAGTGAAACTACTACTTTTACTTTTATATCATTTTAAACGTAAGATGATTCACTGAGGAAATAACGCATCGGCATTTACGATAACGTTTACTGTCTCGATACTACCCACAATGATAAAAAATGGTAATTAACTGTAAAAGAAATCAAGCTAAATGAGTGTTTCACTTTTAGTTTCGCTCTTGTTTCTTGACGCGCTGTTACCCTGTCGTGGAATAAGTTTCGCTTCAAAGTAATTGAGGATGCAATCCTTTCATGCGCCTTAGAAGTGAAACTACTACTTCTACTTTTAATTCATTTTAAACGTAAGATGATTCACTGAGAAAATAACGCATCGGCATTTACGATAACGTTTACTGTCTCGATACTACCCACAATGATCAAAAATGGTAATTAACTGTAAAAGAAATCAAGCCAAATGAGTGTTTCACTTTTCGTTTCGCTCTCATTTCTTGTCGCGTGCAGGTGTATTGCAGTGAAATAAGTTTCGCTTCAAACTAATTGAGGATTTAGACATTTCTGAGAGTATGTGAGTGACTTGGTAAGATTGGAGGTGGAGGTGATCATTATTTACCGTCTCGGTGCTCCTTTTGACCATGATAATCCCCGGTGTGGTGATCCTCCACGCCGTACGAGAACTCATACTTCGGATGGGCCACGTAGTCCACGTGGTGACCATGGTGGTCGTGGATTTTTACCTCGTGGCCAGGACCCTCCACCGGTCCATGGAAATGGGCGAAGCTGTGGGCATGTCCTGCCGAAGCAGCCTCGAAGGACGCCACCGCAACCACGAGCACAATAGTTCCTAACTGAGGAGCAAAAATGGTACAAATCACATTAAATTACTCGAAATAACCCAAAATTAAACGCGGGGTAAATAACGATCTCAAAAATCTCGGAAATGGAAAAGGAAATAGACCCGTCTTCGAGATTTGTCCGCGAATTCAACCGCTGACGTCTTTCAACTCATAAAAAAGTGAAGTCAAATGCGAATTTCCAGTTTTCGATCCGCCATCTTTAATAAATTAAAATGTATGTACGTAATAACCACGACATTGGAACGACGCGATCATGTACACCATAATTATGTCGAATACTTTTAAGGTTTAAATTTCGTCCCGTCGATGAACTCAACCCACTGCTTTAAAAAATGGTTTGTCTTTTAATGAGTATCGGTAAAGAAACAGTAAAAATCCTGATACTCTAATTTCTCAACCTTAATTTATTTACTCGAATAGATGTATTCCCTCTTGTCTAAAATATTTGCAGAGGTGTACGGCAACAATGTGACGTCTTTTATGGCATAACAACACTTGCAAAACAATTATATTCAGAAATTACTGAAATTGTCAAAACAGCGACGATTTGCGAGGTAAAATGGCGGAGTTCTCTCTTCCTAAGCTTCACTTCTGGACCGTAGTTAGCGATCTATGGGTCTATGGATAGAAATCCCTGGATCTGTACGAACCTTGAAGATCATGGTTCCTGCAGGTCGAGCTCTCGAAAACGTGAGTGATACACCAGGCGTTTCGCCGTAGCGTTTTATACCAAGTGGCGACATTGTGTTTTGTCCGAGTGTCGCCATTACGTCGTTATTTAACACCATGTAGATAGTATAACTATATTCGGGATGGCAAAAAGGTCGGCGGGCCGATCGCTTTCCTATGCACATAAGTGTCGCATTCCGTCGGGTGGGGATCACGTAACAGGGATAAATAATCGGGCCCACGCACAATGGCGAGCTTGAAAACCTCCTGGGTAAAAAACCTCTTTCAGGACTGTTCTCAAAAAAAGCCTTCTTACGAGACCGCCTGGCAAAAGCGCGGCTTCGAGAACGGAAACGACGATCGAGACCACCGCGAAGAAATTTGCGGAAGGTCGTCGATCATCGGGATCGAATTAATTTTTTAATCGCTCGCTCTGACAGATGGATTATTAATTGGTCATGATTGTGACACGCTATCAACGATCCATTTAGGTAATCCGTGAAGAATTTAATCACTTTATTTGCGGAAGCGAATAAAAACGGAACGGAAATGAATAAAAATCGAACAGCGGCATAATGGCACGACTGTTCGCGCTTTTTAGGGAGGATTTTTAGTTTCCAGCAGATATTCGCCGAAATTAATATTTTCGGAATGGCGATGACTTATGGATTGGATTTTACGAAATCGTCTGAAAAGAACGAGGATTCGGAAACGAAAATGACGATCGAGACCACCGCGAAGAAATTTGCGGAAGGTCGTCGATCATCGGGATCGAATTGATTTTTTAATCGCTCGCTCTGGCAGGTGGATTATTAATTGGTCATGATCATGACACGCTATTAACGATCCATTTAGGTAATCCGTGAAGAATTTAATCACTTTATTTGCGGAAACGAATAAAAACGGAACGGAAATGAATAAAAATTGAACATCGGCACAACGGCACGACGTTTTGCGCTTTTTGTAGACATCCGAAATGGTGATCAGTCTGACTCGTGATATTCATGTACTCAATTCTCAAAGCATGGCAAGGGGTAAATTGTATTTTCGGAATAACTTGGACAGAAGCGCTGTTTGCGACTACTATGAAGAATCTCACTGAGGATCGTCGATCATCGGTATCGAATTAATTTTTTAATCGCCCTCGAGATACGTCGCGACCAATTTGCTTGTCAAAATGGACCTCGCTAGGTCGGGGAATTTCGATCGCAATTAATGCATCGAGACTCCGGGAACGCGGCAAGACACCCTGAGTAAACCCACCCCGAAGAGCGCCGCCGGGGCTGGTTTTTGCCTTCGCGAAGAAGCTATCGATCCCGGCTCGAGAGGAGCTTTGTTCTTGTGTACGGATGTTCCTTGTAGTCGTCGGAGCTTCCTGTTTGAGACCACAGCAGCTTACGAGCGTCGTAACTGGAGTAGAAATCACTTGGAAGGGACCGAGCAGTTTCCTTGACGAGGTAAGGCATTTTCCGACTTTCCTCGAGGGTCCGCGAAACTGGGAAACGACCTCCGGCGATGATATCTCTGCCTAAATACCTGGCAATTCTGAAGAAAAAAAAATGCAAGGAAATGTAGAAGAAAGAGTAAGCAAATTTCAGTACAAAGTAGGTACTACGAAATTGGCTCGCTCTTGTTCGGTCTCTGGTAGTATTCGTGTTTCCTGAAGAAGTCCACAAAATTGCAACACGTCCTTCGTATCGTTAATTCTTGTGCTTAAATGCTTGAGAATTCTGACAAAAAAAATGGAGATAAAGTTGAGAAATAGGAATGATTACATTTTAGGTTAATGCGTTACGAAGAAAGGAAATGTATTCTGTCTTTGTCGGATAAGTGACATTTTTTTTTGGTTCTCTTCAAGTCTCCACAAAACTGGGAAACGAACTTTAGCGATAATATTTGTACATAAATATCTGGAAATTAAAAAAAAATAATGAAATGGGAAAGAAAAAGTAAGCATGTTTAGTGCAAAGTAGGTACTACGAAATTCTAGGTCTTTCTTGGATAAGAGACATTTTTGCGGTTCTCTTCAAGAAGTCTCCACAAAATCTGGAAACGACTTCTTCGTCGAGTATAATTGCTACTTGATACCTGGAAATTTGGAAAATAAATACGGAAAAGGAGGAATAATTAGATCTGACCCAGGGTACCTTGAAATTGCGTCCCCTTGCCCAATCACTGATCTTACTCAATATTCAAGGATAACTTTCATACGCTCTCTCTGATGTTTCCAAACAATCGCTTCAGCTGATTTTAATACATTTCTCATTGCTCTCGAAATCGAAGGCCATGTGTGTGAAAGTTCCCTGAAAATTGCGGAAATTCCGTTGAATTTTCACAAGTAAACCTCAGCGGTGGGAAACGGAAGTCAATAGGAAATTCTGGACGATATAGATGCATTCGATTGATATCAAGTCTGGTTATCCATCTCAGTAAAAGCTGAAAGCCCATATTCACAGAATGATGAATCCGGTATCGAGTATTCGGAAAAAAAAGTTAGGGAACCGTTAATAAATATCGTAAAAGTCGACTTATCGGTCTCGTATCGGATTTTCAAAATATGGATTTCCCTTCCATCATTTCAACGGCATAGGGCACGTTTGCTGTGACAAAATCGTCGATCGTTATTCTCCATTTTGCGAGCAAAATCAGAAAATAGACTATTTCTTCTCGTAGCAAAAAATGTCGGACCAGTGAGAAATAATTTAAAAAACTGAGGCATATTCTTCTCGACATTCTCCAGGGGTATTTATTCTCCAAGCGAGGTATGAGTATCTCAGATTGAACTTCGACTACAATTTCCTGTCTGGAGTCAATGCGAATCGACGTTTCCATTTTCTTGCCGAGGATGCAAATCCTCCGAGATTGGCAGCAGCCGCTTTCGAAACCGCTACGTCGAAACTTCAGAATTCGATTCGATTACTGCTCATAGCGCGTAAGACGCCGTAACACCGATGCAAGATGTTCGGGGAGATTTAACACATCTGTGTCACTTGTCACTTGACATCCCGCGACGTGTTAACAAGATCTGCCGGCGTAATTCCGAGCAAATCGGTGTCCTTCCTCCGGTATCGCAATTTCCCTTTTTTTTTTTATTTAACGATGAAATTCCCGGGAATTCGCGCTTCTTGGTTCAACGAGAGGAGGGAAATCTGCATTGACACAAACGAGGCGGAGAAGGTTACGAAATCTCTCGCTGGGATTTAATTTCCTTCAATTAGCCGGCTCGTCGTTGAAGAGCTGGACCAGATAGGGAGGCTGCGCCGCTTGCTCCGATTATTTATTTTTTTTAAATAATCCGAAGGGGATAGAAAATAGTCACGTGGATCTAAATACCGTGGCTGTGCGTTTTCCTTGAAAAATAAGAAAAATGCTAAGAGGCTACGCTGTTAGAAAAATCTGTTAAAAATGTAGTATACATGAAGTCGATGATGTCTTAAAGTGCAATGTTTCGATTTTTCATTTACAATTGTACTATATACCGATGTTCGACCGCGTAAATATACACAAACGTACATATTTTGAGAAAGGCGCGTTTCACTTCAGTTATTAACACTTTTGTGACGTTTTTTTCTCATCTCCTGTTTTCTTAATTATTTTCAATACTTTGTCAGGAATTCTCATATGGAAATGGTATTCTTCGAAATGTAGTATTCATTTGCCCGGATTCAATTTCGAATGCCTTGTTTCTGGTTTTTAGTATACACTTTCATATGAAACCGTTCGAAATATGGGAACATTTTAAACAACGTAAAAAGAACCTGATGATTTCTGAGTCTCCGCATATAATTTTACGAATATTTGCAGTCCACGTCTCGCCGAGCTTTTTATAAAAAAATAATGCCAATTGGCAAGGGAAAAAATATTAAGTAATAAATAATGAAATAAAGATCAGCAGGCAATCTCGCGTCTGAAGGTGCAGTAGTTCCTCGAGCATGAAAACAAAGCGAGGTACTGTTTGCAGTCCGGAAACAATTTACGCTAATGCTTATTTTAGTCATTGTTCAGCCGGTGTAATATTTGTACAGTAAGCCGAGTTTTTAGGTCGTGAAATCGGCTGGTCGAAACGTTGAGTAAACCCGGCGCAGTAAACATGCTTCTTCGTTATCATCCATGCATGTTTGGGTTTTAATTTGTTTAGTAATGCCGGAGGGTTTCCGCATAGTGCATCGCGTGCGGCGGAATATTATTAACCGCCAGGAAAATTCGGAATCGGCGGAATTCCGAGTTGACAGGGAGATCCGTCACAGGGTAACGAGTAAGAATGAAAGACGAGCAGGTAAACCCACGTTACCACCTTTTCTTTATTAATACCGTTTACTTAGCTTATCACATTTAACGCTTTTTGCGACCCAGCGTCGCGGAATTACCTCTGACATCTAACCTCTATCGTAAGTCCGCATATATTGAGTATTCGTAATGTTTCTTTTTTTGCTGCATTTTACAGGACTTTTTTTCTGGAGTACTTCCTAGTGGACAATCAGTGCTTGTGTCCGCCATAGGTTCCTCCGGAATGGTCGTTACCACCATGGTTGTGCACCTCTGCGAAGAACCCACCATGAGGATCGGAATGGTACTTGACGGTCCTGACGTTACCGCCGGGCTCGTGGATGTGGTACTCCCCGGAGACGTCTTTTCCTGCAAATGGGTATAAATTAATACGAATTAATATAGACAGGTAAACGCGAGCTTTAAGGGGAAAACTCGACTGGGGGCAGAGATATAGTCTAGTTTTGAACACGAGTCGTATCGCTGGCCGAGTAGACTGGGCTCTTCCTGGCCCCCAATTAAGAGCAAGGTCGAGTTTCCAATTAGTCCCTGATACTAAGTGTGATATCGAGTCAGCACGAGTGCCAGATCGATGTTCACTACCGTCGACGTGTCCTAAGGACTTCGTGTCCTTGCGGATTTGTGGCTGCGACCATCAAATGGTGGTCTGCTGAGCGACTTGGTGATGGGCAGATGTAAGACCAGGATCTCCATGGTCTTGGTCTTGGTGTTACGTACTCGAGTCTTGGCTCCGATCTTCCACTTTTGCACTTTTTGCAAACCTTAGATCAAGACTGCAAGATCAAGATTGCAAGATCAAGACTGCAAGACAAAGACCGATTTTGCTCATCACCACGGTCGACCAGTTTCCATGGCTCGGGGCGTTCCTACGTCGCCTGGAAAACTGCTTCTAGGGTGTCCTTATTTTTCGTTCCCCTCGTCCTTACCGTCCCTGTGCTCCTTCTGCCCGTGCGAATCCTTGGTGTGGTGGTCCTCCACCCCGTAGTGGTACTCGTATTTGGGGTGAGCCTTGTAGTCGTGGTAATGGTGGTGACCATGCTTGTCCTTCCACGTCACTTCCACGTGGTGACCCTCCACGGGACCATGGAAATGATGGAACGAGTGGGCATGCCCGTGCTCATGGTGGTCGTGCTCAGCCTCGACATCTGGAATGAATCCCGAAAATCGACATCCATGTCCTTGCATTTTAAGGACCCCTTCACTTGCGCGATCTCCAACGCGTATCGAGGGGATGTGAAAGTGGCATCTAAAGAGTGAAACGTTCATGAAACTTTTCTCCAAAAAGGGTGTGCCGAATCGTTTCAAACTTCACAACGCGAATGCGGAGGCTGTAAGAAAGATCCTGACCCTCATGAAATTTCATTTTTTATAACAAATTTTAAGAATATATATGAAAAAATTTAAAGCAAATTGAAATTTCTTGAGTTGTAGTTGTATACCCTCCACATTTATATTGTAAAGTTTAAATCGATTCAGTGCATTCCGTTTGAAGGAAAGTTTCATGAACGAGAACTCTTTGACTCCACTTTCACATCATCTTAATGTAATGGTACGATTAAATTGCATTCACAAGAAAATGCACATTCTTATATGAATATTAGGTGACCGATGCTCTTTCGAAAACGCGCTTTGTCAACGGACCCTAATGCGGACCTTCCTTGGGATATTTTCCATTTTTCTCCGAGTGAAATTAGAGAATTTAATTGCAGAGCGGCCCGTTATTATTTCCCACCGCGGAATTACGATTAATGTACCTTGATGTTCTGCAGACTGGCCGAGAACAACGGCTCCCAGGAGGATGGTGTACAAAACCGTCGCCTGTGGAAGTTCAGATGGCTTACAGAAATGTTCCACCGAAAATGATTAATCCGCGTAAGGTATTCGACGCGTGAGAAATTGTTTCACGTAGTTTGGACCTTTAATATAATTTTGAGATTTTTTTTTAAGGTGAGGGATTTGACTTTAATCACGGGGAAATGAATCGGACTAGCCGAGGAGGTTTTTTCCTCCGAGAAAGGAAGGAATCAAGGTTCGAGGTCTCTGCTAACGAAGAACCCTGACCTCTCCAACCTCTCCACCTGCCGGCCTTTGGGCTATCCTGATTGCCCTCTCTGACAGGTAGATTATTAATCCCTCCACATGATCACGGCTCCCCCGGTAACGATCCAATTAGGTAATCCGCGAAGAATTTAATGACTCTATTTGCGGGAATTATTAAAAACTGACACACAATGCCACGGCGGTTCGCGCTTTGTGCGGAGTGTATTCAGTTTCCAGTAGATATCCGCAGAAATTAATAATATTTTCGGAATAACAGCGAGGCATGGATTGAATTATCTGCGTGTTCATTGTTTGATCAATAACCGCGCGTAAAATAAAGTTAAATCAGATGAGTAATTCGATACACAGTCGATGCATTCCGCGCATATTTCTCGCCACTTCGTCTTTTTTTTTTTTTCCTTTACCGGAACCGCACATTCGTCATTGAATCGATACCCCCCGGGAATTAATGGCGATCGGAGCAGTCGCGAATTTAATAATTCGTATAGGAAAGGCGCGAAAAAATGGCGGCATTTCCGAATCCTCCGTTCAGACTACCTTAAAAACAAGCATGGTCGGACCGGGTCGAATCACTGTAGAACACTGTTGGTTCGTTTGACGAAATCGGTCCATTTTATACCTCTTTTCCAACCCTAACTGTTCGGTCCTGATATTTTATTGCTAACATTCCTCATTCGCCGGTGATTTAATTACCCTCCGTGGCGGATTCCGTAGCTGCGGAAAGCTGGACCTTCTAGCCGAATCGCGGCTACATAATGGCCTCAAGTTCCGCTTAAAGGTCCAACGTAAAGTTACGGCCGGCGACTTCGACATCGCCAAGTCACCAGACACGGGCTGGTATCGGGTGATAATAACTCTGGCTGTGTTATTAGTCAACGCAGTTCGCGCCCGTTTACGCAAATTGCTGGGGAATCGACCAGCAGTCGTTTCCCCGTTCTTCGGAGTGGGACCGAAGAGGGACCAAAGAGGTACCAAAGAGGTACCAATGTGGAATCAAAGGGGAACCAAAGAATGACCAAAGAAGGACCAAAGAGGGACCAAAGAGGGACCAAAGAATGATCAAGAGGCACCAAACTCCTTTGGGACCCACAAGAAATGGGCCGAATGGGTTGAATTAAAGCAGAGCGGGACCAGATTGTTGCATTTTAAGATTATTAACTTTTACCCGCTTCATCCCAAACCTGGAAACTCGATCAAGTATAAATCCTTGTCTTATTGTTACTTATTATTATTTTTAGCTAGATAAGAGGGGAATATTGGCAAATTGGTTAGAGCGTTCCATCGATCCCCGTAGTTCCTACCACTCGATCTCACTTTGAAAAATGTTTATTCAAAAAATGTTACAAAGAAAATCCATAAAACCATCCTCGACGAAATTACACGCGGTGGACATTTGTAGACCGGGTCACGCGGGGTCGAGGTGGAAGTTCTGCATCCAGCTTTCGACGACTCCCTGCAACATCTTACTCCTTGTAACAACTAGGTCTCGTCCCCTCGAGCTGGTCGAATAGGCCGGAAAAGTCGTTCCTCGATTCCCTGGCCGGCAATTGACGAGCCCGGATTCACCTTGAAGAATAATTCACGCGTAAGACGCTCTCTCGGCGGTCGGGCTCTCGGCCGGTGTCCGCCGAGGAAAGGAAAACTGCAAGAAACTCGGTTTAGTCGGGAGAAGAAAGATCTAATGGGATATTGACTCTGGGGACCGTTCAAAGTGCACTCTTGCAGGAAAGCGCCGCCGCTACCTCTGCAAGACCTCCCGGCCATACGTCTTCGGGGCGTATTAACCGAGTCCTGGATCCCGGCCCGAGGACGGCCGATTCGATTTCCCGGAACAAGCAGGATCGACCCGGCATCCGTTCGATCTCGAGGTTTCATCCGTCAGCCTCCGAGGACCCGATTCCGCCGAAGGACCGTACTTATCGATCACTTAGGAAGCTCCGATGGGAGCTTACGGAACTGGAGGGATTTCGCGGCGTGTTCTCCACTTGGCGGCCATTTTGGTCCCGCGCGAGGATCCACCTCGTCCTTTACTTTCCCCACGGATTCGTCATCCGGTATGGAAATTTCACAATCATCAATTGTCTCAAGCATTGCGCTCGTATTTCTACCTCACTTTTACTCTTTAAACATGTTTAGATATTTCAAATACTTTCGAATATAAAGGCTCAAGAAACGTAAAACCAGAAATTGCGGCAGTCGAAATGAAATCGGGACAATTGTGTACTGCGTTTCGATGAATACCATTTGTATGTAGAGTTCGTACAAGGTAGTCCAAATTTTGAACAAGACGGCATATGAGGGAAGAAAACGGTATATGTGTTAATAGATGCCTCGCGCGAAAACTAGGGACAAAATGATTTTGAAACGTAGAATAGATGCCATTTGATGTTCGGATACAATACTTGGATACTAAAATCCCAGACTGATTATTAGATTACTAGATTTCAAAATGTTGCATCTGGAAACAATTTCTGTAACATGTATATTATATTTTTAACACATATTTTTAACGGTGTATTATTAAATACGTCTTTTATCGGTAGTCTATAAACGGCTGATAGGAGTCTTTTAATGTTATCGTTCGACAGGACCTCTCAATTCAAAGAACGATTCCGACCCAGCAATTTCTACCGATTTATATTAATTAAAAATAGACCCAACATTTCTCCAATTTTATCCCCACCATAATATTGATAATCGAATGTCTGGATAACTTTCCACGAGGCGTTTCCGACCTGGCGGCCCATTTTCGCAATCTTGGCCAACTAAAAGCGATACTTACGTGCCTCAACTTCCACCTGCGAGTGTCGTAAACGTTGCTCATGGCTGTATAAAACACCTGCATTCCGATGGATTTCCAAATATCCCGGGCGATATCGCCGTTTAATTCCGGGCTCCCCAAATTCTCGGGGGAAAAATGTGGAACTCCCTTCTTTCCTTTTTTCTATCTTAATTTTCATAATCGGCGAAATGAGTCATTCCCTTCGTTCCCGCGGTTTGATTTCCAGGAATCGTTCGGCAACCAGGAGTGTCTGTCGGAGTTCTTATTCGCGGTGCGTTGACGCCGGTTTTTTTCTCTTCCCTCGGGATGTATTTGTGCAAACTCGTCGGCAATTCGCAGGATTATTGCTCATTAAGTAACTCAGCTAGCAGCGATTAAGGCAATGGTGCACGGCCTACAAGTGACGCAACGAAATTGCGTCGACGACGCCCAGTTTTGTCGAATTTCTTGCGGGCCTTGGAGAAAGTAAGAGGCCGGGGAACTTTGGCCACCCCATATCATTTCGCTGGACTTTATAGCGACGCGTTCCCCTGCCACATCCGCGAAAAAGTTAATCAACGGAGGATTTTTTGCTGCCGGGTTTTCTGGACTACGATTCCGGAAGCGCGGCTTTTTTTTTACGAAAATTCGAAACGAACTTTAAAGGAGTTACGGCAGGTGAAAGGACTCACAAATACCAGACTGAAAAACCGACGAATTTATTTTGCTCTATCGTACGTACACGTAGGAGGTGCCTGGCTCGAAATTTTGATTATTGGAATGAGTAATTGTAGATCTTAAATGGGTTTTGAGATAATTTTAAGAAGGATAACTTCGATACAATCGAGGTCCCCATTTAAGTCTTAAGGTGATACGAAAGTGAAGGATCTCGCTTTTAAGTTTTCCCCAACTGAGTGTACCGAATAATTAGAGATTTTACCACATGAACATCAAATCTCTAAGGCAAGTCCTGATACCCATGAAATTTCATTTTTTAAATTTGTCTATAAACATTTTGGTAATTTTGAAGAGAAAATGAAATTTCCTGAGTGCCGGAACCTTTCTTAGGACCACCATACTCACATGGTAAAATGTTAAATAATTCGGTACACCAAGTTTACAGAGGAGTTTTATAAACAAGTGACCACACAGATGCGACTTTTAATCACCTTAACTCTTTTTCTACACCACATTTCATTCTTCCGGCAAAACTTAACGTAGCACCTTTTTCTTGCACCACACCTTCGCGAAATTAATTTACAAATTGTATATTAATTGCCAATTTATCCCAGAAGGTTGACGTTTGCAAATTTCGCATTATATCATTTTTTAAATTTATATTAAGTAGGACGTATCAGGTCGAAAATAGGACTTGAGTGAAATGGGATATCAAAGGAAGGCTTACTTGCTCCGCAGATTTAGAGTAGGGTTAAAATTTCGACACTATTATAAATAAAATGCTATCGAGGATTAATATATACGAACGGAGAAAGAAAAGAGAATGACCGATAAATCGAGGAGAACGGGGTCCGAGTGTCGATATACATTTCCCGGCTGAAGTCAGAGTCGAATTTTATTGAGCAGTCCGAGGAAATATAATTAAAGGTCCAAGAGGACGACAAGAGGTGGCCGGTGAAGTTTGGAGAGATTCTTCAGTCTCCCTCGAACTTGTGAAGTGCCCTGAATTGCGACAATCCCGAAAGCTCGCGTTTATCGACCGATGGCTATCGGCGATCGAATTTCAATTTCGCGGTGTATCGCCAATTCTTGGACAGCCCACCAAGAAGCTTGCATTATTAACTGGGGTGGATTATAAAAGTGGAGGAAAGTGCCGGTGCACCCTCCGATTAACCTGAAACGTAAGTTTCGAGCCCGCCTCTCGAAAGGACGAAAACTTCGGCGAATCTCAATCTGAAACGAAAAGCTCGCGAAGAGACCTGGACACTTTTGGAGCTTTCGAACATTTACTTCCAACTAGGACTTTCGAGAATTTGATCGAGATTTAATCGTCACCGGTACGAAAAGAGGGCAACAGACGGTTTGATAAATTAATTCGTTAACTCGTTTACACTGGAATTAAGCCCTAGCCTAGATTTGGCGTGGCGCCTTCGAGAAAGCCCAAAAATTAAATCCTAATCGACGTCTTTCAACAATTTTCCCCTAAATCAAGCAGCTCGGGGCTGAGAGTACTCGCAGGAAATTTTGGCACGGTTTCTGAAGTCTGTCGTCGAATGTGCGACGAGTCTTACGTTAAATATTTTACACTATACTACGGATGCGCTTAATTACATATAATACAATTCTTTGAGCTCTGATGGGACGCCGTTCGACGTCTTCCGGTGTCCTTTTCGGAGCCTCGAATTTTATCGACAGAAAATCCTTGGTTTCGTGGCCATGTTGTACGCGGCCAAAGGACTCGACGTTGTCAACGCCGGTATCAACGAATTCTGGACAGCTTGTGTTGTCAATGGAGCCGTCCAAGTGCCTTCCTTTGGTGGTGAGCTCGATCCCGCTTCCGCCCTAAAAAAGGACACAAAATACACTAACTCAAAGTGCACATACCCGAGCTGAAATTTTAGCCCTTCTTTGAAGCTCCGTTTTTGGTCCTACCTCTTTTTCTAATTTCTACTTTCAGCCTTATACGTTTCACTTAACAGGAATTAATTCCTACTTTCAACCTTGTATATCCCAATTAATATGGACTAAGTCCTACTTTAGATCTACAAATAGAACAAGAGGACACTCTTACGGTCTTACGGTCTAAAGTAGTATCTCAATTTTTATTAACATGTGCGACATGGGTACTCGATCGTCCTCCGTGTATTTCCTCGTTGTCATGAAATAACAACAAAAACATCCCCGGGGTACGATTTAAGTAACTAGTACGCATTTGATAACTTTTCCCTATAGAAATGACCAATGGTCATGTTATCCCAAAATCAATTTAACGCCTGCAATTAGAGGTTCTAAGTGGGATTGAAATTTTGACACGGATACATCTCTCAGCGTTATCAAAATTTAAATTAAATTGATTGATGTTCGACATCTGGAATTGGCGGAGCACTCGAAGGATGGGAAAACATTTTTGGAAGCGTCTGGTTGATTTTCAAATTTAAAGTCATCACGTGGTATTACGTTTTTAGAACAGGCGGAGCATAGAGAACGACGGGGTTTACAGGGGGCGGCTTCAACAGCACAACGTCGACCCCTGAAGAGAGAAGCTCGCTTCTTAATGCCTCTGCAGCACCTTCGACTGCTCTTCGGGAAGCTCCGTAGCCGACCAATCCCATTCCAGCTTTCGTGGCGAAGCTGGTTTCCGAATCTCCGAGAAGGACGATGCGACCTGTAAAAAAGGAGAGAAGAACATTAGCACCTACCGCCATGAATCCAGGTGGGAAGGTCCAGGCAAAATATTTAAAACAAAATTTTCTAGGAAGAAATTTGGTTAGAGAATATTAGGTTTGACTATGCAGAATATGGTAAATATTTGATCGATATGTCATTTTCTGGTAAATAACATTCGATGAAATACAACAAAAATCGTGGAAAATCACGCTAACTAAAGTAATCTGGCATATTTAACCGGACTTATTATCTTTATTAACGATTTAATCAAAACACTGTAGTCGAAGCAAATGATCTTGGTCGACGGAACTGAAATTCGCTTTTGTTCGGTCAATACAAAATATTTGATACAACATTTTTCGTGGTTCAACCATAGGCAATATCTGGTTCGACCATACAGAATATGGTAACCATTTAATATGCCATTTTTTGGTAAATATCTTACGATAGATTACAGCAAAAATCGTGGCAAGTCACCCTTACTGAAGTAATCTGACATATTTAACCGGACTTATTATCTTTATTAACGTTATTAACGATTTAATCGAAACACGTCGAAGCAAAGAATCTTGTTCGAGGGAACTGAAATTCGCTTTTATTCAGTTGAAATCTTTTCTGGAATTAATCGAATGTGGTTAAGTAAACGATTTTGTTTAACCGACTCTGCTTGTTAGACTTAGACGTGTACTTCGAGGAATAAATAAATATTCCTTCTCCGTTCGTTTTCCTTGATTATAGAAATACCATGCGTGCTTCCCCACATTGTATAGTTACCCCCGAAAGACTTTACGTGCTCTTCAGGGCAGTTAGGTGGGTCTCTGGTTTCCTGAAGGTGAGAATTTTGGAATATCTCCCAGAAATTCAATACGGCAGGGCGGACTCGTCCTTGCTTGTACACCAGGGAGGAATTTCGTAACGAGGTTCACTCGTTAAAAAAGTTTCCCAGGATTGCTCGGGAAAGGGAGCGTCGACTTCCTCCGACGTCCGCGATTTGTTCGAGTAATCGGACTCTCTTAAGGACAGTTCGTTGTTGTTCTTCCCCCCCGGCGAGTTCCCGAGGAAAAACTCCGTAACGAGATTACCGAAATAGAATCCGAAGGCGTCCGGAATCGCCGGAAGTGTCTCCGCCACTTGGCGAAGTCGCCGCGACAAGAATCGCCCCGGAAACGTCGAAATCCGCCGAGAGTTTCCCTCTTTCCTTTATTCGAGGACATCCCAGTCGAATTGTTGATCCTTTGTGGGTTTTTAGGTGATATAAAGAAGGACGGAGTCCCGAAATTCTTAGCCTTACTTTGAACCTGCGTTACCTAAGTAAGTCCTTCTTTGGTATTCCGTTTTGCTCTTCATATCCCATTTTCAATATTGTTCCATTTAAAACGAATTAATTCCTCCTTCGAGCCTCCAAGTAGAAAAATGGAAATATCTGCCACTTTTAAGGTCCGAAGTAGGACCTTAATTGCATAAAAATTACCCTTCTTTACCCTGCCTTGAAATCCATTTAAGTTTTACATTTCGAAGTTTTAAGTGGGATAAAATTGTCAACTCGGGTAACTTTTATGCAGTTTAAGTCCTATTTTAGACCTTAAAAGTATAAAATGTGTCTCTTCCTTCTACTTGTTAATTAAAAATGGGTACCACTTAATTCGTATTAAGAGGGACGTTTGAGATCGAAATTAGGGAAATCGGAGGTAAAAATGGCTAATTTAGGTCACGCTGGTTCAAAGTACAGCTGTAACGTCGTCTCGAGCGGTTGACAATTATTCCTCAAAGCCAGTTACCGGTTATTCCCGAAAGCCGGTTAACAATTATCCCTGAAATTGTTTTGTACCGCCTAATCGGGCCCTGTCAAAGGTCGCGATCAGCCTTAATCGCGATGAAATCCGAGATTCCCTTCTTCAGGGGGGAAAACGTCACAAAGGATCCGCGGGGTCGGGAAAAACGTTTCGTACTTCCGGCCGCGATTTGATCGGATAATCGGCCGACCCGTAGGCGATTTGTCGTTGCGCTTCTTCGCGAGCTTTTCAACGGAGAAAATCCGATAACGAGATTACCCGAGTGGATCTCTCGAGGATCGGGGATGCTGCGGAGGACCTTGCGGATTCGGGGCAAACGAGAATTTTTTCCCGTGAATCATCGTTGTCCCCTTTGACTGGTCGATTCGAGAATCGATGCAACGCAGGACGCTTTCGAGGGTTGGACACATGCCCCGGGAGAATTGCGAGCAATTCCATTAACCTTTTGCAATTATCGAGCCGATCAAAAACTTCGGTCAGAGTGCGGCTGGTCCGAGGCGGCTGATTGTAGTCATGAACGCGTTTTATCGTTCTCGTCCTATTTATTCCTCGATTATTTAAACGTCACTGATTAAGAAAAATTTTCTTGTCGCCCCCGGAATTGCCTGGAAAAATTCCTGTGAAACAAGGAATTCTCTCCCGGAGTTCTATTTCCTTTTGATGTCACTTTAGTTGATAGGTCCCGTCGCGAGAAAACGTTCACATTAATTCTTCGCAATTACACAAGTTTCAGTAACAGGGTGGACGAATTTCGCCTGTGAATGTAATTAGCGACGCATTTCATCGTTGCCATTCATTGTATAGATTTCAATATTGTTTCCTCAAACTGGGAAGAAAAAATTCTGAGGAATGAGGGATTCTCCCCCGGAGTTCTAGTTCCTTTTCATATTGCTTCTATCGCGAGACTACCTCTAATGCTATTGTTCATTCTTTGCAATTATTCACACTGCAGACAATGTGTGGACAGATTTTGTTTCTGATCGTAATCAACATATTTTATCATTACCATCCTATGTATTCCGAAATATATCATAAGAAAGGTTAGGGAAAGTATTTCGTGCGAGTCTGTCTCCTCCAGAAACCGTGTGGAAAAATTCAGCGGAACAGGAAATTCTCTCCGGGCATTCCCGCTCTTTTTGACGCGGATTCTTTCGACGCGGATTCTTTCGACGCTCCGTTGCGAAGTTACATCACTGGAATACATTTCGACACATCTTTTCTGTCTTGCCCGATGGAAAGAGCGTTCCTAGGCCCGTGAGAGGAAACCCAGGGAAATTTCTATGGTACCTTTCTTCGAGCGTAATAGAGGCATGAAGACCCTGGCTGTTCGCAAAGGTGCAACCAGATTGTGTCGCAACATCGATTCCCATGCCGAGCTGGATTGTCGCTCGATTATGCCCGGCAAAGCCAAGCCTCCGGTGTGGACCACTGCCCAAAGTCCTAAAATGAAAACAATACCTATTAACAATTTTAAAAAAATTCCTAGAAGTCCTTATGAAAGTGACACAAAAGTGGCATCTTCCGGATCAACCGTTTATAAAACATTTCTGCGAACTGGGAGTGAATATGGACGCCCCAAGGAAGGTCCTATAACCCATGAAATGTCCCATAAAAAAATTAGAAAATGTAAACAAATGTTGAATATGAAATTTCACGGGTGTCAGGACTTTCCTTAGGACCTTCATATTCGCGTGGAATAATTCCATCGATTCGATCCGCCCATATAGAGGAATGCTTTATAAACGAGACCTTCCAGACCGTTTTGATATAACCTTAATCCGAGTATTAATTTTAATTACATCTTCGTCACGGAGGTTCCACGCCTTATTCTTGTATCGGATAATTACTCCCGACTTGTCTAGTGAACGTATATTTAGTCACGGCTATCTATAGGCTTGCTGTCAAGTGATTACGTCACTTCGAGTAATCCATTTTCCCAGGGGTCTCAACGTCGCAGTATGTGAAGAGTATCGAGTAAATCGTGTCGACTTGTTAGACATATTTCCCTAATAAGAATTTCAATTTATCGGCGAGATTTCCCCTAAAGTGAGGTTGGGGAAGCTTTCACGGCGTAATGAATCCCCGATTACCTAATCCCGACTGCACGGAATCATCGACGTCGGGACGTAAACCGAATTTATTATGTATATTCACTTTCCATCGCTATGGACGGATGCAACGGTGTAAACAATTTTTACGAACAAGTTCCTCAGTCGAAAGTGGCTCTTCGGCTCCCGACATCTACTTTCGCAATTCCCGGTGTTAGGAAGAAAATGATTGACAATGAATCGCGCAATTCCACCTCCAGGGCGATCCTCGATTACATTCGAAGACGATGGAAGTGTGAACTGATTTCGACAATTTTGCCGAATCGCGGAAACTTTGCCGGCTCGTTTTCCCATTCGTCGTATCAGAGAATGGGATCAAACGAGATCTTTCGCCGATCTCGATTAAAGAAACGAGGATAGATATTCCTCGAAGCTATTGGAGAGATCGCTCGAGAGTTGAAATTTTAGACCCTTTTTCCCTCTTTCAGCCCTACTTTAGATCATTGTATTCAATATAAATGAAGTCCTACTTTAGGTCTACAAGTAGAAGAAATGGAAATATAAATTCCTTTAATGTCTAAACTAGAACCTCAACTGAACAAAACTTTCCGCTTTTCTACATTACTTCAAAATCCATTTAAGACCTACAAATAAAGGTATCAAGTACGATCAACATTTCGACTCGGTATTAGAGCAAAAAACGGATAAACAGTGCTCTAATAAAAATTGAAAACTTCCATTTAACTCGGGTAATCAAACTTTTGGCCTTTAGCCTTATTTCACTTTTTATATCCAATTCTCCACCTTGTACGTTTTACTTGATACGAATTAAATGCTACTCTAGGCCCACCAGCTCTTTTAGGTATATCTACTCTTTTAAGGTCTAAAGTAAGACTTTAATCCCTTCCTTGTATCCTCTCAAAACTAATTTGAGGTCTGCAATTAGATGTCTCAAGTGCGATCAAAATTTCGACTCGAGTCGACGCATCCGGTAGGTCAGGTTGGCATGGGATAGGTCAAGTTAGTGTAGGTCAGTTCCACCGACCGAGGAGTTTCCCACATTGGTATCGACCGATTGACCGGGTATTAAACTTGCCATCTTCGCCGGCCGGAAGTTTGGCCCTAACTGCATCCAAACAGGCGTGCAAACTGTCCTCGCGAGTCGCGTCCAGCTCCAGTGGCACGATTTGTCCTGGAGCACGTCCTTCCTGTGCATCCTGCCCCTCCAGGGGAACGACGTCTTTTTCCCGCTCGCGGCGGAGCTGCATGGCTCGTAAGATCCTGGCCGATGCAGAATTTCCACTGGGGTCCAGCAGTCCGGCAAACACCTAGAGGACGATATTGCTCGGTTATTGCTCGGTTATTGGAGGGATATTGGTTACCGCGGTGGACCCCAACGTGACCCCGAAACCGATCCCGACCAAGGATTCCGTTCCTGGTACCCTCAAGAAATCTGAAATAAGGACTTTTCCACGTTACTCGATAAATAAGGAATTGTCGCTTTCGCGCGTTTATCGGGTGGTTGAGGGTCGCAACAAACGCATTTGCATGCACTCCGAGTTCTTTACGTCATGGATGGACACGGTGTTGGATCGGATGCCCTCGTAAGGGAGGAATTTCACTTCTCGAGTCAAATTTATTGGAGGGTTATTGATTGCCGCGATGCATCTACAACATGGCCCTGAAAGCGATCCCGGCCAAGGATTCCATCCTGGTACCCTCAGAAAATCTGAAATAAGGACTTTCCGCGTTACTCGAAAAACAAGGAATTGTCGCTTTCGCGCGTTTATCGGGTGGTCGAGAGTCGCACCAAACGCATTTGCATGCGCTCCGAGTTCTTTACGTCATGGATGGACACGGCGATGGATCGGATGCCCTCGTAAGGGAAGAATTTCACTTCTCGAGTCAAATTTATTGGAGGGTTATTGATTGCCGCGATGCATCTACAACATGGCCCTGAAACCGATCCCGGCCAAGGATTCCATCCTGGTAGCCTCAAGAAATCTGAAATAAGGACTTTCCACGTTACTCGATAAATAAGGAACTGTCGCTTTCGCGTGTTTATCGGGCGGTCAAGTGTCGCGCCACACGCATTTGCATGTGAGCACAGTTTCTTTATGACATAGATGAACACGGTGATGGATCACATGCCCTCGTAAGGGAAGAATTTCACTCCTCGAGTCGAATTTACTGCAGAGTTATTGGTTGTCGTGATTGATCTATCCTGGAACCTTCAAAAAATCGAAAACAAGGACTTCTCCACGTTACTCGATAAATAAGGAACTGTCGCTTTTACGCGTTTATCGGGCAGTCGAGTGCCGCGCCAAATGCATTTGCATGCACCCCATGTCTCTTTACGACATGGATCGACACGGCGATGCATCGGATGCCCTCGTAAGGGAATAGTTTCACTCTTGAAGTCAAATTGATTTGAGAGTTATTGATTGCCGCGATCGATCCATTCGGGGATCTGCAGAAAATCGAAAATAAGGACTTCTCCACCCTACTAGCTACACGTAACTGTCGCTTTTGCGCGTTTATCGAGCGGTCGAGTGTCGCACCAAATGCATTTGCATGCGCTCCATGTCTCTTTACGACATGGATCGACACGACGATGCATCGGATATCCTCGCAAGGGAAGGATTTCACTCCTCCGGCCAAGTTTTGGAACCGGAGGCTCGCGTAGCCAGACCGGAACGAAACAGGTCGAGTGGCTGCTTTCCTTTTCGAATAATCGAAAGTCGAAAGTGCCCCGGGCGTTGTGCGATTTCCGGGGTAATTCGAGCATTCCGAGGCAGTGAGCGACCGCGCTTACGATTCGCCCGGACGGTTTATCCCCGCCCGGGGAAGGGCGAGATTTCAACACTGATTTTCCCATCGCCGAGATATTCGCCCCCCCGGACTTTGAATAGTTTGCATGAACAATTGCTACTAACGGCTCGCTACAAAACTTCGCCCGGGCGGAGCGGAAATTGTTTTCGGAAGGCGAAGATCCGCGCTCTTAAATCCAATTAGACTCGGGGATTTCCCTTCAAGGTTGCTATACACCTCGCTTAAACGGGGTCCAGGGGAAACGGGAGTTCCTGGGGAAAAGGAAAAGCGGCGTTTCAACTCACCTTGTATCCCGCTTCCGAAAGTGCAAGTGCAATCTGCATTCCTATGCTGGTTTCGCAACTTGTCACCAGGACGTGCCGCCTCCCTCGCATCTCGAACTCCTCCGTGGAGTTTCTCGACTGTTTCACCAGGTATGCCAGGAGTGCCCCGACGATGGAGCACAGGGCCATGATCTGCAGGGCCAGGACGGCCCCTGTCTCCGCGTCCATTTCTTCGAAACGCCGACTTCTGCAAGGAACCGGACAAAATTGCATACGTTTCTTTTTCTCCTTTTCTCTCTTTCTCCTCGATTCCTGTTCCTCGCGACTTCTATTAACCTCCGACGGTAATGGCCGGTCCCGTTAGGGGGAATGAAGACTTTTTGAGACCCTCGCACTCGTTTTACCTGGTCGAGCGGCCACTAATAACGCGGTGCGCGAGATTGATGGCTAATTTTAACGGTGCGGTATTCCTTCTCCTCTGCCGCGCCGGATGCGTCAGCACACGCGGTTCAAGGAAATCATTTTAATGGGACTTGAACGCCGGGAAGGAATGCCTCTTCAAGGTGTACCTCTGGACGAAGGCTCAAGGAATCGCACGATAAATCCGTAGGTGGTCCCGCACTTGTCGCGGTAATAAACGTTCAAGGGAACGAGGTCGACCTCGATTCTCTGATGAATGAGCTGCACTGTTAAAAGTGCTTCCATATTTCGAACTCTTTCGACCACAGGTCCCTACCGACACAAGAAACGGCGGTACTAAAAATGAAAACCCAACAAATGTGCACTGAATTTCTAACGGCCTCGTTTCCAAAGGAACGGTCGTTACAAGCATTCGATATCTCGAACACTTTCGAATACAAATGTCCACTGGAAAAAGAAAAAAGAAATTGCGACACGGGAAATGAAGATCGCACAAATGAGTGCCGCATTTTGAAGGACGCCATTTCTTTGCGAGAATTCTCGAAAAGGTATTTCAAATTTTCATCGATACTGGGAGAGGGGAAAAGAAATCGGTACACGTGTTAATTAATGTGCTGCAACGTGATTTTATTAAAACCCGTGTAATTATGTACACGTGGACAAAAGATTTCGAGATTTAGTATCCTCGTGTACCATCTGAAATTCGTATATTTGTACTAAACTCTCGAAGAATCACGAAATATGTACATATATGAAATTTCGAAACATTGCATCTTGGGAAAATTCCGACCGTGTATGTATTATGTTTCGAGTAGATATTCTTAATAGCGGATAAAATACCGTTTTTGCAAAGTGTGGAATTATCGAGGGGATTCGACTCGGGGTAATTTTTTAATTGTCCGAAATCGCGAATAAATCCCTCCTCGAAGACGTTCCGGATAGAGCAAGTGAATTTCAGGCCGGATGCAAAGCGCAATTACGGCCGCAGTCGCGGATAATGAATTTTAACGATCCTCCGCCGTATATCCTCGGGACGTAACGCCGTTTCCACTTATTTGATTTCCACAAGACCTTCCTAAGCGGTTGTGCATAGAACGGGAACATATAATTATCGTGAAACTCTTAATGGCCACTCGTGGCCTCTCCCGAGACCGCCGGCCATTTCTTCGCACACATTCAGAGCCAAGAAAGGAAGGAAGAATGCGTTTTCTCGTGAAAAGTGAACGGCTTGGGCCAGATGGAGGTTTCCTTTTTTTATCCCCATAAACGGGACCGAAAAAAGGATCACTTGCCTTTCTAAACCAGAATTCCGAGATGCCGACTGGGCCCGATCGGACTTTAACGGGGACTCCAAGTGTGATGGGCTATTTTTCCGCTCCATTTTAGAGGAAAATTGCAACAAAAAAATGCAACCTTTTTTTTCACCCTCGACATGATTCGTATACATATTTTTTAATGATTTGATATCCTCCAAAAAGATGTGCAGCTTGGAATAATGACAATGATGGAGGATACAAGTGACTATAGCAGATAGGAGATTACTTTATAAAAATGGAAACTTACGAAATGACGAGACTTATGAAATTTTCCTTTCGATTTTTCGTCTTTATTAGCATTCAAACGGTCGCAGAAATTTAATAACAAAATATTTCGACTCGGTTCTTATATCTGCTGGAGATGTACATTTTCTGAAGGTAGACGAAAATGTTGGGTTAATTTCTTCCGATATGACGTGGAGTTTAAGTAAATCCCATTGCAGGTAAATTTCTGGAAAATGAAACTATCAGAGAGTACAGTAAAAACTAATTTCTCCATACCTCTAGGTTAGAAGACGCTTTTAAGCTCTCCGTGAAATTGATCCGATAAAATTCGGCTTTAAATCGGCTGCGAGGAAAACTCCCGGAAAATCGGCGATTCTTCTCGCCGGCGTTCTGACAAGTCGGAAAATATATTTGACGTATGGGAACCGTGGCGGGTGGAAAACATTTCAGGGATGGGAAAAAGTGGACTGCGTGCGTTGCACTAATCGAATTGTTGGAACGACTTCGATTCGACATGCGGATTGTTCATCCGGGCTGGCGAGCGGTATCCCGTGACGGATATTTCAATGAAGCTTTGAATTTGCGATATTTTCGAAACGCGGTAACCCCCGGGGAGGCTTTCTGGCGAAAATAATCATGTCGAGACCATCGCGATCCCGCGAAAGGGCTTTTGATACGTTTAATGAAACGTTGAGGGAAAATGGAAATCAGTTTGGCGTGGCCGATCCGCGGTTTTTTCGACTGTACGTTTGTTTGTTTGCCAATTTTTATTTTATTTCCACGGCGGCGCTTTTATTAAGGACGGATTGATTTTCTTCTTTTTCTTTTTTTCTATTTCCAATCACGGGGGGAAAAAGTAAAACGGAGAAAATTGGGGAACCGCGACAGAGGCTGGATCCCGATATCGAAAATCGAGCTTGCGAGTTTCGCAGAATTTCGATTTCGAGTTCTGCCATTAGGAAAATGTCGCCGATGTCTGTCACGTCGTACCGACTCTATCGATCGACTGTCACTTTCACTGTCACCGGATTCTGCAAGAAATCGTGACATTGGCAACTTGAAATCCGATTTACGTAAGCGGAGGCGTTCGGTCGGGAGAGAAATGGACAAGAAATATAGCGAAAAGATCAAAAGGCCGAACCCCTCGACTGGTCTTTCTTTCCTCGAAACGGCGAATGCTCGTTTTATCGTTGACCAAATATTGGGATATGGTCAACACGTTTCCCTGAAAACGTCCAATCAAAAGCGCCGCAGCAGGTCTCACGCATTCCATAAATACACGCAGAATTTATTGGCGTTATTACCTCACGGTTAGAAACTGTGTCAGGGCAATGATCCTTCAGGTGCGTAATGTGCACCTGGAATGCGAGCGAAGAAAACCTGCCATGCAATTTACAAAGGCAAAAGTTCGGGGCTGCGAATACAGCGAAGAAATCTGGCAAAAAGAAAAATCCGTAGACTCGAAAGGACATTTTTTTTTTTTCATTTTTTCATTGACCAATCAGTGAAGTATAGTCGAGAAATGTTCATTATAAACGTTCAGGGAAAATCGAGGAACGTGAAATGGAGAAAAAATATTTACAATCCAATCAAACCTAAAAATTCGATCAAACCACAGAAGGTCCATTAGACAAAACTCTCGTAAAATGAGCGAATAAATTAATAACAGCGGCTAAATAATGTCACTACTCGATGAAACGAACGATATACAATTTGTCCTCGCTAGTAAAGTTCATTTGAACCAGGGATATAATTTGTCTTGTCCCAACAAAATACCATTTTTCCACAGCCACAACAAAAACATTTCTTCAAACTAATTTGGTTAGTGCACCTCCATTTCCATTCGCAAAGGCAAGTGAAATTTTTCCCTACACTGGGAATTATTTCCCTGTAATGGCCAGAACCGGTCTCACGCATACCACGAATATATACAGGATTTATTAGCGTTATTACTTAAATGCACTAACAGAATAAAGTATTTACAATTCTATCAAATCACAGAAGTTCCATTAGACAAAACTCTCGTAAAATGAGCGAATATGAACCAGGGATATAATTTGTCTTGCCCCAACATAGTACCATTTTTCCACAGCCACAACAAAAACATTTCCTCAAACTAATTTGATTAGTCCATCTCCATTTCCATTCGCAAAGCAAGTGAAATTTTTCCCTACAACTGCGAATTATTTCCCTGTAGTGGCCAGAGCCGGTCTCACGCATACCACGAATACACGCAGGATTTATTAGCGTTATTACCTCAGAGCCGCAAACTATGTCAGGGCAACGATCGTTCGGGTGCGTAACGTGCCCCAGGAATGCTTAGGAAGGAGACCTATTCGCAAGGACCGCAAAAATCCGGTATGCAGGAATTCCCGGCGAAAAAACCTGGCGAATTTGCATTCCCGAATTTGATAAAACGAAACGAGGATCATTATCGAGCCCGGATGGCAGGTGTTACAATAACCAAAACATATTCGAAATAATTGGACGATGCAGCTCCCAGATGCGTATTGCAGTCGAGACCCGGGGCGTAAAATTGCGAAAATCGGGCGATTTCGAAGCCCGCCGAAATTGGCCGCTCGCTCTGGTGTCGAGTAACGAATCACCGTTTCGTAATTAAGCTCCTCGGGAATCGGGTTATCGAAATTAATTTGTTTCTCCTCAAAGGCCCGATGGCCGATCGCAAGCGTGTTCGTAAATATGGCCAGGCACGCGTGAGCACACCGAGGACACGGACGTGCTCGAACTCCGTGAGAAACGTGTGTCGGATCGTGATCGCCGACTTTCTCCGGAATGCATTGACACAGAAAGAAATCGAACCGATCGGTAAACGTAAATCATTCTTGCAAAGAAATCAGAGGCCGCTTTTTTTTAAACTGCCGAGATTGTCCGATTGTCTCTTTTTTAAAATGCCTCCGGAAAATATGTAACCGCATACGTTTTCTTTTCCCCTCGAGCGACTTATCTTTGCGTTTTGACAATTAGCATGGATCCAGCAAACATGACCGTTTCCTTGAGGCACTATTAAAATTATTCATAAAATTCATACTTTAGCATGTCAGGTTGTACACAAGTAATTGGTACATTCTTTAATAATTTCATAACGTCACGCTGTGATTTCGTGAAACTCTGAAGGGAAATTGATGTACTTTATATGATATGTTCATTAAATATGTAAATATGACATTATAAAGTTGCGATATTGTTTTAAGTGGGGTACATTTGAGAGGGTAGGGAGAAGGAGAGAAATCCAACACAGGGGCTGTTTTTCTATATCTCTCTCTTTCAGATACACCGTCGCCATTTTGCGCTGCACAATTTCAAAACTCTGTACCTTTTCCCGTAAAAGGAGAGAAAAAAGCGAAATACGACCCCTCGATCCTCTCCCCTTCGATTCTGTTATCTCCGTAATCACATTTACGGGGTTCATATGTCCTGCATCCATAATTACATGTTATTAATTATCATCACCCTAAGTCCATCGTAACAGAGTTATCTCTCCACCCCTTCCGTCTCTAAGGACGCGTTATCCCCCTGATACGACAAATCCCGGAAATCCGAATTTCGAGGGATCCCGAGTGCGATTTCGAGGCGGGATTTGAGGATCACGAGGGAGTTTTGGAAAAATCGAGAAAAGAGAGAAAAGAGATGCTCGAAACCCTGCAGTCGTGCGCGAGGATTTCGACACCCTTGTTTATCTCGGAAAGAGGAGAGGCGACGTGTGATAAAACTAAACGGGAAGAGTACGAGAGGTAAACTGCACCGCGAGGAGTGATAATCGCGAGCGTTTAATGACATAATGCGATCGGCGCTCGCGCGATTGGGGAGGATCGCATCGATTTAATTTATTCAATTAATTTCGGCCGGATCGAATCGTTTAACGAAACGGCGAGCCGCGACGCGGGACGTAATGTAACTCGATTATTCCTCGGACCTCGTCGGCAGGGTGTAGAAGGACGAGAGAGATCGCAATTCCGATCTCTGGAACGTCCTCGGCATTTTAACGAGACACTGTGTCGCATTTTTAATGACAAATGTCCTGGCCGCGTTATTCACTTTGATGGCTTAAATCGGATTTAAAGCTATTCACACGGAAATCAGTGGAAACGATTTCTTTCATTGAGAGCCGATTGCCTTCAATTCCATACGATGAACAACAGTGGTACCAATTTCGACCTTTAAGTTGTGACAGTGTTCAATGATTTCCAACGATTTCTAATGATTTCTGGTTAGGGTTTCCAGCTGATTTCCACATGATTTTAAGCGTTAAAATCCATCATCTCCTGAATGAATACCCCCTCGGGGATGATCGAAGTACAATTACCGATTGCAAAAAAATATGCCCAGCTCCTTTATGTATAATACAAAAATTTGTTCATCGAACAAAATCCATGATCGTCTACATTCGTTAATTTCAGAAAAGTTTTATAAGTCAGGCGAACCGAATTTTAGTTCACCTGACCAATCATGTTTCCTTCGCTCAACTGCAGTGTTTAGTTAAGTGTTTTTTCTCACCTTAGAAATAGTCAATCATTTAAATATCTTGGTTAAACGCACCTAAATAATACTTGAAGTGATTTATAACGATATTTGACGTAATCGATCCCAAATTATTTATCGAGAAATTTTGCCACGTCAACCGAATGTTGAGCGGGTAATAACAATGTTCTATGAACATTTCTTTAATCCCGAAATAGGCGAAAAAAAAATTGTTAATACGAAATTATGCCGCAATCATGGAATTGATAAATAGCGTAAATTATTGTCACGGAGATTTATTGCCTAGCATTCGAGCTAATGCATAAATATCTAATTAAAAACAATGATAGAACGTGTCGTCGCCATTTTGTGCATTCAAGAGGTATCGTCCCAAAATATACGAGCGACAGTAAATTATATTCCTCAAGGCCGCCTTAAGGGGCCTTCGCATCGACTTTCACAAGTGCGGCCTTATACAAGGGACCAAAAGAAATTGTTAATGCGAAATTGTACCGTAATCATAGCATTGATAAATAGCGTAAATCATTGCCACCGAGGTTTATTGCCTAGCATACAAGCTAATGCATAAACATCTAATTAAAAACAGGCATATTACGCGTCATCGCCATCTTGTGCAAAAGACAGTGTCCCAAAATATTCGAGCGGCAGTAAATTATATTCCTCAAGGCCGCCTTAAAGGGCCTTCGCCCCGACTTTCACAAGTGCGGCCTTATACAAGAGACGCAAAAAAGTAACCGTAGGTTATTTCCCGAGTTTCCGCCGAGGCGGACGTGAAAATCCATTTTGCGGCCAAGGGAAGAACCTTCGATGTACAATGGCCGGCGTTTTTGAGAGGCGCCGAGACCTCCTTAAGGTGACATGAAAGTGTGATGTATACGTAACAAAAAGTCAAAATATTTATAAAACTTATCTCCAAACTGCACCGAATTATCTGAAGCTTTAATACGTGATTGTGGAGGCCCTAAGGAATAACGCGCTGCTCATGAAATTTCTTTTTTCGACCAAAATTTTGTACTTATCTCGAAGAAGACCAAAGAAGATATTTTTTTTTCGAAAAATGAAATTTCACGGGCCGCGCGTTCTTCCTTAGAGCCTCCAAAATCACGTGGCAAAGTTTTAGACAATGTCGTGCATCCAGTTGCAGGAGGTATTTGAAATACACGGGTCTACTACTGACAATTTGCCTATATTTCGTATATCTCGCAGTCTGGGATGATGGCTTATCAATGGTTCAGACAATGATCACGTCTTATAAACAGTGCTCATGTCTTCTCGCCCGTGATCCCTGGAATAGGGCCATCCATGGACCTCCGATCATTTTGGCTTTGTCCCTTTGTGAATATACCCTCCACAGTTTGGGGAAAAGTTTGACAAATATTTGGACTATTTGGTACGTATATATCGCACTTTCATATCACCTTAAAGTGCCTTCAGTCGTAGGAATGTGGGCGCGTCGTGACACCTTTCGAGGAGTCTTCCCTCGTCTTAACGGGCCCCTCCGTTACACGGACGACAAAGCCGGAGAAAGCCCAGCCCGACTCGGTATAACGAGAAGGCGCGTTCTTGCCGACGTGGCCCGCGTCCCAAAAGTAAAGCCAATATCGCCGCAGCCTCCTCTCTCTGGACCGGCAGCTCTGAGAAGAAACTCCTCCGCTCTTTCCGACCGAGCGGCGCCGAGAGTCGGAGAGCACTTCGCCGAGTAAGAACCGTAAACCTTGATTCCTCGGTACTCGGCATCGATATCGGCCCGCGGTCGCGGATTCCAAACGGCCCGATCGGAAATCGCGCCGGAGTGGGCGGCCATTTTGCGTTTCGCCATATCCGGGCGAAAGGACGCGATTTGAAAGAAAAATTCGATACGTGCTTGCCGTGAGCGATGGAACCGAAACGTTTAACTCGAACACGTTTAACTAGACATCCTTAATCATCCTTAATCATTCGTGGAATGCTCCGAAGGAAATATTCAGAAAGGGACAAAGGCAAAATCATAGGAGGTCCATGGGCGGCCCTGTTTCAGAGATCGTGGGCGAGAAGACGTAACATTGCCTAGAAAACGTGATTATTGCCTAAACAACTGATATGGCTAAACCAAGACTGTCCCTAGGAACGGTGGACAGAAAGAACCCTCAGTCTTGGACCACAGAATCGAGCAATTGGCTCTTATTCGGAATACTCTAGTTTTGAGGCATACGCGCATATTTGTCATATGTGCCCATAATTATAAAAGTGGTCTAAGTCAAAATTAAAAAAAAAAAAATGAGTTTATCAGTTATTTCACGCCATATTATTTCAAACGAAATTAATTCAATGTAATTTTGAAACCATAAATATATGACTTAGACCACTTTCATAATTATGGGCACATATAATAAGCCATGATACCAGGATGCGAGATATACGAAATGTAGGAAAATTGTCAATAGTAGACATGTGTATTTCAAATACCTCCTACCACAGCTCTTACGTGTTCTACCGGTTGTTCCGGCGTAGTTACTTCTATTTCATAATCGCACTATTTGCATCTCACTTTAAATGTCAATAATTTGCTGAGGTAATAAAGAGCTAACGGTAACGAAAGTGTTTATGCAAACCGTGTGAATGCTGAAACGCAAAATCGAATGCTGAACGAAAAATCGCTCGATTCTTGCTGGCGTCGTTTTTATACATTTTCCTCCGTTTTTCGCGTTTTATTCCGACGATTGTCTTCGACGAATTCTACTCGCCGATTTTTCTCACGTCTGTCGCGTTTTATTCCAGCGACCGTCCTCGACGAACTTTGATCTCCGATTTTCTCCGGCGACTCTATGGCGCCGATTTCCGGCAGTCCCCTTTCCTTTCGAGGATCCGGAATGCGAGTCCTCGACTCGGCTCGGCATTCCTCGCTTGCGGCCGATTACGCGAACGGTGCATCGCCGTGGTGAGCGGTATGCGCGCGCACTCGCGCGGCTACACGCTCGGGCACTCGCGCGAGCGAGCGGCGCAACGGTATCCCGCCGTTGACCGCGAGTGACCGTAGGCGCGTAAAAGGTAAATAATGCCGATTGCCACCTGAGAATCTGCAACCAGAGATCCTTTTGATTCCCAGATTCCCAGATTCGCCCAATTTTGTTTCCGCGACTGCGAATCGCGAGCGAGTGTCGCAACAGTATCCCACCGTTGACCGCGAGTGATCACAAGCGCGTGGAAGGTAAATAATGCCCATCGTCACCTGAGAATTCGCAACCGGAGATCCTTTTGATTCCTAAATTTTCAGATTTGCCCTATTTTGTTTCTGCAGCTGCGAATCGCGAGCGAGTGGCATAATAGTATCTCGCCGTTGACTGCGAGTGACCGTAGGCGTGTAAAAGGTAAATAATGCTGATCGCCACCTGAGAATCTGCAACCGGAGATCCTTTTGATTCCCAGATTCGCCCAATTTTGTTTCCGCAGCTGCGAATCGCGAGCGAGTGTCGCAACAGTATACCACCGTTGATCGCGAGTGATCACAAGCGCGTAAAAGGTAAATAATGCTCATTGTCACCTGAGAATTCGCAACCGGAGATCCTTTTGAATCCTAGATTTCCAGATTTGCCCAATTTTGTTTCTGCAGCTGCGAATCGCGAGCGAGTAGCATAATAGTATCTCGCCGTTGACTGCGAGTGACCGTAGGCGTGTAAAAGGTAAATTATACCGATCGTCACTTGAGAATCCGCAACCGGAGAACCTTTTAGTTCCCAGATTCCCAAATTTCCCCAATTTTGTCTCCGCGACTACGAATCGCGAGCGACCCGAGCGCGGAGACTTCGATGCGCGCAAAGAACGAGCGAATCGCTATTGCCGGAAAAATCTATGAACATAAATTAACACGTTCGCTACCGCGATCTAATTGGAAAAGTTTTTGTTTAAAGTCTGAGGAAAGCGGTAGTTGAGTGGGTAATTTTTTATAAAACTTTTCCCAGAGCTAAGGTGTACCGAATCGTTTGAAATTCTCCCACGTAAATATGGAGGTTCTAAGGAAGGTTTCAACCAGGAAATTTAAATTCTTATGAAAAGAGAGAACGGTGTTTAGGAAGAAATATGAAAGTATGAAATTTCATGGGTGCCAGGAACGTCCTTAGGGCCTCCATATTCACGGCGAGAAAAAAATTTCATCGAACCTCAGAAATATTTATTTAATTCCAAGTATGATTATTTTACTCTAATAAATTGTCATAATTCGAGCTTACTTAAGTGAAATGATTATTCCTTGAATTAACGAACTATTTCTTTGATACCACTCAGAGAAATATTTCTTTGGTTCAATGAAACGTTCATCTCAGTGCAAGTGGTAAAATTCCAAACCTTAAGGCGATATGAAAGCGTCATCTGAGGGCGTCTCGTTTATGAAATTTTCCGTCGAACCAAGTGTATCGAATCGTTAGCAATTTTTCCCTGCGAATATGGAGGCCATAAAAAATTCATTTATATACCCGTTTTGTTAATTTCTACAAGACATATAATTTCTCGGGACCTTTCTTAAGGTCTCGACCTTCGCATGGTAAAATTCAAGCGATTCGGTACACTCGGTTCAGAGAAAGGTTTCATAAATGCGATCCCTCGGAGTACTTTCATATCGCCTTAAACGGTCAAAACATTTACAATTATGCGACGCCGAGTTCTCACGGAAAATCGCGTCGTCACGCATATGTGACGCCGAGAGCGAACGCGTTAATATACGTAAACCTGCACGGAATGTATATTAATAGGGTACTTAGATGTACGCAGAAGAGAACGACTTATCTCGATTGGATAAGCCGCAAGTCGGTGAGAATTTTCGCGAAGAGCGCGGCGGGAAATCGCGAAGACGGGCGAATTCTTGGCGGAAAGCCTCTCGATCGCGATCCTGGGATCGAATATTTTTCCGTGGTCTTCGGTTCCCAGCACGAGTTTCGCGGTAAATGCTCCCGGGTTTACGACTTTGAAGGAAAAGAGTCTCGAAAGCGCTTTGCCGTGGATATCCATTAGCGGGCGAGCCTTCGGCCGCGTCGGCATTGTAAGTGGGATCCGCTGTTTCCGGCTGGAAAGCTTGAATTATTGTCGCAAGCCGACCGTGACTATGCGAACGAGATCGATCGGCTTCTTCCTCGAGGGATCGGCGACCGGTCTTTAAAAACTTCCATGCAACGTGCGCCGAAAAATGCCCCCTGAGACAGAATTTCCTCCAGACCCTATTTCAAGAGACATGGAAATAAGTAATCCGCGTTAGGAAATAGGTAAATCGATAAAGGATCGAGCACCGATCCACCGAAATGGGACTGATAGCAGCGGATATCTCGGAGCGAAGTTATTCCACGATATCGCGTCTTCCGTGATAAGCCTTCTTATCGTGATAACGTCCGGCGACGACTAAAATGTCTCGGTCGAGGCGACCAAAAGGGGCAGGAATCGAAGGAGCGTCTATGAAGGGCATCTGATGAGGTTTCGATAGATCGATCAGCTGCTCGGCGACGAGGTCGCTCGAAAACGCTTCCTTCCTCGCGAAAACCCCGAAAAAGTGTAAGGCTGGTCGGAAGTGCGGATTATCCGGCCGCGATGGACGCGCGACAAATGAATTATCGATCACGACCCGATATCGGCGAAGTGGCGCTACGGTAATGATGTTTTCGACGTGAAAACGAGACCGGCTTAACGCGCTCTATTAACACGCGACGGCATCGCGCGTCACCGTAATGCCGGCTGTCGATAGGAGATCGTTTCCACGTGCCCTGGACCAGGTCCTGGGGCTCCAGGTCGGACAAGAATTACCGATCGTTCTCCTCCTTCAATATTAACGACGGCCCCGTGACGGCCGGAGAAGCCGACGAGGCGACGTCGGCTTAAGGGAAGGATCCATGAGGATGTAGGAGGATCCCCAAGCATCCCATCGAGAGGTCGATTTTACCGTTGAAAAAATGATCCACGAGGGTATTCGACTTTTCTAACGCAATTTCTTTGGCTTCGTTGGGGATCATTTATGTAGAAGAGGCGACGTCGGCTTAACGGAAGGATCCATGAGGATCCACGAGGATCCTCAAGCATACCACCGAGAGGTTGATTTTGCGATAAAAAAATGATCCACGAGTGTATTTGACTTTTGTAAAGAAATTTCTTTGGCTAGTTGAGGATCGTTTGTGCAGTGAAATTTCCGAAAACGGTACGTCGTCGATTTAAGGTGATATGAAAGAGGTCTCGTTTATGAAACTTTTCTCCGAATTGGGAGTATCGAGTCATTTCAAACTTTACCATGTGAATATGGAGGCTATAAAGAAGGTCTTCACACCCATGAAATTTCAATTTGAAGAAAATTTGTTTATGGATATTTTAACAATGTTTGATAAAAAATGGAATTTCATGAGTTACGGGACCTACATTAGGATCTCCATATTCATGTCGTGAAATCTGAAACGATTCCGTATACCCAGTTCAGAGAAAATTTTCATGGATGATTAACTCCTCAGATGGCACTTTCACATCCCCTTACCGAAAGGATCCATGAGCATTAATAAAAAATAGCGTTAAGCATTACTACAACGAGTTGCGCAAGAGACACAACGAGATATATGATATTCAACTCCAGAAAGAAAGAATAACTACAAATATTTTTATAAATAATTATATTATATGTTTTTATAAATATCTTTATAAATTGGTTGGTGCCTATTTTACAGTTCGTAGAATGTTTAACACAATTTTTTCTCGAGGAGAATCCCCGAGGGGCTATACTGTCAGGTCGATGAAAGTATCCTGCAAAAACTGTACTCCAGGGTAGTTGACTTTCTCAGCGAAAGTATGAATAAAAAAAGTTTGCCGGTCTTCAAGAATCGGAAATCGAGCGCGAACACGGTGGAATAGATAACATGTTTGTCTAGCTTCATGGAAAACGTTCATGCAGTAATTTTTCTGAAATGTTGGGTCGAACAGGAGTAGCCGATCGCTCTCCTTCAATATGAACAACGATCCGTGACAGACTTGAAGCCGAAGAGGCAACGTCTTGTTATCGGCTTACCGGGAGATTCTACAAAGTCGATTTTATCGATAGAAAGTGTCCTGCAAAAATGCTCCTCCGCAAATGTAGTCGCCATTCCCGGCAAAAGAATGAATAAAAAGCGGAGGTATTTTTAAGAAGCGGAAGTTGAGTGCAAACAGAACGGCGGACGTCATGTTTGTCCAGCGTCGGCGGAAAACATTTTCCCGGTGAATTTTTCAAAAATGTCTGCTCGGACAGGTGTAGCCGATCGTTCTCCTTCAATATTAACGACGATCCCGCGATTGACTTGAAGCCGAAGAGACAACGGTGCGATATCGCCTTAACGGGAGGATCTATTGGGTTGATGCATAAGTAATGGCGTTTTCAACACGTAATGTAAACTGTTAAAAAAATGCATAAAATTCATGCACTTTTAGTACAAAAGGTTGCAGTAAAATTTTTAATCTGATGTCTTAACGTAGTGAATTAGTATATATTTATTACAAAATTCTAAATAAATTTACAATTTTATGATACCGTGTTGTAATTTTGTGAAATTGCGGAGAAAAATTATAAATTTGATATTTGAAAGTCATTTAGTACGGATGGCAAAATATGCAAAATCGATTTTGTCAATGGAGAGTGCCCTGCAAAAATGGCCCTCCACAAATGTACTCAACTTCCCCGGCGAAAGCATTAATGAACAATTTAAGGTTTTCGAGTAAGTTGAGCGCGAACAGAACAACGGGATGAATGACGACAGGTGAAATGCTTGTCCAGCTTCGTTGGGGATTGTTTATAAGGTGAAATTTCTAGTGTCGATTACCTCGCGAATAACGCTGACGCGAAATGGGTACGAGCTCTTGATTCGCTTTCTGCGATCCTCTGCACGCTCCGTTTAATGAACTCATCCGCCTCGACCTAAGGTAGGTGTAGGTAATTTCGTCACCGTCTGTAATTTCGCCACTTACCGTGCCAGCGGCGGTTCGAATGAAACGATTAGACTAGGTGCTTTGAAACCTCCGAGTAATCCCGGCATTTCCGAATTTTCCTCCATTTTTAATTTAGATTTACGGGAGCGACCACGGACTTCGACATATAGCGGCGGAAATGTGAAATTCTCGTGAATAAACTGCGTTAAATTAGATATCATTTAATTAATAATTGATCAAAATATCGAACATGACAAAACCTCCAAGTAATCCCGGCATTTCCGAATTTTCCTCGATTTTTAATTTTGATTTGCAAGAGAGACCTCGGACTTCGACATATAGCGGCGGAAATGTGAAATTCTCGTGAATAAACTTCGTTAAATAAGATATCATTTAATTAATAATTGATCAAAATATCGAACATGACAAAACCTCCAAGTAATCCCGGCATTTCTGAATTTTCCTCCATTTTTAATTTGGATTTGCAAGAGAGACCACGGACTTCGACATATAGCGGCGGAAATGTGAAATTCTCGTGAATAAACTCCGTTAAATACGCTATGAGGTGATTAACAATTAATCAAAATATTTAACGTAGCTAAACCGGGGCTTAAAGGGAACAATACCCAAGGCCAAAGAGCGGAATAACAATAATTTATAGTTCCCAGACCGACGGCCTCGCCACGAGTGTCGCCAATTTATCTCTCATTTTATATCTTCGATTCCCTTCCCCGGACATATTTCATCACGACACCCTGAGTAAATTCCTTTCCCTTCTAGGATGCTCCAAGACGAAAGATGCTGCGTGGGCGGTGAGCATCTTTCTTCTCAGAATCCCTGTTTAAACGGCGCGGATGTCTGCAGGAAATGCGTTCAAAGACACACCTAGTATCGCTTGATCGCTAGTTTGCTCATCTATGATGTCGCCTCCCACCTCCCAAATCGCAATTAATCAGGATTAGAGAAGTGACTTTGTCGAAAACTAGGAAAGAGCAACCTTAAAGATAGAAGGTCGAGCTCAGACTGGGTGAGTAAGGGATCCCATGCAGGGGGATTTCTTGTTGACGATTCTCTGTCGGGAATTCTTTGTTCAAGATTCCCTTGCAGAGGAATTCCCTATTAAGGATTCTCTGACGAGGATTCCTTGTTGAGGTTTCTCTGTCGGGAATTCCCTGATAAAGATTCCCTTGCAGGGGGATTGCCTTGTTGAGGATTCCTTCGCAGGAGAATTCTCTGTCGAGAATTTCCATACAGAAAAAAACCTTGTCGGGAATTCCCTCGAAGAAAAAAAAAACTTTGTCGAGGATTCCTTTGCAGGAAAATTCTCTGCCGGGAACTCCCTTACAGAAAAATTCCATATCAGAAATTCCCTTGCAGAAAAAAACCTTGTCGACGATTCCTTCGCAGGAGAATTTTCTGTCGGGGATTCCCATAGAAAAAAAGTTCCTTGTCGGGAATTCCATCGCAGGAGAATTTTCTTGCAAAAGAACTCCTCGTTGTGGATTCCCTTTTGGGGATTCCTTGCAAGAGAATCGTCTGTCGGGGGTTCTCTTGCAGTTAAAAATTCCGTTGGGGATTCACCTGCAGGAGGATCCCCTGTTAGATATTCCCTAGCTGGGGGATTCCCTGTTAGAGATTCCCTTGCAGGGGATTCCCAAATAGACCGACCAGGATTTGAGGACTCACCGTCTCCGGGATCCGTCGACGTCCTCGCGCGTGGGAAACTCCAGGGAGCCCAAAGCGCGGTGGGCAGCGCCGGGACGCCTCGCGTCCGCGCCGATTTCTGAGCGGCGAGTGCTCGTGTCGGCTCGCCGCGGTCTCGGCGACTGGCTCGCGCGGAATTCCCGCGCGATGCCCACGAGGGAAGCCGCGCTCCGCTCGCGGAGTCTTCGCTCGCTGCCGACGCCACTTCGCTCCGAGAGGGAGACACTCGCCACGCTCCTCTTCGGAGTGGCGGCGGACTTTCGAAGCGCGTGGACGCGACCGACAGCATAATTATTTAATTTTGGTTTTGTTCGATCTAAGAAATCGAAATTTCATAGTAAATCACGCTCCTCCTCGGAGTGGCGGCGGACTTTCGAAGCGCGTGGACGCGACCGACAGCATAATTATTTAACTTTTATTTTGTTCGATCTAAAAAATCGAAATTTCATAGTAAACCACGCTTCTCCTCGGAGTGGCGGCGGACTTTCGAAGCGCGTGGACGTGACCGACAACATAAGTATTTAACTTTGGTTTTGTTCGATCTAAGAAATCGAAATTTCATAGGAAGATTCGAAGGGAATATTCACACTGGGTCAAAGGCAAAATGGATCCATGGATCCAGGGATCACGGGCGAGAAGATGTCATTGTTGCCTAAACAACCGATAAGGCTGAATTAAGGCTGTCCTTATGAGGAAGGGACAGAAAGGGCACTTACAAGGAAGGATTGTAGACTAAAAACTAAGCGACACGTACTTTTTTTATGTGCCATTAAACACTTTAAGGAGGTGAAACCATTATCCAAAGTAAGGCATGTCAAAGGGTGATTTGGCAGTTTCACCCACAAGAACATAATATTTTTTAACCAATCCACCGGGAAAAGCTTTCTCATAACGAGAAATGAAAAATATAAATTTCTCAATTAAAAAAAAATATTAAGGGGTAAGCCACCCCTCACAGGCCTTACTTTGGATGGTGGTTTCACCCCTTTAAAGTGTTTAATGGCAGATAAAAAAAATACCTGTCGCTTAGTTTTTAGTCTACTGTAACATATTATAAAAGAAATCAAATCGGAGAGATCGACCTGGGATACCTTCCTTGTTAGTCTTGGACCACAGAATCGAGCAATTGGCTCTTATTCGTATACTCCAGCTTCGAGGCATACACACATATTTGACTTACGATAAGCAATCACACCAGGCTGCGAGATCGACGAAATATAGGAAAGTGTCAATAGTAGATACATATATTTAAATTCCTCCTAGAAATGTCCTTTTCAATTTTCTTTTTTTTTTATTTCAGGGCGTATTAATTAGCGGGCCCCCGGCAGATATTGCGATTGCCTCGGAATCGAAAACGATTGAGGATAAAATTGTAAATTTCGTTTAAAAGTGTTCTCTTCGATTTCATTTTTCATTTTACGCAGCAGTCGCATTTTTTAATTCGACTTTATGGACTGTTATCGGTCGAATCCGAAGGGCAGTAGACTTCCTAGAAAATGACGAAAGGAGAACGACGATTGGCGAACAAAAAGAAATGAGAGGAATGTCACTCTTTGTGATAGCGATAGGAGTTAATTAGGCATCATTGATGATCCCCTGAATCGTCATTCTTCTATAACTTTTTGGGTCACCTTGGAGACATTGCGACATTGTGTTGGAACTGAAAACGGTGATGGATGATAAAGGTGTAAATCATCTCCCAGGGTGTTCTTTCCAATTTAGCTTTTCATTTCAAATCATAATCGTAGACTTGAATTTGGATTTTAGTTCCCTGGAATACAAGGCGACCACCCTGGAAAAAAAAGGGGTGGGGGAGAATGAAATTTCGAATCTTGTATTACAGTGATTTTTCAATTTTAATCTTCGATTTTAGGTCGTAATTATTGTTTTAAATGTTGACTTTTGTTCCCTGGGATACAAGGCGGCCGCCTCGGAAGAAAGGGCGGTGGGACGTAGGACGTAGGATACTCTTCTTCCCGACTTCGATTATCAGGTCGAAGTCTCATTTCCATGACTATGGGTCCGCAGCAGTGGGCACGGGTCACTTCCCTCTAAAAAGAGCGACGACCGTCCATTGTACGGTTCTTTAGGCGGAGGAAAAAGAATCGATGCCAGTCAGTCGATGAGTCAGCCGCAGCGTTGCGCCAAAACGTCTCGTTGTTGGTCACGGCGGAACGGGAGTTTTCATTGACCCGGAACTATTAGGTTGTCGAGCAAGTTATTGTGGCTTTTGATGTCCAAGATTTGACGCCCCGACTTCAAATAACGTTGTTTTTCCTTCATATCGCGTCACGTACCACATTACAGCGTGGACTTGTTCTAAATTTTAATAACAGTAATTGCGTCTTACGCATCAATTTCTATTTTATTATGGAGATGTGAAAGTGACATCTGAAAAGTCAGTTCATGAAACTTTTCTCTGACGGTGCTGAATCGTTTCAAACTTTGCAACATGAACGTGAAGGCAATAAGGAAGGAGCTGATCCTCGTGGAATTTCATTTTTTATAACAAATTTTTAAATATCTATATACAAATTGAAAAAGAATTGAAACTTCTTGAGTATCAGGACCTTCCTTATACTCTTCATATTCATATCGTAAAGTTTAAATCGATTCGGTACATCCAGTTTGGAGAAAAGTTTCATGAACGAGAACTGTTTGAGGCCACTTTCACATCACCTTAATTACAGATAGAAGAGCTGCTAATTTGAGCGATTTTCTGGTACGAGTTCAAAACGGGCCGTAAAGCGATTATAGTTACACGCAATATCGATAATGCATTTGGCCTAGAATTCGCTAATGAATGCATAATAGTGGTTTCAAAAGTTGCACGACGGAGACGAGAACCTTGAAGATGGAAAACATTCCGGACGGCCTGTGGCCATTGACAATGGCTACTTGAAGGTGTTATTAAAACGTTTAAAATGCAAATATTGTTATCAAAATGTAGAATAAATTCTCTAAAATGATTTATTTGAAATCAAAGCGTTAAGTCTTAAACACCAAGAACCGTAATAACTTTCTGGGCCGAATATTTATTTTTTCTGGCGACGCGGAGTGGCGGATCTTCAAAATGGCGTCGTGGGAATTTCTACTTTCGGCCCGTTTCTGATTATTTTCGCAGCCTAATGGAATCGCGAGCTCGAGACGCATCGTAGCCCTGGAACCGGGGAAATGGATGGGCCGCCTCGAATTTATGCGCTTTGTGTGCCGGACTACCAATTAAAGTCTCGCTGATTGAATTTCAGTCACGACTAACCCGTTTAAGCCGCGAGCCCATCGCGCGTCGGACTCGGGCCACGGGCGGAAAATATTTTTTTCCGTTCGCGTCCTGCATAACAATCGACCGTATAATTTTGCATCTGCCGATGTCGATTTAGCAGCAGTTTTGCTGTAATTAAATAACGCCCCGGAGTAAATGTCATTGCGGCAATTAACTCGATCCAATGTACGCGTTTTTTCAACGCCATTGACTCTGCCTCGTAAAAAGTCATACTTTAAAAATGCATATATCGGTTGAAATAATTTTTGTAAATAACACTGATGTGCCGTTGCACATGTAATTACATGAAAGTAGTCACTTCCGGATTGGATTATACGATAGAAGAACGTTTTAGCCTCGAGTCAAACAGAAATACGTGTTTTAACTTTAAAATGTTTGTTCTATTTTTAAGAATCCGTGCTAGTCGGTTCCTTCCTATATTTGAATTTAGCGCGCCGCGCTGATGCGAGCTGGCAACACTGTCCGAGTTAACCGCTCTCGCGTCCCACCGTTGCCTCGACCATTTTCTTCCGGGACGTCGCAGTGGGAGGTTGTACTGCTCCGTAAATGGTTAATTCGACCATGAGATGACTGTAAGTACAATTTATTTACAAAAGTTAACGCAAATTAGACGTCAGACGATAGAGTATGTTTTATTTCAAATTTAATTAGGAGAATATAGTAGAATCGGAGTCGGGAAGTGATTGCTACGCGGGCCACGTGGCGAAGCAGCTCACGCCGGAGGAAACCGCTAAAATGTTGGCCCAAAATTCGCGCCTTGTTTCGGAATTTCGGGCGAAACAACTCGAGAAGGACGCGAAGAAGCACTGGGATCTTTTCTACAAAAGAAACGACACGAGATTCTTTAAGGACAGGCATTGGACCACGAGGGAGTTCGAGGAGCTTTTGAGGTTAGGTCGCGGCGAGGAGGGCGTGCTACTCGAAGTTGGTTGCGGCGTTGGAAATTTGATTTATCCTCTGCTCGAGGACGGCTCGAGTTTCGAGAGGATCTTCGCTTGCGATTTATCGACCAAGGCTGTCGAATTGGTTAAAGTAAGTGAGGTTAGGAATCTACTTCGACAATGGGGTTGCCATGCTTCCTAGACTGTGAAATCAAACGTCTTGCAGAGTCATAAGTTGTTTGATCCGAGGAAGATTGTGGCATTCCAGGCGGATGTGACGGAGGAAAATTGTTTCTTGGAAATCGATAGCAGAGTGGACGTTGCGACTCTGGTTTTTGTCATGTCGGCAGTACATCCTGATAAATTTAAGAAGTAAGGATTTATTCTGTACGTGCTAATTTTTCTGAATGTTTAAACTGAACTCTAATCCTAGTTTTCTTCGCAGAGTTATAGCAAATTTAAAGCGTGTTATGCACAGCGATGGAATCGTTCTTTTTCGGGATTATGGGATTTACGATATGGCACAGTTAAGATTTAAACCAGGCCATAAGATTGCTGAAAATTTATATGTTCGTCAAGATGGAACCAGGTAATGTAGGTTTGGAAATCTTAAAACTCTATATCGAGATATTATTACAATGGCACAATGGTAGACGATTACTACTCGCATGATGATTCCATAGTTCAACTGAAATAATATTGATGAGCAATATCTTTCGCTCCTATCTGATATTCTTATAATATATTTGGATTTTTTCCGTGTTGAAGCTTTTCTATATTTTCTGGTTCTTTACGTTTTAGGAGTTACTACTTTACTATAGAAGAGGTCCAAGACATGTTCACCTCTATGGGATTTGAAACTTTATCTTGTTCATATATACATAGACGGACAATTAATGTAAAGGAAAAAATCGATGTCCCCAGAATTTTTGTTCAAGCAAAATTCAAGAAACCATGATACATTCCATGTGTGGTAAGACTTAATTAAATACATAGTTCCATTATTCTGCAGTTATACATTTTTGTGATGATACCATAGTTCAACTGAAATTTTTTGTGACGGCTATTGGGATTCTTTCGCCCCTATCTGACATTATTATTACGTAAAATGAATGAACATATTGGAAAAGAGCCTCGTGCAGTAATTGTGTATTGATTTTTCAGGTGACCTGAGAACATTCCTTGATTGGACTTTTAGAACGAATATTCATGCATGGAAGCATGAAAACATGACGTTTCTAGTTACTGGTAATTTAATTTATAAAGCAGTCGCTGTACTCAGGATTCATAGTTCAGGTTTTATATGTGGCTCAATTTCAGTTCGATCGAGCAGCAGCCGCAGCAGTTGGAAAGTAGCTGAATCTGTTAAAAGATACAGCATGGCAGGGAACTGGAGCAGCACGTGTATTGTGGTGTGTTATTTTTTATAAATTACATATATATTGCATTAATAAACGTGATGCATAATGTTTCTTATTTGCATAGAACGCAATGCTGACTATTCGTCACTACCACTGATTTACATTAAATTTATTTTACAGTATCGAAACTTGTACTGACCTACATTCCTAATTATAGGTTTATTTATTACAGATCAATCGCACTGGTGGGTTCTGAAGTGGTATGTTATATTGTTTTCGACTTTCTTTTTTCAATTTTTAGTAACAAATTTAGTGCTTAGTAAAAGAAATCTGATGAAATAAAATATTTATCATGATCTATCGTGATTGATCTATAGTATTAGCTCTAACTGAAATTATCTAACATAAGCATAATTAAGTAGCTGTAAAAGGTACACGCTGTAAAAAACGTTATATATTTTCAGATAATTATAGTCCGGAAGAAGACTTCTTGGAAGTTTTTTTAAACTTTTCGACAAAAATAAAATGACTATATCTATACCTTATTTTCCGCCAACACCTTTTGCCCTCGTCCATCCATTAAACCACTTATTTACAAGTAAATTCATGCACTCTGAACATGACTCGGAATCTCTTCAACTGGCTCTTCGGTCGATGCTGCAATTAGGTCCAAGAATTACAAAGTAAATCACTATTGATGCAATTCCATTAAATGTGAAAGAAATTACTTTGTTCCCGACGCTTACGTCTTTTCATGTACGATCTTCTAGCCGGACACCGTGGACAGTAAATGCACATCCAGATTATCAAAATTACTATTAAAGCGACTGCTACGCCTGTACCGATCATTCTGTACTTGGACGACCTAAGAAACCATTCGGAGATCATGAAGTAGATTCTTGGGAATTATCGATGAGTGTTTTATCAAGTATAATAAAAAAAATTCTGACTCGCTCTTATGTTCGCTGAGTAGACAGCAATAGTAATAATCCATCTCTAAATTGTAGCAGCACGTTTTCTCCTGCAGCTTGCAGACGTACATCGTCTTGTTTCCTGGTGTAAGAAGTTCCAAGCACTTGATTTCATTGGAATCTATGCAAGCTAAATCGAGATTCAATGGTGTAACTACAGCCGATCGTTTTTGCCCAAACGTTGCATTAGAATTATTATTAAATGTCGAGGACGGTAATGCAAGCGACGCTGGAAAGTGCATCGTCAAGGCTGACACTTACGCAAGAGCAGGAGCAAAATGGAAACGAAAATTTCCGCATGGCGTCCGATTTGATTGATACACCTGTTGGTAGGATTAGCCATTTCTATGGGGAATTGCTTGTCGGTAGTTTTTAAACGTCATTTGCACCGCTGTTTTAGGTTTGATGGCGAACTGGGCGAAACAAAAGTCCGGACGCACGGGTACGCATGCGCGACCGGAAAGGATTTGGAAAGCGCCGAAACAATTGTCCGAGCGAAATTGCACGGCGATTATTAATTACCCTCCTGGACGTCCACCAATCTCCCTCGGCGTTGATGAAACTCACCGGGCCGAAGTTTTACCCTCGAAATTCCTGACCCTCTCAACTTTGCAATTAAGTTGCAAATTTTACCGCTCCCGCATCGCGGCGGATTAAATTCAAATTCTCTCTTTTTTTTCATTCTCTCTCGCAATTTATTTTCGAACGATTGCGCAATGACAATTATTTTTGTAACAGGCCGTGGGTATTATTTTATGCGTTGTGTGTCAATTATTTTTTGCGTTCCAGGAATCGAGCCGCGCTCTGGCCGTCCTCAATTTGGATTTTATCATGCCAATCATGGATCCTTGATAAGTTCCCTGAATTGAGAAATACGTATTTATCAAATTGAAGTACCGAACGTTAAGATGATATGAAAGGATGATACATTCTGTATATATATAAAACGTTAAAATATTAATAAAACTGGTCTCCAAATTGGATGCACCGAATTGGTAGAAACTTCGGCATGTGATTACGGAGATCTGAGGAAGAATGTGGTGTTCATGAAACTTCAGTTTTGATAAAAATTAATTTTATTTAGCCCAGAAAAAAGGATACATGAATATTTCTTTTTAATGAAATGTCATGGGCACCACGTTCTTCCTTAGGACCTCCTTAATCACGTGTTGAAGTTTCAAATGATTCCTTGCACCCAGTTTGGAGAAAAGTTACATAAATATTTTCACGTTTTATGTCTATTAAACGACCCTTTCATATCACCTTAAGGGAATGTGAAAGTGGCATGCTCAATCGTTTATGAAACTTTTCTCCGAACTGGGTGTGCTGAACCACAAACTTTACAACGTGAATGTGGAGGCTATAAGGAAGGTCCCGAAACTTATGATGTTTCATTTTTTTATTACAAGTATTAAAAATACCTAAAGGCAAATTAAATAAAAAAAAACTGAAATTTTGTGAGTTTAGAACTTTCCTTACTGCCTCCATACATATATGGTAAAGTTTGAGTCGATTCAGTACACCCAATTTGAGGATAAGTTTCATGAGCGAGAACTCTTCGACGCCACTTTGACGTCACCGTAAGTATTCGGTGCCATTTTTAATGTATTTAAATGTATTTCCCCTAATTTGTATAATGCGCAGCGGGAGGGATTTTTTAAACGTCCACCCCCTGGAGATGCATCTTAATATTCGAGGTCTCTCCTCGAAATCTTACGAGACGCGGAAGGTATTATGGGTTTCCGAGTTTCCCCGGAATTTCATCCGTGGAATTCAACGCCCCGCCGTTTACGCAATGCCCTCGGGACGACGCGCGCTCGGAATCCTAATGCAAACCGGGGAAATTCAAGTGGGTCATTGCTGAATTATACATTTTCAGCTTTTCGGGGCGTCGATCGGAGGGACGGAAGTTCAGGAAAGCGTCGCCGCGGCTTGCGAAAGGTCGTGCGGATATTTTCGGGAAATTTTCCTCGGCTACGCCAACGAGGGGTCTGCAATTTCCCGCCACTCCGGCTGATCAAGTTAGTTCAGTGATTTATATGAGATATAATTTCCTTTGGGAAGGGGGCGATTGGGAATTTCGAGTTGGGCTCGGGTCGTCGAATAAAATGGCGCCGTAAATGAATTGCGCGTCACTTTACAGGTTTCGAGAGCAATTAGCATTCTGGACGAGCTCTTCTGCTCGCGTGTCGTCGTTCTAGCCGGTGGACAACATTTAAGAGGTCACTGCAAGGCTCGTGCAATTCATGGTTACCCAATGAATTACGGATGATCGTCCCCGGCTTTGATGGCCGATTAATTGAATTGGCCTCAACTGATTTCTTCACCTGGGTCGCGACTGCCATTTACCTAAAGAGGTTTTTCACGAAGGTGACAGTTGGTGTTAGAAACCATTGATAATCCTTTATTAACCCCTTGCCATACTTTGACGAGTCTGACTCGTGATGAACATTTTGGGTCGATCGTGAACGTCGCGAGTCAGACTTGTGATAAACATTTTCAGTCGAACATGAACATCGCGAGTCAGACTGGTGATAAACATTTTGGACCGAACATGAACATCACGAGTCAGACTCGATATAAACATTTTGGGCTGAATATGAACATCACGAGTCAGACTCGATATAAATATTTTGGGCTGAATATGAACATCACGAGTCAGACTCGATATAAACATTTTGGGCTGAATATGAACATCACGAATCAGACTCGATATAAACATTTTGGGCCGAACATGAACATCATGAGTTAGACTCGTGATCTCAATTTCGAATAAAAAATGTTCCTGTTCTGCGAGCACCTTTCCTCACCATTTCAGCCAATTTTTAATATTTTCGCGGATTACTATGGCCCAGATTTGACCGAGTTAATTTATACAAGAGATTAAAAAGGACGTGCATTAACGTTCATAATGCATTATGCTGTTACAGGACGAAAGTTCCAATTTCCTACGTAACATCTATTTTCTACTGGCTCTTAAATCGTTCTCTTTTCTATTGTATTTCTATTCTTGAAAGAAGAATAACGCTTGCAATTCCAAGTTTTTTCGCTTAGTTTCACATTTAGTTTGATGTTTCTTAATTTAATAGCGAGCGAAGTTCAATTTTATGTAGGAAATGCATATAAGGATGCAATTAGTGTTGCATAATGTTTAAATAACTTGTTGTAATGAAGCTTGTAAAAGCATGCGATTGACGTAGAGGAGACAGAGTTGTCGACTATCATTGATCTCTCGTGACATGTCTATCAAATACGGCCAAAGAAATCTGAAAAAGAATAAATTAAATTGGATAAATATCATTCTTAGTAATAAAACGCGCGCGATTAGTCGGTATAAAAATGTCGTTTATGTAATAGAAGCGTTTTTAATGGGCACATCTCACAGGACATGCGAGCGAAAATTAATACAAGTATTAAGAAACATTTCGATAGGTTTTCAAATTATTTCGGCAATGATCAGTCACTCGGGTTTGAGACTTAATATAAATTCCTTGAATGCCTTCTTCCCTCTAATGTCCTCTTCGCTTTGGAACTTCTGACGAAGTCCAAACATATCGCCGAGAAGATAATGCCTAGAATAGAACGTCACGTAAAATAATTAACATGGTTCTATCATTTGCGTCGGATTTAGTCTCGAATTTACATGGACCCTATTTTGCAATTTGGGATGTACCTCCGGCGATTTCAGAAAGTGTTAATAATATAAAGGTGGATTGAATGATCAACTGATTTCTCCACCCGAGACCCGACACTTATTCCCAGCCTTTGACATTTTTTGGCGAAGGTGATAATTGGTATTAGAAACCATAAATAATAATATTAACCGTATGTAGAAGAGTTTTTATTAGGCACATTTCCTTGACAACGTCTGCGATGAAACAATAAAATGATTGACATGGTTTTGTCATTTGCACCGAATTTGACGCCGAAATAAAATGGCCCCGAATTGCAATTTGGTCGATGTATCTCATTTAAGAAATTGTTAATAATACATTAGCTATTTTTGCGGTTCACACCTGAAGGAAAACATGACGTATCCCACAAGTAGACTCGCCGCGAAGAGCATGGGCAGAGTGGAGCCCTTTTTCGTGGATTTTGGCTTTGGAATCACTGGAACAGGGTTATCCATGGTGATAAGACAATTCAGAGGACTTTGAACTTTTTCACAATTTGTCAAATTATACAAACTATACGGAAACACCAGAGCATTGAGATGAAACAACGGAGGAATCACATTCCAAGGCGCGCTAGAAACGGAACGATTTTACGGTTGTCCAAAAACAAAATGGAGAACGCTCGCCGGTGATAATAAACATGCGCGGCGTGTCACATGATATTCGAAAAAGCCACGGCAAAAGAAAGACGCACTCAGAAGTCAGAATGCGCTCGAGGTTTACAACGAGGAGATTTGTTTTTCGTATATCATATGGCAGTTTCGTGTCCTCTTTCTGGCCGAGATGGCTTGCCTAGCAAAAAGAGGGAAAAATGGACACTCGAGAATACGACTGAAAGCCGTTCCTTAACCTTGGGGTGGATCGTTATCGTTTCAAATCCTTGCCTTTTTTTATCCAAAAGAAACTCGAAAGATAGCAAAGGACTTTAATAGCAGCCTCCTGCCCGGCATTCTTAACGAGTCCCTACGAAAAGTCACGTCTAAATTTTTTGGAAATATCGTTCTACCGATTTCAGGGATCCCGAAGGACGTCCTAAGGACGGCTCGAGATTTACGAGTGGCGTCTCTATTTGTAGAAAAATCGGCGAAGAATCGCTACGTCTTCGGAGGTCCTCGAAGGTCCTTGGATGGCAGAGATTCACCCCTTAATCGGGCGGGATTCCTCGGCATGGAGCATTCGTTCTCGGCGACGCCTCTTCATTGGCCATGCAAAATGAAGAGCGAAAAAGGAAACTCTGAGAAGCGGATTCGATCATTAACATCGTCTGGAGATTTTCAAAATGAAGGCCTAGGTCGGTCGAGACGAGTTCGCTATCCTGCGATGGCCTTCGTCGGCGTCTCTGAGAGGATCCTTGATCCTTTGGGCATGGCGAACATAGGCCGACTTAGATATTTCTAGCTCTCGGAATGCATCGATGGTTTTGGAAACAAAAATCGAAACCCTAGACCCCGAGACCTAGGGGGAGGACCAGGATCGTCCTTTTTCCTTGATTTTTCAGGGTCCCCGAGCGAATCTATCCTTGATCCTTCGGACAGGGCGAACATAGGCCGTCTTAGATATTTCTAGCTCCCGGAGTGCAGCGATGGCTGTAGAAACAAAAATCGAAGACTTGGAGGAAGGTTTAGGATGGTCCTTTTTCCCTGGTCCTTTTCTAGTCTCCTTGAGCGGCTTTATATCCTGCCCTTCAAACATGGTGGATGTCCGCCGATGTAGATATTTTTGGCTCTCAGGATGCTGCGATCTCTTTTTAAACAAAAATCGGAATACTCAATCCCAGATCTGGAAGGACGTCCGGGATCGTCCTTTTTCCTGAGTTCATCTTCAGCGCCTCCGAGCATCTTTTTCCTTGATCCTTCAAATATGGCCAACAAAGCGACTTAGATACTTGTAGCTCCGGGGATACAACGATCTTATAAACAATACTGGGAATGTTCATTCCCGAGATCGGGAAGGACGTTCAGGATCATCCTTTTTCCTTGATCCTTCTTCAACGCCCCTGGGCTTTCACTCGTGGTCTTTCAAACATTGCGAATATGAACCGATTTACATTATTCCTATCAACGCAACGTTCGTTTCGGGAACAAAAATCGACATCTTAAACTTCGAGATCTGGAAAGAGGTCCAGAATCGTCCTTTTTCCTCGTTCCGGTTGAAAAAGAATGATAGAGTCTGACTTGGAACCGGCTGCGATCCTGCGAAGGCGGAGGACCTAGGTCCGGGTGTCGTCTTCAGGTTCCATTTTTTCTTCTTCAAGGATGACGTCGCCTTGATTAACGAACCGAATTTTGCGCTTCTTCATCGGCCGTCCTGTATTATTTGCGCAATTATTTCCTGCTCGAGCTTCCTCGTGGAAGGACATGTTTTTATACCCAAGTGTGAATAATAAATTCCTCGCGGATCCAAAGTGTGCGCTTCGTCCTTTCCTCCCGAGGATGTAGGTTAAACGTTTATATTTGGAGGTTTAAATTTAGGAAGTTCCGCGGATTTCGACTGACCCCGCGACGTTTTTATCGAAACGACATGCATGTACTTATATGCGATTTTATGAATGAATAACAAAATGTCACGGACTTTGATCTGGATACTCCCTGTGGTATTTCGACGCTCCTCTCATTTACAATTACAAATCGAGCGGCGGGACTTGAAGAAATGTCATTCATTTAGATCGTATCGATTCACTTAAATAGCCTCATTTCGTAGCTGATTCACATCTGATCTTAGGCCTAGGTCCGGGTTTTTTTCGATAGGATCCTTTTTCAGTGATGATGCAAACCTAGTGCAAGTGCTGAGACCGCATGTCCTTGCAAATAAGAAAATTATTCCACTGTTGATGGTCCAACCTGCAATTGATGATACATTAAATACCCACCTTAACTTCATCCTCGTCTTAAGATGTTATCGTCCATGTGAAGAATTTTCACTAAATAATTTAATTATTAGTATCTTTCAACGATACGATTCCATTCCACCTTCGACTATACAATCCTAATGATTCCGTTCCTAGCTCGAAGGGCTTCATGTAGCCCAGTTATCCAGCAATTAAATCCAGCGCACTCGAATTAGACAACGATGAGAGCGGTTTAATTATTCCACGGCAACTTTATCTTCATCTTAAGATGCCATAGTAATAAATTTCCCTAAACAATTTAATTATTAGTTTCTTTCAATAATACGACTCCATTTCAACTTTCGTTTACAAAACCTCAGTAATTCCTTGTCTAGCTCGAAGGACTTCGCGTACCCTAGTTATCCAGCAATTAAATCTAGCGCACCTGAATTAGATAACAATGAGAGCCCTCTTAATTATTCCACAACTGCATCTTCGTTTTAAAAAGTTACCATCTTTCAATAATACGATTACATTGCACTTTTCGTCTATAAATCCTCAATGATTCCGTTTCTAGCTTAAAGGGCCCCATGTACCCCGATTATCCAGCAATTAAATCTAGCGTACTCGAATTAGACAACGATGAGAGTTGTTTAATTATTCCACGGCAACTTCAACTTCATATTAAGATACCATGGTAATAAATTTCCCTAAACAATTTAATTATTACTATCTTTCAATGATACGACTGCATTCCATCTTTCGTCTACAAAACCTCAATGATTCCGTCTCTAGCTCGAAGAACTTCATATACCCCAGTTATCCAGCAATTAAATCTAGCGTACTCGAATTAGTCAACGATGAGAGTTGTTTAATTATTCCACGGCAACTTCAACTTCATATTAAGATACCATGGTAATAAATTTCCCTAAACAATTTAATTATTAGTATCTTTCAATAATACGATTACTTTGCACCTTTCGTCTACAAAACCTCAGTGATTCCGTGTCTAGCTCGAAGGACTTCATATACCCCAGTTATCAAGCAATTAAATCCAGCGCACTCGAATTAGGTAACATTCAGAGCCGCTCAATTATTCCACGGCGCATTGACTGTCAGTCTGCGAATTGACACTCCAAGAGTTCAGGGAACCCCGTCCATCAGAAGCGGTCGTTATGTCGCCATTGTTGTAAGACACTTTCCTCCACGTTTGGCGGATCGCCAAGGTCTCCGCTGGCTCTTGAGGTGGTGTCTTCGCGTTGCCACCTGCCATCTTGTCGGCACGTTCCAGGGTTACGCGAATAAGTTAGAGTGCAGAAGACGACGTAAACAATGGCGGGGGGGCGTGCTCGGCCGAGGACGATCGGCCGTCTCGTGTGTTGATCAATCGGTGCCCATATGACGCGTCGGGGATCATCCCGTCGAGGGGGTATATAAAGCCCACCGTGAAAAACTAGAAGCATCATTCGGTTCTCGAGCACTCCTGGAGATCAGCGGAAGACATCCCCGACTCTACTCAGCCATGAAGTACTTCGTTGTGAGTATCCTTCCGTTGTTGCGTTCTCCAAACTTGGAGAACGCCTACAAGAGGTCCTCTTCTCATATCTTGATCATTAATTGCGCCTGTAATTACGAAATGGTCCAAGTCATTTTTTGTCGAGACCCTAACTTCGCATTATCGCAAACTGCGCGGAATAAAATTTGGAATAAATTTAGCTTTTTCGGGAGATTTTTTTATTTCTTTATTCCCGCATTTTTGGACGGAGGTAGGGGAGATCGGGTTGCTCGTAACGAGGTGCAATTGTAACTTTGGCTTTATGTAAGGCAGCTATGAAGTACTTCGTCGTGAATATCCTTCCGTTGTTGCGTTCTCCAAACTTGGAGAACGCCTACAAGAGGTCCTCTTCTCATACCTGCATTGTAATTGCGCCTGTAATTACGAAAATATTCCAAGTCATTTCTTGTCGAGACCCTAACTTCGCATTATCGTAATTTGTGTGGAACAAAGTCTGGGATAAATTTACTTTCTTTTTTGTAAGACATTTTATTTAGCTCATTTCTGCATTTCGTCCGTAATTAAGGGAGATTGGGTATGATCGTAACCCGATGCAATTGTAACATTGGCTTTATGTAAGTCTAGTTTTTTGGGAGATATTTTACTTAGGTGATTCTTATATTCTCGGACATAAATAGGGTCGATTCGGCAAGATCGTAACGCGGTGCAATTGTACCGTCGGCTTGAAGTAAGCGAAATATTTATGTAAAATGCCAACATTGTTCATATGTGGATGAAGTTGTCATAGATCTCCCAAACGGTGACCACTTCATTTGCGGCGGTTGAATGAATTAGCTCTTTTATTTCTCAGGCGTGTAATTGACATCCTCAGAGATCACCTCAATTGGTTCACTATAAAGTGCAAATAATAATTAATAATTTGTGGGGAAGATTAAGCATTGCAATATGCTGTACTAAAAAGGGAGGAATCAGGATGATCCGTATAGTCGGATCCAACCGGGTCTCTGATTGTGAGCTTTTTAATCCGTAGTTAAATGTTAATCGTTGTACAGGATTTTTAGTAAGAACATTTGCTATGTTTGACAAAGAGCAGGAACTAGGATCGATGACTAAATGTCGAATTTCTTCCCAGGTTGCCCTCGTAGTGGCCTTTGCCGCGGCTTCCTCCGCAGCGGCCGTTCCCGAAGGGGTCCAGCCGCAGAAGTTGATGCCGGTGGAGCCTGCGGTAGCCCCGCAAGCGGAAGCGGAAAACGTCGCCAGGGACAAGAGAGGATTCCTCCTGAGCACTTACACCGCACCCGTGGCTTACAGCTCGTACGCGGCTCCGTACTCGTACTCTTTGGGCTACAACCTTCCATACGCCTACTCGTACCGCTCCTACCCCTACGCATACAGCAGCCCCTACATCTACGGCTAGACCCTGAAGAAGGATGGACCCCCTGCGAAGACAACCCAGCCCCCCACTACCCGAGGAAAAATAAGGAATCCGCCCAGACCGTCATCGACAACGTGGTACCACGGCAGGGCATCCCGCCATCTCGAAGAGGATGATCATCCCCGAAGAACCTCTTGACGTCGACACCCATGTCCAACTCTGACCTACAATTTTCGTAAACGATCGCGTTCCTGTTCTCGACGTTAAGACGGAATAAAGCTTATCCTTACTTGTAGTGACGCCGGAAGTTGCCTTTGTTACGATCCACTTGCTCGGAGGAAATGGTACCGCGAGTTCCCGGCAATCGGGCGCGTTAAGGCTAGACTTACGAGCCTGTAGATGGCCCAGCAGGTACTTGGCGCTTCAAGGAATAATTATTCCATTGCGGGACCATCATCCATCACCGTAATCGGTACCGCTTACTCATCGCGTGGTTAGTCCTCGGTAACGCATGCAGACGACGAATCCGTAGTCGTCGCGGGATATGAATTCTCTTCACGATCTAATGCCGGAAGGAGGGTCGCGTCATCTACTCCGAGATCTAATTGCAGAGACCACCTCAACATTTCATTGCGGTGTTCACCTCATTCTTTATTAATTAACATCGGGTAGATCGAGAATCTAATTAATCACTTGAAGTTACCCTTGCTGTTGCTTCTTTACGATTGCTTCGGGAACGCGGTACCATTTTTTGGAAAGTTGGTTAGTACTCTGAAAATCGCTCTGCCTCTTCAAGGTGTTTGAGAGTCGACACGAGACTTGGGCAGGACTAGCTCGATCCGCGCTATTTTGTAGATCTTTACGTGTTTCTTTACTTGATTCGTGTTAAAATTGTTGGGAAAGCGTTTAGTATTGTCATATTGGCTAGACATTTTCTCCCTTTTTTACTCGCTTCGCAGCCATGTAAAAATTGTTGGGAAACTGTTTAGTACCCTGAAGAAGGCGCCGTCTAGAGGATTTACTCGCTTCGAAGCTATGTTTAAATTGTTGGGAAACCGTTTAGTACCCCGAAGAAGGCTCCGTCTCAAGGACTCTTCAGGATATTCAAAAGTCAATGAAGCGAGCTTATACAGGACTCGTTCGATTCTCGCTATTGTTCGGACATTTTCTTCCTTTTTTCCTCGCATCGCAGCCATGTAAAATTGTCGGGAAACTGTTTAGTACCCTGAAGAAGGTTCCATCTCAAGGACTCTTCAGGGTATTCAAAAGTCAATGACGCGAGCTTATACAGGACTCGCTCAGTTTGCCTATTCTCTGGACATTTTCTCCCCTTTTTCCTCGCATCGCAGCCGTGTAAAAATTGTTGGGAGACTATTTAGTACCCTGGAAAAGGCCTGAAGGACTCCTCAGAATATTTAAATCTCAACGACGCGAGCTTATGCAGGACTCGCTCGGTTTGCGCTATTCTCTAGACATTCTCTCCCTTTTTTCCTCGCATCGCAGCCATGTAAAAATTGTTGGGAAACTGTTTAGTACCCCGAAGAAGGTTCCATCTCAAGGACTCTTCAGGATATTCGAATGTCAATAACGCGATTTTATACAGGATTCGCTCGATTCTCGCTAGTGCCTAGCCACTCTTCCCCTTTTTACTCACATCGTAGACATGTTGAAATTGTTTGGAAACCGTTTAGTACCCTGAAGAAGGCGCCGGCTGAAGGATTCTTCAAGATGTTCGGGATCCTATGACACGAGTCTTATGCAGCACTCGGCCGGTCCGCTCGATTTGCGCGTAATCGTACACGTCCGAGGTCTTACACAATGGGAATATTTCCCTCGTAAATGAGCTCTCATTCCGTATTCCCGAAGACCCGACTGTTTAAGGACTTTCACTGCGATCCGCGCAAGACACGCGTGACGAGAATCCCTCCGCGAGCATTCGCGTGTCGCAGATGATCCAATGTCGTTGACAAATCCGCCCATTATGTCCGTCTGGTGCACATTAATTTCCTGCTCCGTATCTCCTCCGCGTTTGCATATTAGAAATTCCATTAGAGCCGGGGAGAGAAATTCTGCAGGAAGCGGAGCCACTATCCTACTCCACGAGAAATGGTAGCGGCGCGGTAATGGAATTTTCATCTCCCTTCTTAGTTTCTGATCTTCCAATCAGCCACCTCGCAAGTACTTTGACTTTGAACCTTCCCCCGAGATGGACGCGACTGTATACGTAGCGTCCTTATTTTTACAAATTTTTTGAATCGTTAATACTAACCAGAGCGGACTCCGCAAGGACGACTTTGCCTTACAAATGGATTAGCCATGAATATTCAAACGCAGAAGGTACTTTCAGCTTTCATCGTGCGAATTATTTTTTCTAGGCCGGCGACGACCTCGCGTGCACCTGACGAAAATCGGTGCACCTTCCTACCCGCCTCGATATCGGTATCGATATGTGTATCGATACGTACGCCGATCCGTAACAGTATTGCTCAAGCTCGATCGAAGAAAGCCGGCAAGAAAGTCTATTGGAATTCGTGGATGGTCGCGACCCGACTGTATTTATACATGTGCAAGTATGGCCGTACTCTTAGTCGGCTGTCCATCCTCGAAGAAATTCGTTTTCGGAGCCCTGGACTTGAGGACACGAGGATTAATGTGATATCCAAACTCGGCTGGCAAGTTCCGAGACCTTCAGTGCTGTGCGAAGTGCCAGGACGGTGTTCCTCGTGTCCTGGGAAAAATGAAGCTCTTCTGGGTAAGTCTCCTCCCGCCTTCTAATATAGTATTGAGTAATTAGTTTCCGCTGTTTTAATTACGCTCGTCCGCGTTAAAAACGACGGGAACTTATTCCTCGACCCGATAGATGCCGAAGAGATAGTTAAAGAATGTTTATTTAAGTCAGTCCAAGTCAGTCTAAGTTAGTCTAAGTCAGTCCAAGTCAGTCCAAGTCAGCCTAAGCAGCCAAAGGGTCAGAATTTTCTTACTTCAGAATTTTTTAACGAATTAATTTCTCGAAATTATCCCTAGAGGCACAAAATATTTGTCGTATGTTGTCTATATATTTAACGAATATCGTACATTTTGTAAATATTTAGCAGACATTTTAAATATTTGCAAAACGTTTACTTTAGAATATTATTTGTATAATATTACCTCCACGTGTGTTCATCATATTTTTCTTACAAATATACAACAACATTTTGTTTCATTTTAATAGAAGTATATTTTAAATATTGAAACCAAATGAAGTGTTCGATAATAATCGTAAAGTATGTTTATAAATTATTCAAACTAAATATGTCATTGAGATTTTCAACAAATTTTCAACAACATAAGATTTTAGATATCTTCAAATTAAATCTACAAGATATCTTAAACAATCTGCCGCTTGAAATGTTTAGCAAAGATTTCAACAAAAAATTTTGAAATTATTCCGTGCTAGTAGGGATTGGGGTCTCCCATTGTAAAGTATTCGTTTTATATTTTTGTTTTCGGTTATAACATTTGTATGTTAAGCGAATAATAGCAGTCGGCATGGAGGATGACAACGGATGTACTCTTATCAGTTAGTAACATAAATTAAATACAAGCTTAAAAAAAAACAGATTTTTACTTAACTAATGGTAGTTCTTTTCAATCACTCAAAATATTGAAGATAAATTTATTCATAATGCTGCGATCATTCAATGTCGACTTTCGATTTTTCAAATTTTCGAAACTTTCGAATTTTCAATCTGTCGATCAATCGATAGGGCCTCTATAATTTCGTGATGAAGTTTCAAATGATTCGATACGCCCAATTTGGAGAAAAGTTTTATAAATATTTTGACTTTTTGGTATGTGTATGACACTTTCTTATCATCTTCAGATTTTAAACTCTCGGAAAGTATAATTAAAGAAAAAAGAATGTCTTCATAGATTTAGACTGACTGCTCCCTTAAGTATGCCTCGGTGGAATTAAACGTGGTTTTTCTCCGTTTAAGGTGATCTTTGGGCTGGTGGCGAGCGCCTCCGCCATTATGGCCGATGAGGTGGACCAGAAGAAGCCGGAGATCACGAAGCTCCAAGTCGCAGACCTGAGTGAAATCGCGTCCGAAGTGTCCTCGGAGGGCTCCGAGGTGCAAAGGAAACGTGATTCGGGTTATGCCTACCCGAGGCCGAGCAGATTCGGAGGTGGACGACTCGCCCTTGATCGTTTCAGAGCGGGTCACTCCAGTCACAGAGGAAGACTATCCACGAGACGACCAGGTCAGGTAAACCGGCCCTTCAACACGTACGGGCTGCCGAATCATCAGCAGGGTCAGGGTTCTTCAGGGAAGGTGCAACCAACCGGTTACCATCACTCGTCCCAGCAGTTCCACCAAAGCCAGAGTCAGCAGCGACCAAACGGCGCCTTCTGGAATCAGGACGTGCCCAGTCCAATCAGGAACCTGGACTTCGTGGAGGCCAGTCCAATAGCGAGCCAGAACACCCAGCCATTCGGCATCAATAGCGCCAATTACCTTCCACCGGGGAACCAGAAACCGCCGACATACACACCGACGGGCACTTTCTCGGCGCAGCAGCCCGGATTCCATAATCTCCAAGGTCAGGTCCAAGATGCCAGCTTGGAAAGTCAAGGTCAGGGTCTGAGCGCGGATCAGCAGATATCGGACGCGGCTCTCTTCCTGGCGGAGAACGCACAAGCCATTTCGCAACTGTACGGAGCACCAGCGACCGATGAGAGCTTCGCGCCGAATTACGAGTTCCGGGAGCCGCAGGACCAGTTTCAGGACTTCAAGGCCAGCGACCAGTCTCGGGGGTTTCCAGCTCCCCTGCCCTCCTACGCTTCCGGGACCCTGAGCAATCAGGAGCTTCTGGAGCAGATCAAGTCCATGGAGAAGGATAGGCTGATCTCGCAGCTGCAGCAGGCGCTGGTCACCCAGAACACCCTCGATCAGGGCCTGGCGAGGTACGCGCAGAGCTTCTCCCAGGGTCAGCTTTTGGAGCAGTATCCACCGCTGGATAGGCCTTCCAAGTTGCCCAACCAAGGTAGTCTGGGTCAGTCTCCGGGGGTCGTGAATTCAGGGAACGCGGGATTTGGGCAGGTTCCTTTTTCTCCGGGGACCACGCTGTCTCCAGGATTCACCGTGACCTATGGTCCTGGGACAACGACGCAGCCTCCGATCACAACGACCACGACGACCAGCACGAGTTCGCCCCCTGCGAGTGGGGCCTCCCCTTCGGCTGGCAGTGATGGATCCACCCAGACGGGATCTTCTCTTCCAGCCCCTGGAACCCACTATTTCCCCCAATATGGCGGATTCGTGCCGACCATCCTGACCGGCACCGGTCTGGTGCCCAGCCAGATACCGAATTACGGAATCCTGGGCACGATTCCTGGATCCCCTTCGATTTCCGCAGGATCCTCACCGACGCACTTCAATCTGCCGATTCCCCTTGACCCTGGACACAAAGTGACCACTCCTGCTTCCTTTTCGCCTCCAGTTCAATCTCCCGGTCAGTCCGGAAGTCACCCAGGAAGTGGATCCCCCTCCACGCCAAACCCTCCAGCCTCCATCCCCGTCCAACCTGTGCATCCAATTAGGCCAATCTCCCCTGCGTTACATCCATTGTTCCCAGCTGCTGGTCCCACCATCCCTCAATTCCATCCTCCTCAAACTCCCGTTGCACCTGTCCCGGCTCATCCAACTTATGGGCTCCAACCTGCGGTCTTCAATCCGCTACTCTACAAACCAGTCAAGCCTATTTATCCCGTCTTGTACTATCCAAACGCCTTCCAACTGCAGAAACCTACCTTGCCGGTGCATCCTTGGAGCTACGCTCCGTCTTTCATCCAGGCCAAGCCAGCCCAGATTTGGAAGTGACCTGATCTTCTTCTCTAAACTGCCCCTAATTTTAAGATTCCTCCCTGTCGCACTTCCCTCGCTTATCGGGGGCTTGTAAATACACGTTATTGTATTTATTATATATATTTTTTTTTATACGAAGAAATATATGTATACCGAAATCTCGAGGGATGTGTTCTCTTTTCTAGACCAACTTTGACCAACCGCCAGAGGAGCTGGACCTAACCGAGGCGTCTTAGGCGACCCAGGTCGATAATGCTACGCCGAAAAGAAGCACGACTCTCTCGATCTCATCCTCGGACTTCGGTGGAAAGTTGCACCGCCAAGAAAATCTCCGATGCTTTCTTCAGGGGAGACTCTCTCCGGCTAGTCGGCGCGACTTGCTCCGTTTTCGTCCCCGATCCAGTCTCGAAAGTTCATCGATCATTCCATTTTTATAGGGTCGTTTTTCGCCGACTCCGTCACCTTCGATAGCTGACAATCGATCGGTTTCGCGAGAGATTAATAGCGAGAGATTGCAGAGGATTCGATCCTCTCTGTTTCAATAAATGTCTTTACGGTGGTTACTCTTGACGCGGGTCCACTTCTTCGAGATATTCGGGTCCGCTCGTTTTCGTCTTCCTCGAGGCTTCGGATCTTGGCCATTCACTTTCCGCGATCGACCCATTTAGTTCCTGCTTTTCGTTTTACCAGGCGATGGCACTTTTACCGGTTACTCTCAGCCGGGATTTCTTCCCCAGGCGCCTTTTAGGTTTCGCTCGAGAAATTTCCCCAGGCCGATGGATCTGTACGCGACTTTCTGTGCCCAGGTGTTGACCCTTCACCTGGAAACCCCGTAAAATCCTGGATGAGAGACCAGAGATCCTTCTGGCGTGATCCACGCTCTTATATACTTCTCGCATCGAACGAGGTGCGTGCACTTGGCGCGAAACTCAGTCGGGGATCTGGCTGTTGCAAGAAACGATTCTTGATTGTTGATTTAATTTCTGATATCTTCTTCAAGCGCCATTTAGATTTCGCTTGAAAAATTTCCCCAGACCGATGGATTTGTAAGAGGGTTTCTGTACTCAGGTGTTGATCCTTCACCTGGAAATCCTGTAAAATTCTGGATGAGAGACCAGAGATCCTTCTGACGTGATCCACGCTCCCATATTCTTCTTGCATCGAATGCGGCGCGTGTACTTGGCGCGAAACTCAGTCGGAGGATCTCGCGGTCGCAAGAAACGACTCTTAATTGTCGATTTAATTTCTGCGGTTGCAAAAAGTTAACCGAGAGGAGGCTCGCCATTGTCTGGGCTCGAGAAAAACGGTGCAGTTAATTTTTGAAGGCAAAAAGTCCTGCCGAGATGCGCAGGGAAAAAGCTTTCGTGACCAATTCCAATTCTTCGAGGGCGTCACGAAGGTGCTGGCGAGCACTTTTGTATTACTTCTTAAGGTGATATGAAAGTGTGATATATACGTATCGAAAAGTCCGAATAATTATAAAACTTTTCTCCAAAATGGGTGCACCAAATGATCTGAAACTTTAACACGCGATAATGGGGGCTCAAAGGAACAACGCGCTGTCCGTGAAATTTCATTTTTCGAGAAAAGAAATATCTTTTTTTGGTTCTTGTCCGAGATAAGTAAAACATTTTTTTGCAAAACAGGGAATTTCATGAGCAGCGCGTTATTCCTTAGGGCTTCCATAATCACGTGTTAAAGTTTTTATAATTCGGTGCTCCCAGTTCGGGAAAAAGTTTTATAAATATTTTGACATTTTGTTATGTATATATCACACTTTCTTATCACCTTAACGGCCATTGATCTGTATGCTCGCCGGAGCGTGCCGCTGTTTGTTATTATTACGTTTATTATTTCCCCTGTCTTAGCCGTTCCAGTCTTTTCACTTTTCAAGAGCAGGGTGAAAGGTGCCGCAGGCAGTCATTCACTGCTGGAAACGTTGCATTGACTCGGGCAAGTTCATGGTTGCTGTAATTATGCCGGGGACTCGGGACAAATCCATTTGCGCAAACGGCCTCGCGATCCCGGAGGCCGCCTCTTACCCTGACAATATTCCCAGAGCGGGAAAAGAAAATCTGTGCGTGGCTAACACACGCATTGGGAGTGCAATTTCAATGTTAAGGAGAATTATTATATACAGCATTATTAATTATCCTTAATTATTCCTCCGCGATATGACCTCGCGCGTTTGGTACTGTCTGTTTTGGGCAACATTGCGAGTGAAATTTAAAAGTTGGGGAGAATTATTGTATACAATATTATTAATTATTTTTAATTATTCCTCCACAACATGCCCTCGCGCGTTTGGTACTGTCTATTTCGGACAACATTACGAGTGGATGTTCAAAGGTGGGGAGAATTGTTATATACAATATTATTAATTATCATTAATTATTCCTCCGCGATATGATCTCGCGCGTTTAATACTGTCTATTTTGGACAACATTACGAGTGGAATGTCAAAGGTGGGGAGAATTGTTATATACAATATTATTAATTATCATTAATTATTCCTCCGCGATATGATCTCGCGCGTTTAATACTGTCTATTTTGGACAACATTACGAGTGGAATGTCAAAGGTGGGGAGAATTGTTATATACAATATTATTAATTATCATTAATTATTCCTCCGCGATATGATCTCGCGCGTTTGATACTGTCTATTTTGGGCAACATTGCAAGTGAAATTTTAAAGTTGGGGAGAATTGTTATATGCAATGTTATTAATTATCCTTAATTATTCCTCCGCGATATGATCTCGCGCGTTTGGTACTATCTATTTTGGGCAAAATTTTAATTTCTATTCGTGTTACTTTTTTATTCTATTGAAATGTCAATAATTAACTGAGAATAATGCAACCAAAATTAAATACTAATGCAAGTTGTCTGAATACTAACGACAAAGGTGAATAGCAATGTACTGCAAAATCGCATTTACGCAGATTGTGCCGATAGTAGATCGGAAAGATATATTTAAGAAATGGTAATTAACTAAAAGAAAAACGGGGTTGAGATGAAATGTTAATATTGAACGGCGATTTTAAAGTCAACTTTTCCCATAACTCCAACAAAAATATTTATGCAAACTATGTCGATATTAAAACACAAGGTTGCATCTAAACAGTAATTAATTGTTAGAAAACTGAATTACAAAAAAATGTTCGAATCGGGCTCCTTTCAAGGCGTACTAATTTATAAATATTCTAATGTCATGAGAAGTTTCACTTGAAAAACCACTAATTTAAATGCCAACGCAAATCGCGAGAATCTCACTGGCGAAAATTAATTTTGGCACCCCTTAAAAAATCCTGGCATCGAAAATAAACAATCGCGATATGTTTCTCTCTCTTCGCTGGAGAAAGTGCGTTTCTTGAAGAGTCGCCAGTACACCGGTTGATTATTTCTTTGCCATCTCGTACAGACACTAATGACCGTCGCGGTAGACATTCCTGGTCTTCATATCAGAATCCGCGAAGATAAATGTAAGCAGCATTTTCTGGAGCATTTCGCAGGAGAAAGTGAATTTCGTCGGCGAAGTCGGCAAGGTTTAACGAGCTAGCACCGGATAATGTCGAATTAGTCTCGGGTTCTGTTCGAGAGGCCTAATAACCGACAAAGGCTCGATTAGACAAGAGTGAAATGGAATCCGGAGCTCCGTTTCGCACTCTCGGTTTTCGGAGGTCCTTTCGATTAGTTTCCTGCGAAATAAAACGTTGTCCGGGATTAGCTAAGCAGGATTTACATCGGGTATGCTTTCGTTTACTTTGCGTTCGTCCTGAAAGGAGAAAAAAGGACACGAGAGCGCTGGGCGCTCGGAGTGCAGGATAACGACACTTTCCTTCCATCAATCAGGCATAAAGAACCGGAAACGGCTGTTTGCAGGCGTTGATTGTTTTCTTCGGCAACGCCAGTCTTTCAGGAGCGTATGTTTTCCATTCCAGTTTATGCGAGGTGAGGTGTTCCTCTGTAATTTCAGTTCCATAACCTCTCAAAGGCGAACTGGAGAACGCGCCGTAACGAGTCTTTTTAGATGAACAAAAGACCCGCCATTGTCGGCCCTGTTCGTGAAATTTCGATGAAAAGTAGTCACTCGAGGTGGATTTTCTAAATGTATTTCAGAAGAAAGCAATGCCGAGCCGAGAGATGCCCAAGAGCGTGGCCAGGATCGGCAGGATCCGATTTCTTGTTCCTGTCCAGGACTTTCGGGCCGGAAATCCCACGGTGCCAAAGGCGACTTCCTTTATCCCACGAGTGAAAGTAAAACGAAATCAATTGCCCTCTCAACCGTTCTGGTTGGCACGAAGAACCAACCGGAGATCCTGAAGAAGGCCAATCGATGGTCTTCCGGCGACCGGTCACTTTTTTAACCGGCACATTCTCTCGAGATCCGGCTCTTCGAAATTTATTTTCGTACCGGAAGTTCCGTATGGTACGTTAATTTGCACGTTATAAAAGCCATTCGAAAAGCGAAACGCTTTTTTACAGCTAATTACTCGGCTAATAATTTGCATTCCGAGCTTTAGTATAGAAACAATTTGCGTAAAGGTTGCAATTAAAGGTGGGACGTTACTCTCTAAGTTAATTACAGTAATTTGAAGCGAAATAAAGGTAACGTAGATAAATATGAAAATGATTATGCTCAAAACAGGCAGGAAAGGACTCGTAATATTTCCTGGAGGAATAATTATGATTAATAATGTCTAATAATTCACTTTAACTTGGAATTTCACTTCCAATCCGCGGCGGAGGCACGCACCGATTTTATTAGTAAATTTACATGGCGATATGAAAGTTACTTCCAATATCGATCTTAGAAATTATCCCAGGGAAATTGATTTCCTGGACACGTCTTCGTGGCGTGCATTTTTATGCCCTTGTCGACACGTGTACCTTCGTACCTTCTTCATGTACTCATGGCGACACACATAAAGATAAAGAGAGGCCAATAGAAAATTGTGTCATACGCAAGACAGGATAAATGCCTTTCGTTACTTCGCGACCGATCAGGCTTTCTATGCAAAATCCACTCCAAGCAGGTAATGCACGACCTGTTTCGGAATAGACACGATATAACTGATAACAGCAACGAGGATAAGAATCTCCACGTCTCTCTCCCTCTTGTGACCATTGTTCGAATTTTTTCCACCGTTATTGTCAGAGGAACCGTTTCATCTTGTCAACGCTTTAATTAGTATTTATTATAATTACCTACGGAAGCATTTATGTAACTTGTTGCTCTACAAGGGATCGCAATCTCGGATCACTCCCATTGATAAATAATTAATAATGCATTCTGGTATCACATCTGGTATCAGAGGGAGGTCAATCACATGCACCAATTTCCTTGCCTGAAAAACGTGTTTTCCAGAAACTAGTTCAACTTGTCGGCCACTATACAGGTGATGGTACCGTTTTTAGTGTAGTTAGGGTTATTAATGTTATTAATGAGGGCACAAAGATATAGGTGGTGCATTTAAACATTGTAAGTGCACTTGAAAGGATTAGCCGGGTGATTTGGTACTCTTGATCAATCGTAATAGTCTGATAATTTTGATTAATTGTAGTGGTCTGGTAATTTTTGTTCATTCTTAATGGTTTGGTAATTTTTATTCATTCTTAATGGTTTGGTAATTTTTGTTCATTCTTAATGGTCTGGTAATTTTTGTTTATTCTTAATGGTTCGGTAATTTTTGTTCATTCTTAATGGTCTGGTAATTTTTGTTCATTCTTAATGGTTTGGTAATTTTTTATGGAATATTTCCTGATCGAACACTTTGCATTTTGGGAAGAGAGGATTCTCTTCTGTCGCGAAGAGTCGACTCAGAGCGCCGTGATAAAGGCGACAGTTTTCAACTTTTTTAAGAGCTTTGCGGCACTTGGCAAGTTACGGCGACATTGACGTCTTGGTATTACGCGTTGGCATGGTTTACGAGGTCGTAAAAAGCGCGTAAGAGAAAATCCATTGAGCTGTGATCTGATTAGACAGAGGTCCGTGTCGCCTTTGTCGTCTCGGGTTTCGATCGGAGGGGCGAATAAAAGGAGGCCAATTTTAAAACGCCGGGTGAAATCCGTCGCACCCGAAAAACCATTTCCGGACTGTCGTCGGCTTTTCTTTTACACCAGGAAAATATCTATTTATCTAAACACGTGAAGAAATTCTCGCGAACCGGTCCTAGGAGGTCGACTTTCAGAAACGCGTCTCGGAACGTTCCGTTCCCTTTACATGTTTCATATTACGGTTCCTATTAAAAAAAAAGGATTAAAGGTGTCAGATATTAGATTAACTATTGAATTGAAGTCAGTGTCCAGATTGCAAGGTCCGAATTTAAAGGCACCTGTCGACGTCGATTTTATTTTATTAGGTTCCCAATCAATAATTCACAAGATTTGACATTTTACTTTAAAATATCATTGTTTTTCCTTTATGTTTATGTTATGCACCACTTTAAAGCGCTGAATTCCCTCAACAACGCCATAATAACTGTTTTATAAATATTAGTTCGTTTTATTCTAATTAAAAATGGAAAAGAAACGCATTCAGAAGATTTTCCAGAACGAGTTAAAAATGGATCGCAATGGCATGAAATATTGATAATGCATTTTGAGAATTATGTTTTCAACATTTCCATGGCGTTGACAATGGCTTTAAAGATCAGGAATATTTTGGACGGCATTGACGATTACACGAAAGTATTATTGCAACATTTAAAATACATTTGTTTAAAACATGCACAGCAAAGTCTGCGCTGCAAATGATGCAGAAATGGGAAACATTTTTATTGGAGAACAATGCGTCGGATTCTAACCGGCAAAGTGCGCAATATGTATGTAGACAAAGTAATGGTAGACCTCGGGAGTTCGCAACGAGTTTTCCTGATTTCTACCGGAATTTCGAGCGATCTTTCTTCGAGCGCGGAAACGCGATCCCTCCCCAGGGGATTGCAACCGGAAGTCTGCTCGGCGGCCGCTAAATTGAAGGTTCGAGTGCGGTACCGAGTTTTACTAATTGCTGGGAATAGGCCAAGGAATTGCCCGGCTTTCTGGTTAGCTAGAGCCGCTTCCGCGGTGTAAAGTGTTCTGGATGAAGGCGATTTCTTCGATGATTTAACTGCCTCTTGGGGTTAGAAGCCGTCCGAGGTTACATGATGGACGTGATTAAGGGGTGGAGGTAATGAGTTTCTGGCCGCGAATTACATATGATGATCGGTTACCAGAGACAGCATGGAAGGTGAAGGTGGTTCGCATCTCCTCGTTCCTCCTGCATCCGAGAAATTTGAATTTACGACACGAATGGATTATTAATGAATTACCAAACGGTGCCGTTTTCCGAGGACGTCTCGTGGTATCTCTTGGTATTTTATTCCCCTCCTAGAGAGGATGAAATACGGTAGCTCGGACTTCATAAGGAAGTTAATTAAGCAGCCTGCCTCGGCAGAGAAGCACGAAAATCTAGATTATCGCTGAATATTAAATAGGAATTAATTTCCCTCTTCAGGCCGCGCTTCCGGCTCATCGTTTAATCCCAGAAATATATAAATCCTGAAGCTCGAGAAGTGAGAGTCGAGGCGTTCGACCAACAAAGAGGTCGATACGTCGATGTGCATATGTGCTCGTTTAATTACTCCCCAGAATACGGAAAATCGCGAAACTTCCCAGATGATAATTCGCTTCCGCATCCTGAAGAGCGCTCACGCACCGGCATTTCCTCGTGATGCAGAACCTCTTCGTGATTTAAATGGATCGCTTTATCGCCGCAGGATCTCCCTGCAATTCCAGCCAATTCTCGAGAGTGAGAGTAGAGTGGTCCAGTGCAAGAAACGCTGGGGAAAAAAAATCGAAGAGCTAATAAAGGGAAAAAGAACGTCCAAAGCTCGTGGAAAGAGCGAGCGACTCGCTCGAGGACGTCACGACGCGAGAATTTCTATTTTGCAAGAAAACTGGACGCTTTTTGCGAGCAATATGCTCGCGTGTGCCGTCGATAGAGGCATTCGATATCTTTTATGACGAACAATTGGTGGGCCGTCGACTTGACATTTGTTAAAGGAGAAGCGGCGATTGTCGCGCTCCTGAGAGCCGCGCGAGCAACGCGTGCAGTCTGGGAGCAGTCTTACCTTCACCTAGACCTTTCTTCCAGCGAGAAAGAGGGGATCCAGATATAAAAGGTCTCTTCGTGGTAGCAATGGCATCAGACACCACATTTCACTTACCCACAAGGCCAGTATCCCGGAACCAGGAAAAAAATTTGCCGAAACAACCCCTAACCCAGCCATGCGCTCGCTCGTAAGTTGTAACAAAGATACCTAAAACGATATCAGCACTTCCCCCGGAAGATTTTCAAAATCCAGTAATACTTTTTACACATACATCCAGTAATGCTTTAAATACATGCTTTTTATATCCCGAAAATCCCAACCTCGGCGCGTCAGCTTTTATTCTCCGAAACGTCCACATTGATCCGCTTTCGAAAATTCGATTTAATCCCTTTTGAATATATAAATGTTAAACTTTAAATCCTTTATAGACAGTCGTGGTCATCTGCGGACTCGTCGTCCTGGGCGAGTCGAGCAGGGAGGTCCAGTCTTCGAGGTCGGAGGTGCGACCCAGGTTCCGGGGAACCAAAGACAAGCGAGGGATCGCGGACTACTCTTCAGGGGGTGGCTACTCTTCGGGAGGATCTTCCTACTCGCAGCTCCAGTCAGCTCCAGTGAGTTCCGGCTACACCCTGGGAGGTTCTCATGGAGGGCTGTCCCTGGGGTACTCCGGACTTCAAGGATTTGGAGGGTTTGGCGGAGGTTCCCTCAACCTGGGGCACGCGTCGTATTCCGCCCCGGTGTCCGGGGGTGGGTTCGGGTCTGGCTTAGGTCACGGTTTGAGTTTCGGATCCGGTCTGAGTCAAGGATACTCTCTGGGAGGTCACGGAGGTGCATCCACCTACTCCTTGCCGTCCTTCGCGGCGTACAGTGTGAGTGGAGGTCACGGGGGTGGGTACGGAGGTGGAAATCTCCTGACCCAGGGGACCACCAAAACGGGGCCGGTGACTTTCGGTATCCAGGGTGGAGGTACCAGCGTTGGTCACGGGGTGCAAGGTCTATCAGCCTATGGTGGCGGAGGATCCGGAGGGTATAGCGTCCCGGTGGTATTGGGCTCATCCCATGGGTCTTCCTATGCAGCTCCAGCTGGAGTTTCCGGGTCCCATGGCTCGGCATTGAGCTCCCTGTCCTCTGGCTCCTACAGCATCCCTGTGTCTTCGAGCTCGTCCCATCCCGGGAGTCTGGTGATCTCCGCTCATCAGGGTGGGTCCTCTTCCGGCTACAGCATCCCGGTCTCCAGCGGATCCTCTCATGGGGCGGGAATTTCTTCAGGATCGCACGGCTCCTCCGCCTACTCCATCCCAGCCTCTTCAGGAGTTTCCTACAGCTCTCCGACATCCCACGTGGGTCTGTCCAGCGGGTCCGCGGACAGCAGCAGCTACCATCTCCCTATCTCTTCGGCTTCCTACCCGGCATCCGACTCCAGTTCGTACCCCTCGTACGCGGCTTCTTCGGAGGGCAACTCGTACTCCTCTTCTGGGAGCTCCGGCTACTCAAGCCCCAGCTCCAGCTACTCCAGCCCCTCTGTGACCTACTCGGCTCCCAACTCTGGCTACTCTGGTCATAGTTCTAACTATGCCAGCTCCGGTTCCAGTTATTCCAGTCCCAGCGTCAGCTATTCCAGCCCCACCGCCAGCCATTCTAGCCCTAGTGCCAGCTACTCCAGCCCTAGCTCTTCCAGCTACTCTTCGGCGTACTCCAGCCCCTCCACGTCCTACGGAACCCCTGCGGACTCCCATGGTTCCTATTCCGCTATCAGCCCCAGGTACCTCGGCTACTCTGGGAAGAGTTTTGACTCCAGCGATTCCGATGGATCCAATTACGACACCATCTCCTACTCCAGCCCCAATGGAAAGTATTAACCATCCTAGGCCTTGTTCGTGACACTAGCTCGCCACGTCGGCGTCTTCGGTATGACCCCGTATACACCATGTCCACCCTGAAAACGCTGAGGTGATCTACGGATCATTACAGATGACTCCCTGGATCTCCCAATCCAAATTTCCAGCTTTAGCTGTTACGAAAGGTTTACGGAGTCTCTAGCTCCTAGAAAATCATATTTATGCGCCTAAGATAAGTTGACGCTTATTTATAAGACACGTTAATGTCGACGGATTCGTTACGCGTTGTATAGTGCTGTCGTGTGATTATTGTTACGTAGTTTTTATACCTTTTTATAATAAAGACCAAGTTCGTTTTTCATTGATGACCTTCGCTCAAGCTATCACCCAAAATGTGTGGCTCGAAGATGAAGCCCATCCACCGCGTCGATCCTGCATGTTGGAAATCACCCGGGCGATTAAATTGCCCATAACCCCATTGCCTCGTAAATTGGCGAAGAAAGTTAATTAAATCTCATGCAGATGAGAAGATACAGGGAAAAGGTGATCGGGGTAGTAGTAATCTCGCCGATCAATTGGAATCGACCGATCGATTTTCCTTCTGGCGTTTACGCTCGTAGATCACTTGCTTCATCCGATCAATGGTGGCGTCCAGCTGCACCTGCTTAGCGAAATGATCTCTGGATCGCCATGAAAATCATCTGGATCTAAATTACCTGGAGAGAAAGGTTCATTGCTCCCCGGCCGTGAAAGTTCTCGGTATCTGGACTGGCGAAGCCAAAAATAGAGCTGAAAAGAAGGAGCAAGTGCGTCGCAGAAAAATCGGATCACTTTTACTCCAAGGCCGACGTTCCCGAGATGGGGCGGGCAGACTCCTTTCTAAATCTTCATTTTATTTGGGAAAGTCGCAAGCCGGCCGGTTTGCCTCTGGCCGAGTGAACGGCGACCCCTCGGACCGGTTCTGGACTCGTAAGGAGATTCGCGAGCCGCCATTTTGGTGAACACCCCGGATGAGACACCTCGAGGAGCTTTCCGCTCTTCCGCATTGCCAGCCCGAAATCAGCTGACTGGTTCCCAGGCTTTCTCGGACGTCCGGGAGCTCCGAAGACTTCCACTTTTATATTTGCACTTCTCTTTGAACGATTAATATCCTCGTTTAATCACCTTTCCCATGGACTCTCCACCGCTCGTCGATTTAATCGTATTTTGACATCGATATCCTCGCTAATTAAACTCTTGTCATTTTTCTCCAGTGAGACTTCTAACGACTGTATGTGTAAGTTCGCATGGAAGGAGAGGGACCTATTTCGGAAATTGATACGCTTCTTTTAAGAGTTAATTACTATGTACGTTCAACTTTGCGTTTTAGTATCGACACAATTTGCGTGGGTTTTCATTTTGCGGTGTATTATTATTTATATTCATGTTTGCGCGTTAGGGTAACCGCATTATTATCGATTAATTGCTGACATTTCAAGGGAAATAAAATTGAAATTAAACGAACAAAGGGCCTTTTGTGAGGGAGTAGTGAGGGGCAAATGATTACAACTAACGATACCGTTTAACGTAGAAGTTTCACTTCTAATGCCGATTTTTCTTATCAACCCTGGCAATTATACGATGTATAAGGATTATCAACAGTGGGCGTATTATTTTTCCGATATGAGGCGTAGCCGAAGAGAGAGCGATCCGCTCTTCGGGGAGAGATGGTGCACCGAAGTCGCTGACCATCAGATACGAAAATTTCTCCATGACGAGGCGGACAACCCACGCGTAAACGGGCACGAATTTAGTGCGTGCCCGCAAGTAGAGTCTTCATGTAAGTACATGCGAGCACATGACCCAGTTGCGAGGACTACTCGTGCGTGCACGTAGGCGGGAGTGTCGCCGGGTTATAGTCATGTAGAAGCAATTCGACACGCCACATTGTACCTGGCTTTTCCTGGTTCCAACAAAGACGGCATCAGACCCAGTTTCACCATTTTCCGAGGTCTCCCAATCTCCACCAGGTCAGCCTAGTTCCATTCCTCGGCCTTTCGAAATCCATCCGAATGGTAAAAACCAACATCAGTGAAATCGCGCATTTACATTCCTCCAGCATCGCTTAAAAGCACCCCGGACCCTGAAGAGAAGGGCGTCAATTTCTTCAGCCTAAGAAGTGGGCGACGTTTTCCCCATCGTGGCTGTAAAATCGGTAGGTATGCTGCGCCGACTTTTCTAAGATTTTTTCCAACCCGCGAAATGGACAAAAAGCCAGTAAACGTGAGAAAGACCCTCCTGTGCGATTTAATGACGATAGGAAACTCCAAATCGGTGTTCCGAGTAATTATCATCTCTAGCGATTGCCCGGGCTATGGGGCACTTCACCCTCGGGAGAAATTCCCCTTTCCCTTAATTTCTCCGGATTGGTCGTAGAAATCGAGCGGGTATCGCTGGAGATCGGCACTTTGGGACTGAACCCCGGAAGCGGGGATCGCCACTTCCGATTTCGATCGCGAAGAGGAAAGGTCCGCCCGATGGCCCCAGGTGTGGCCCGTGGATGGCCACTTCGATTCGCCGGAGAAAGTGAAATGATCTATCATCTTGTCGAAGGAGATCGCCCGCTGGACGCTGGAGAACGCCTTTGGAGAACGCTGGAGAACGCTGGAGAACGCATTTGGTGAATGCTGGAGAACGTTGGAGAACGCCGGGGCACCCGGCCGTTCCCTTCTCCTATGCACTTGGGTCTTTCGAGATTTCCGAAGTGATCCGGTCCACGCCTTTCTTCGCAGATTCGAGCACGATGACGATCGGGAAAGTGGCCGTAATCGTCTGCCAGTGGCCAATAGCGGCGACGTCTGGGCGAGTTTTCTCCTGGGTCGAACTCGTTCTACGATGACGTCCATCGCCCTTATTGGCTATTCAGGAGCAACCTCCAGATCCGATGCATTTCCCACCGCGGCTCGACCCATTTATTCCGTTCGAGCCATCGGAACCTCGAGTGCATTTCCACTGTCTCCGCCGCGGGATGACCGGCTCGTAGGCACGTATAAGACCAGAGAAAACCCGAACTAGTTTCCCATTTTTTCCCCAGGGCTCGGGGTATAAAGGAGAAATTCCTGCTCCTGCGATCCATCATTAACCGTCCGACCTGGACGACGGAAGGCTCGCTCCTGGAAAAGTCTCGGTTGATGACTGTGACCCGGGGACCTTAGGCCAAGGAGCACCGGTGACCTCGACATGGAGCTGCTGCTGGTCGGTATCTTCTGATAGATTACTGATTTTCAGGGTTTCTCGATACCTGATAGTAAATTCTTAGATAAGATCATTATGCAAAGGGGATAAGCTGTGATTCCACCTGGGTCCTTTTTTGACTCGTTCCACGCCTTTCAAAACGCCGCCATATTACAATATGTGTATCCGTGTATGTGTATATGGCAGTGGTTTCTTTAGAAGTATCATGACAAATGGATTGTATTTTCGAAACGGAAACGTATATGGATGATCAATAAAATCATGTAGAAACTGGAATGGGAGGACGAAAGACGAGGACATATGATACTTTTTTATTTAATCTCTCTTCAATTTGTTTCGTATTCGACGCAATATTTTGATTGGTTGGTAGTTATAAAATATCGCAACATTTGGAAGTGGACTGTAATTGGTCCGTAGAAAGGGATGCGCGGTATCACTTTCTTGTATTCTTTGTATCATGGATGAGATACCTTCCAGAGAGGTTCTCAACGGGAATTGTAATTTCACTTGCATCGTTTAATTAAGAATAAATTGTTTACCGGTACTATATGAAGTATTTTTATTTCAGGTATTGTGCGTGCTGTCGCCAGCGATAATCGCGCAGCGATACCACAAGACTGGGAATCCGAACGACGAGCCGTTCCTCCCGATTTACCCGGTATTTCCGTACAGTCCAAAGCTGATGAAAAGAGGAACGGACAGGGAGATCATTACCCAATTATCCCCGGAGCTCTACGCGCCGAAACTGGACGCGAGGGATTCCTATACGGCGAGTTACAGCAGCAATTACCCGCGAGACTCTTATTACTCTACGTACAACCCGTACCCGAAGAGTCCCTCGACGAGTACATATTCTCCATATTACGGCCCGGTGCCCTACACCTACACGACCCCCTACACGCCCTACTCAGGCTACTCGAATCCTGGCTACACGCCATCAAGTCCTTTCTCCACGGTGAATCCTTTCTCAACATCAGCTCCTTACACACCCGCGACCTATTCGGGAAGCCCTTATTCATCTCCGCCCTATCCGAGCTACTACTATCAACCGCCATACTATCCCCCCAACTATTATCCCCATCCCTATCCTCCTGGACCACCGGGTGAGTATTCAGGACCAGGACCAAAACCCGAGCCCGACTCTTCGGACGCCTCCAACGAGAAAGACGAGAAGGACGAGAAGGAGGAGAAGGAGAAGACCCAGAGGAGCAAGAGCAAGGACTCGTCCTTGTCCAATGGGAACCAGTTCGTGGATGGAGGGAACTATATATCGTCAAACGGAAAGGACTTGGAGAGCCAGTCCAGCACCTACAAGGCTCAGAGTCCGTACAACCAGCTGGTCCCGGTGCCGGATTTCAGGAACCTGCCCATCCCGGTACCCAGGACTACCTACCGGGTCATCAGCGTTGGAGGGCAGCCTGTAGGACCAGACTATCCCTTGCCGAGTCACTACGCCAAGGTGCAGCAGCTAGAACAGGCCATGAGTCAGGCTCTGGCCAAGCTATTGGCCCAGAGTAGCAACCAAGCGCCCCCTGATGCGTCCTACGCAAACTACGACTCCAACAGAAATACCCTGACCAAGCCTCAGGACGCCCAATCCTACGTGACCGTACCTAACGTCATTGCTAAGACGGGCTTGGTGTACACCGGGCCTCTAAAGGGTGACAACAGCCAGTACTACACCGCCAATCCCCATCTTAGGTCGGCAGAGCAACCCCAGGTCATTCCCGTGACCTCGCTGGCCAAAGCCAGCTCCAAGTACCCCGATAACCAATATATGCAGAAATCGGTAACCAGGATGGCTATGCAAGAACCCCAGGGAGTCTACATTCCCCCGAAAAACAGCAAGAACCAGCCTTCTGATGACTATGGAGTATATGAGAACCAAGCCAGCCAGAACTACGACCTGCCTCAACAGAACTACCCGATCCAGGGTCAGGGGCCCGTCTCGTACCAGCACCAGAATCTCGTGTCGGTCCAGACCCCCCAATCTCACAGTTACCAGTTCAACAGCTACCGCCCATCACAGGCTTCTCAGCAGCAGCAGCAACAGCAGCAATACAAAATGACCAATCTGGAGGACGTCAACTTCGGTGCTAAGACCAGTAAGGGGTAGATCAGGGTCGAGACGCAGGGTCGGACCTCCGGCCCACGTCTCTCAGACCCGACCTAGGTTAAGGGGACCAATCCCAAGTCGATTTTAATTCTGGTGTCAAAATCTGGGACACAGATCGAGATCGAGGAGACGTCGGAGTCACGTGGGTCACGTCTATTTTAGATCCCTCGAGAGCGACGACCAAAGCTCAGGATGATCGTGCCGAATGAAGCCACGGTGCTGATGGAACACCGGGTAAAGGGACTCCTTGCTGGACACCTTGAAGAGGAAGAGGAGGAGCGGGGGAGGATGAATCGGAGTTCTCGGAAGCGGAGATCCAGGTCGTGGTTGGGTCCATGGGTGCAGGAGGATGGAGAAAGGAAGCGCCACGCCTATCCGTGGTCCTGGCTAGGTGGAGGTGCTATCTGGAGCTGGTAGATGGAAGTGATAGCTCGACGTGCCAGGTGGAGGCGCCTGGTGAAGGTTCTACTCGGTTCTCCGGTAGCCGGCAGCTAATCTTATTCCATACATTTCTGCCTTTGCGTTATGTCGACGGAGCAGATTAAATAGTGTAGTCTCCACTTCTGAGAAACGTCGGGGTCGATTTCGATCCTTTCTTGTCCAACCGAAAAATAGGAGGATCGCTCGAGACGTCGAACATAGGATGTAATTAGCGTAAAAATTGCCTGACATTTCGTTGGAAAGTTTCTCGTTAATTTCCCGTTCCTTTCTTCCCCATCATGAACTGGACCAATGTTATTTATACAAAAGAGGCTTGTAGCGACCTGGTAATAAATGATTGTTGATACTGTTACGTTAACTGCAGAGTGCCTCTTCTCGGATTTCTTGGGATGAATAATGTGCTTTTCCAGTCTTCGATGACGAAGGGGTTCATCATGAAAGTTGGTGGGCGAGGTTTTCCTAGGTTCCCTGGAACCGATCCACGGCGGATGTGTCCACTGATCGGGAAGGCATCCGTTGGAGAAACCGGCTAATTACAATTAATTCCCCTTTTCGAGGAGAGTGCCTTAACGAGGCCTAGTTCTTCTTAATAACAGGTTGTTCCATATTTTGCTTCTCGCAGCGCGCCAAGATGGCCCCGGGCCGGCTCTCGTCCAGCCTTTTAATTTTCCCCCCTTGCAGGGGCACTTAGAAAATTACAAAAAAATCTTGAAAGAAGGGCGAAGATGAAGAAAAAGAATTTCACGGGTTTCTCGAAGACTTCGGCTGGTTCTTGCCGGGTTCACAGGGCCCTCTCTCGTCCGTCGTTAATCTTCCGGGTCGACGTGCCGATTGTCAAGAAGCTCTTCGAGGCTCGGGCCCCAAGAGAGAGGGAAATCCGCGAAAAAGGTAAAAGACGAGCGCGGAGAGTCGTCGGTGGCATTTTGCTTTATTTTCGAAATTCCCACCGCGGGAGAGGGGAAAAAAAGAGCGATTCGATGGACCTCTCTCAGCCTCTTACTTTCTCGACTCGGAGCCAACGTCCTGATCCCAATGCTGCAGGATGCCGCCTGACCCGAAAGTTCGCCGCTCGATTTCGACCGTTAAGATCTCCCGATATCTTGCAATTAATGCGATATATGTAAACCGAGTTTACCATCGATGGGAGGAGTCGTAGAAATCGAATTTCAAAAGGTCAAGCCTTGGGTGGCGATTTTCAGTTTTTGGCCACGCCAACTCTGCTTTGCTGTTGGTGGTGAACAGGAAATTGCGGTCTTACAGGGGACAGGGAAAACTCAAAGAAAATCCTGGGATAGAAAGGTGGTCTTATTGTGGCCTTAAAATGAATATCGCTCCTAGAAACTGGGCCACGGACTTCTTTCGCGCGCGTCCGCCTGGAATTACCGGGGCCTTTGGTCGTGATAATTGTCTCACGCCAACAAAGGTAAACGCGTAATGAGAAGTTAGGATTTTAATTACTCCTTCTTAGTGAGGGTTCCTAGTTGTGTACCGGGGTAACAATCGATTTCTCCGCCATGGATGTGATTGACACCTGCAAATGCACCTGTCTAGGGGTGATGTCTGATGACCCGGAACTGCATCGAGATCTCCGTCTCCCGAAGATCTAGCAAATCGATGATTTACGTGATGGCCTCTTGGGCGGCACAGGTGCCACAGCGGAATTTGTGGTCGATCCCGTTTAGAAAGTGGTCTTCTTTCTTCGGGAAATGATTCCATGTAACACGGACCTTTTTCTGCTTTCTACTGGATCACCCTGAAGGCCTTGTAGAAGCGCGTCTAGGCGTGCGGAATTTATTCAAAAATTTATGCAAGAAATTTCGAAAGCCGATCCTTTCTTCCCTGTTCACGTGTCGTCATGGCTGAATCATTTCCGGATATTTTTCGTTTCATTTTTTTGCTCAATTTAAGTGCAACAATGTCCTCTTGTCTGGATCACTTCGGAGGCCTCGCAGAAGCGCGTCTAGGCGCGCGGAATTTATTCCAAAATTTATGCAAAAAATGTCGAAGGCCGATCCTTTCTTACCTGTTCACGTGTCGTCATGGCTGAGTCATTTCCGCGTATTTTTCGTTTCATTTTTTGCTCAATTAAAGTGCAACAAAGTCCTCTTGTCTGGATCATCTCGAAGGCCTTGTAAAGGTGCGTCTAGGCGTGCGGAATTTATTAAAAAATGTATGCAAAAAATTTCGAAAGTCGATCCTTTCTTCCCTGTTCATGTGTCTTCGTGGCTGAGGGACTTCCGTATATTTTTCATTGAATTTTTTTTGCATAGTTCTAGTGCAACAAAGTCCTCTTGTCTGTGGAATTCGACAGTTCGGCCTTCACCTCTTCGCGTCTCACCGCTTCGCGTCCATCGAAGTCTTTTCCTTTTTCTCTCTTTCTTTAATCCTATATGTTTGCCTTTCCTGTCCTACGAGCCTGACCACAGGGTCATAAAGCCATCTATTAAATTACGGCACTCTCGGGGAGGTGATCGCGTCCATTGAAGCTGAAGACCACGCACTTCCAGGACGAGGCATCGATGTGCAATTACCTGCAGTAAAGCTCGCAGAACCATTCTAGAGAAAGGACCAAGGCCTTCATTTTCCGGTCATTTAAAGTCCCTGTGTGATTATTTCTCCCTTGATAAAAATGTCTGACACTAATTGAATCCTCTCGTAACTTCCCTTGAACTCGACACTGACCGAATTAACTCCGAGTTGCGGAATTACGGGCTGGATTTTTCTTGCTCCATGCAAGGCGTGCCGGAACCAGATATTACGCTTCAATTAGTGCAACCCTGAAGCAATCGGTTCGCGAATCAATCGGCAAACGAGTTTAGTCTTCTTCGATCGGATTGCGTAAAATCCGCTGATTAGCAAGGCACCACGAAATGGGTTTTTCGTGAGAGATGTCGCAAAAAATCGAGGATCGTCCATTAATTAGCGACAACGCCTTTCTAGTCGATTACGACACGCGTTAAAAGTGCTAGGAGATTTTTCAAGATGTACGAGATCGCTTCGTGTTCTTCTAGTGGACTTGAGTTGAAAATTTTGGAGTTCATATATAATCTCATGAAATATGGTTTGAAGTGCAATCCGCGAATTTGAAACAGGAAGACGTCAATGAAATCGGTCCTATTACAACTTCAAACACACTTATATCCGTTTCCGCAGGCCTAAATTTCTAATAATAATATCGGTAACATAGTATAATAATTAATTACATATTTAAATTCCGCTTCTTATGAATGCGATAATTCAATAAATTCATAGTAATATATTTTCTAATTAGCTTTACTCTGTCTTCCTTCAATGAAAAGTGATTTTAAGATTTTCCGTTCTAACTTCCCTAGGAGCACAAAATATTTTTCCTACATTTTCTATATGTTTAACGATATGTTGTACATTTTGTAAATATTTAGCAGAGGTTTGAAATATTTGGAAAAAGTTTTCTTTGGAATATTATCTTTATAATATTTGTATAACATTAGCTCCACGTGTTTTTATAATATTTTTCTACCAGATATATAAAACATTTCGTTTCATTTCAATATAAGGAAATTTTAAATATTATCTGCCGAATACATCATAAACGTTTTGAAAATATTTAAAGTCTAAATCACACGTTTTGCTCCCATAATGAAAAAGCAGAACGAAAGTATTAGAATAATTTGTCGTGTTTTTTGATACCAAATGAAGTGTCCGATAATAATCGTGAAGTAAAAAAAATATCTTTATTATATGTTCATAAATTAAAAAGTATAATTTCTATATACGTTTATAAATTATTGAAACTAAATATGTCATTGAGATTTTCAAGCAATATTTCAGAAATCTTCGAATGAAATCTACGAGACGTCTTAAAAAATCTGTCGCCCAAGATATTTAGCAAAGATTACAAATAAACATTTAGAAATTATTCCGTGCTACTAGGGTTGTATAAAATTACCCGATTCAATTGAAGAATTCCGAGGAATTGAAAGGTTCCAGAGATAAAAATGATCTCTGAAGTCTCTTCTTGTATAACATCGAAACTGAAATTTCTGACCACCAACTATATGATAAGAAAAATAGTGGATTCGCCGGTTCCACCAACCTCTGCTAACGAGTTAATCCCCACAGTGAGTTGTGGGTTTATTTCAACATATGATTACACAATCAATGACACAATCGATATCGTTGGAGCTGATCTGAGATTCATCCGAGATCGATAACTCCAGGTATGTTGACCACGTCGAAGGCGTTCCCAGGCTTCTTCATGTTTTCCGTCAGGTCGGAAGTTTCCACCGAAGAGTTCTACGGGATGGCCTGAGTTGACGATATCGTTTAAATTTTATCGTTTCCCACTTTCATCTTTCTCGGACCAGCATATACCGGCCAGTCCTGTTCCTCCCCTGGTACGCTTGGTCCCGGCTCTTCCGGGTGGCCGTCGTTCCCGAAGAAAGTCGCTCCTTCCGAGGACTCGTAAATAAAACAGTGGATCGATGTCAATCCCGGCCGATCGATCTCGAAGTGCCGATGCGATAATCCCGGGCATTCGGGCGCCGAGAAGCGATCGACCGCTCGATATTGCCCCTCGATTTTACGACGGCTCTTACAGGAGCTTTATTGCCTCCTAGACTAGCGGAGCCCATTGCCACTGTTACGGCGGGATGATAATTAAATAATACCGTCGAAAGAAGCCGAGTTATAACCGGCAAGACTGCGGAACGCGAAATCGAGGGACCGGAACCGGCCGGAACCTCTTAAGGGTCTTTCCGTGTCCAGCGTTTGCGCACTCCACCTTCTTCTCCTGGTCTTTTAGGCGGAATGCAAATTTATATCTGGCTTTCCGACTCGATGCATGAATTACTGGCCGACTTGTTCTTGGTGAAGGGAGATGATACCGTTGCTCGGTCGGTAATAGTCGACGAGGTGTGCGGACTCGTCCATGAAGACGGGGCCTCGAAGAGCGCGTAGATCCGTCGGGGTTTGGTCAAAGTAGGGGTAAAGGCTATATAAGTGAAGGAGAACAGCTTTGCTTTTATAGTTGAGCTAGGTGGCTCGTGTCGTGTGCCAATTTTTCAGTTTCGACATGGTAGGTACACCCTCGACTAATATTTTGAGATTTCTTGCGAAAAACTGCGCGTGGGAGGAGACCAATGCGCGACTTACGATACTAGTCTATTATTACAAATACTGGTGGAAAACATACAGCAGAATTTTTTTTTATCATTCTATCATTCATACATAAGACCAGGAAGCTCACATATGTGTAAAATCTGCGAATTCTCACCCCATGATCACAAATTTAAACAATTTTTTCTCAAAATCGAACATATTCTGGGAGGTAATACTTAGATGATGATTATGATATTATGCCGTTATAACGAATGCTGGCGAATGATATAGAATACAATTTTTTTACCATTCCACGTAAGAGCAGGAAGCTCATACATGTGTAAAATCTACGAATTCTCACCCCATGAACGCAAATTTGAGTATTCCCTTCTTAACATCGTCCACATTCTGGGAGGTAATAATTAGATGATGATAACAATGATGTACATATTTTTTATCATTTTATATACGACTCTTCTTATTGTTAGTAACATATGTATAAGGTGTACAAAATCTCGCTTCACGCAGTAGATTCTTTAATTCCTTTTTTCCAATATCGCGTACTTTTGCGGGGAAGGTAACAATAAAATAATAATAACAATACTGTAGTTATTCGAAGTTCGTTGGGGATTATAGATCAGAGTTCCGCGATTAGAACCGTTCGGAGCTGATCGGATCTTCGGCATCTGGATTCCCTGAAGAGTGCCCTGGAAAGTCGGTTTGTGGTTCGCTTTCCGAGAAGGTTCGCACGTAGAAGTCGATACCAGATCTTATTTCGAGAATCGAGTGTCGGAGTACCGAAGTAAAAGTGGGTACGGCATTTTCCCGGTTATAATAAGTAGAAGAAACCCGTAACGACGAACGTGCCGTGGAACGCAGGGCACATATCCTACAAGTGGGGCAGTAGCTCCAGATAGGTGAATAAGACCTTGATCGTAGAACAAGTTCCTCCAGGTGGAGTGTCATATTTTTTTTGAAGCCATTGAGAAAGGTGGTCGAAGAGGGCCCGACCGAAATTCCGACTCGGAGGCGCCTCCGAAAGAGGAGAGTACTTTTACTTCAAGCCGAGACGATGCATTCGCGAATGGGAGGCCTCCTCCCTGGTCCTGGCAGGGTCCAGTCTATATAAGAGTGCTCCATGTCGGTCGTTTGACCCAGAACTTTGCGAGCAGTGAAAGTGCACCTGACACGCGTCCTTTTTGTTGGAGACCCAATGGTGAACACAGATCCCTCTAGGACGTAATCGGGAGACAATGACGGACGACTTTCCATTGCGCCGCACTTTGTCGGTGCAATTTGCTGCTTTCTAGGCGAAAAGAGAAAGACCGAAAAACGCGATTCCCCGTAAACCGCGAGATTTCCTCGATCGAAAGTGGATGAGTAATAATTTTCCACATTTTCCACAGAGGATCCAAGTGGTGCTCCTTTGCTTCGGCGTGGCGCTGGCCGAGAAGAAGATCAACCTGGAGGACATCGAAAGGGACAACTTACGAGCCGAGAGCAAGTCCAAAGTGGAGGATGCACAATCCGAAGAGCGGTACCAGGAGAAACTGGAAGTGGCCCAGCATCGATACCAGCCTCTTCAGGGCCAGCTTCAGCAGAGCGATCAGGCCTCGACCTTTGCAGCTTCGCACCAGCCGCAACCCGTTAAGTACACGGTGGGTACCACTTTTACGAGCGTGTAACAGCCCGACCCCTCGTGATTGCACGTGCAGAGCTGGTCTATGACTTCGGGTTTCCTAATAAAAGAGCTCGCCACTAAAAAAGTGCATCTCTGCCCTCGTCCAGCCGCGATGCAGCCCGCGAAGACGCGCTTCCGGAACGCCCTCGACAGCTTGCAAAGTGCGTTCCCTCCTAGGATGCGTTAATTTATGGTAACCGATTTTTACGAGGCGATCGCACCTAGTAAATGCAACGAGGAACTCGCACTCGTTATTACGGAAGCTGCAACAGATGCACGGGATGACTGTAGGATTTCTAAAGCGAGCCTTTTCCTTCGCGCCTCCAAGTACGGGGTGGAGTACACGTTGCGGGGCACTTATGATTAATGGCTTTCGTTGTAGCTTCGATATCTCTTGATTAATACCGGCCGCGGTATATACGGAGGCAGGGGAAGTAAAATCGAGGTGAATTGCCTGGATTAATTGAGCTTTAAAAAATGGCCGCAAAAACCGCGGCTATTCCGCGGAGGCGCGCGATTCGATCGGGAAGGGTTAATCGATCGTCCATGCAAAAGCGATTCGACTCGCGAGCCACTCGCGGGGCGAATCGCAAAAACGGGATTATCCAGATCGGGAGATCGGCATTATCACGGTGGGTAATTAGCAGGTCCACCCGGAAGAGTACAGCGGGATAAAGTACTCGGCGAACGAGGTGGCGTACCAGCCGCAGAATTCCATCCTGCAGGCCGATCGGCAGAATCTGCAGCCCCTGCAGTATTTCGCCGATTACCAGCAGCAGGCTGAAATTGGGCAAAAAAGCGTCGCCCAGGGCGCTTATGAACCGCAGCAATTGCTCCTTCAACAACCGGAAGTCACGGTCGGCAACCAGATCCAAAGTACTCAGCAGAAAGTCGTAACCGAGAAGTACCTGAAGAGTCCCAACAAAGGTATAACACCTCTTCGGGTCTACCTTAATCCTGCAGAAAAACCGATCGTTGCAGTAAGAGGAAGTGGCTGCTCGGCGGAAAATTCGAAAGCGAGACTTCATCTCGGATGCATATCGATACGCGATTACGGAGATCATGGGGTTCGATAAATGGTATTGTTCCATTGTTCGGGGCTTTGGGATACTCGTGGAAATTCGCTGAACAGATTGATTCCGGAATTCTTTTAAACCCTGAATAGAGATGATGGTCTTGTCAATGCTGACTGGAAATGTTACCTGTTAGACACTTTGAACGTTAACATCCGCATATTAATTTTTTGGGGTCTGATTAGATGCCTGTAACCGAGGAGCTGCGTCAGGGTTTTATAATATTCATGGGATTTTATTGAAAGGTTAGATTTGGGAATTTATTTCGAAAAACTCTTTCAAATAGAGATGCCGTATACCAGCATCTGCTATTGTTGTATATAAGCTGCATTCTTGATCAGGTGCTTACCTCCAAGGAACTTTTAGAAGCATCGAAATATTCCTAGAAATTCACTGGGCCGTTTGGTTTTGGACAAAAAAATTCTTATTCTGTCAATTTTTATTCTAAACTTTGCTTTACGAGACATTTTCTTCGTTCAAATTCTGTTAATTCTTTTACGTCAGCTCCTATCTTGTCACCTGGCTATCGTTTGGGCCTTGATTAAATGTTCCACGTGAGCTTTGAAATATCCGCAAAAATCCATATTTTAGAATTTCTTTTGAAAAAGCATTTCAGGTATAATCTTTCTTTGGCCTGATGGAAAATTTTGATTTGTAGACACTCTGTACGTCAACATCCCGATGCATCAGCTGCTGTCCTATTACCCGGGTTTGAGTTTTGGTCAGGTGCCCTTAACCAAGGGACAGGTGCAACCCCTGTTGCACCGATTGGCAACGGAAGCTGCGCAGAAGATCGCGATCCCAATCTACAATCCAGGATTTAGCAACGCCCAGTTGTTCCCATCTTCCAGGGTGGCCTACCAAGAGGTCCAACAACCTCAGTACGTGACGTACGGGTCCAAGTACAACCAACAATCGCAATTGGCACTCACCTCTAAGGTACGAGTTCCGAAATAAGCGGGTCGGGTGATCGGGGTGCCACCGATTTAGGGGATTCGGCCAAACGTGAAATTCCCTAGATTGGAAACTTTACGATATCCCGAGGTTACGGCGCGATGCACAACTGGGACGCGGGGTCGTTGCTCCGGAGATTAAAATTGCGATCGAGGCAGTGACATAATAATACCGGTAGATATCGTGACGCAAGGACCTCTAGGAGCGATATTTCTCGGATTTGATTCCCAGGATCTGACGGATCCGAGAGAGAAATAGAAATTTTTCAAGGATTTCAGGGAATCCCCGAATGAGGGAATACTCTTGCTCCAGATTCTTAAGGCGATATGGAAGTGTGATATAGACGTACCGAAAAGTCAACATATTTATATAACTTTTCTCCAAACTGGGTGCACCGAATTATCGGAAAATTTAACACGTGATTATGGAGGTTCTAAGGAAGAACGCGCTGCCCGTGAAATTTGATTTTTCAAGAAAAAATATTTTTTTTTAGCTCTTGTCCGAGATAAGTAGAACATTTTTTTTCGATAAAAGAAATTTCATGAGCAGCGCGTTATTCTTTAGGGCCTCCACAATCACGTGTTAAAGTTTCAGATAATTCGGTGCACCCAATTTGGAGAAAAGTTTTATAAATGTTTTGACTTTTTGTTATGTATATATCACGCTTTCATATCACCTTAAGGGCTTCTGATAATGCCGAGACATTTTGTCGCATGGGTCTTGAGGTAAGATATCTCCCGGATTCGGGACAGAGATATGAATATTTCAAGGATTTTTGAGAATCCCTAGATGACCGGACTCCTTGGCTTTAGATCCTTGAGGATATATTGCTGTGATATAGCGACCTCGGAAAATAACGTAACGTAAGAATTTACGATTCCCAGGATCAGCTGCGTCCACAAGAGAGATATTAATTTATGACAAATTTTCGGGAAAATCTAGGTGGCCACATCCTTGGTCCCAGGTTCCTACCAGCTAATCCCGGTATATCGCGGACCAAGGACTCTAAAAAAAGTACCTAAGGTTTCCATTGACCGAGTAATCCACGAATGAGATAGGAATTTCTATCGAATTTCGATAAATCCTGGATGACCGATGCCCGGATTCCAAGTTCCTAGGAGCCTAATTCCTCCATTCCAATCTCCTGTCGCAAGGACTCTGAGAAGCGATATGTTTCTAAGGGTTCATTCCCAGGATCCAAGGATTCCATAAGAGAGATAATAGTTCCGAAGGAACATTTAAAAAAATGTGGCAATCCTTTGGTTCCAGGCTCCTAAAGGTTTGACGTATGCAGCGACCGAAGATGCGAGGTCCTTGGTGACGCCGGGGGCTTCCACGGTCCCCCTGGCACCTGCAGACCCTGCAGCTGCGGTTTACGTCCAGCAGGATCAGGTGTACCCCCAACAGAAGAAGTACTCCCATACCCAGGCCCTTATAGGGCAGTCTCGACCGCGGTACGAGCTGGTTTACAACCATCCGGGATTGCTCTATTTGCAAAGCCCGGCGTTCATCCAGGACAACTCTTTGGCGCACAACGGCCATCAACCGAGCCAATACAGCCAATACACCCAACCGCAACAGTTCTACCTCTCGCCTTCACTTCCCGACCAGGTGGCGAAAACTGCTTTGCCAGCGCCGGTCGTTTCGCAAAATTACGTCAAGGTACCTTGCTAACGGGCTTCGGTGGTGCCGTTTGCGTTACGCAAACCGCGCCGGCTAACCGAGCTTCTGGCTCGGAAAAAGAAACTCGCGGAAGAAAGGAAGGATTCCTTTCTCAGAAACGTCGTCGTTGCAGATCCCGGAAGAGCCGAGAACGAGTTTCTCACCGCCCCAGCTACCGGCCCAAAATTTCGACCCGGAGGACTCCCAACTGCTGACGGTCCCTGATGGGGGTGACCATCGTCAGTTCTCGAATGGTCATCAGCTCGACGGAGAGCCCAAATCGCTGCTGGACACGTACGTCCCGAGCCACGTCATCGCTGCTCAGGACTCCGCCAGGTAGACCTGGGAAGATTTTCCCGATTTTCCTCGGTTTTACCATTTCTTTTTTTTTCTTATTACGTTTCAAATTTAATACGTGTCGCTATCAGCAGAATGTCTGCAATTGTGGCCAAGTTTAAGAAACTTGGGAGAGTTTCCCACCAAATATATTGGGCTGGGGCATGAGTTCGTGGATTTTCTTTTCGGTTTCATTTGTTCGAACTAGTTTTCCTGGTTCGAAAAAACGCACGCACTTATGCACCAACGCTATATATAGGCGTGACACCCTGACCTAGTCATTATCTGTGATGTCTAGCCTGGCGCACTTTTCTGCGTTTTTCTACCTGTGAAATTCTCGTGTTCAAATTGTCGGTAACAATTCTCACGCCTATAATGTGGCTAAAAATCTTCATGTCTGCAATGGCAGATTAAGAAACTCGGTAGAGTTTCGCGCTCATATATATATGTAGGCGCGAAACCCTGACCTAGTCATCTGCGATGTTTAGATTGACGTATTTTTCTGCGTTTTTCTAGCTGGAAAATTCTCATGTTCACAATTTTCAGTGAACGTTCTCGTGTTCAAGTTGTCGGTAACAATTCTCACGCCCACAATGTGGCAAAAAATCCTCGTATCTACATACAATAGCATTGAAGATTAAGAAACTCGTTAGAGTTTCGCGCCAAATATACATGGGCGTGAAACACTGACCTAGTCATTATCTGCAATGTTCAGCCTGGCGCGTCAAATTGGGCAGAAAATGTTTCCTGAACTTCTTCAATGAGTAATGTCAACATTAACCAGGTCATCGAGATTGCATTATTTTTCTGGGTTTTTGAGTTTGAAATTCTTATATTCAAACTTTTCAGTGAACGTTCTCGTGTTCAAATTGTCGGTAACGATTCTTACGACCACAATGTTGCTGAAAATCCTCGTGTCTACAATGGCATTGAAGATTAAGAAACTCGGTAGAGTTTCGCGTCAAATATACATGGACGCGAAACACTGACCTAGCCATTGTTTGCGATGTTCAGCCTGGCGCGTCAAACTGAGCAGAAAATGTTGTTTCCTGAACTTTTTGAATGAGTAATGTCAACTTTAACCAGGTCATCGAGATTGCATTATTTTTCTGCGTTTTTGAGTTTGAAATTCTCATGTTCACAATTTTCAGTGAACGTTCTCCAAATTGTCGGTAACGATTCTCACGCCCACAATGTTGCTAAAGATCCTCATTTCAGGTACCGAGAGAGGCCGATAAAACTCGAGGGAGGATTTCTCCCATCCAAGGGAGCTTTTGGCCACACCTTTGAGAAAGTCAAGGCGGAACCCTAAAGATGGATCATTTCGACGCATCGAGTTGCGGAAAATAAAAAAAATGAGTCCGAGTTGGTTGCCCAATTCGCGGTAGAGATTGAAGCCTTGGACAGGACGAGGAGGATGACGAGCCGCGATTTTGGAAGGAAGTAACATCTCATCTAGTCTTTCATCGATGACCATGACACGGCATGCATAGTTTTGTCGCATCTACACGCACGCATATCTTTGCGCCCGTTCTCCATTCACCTTTTTTATACGCCTTTTTAAATAAAATCTTAGAAAACACCCGCCCCGGTCCTCTTTGTCAAAGTTTTTACGGTCGGCTCTGTCGAGTCGTTCCAGATCTCCAGCATCCAGAATTCCCTTCGAGACATCTTTACTTTCTCGCTCACCGTTATATGATAATTCCCGACCTTGTCAATTAACAAGTACCGTTCCCTACAAGGAGATACCTTCGGTTACTTTTTATATTTTTTTTTAAATTAACCATCCTTATAACAAATATATTTACCAATAACTTAGCCATTATCTTAAATCGATAATATCAAAATTGAATTGCCTGGCCAATTAAATTTGGTTAGTTTTAATCAAGAACAAGATGTTCTGATTTATTGGACATCTTGAATTAAAAACACCGAATTATTTAATTTCGGTTAGTTTTAATCAGGAAATTGTTGGTACCTATATTTGGGTGTTTTTTATTCATGATAGTATAGACTATTAGTTGTCAGAATCTTGAATTAAAGGCCCAAATATTTAATTCGATAATTAAATTTGAGTCATTTTAGTTCACATAATTGTTGACGTTCAATTAATTATTTATTGTACGCAATCAGGAGATCGTTAGCGTACTTACATCGGGTTCGTCTGGTAATGGAGGTTGATAGTCTCATCCAGAGAGTATCCATCACGGAACGGGTACCCATCCATTATCACCATATCCTTCCGCCCATCAATCACGCGTTTATGTCAGCTATCAACTTTTGGCTATAATTTCGTTGGCGCTAGCCATCCAGGTGATTAAGTTTATTAACCAGAGTGAACAGTATTTCCCTGATTATGCCCCCCGTAATTTCGTAACAGTAGGTTAGCGTGCATTGTTCCTTTTCAGAAATAGATTGCATAAAATCTCGGATGATAATACTCACGGTAACAGTAATACATAATATACGCCCAGTGCATATTTATATATTTTTATGCACCTTCGCAAATAAGAAAAAGTTTTAAATACTATGAGAAGCTTCCACCACGAAGTAATAGAAAAATAAGAAAAATGAAAAATTAATAATGCGATAAAAAGATTGGAACTTCAAGAAAATTGAGTTTAACGGGTTTCGATTTATATTGAAAAAGTTTTAAATATTTTCAGAAGTTTCCCCTAGTACTTAAAAGTGTACAACTGAAATTTAGGTGTGAGAAACTACAGGTATGTACTGCGCGTCACACAAATGCATTAATAATAGATAAACCCGAGAAACGAGAAAGCGGATTCTGGTCGTGCTTATCTCGGAGGCCATTTATCTGCTTCTGAAAACGAGGGCTATCACTAGTTACCCGGAATATCCGAATCAAGGTTCCGAGCACTTTTACCGGCTCCCATTTTCGGAGGTCATGCTTTAACACTATTTCTACCAAAGGTGTCAAAAGACACCTTTTAAAATTTTAACTTGAAATTATTTTCAAACTTTAATAATTTTCTCTGAATGAATGTTTTGAGTTTTCATATAATAATTGTTAAATTTATTTAGCGGTATCATTTTCCTCCAGCTCATCAAAACCTTTTGGTCGAAATAGGTATACACAAAATCGTGGTAGAAATAGTGTTAAGGGGCCTCCACAATGCGTGAAATGGCCCCGTTAAATATCTGTGAAATTTTCCTCGAGTTCTTCCGCAATAACAGTTATGTGGACTTTTCAATAGGTTTTTAAGGAATTAAAATACACCCAGACATTGCGAAACGTCACTAAAGTCTCTCTAACGAGGATCCACGTCCAATGATTGCCCAACGAATAGATTCACGCGCGATTTTCTTTTTCGGGGCCCAAACTCACGCCCGCCTGTTTCGTGCCATTAGAATCAATAATACCAATACTAATTTGCATCCTTAAATCCTTCCTTGACGCCTAAATCCCCCTGCGTGAAATATGGAGGAATTAAGCCTGGACGTCACCCGTGCAGAAATGAAAAAAAAAATGAAAATATGTAAAAATTTTAATGGAAAAGGATGAAGAGTCCATTGAGGACACCCATTGACCCATTACGTGCTTCCTGAATTACGGAGGTGAATTTGACTGGAATGGGAGGGATTGGAGTGTGTTAGGTATTAGGTAGTAGGTCGAAACTGAAAAGACATTCATTAGATGCCGAGGAGTCTAGGTAAGGTCGTCAATGGCGTAGAAATCCAGGTTTGGGGAGGTCGCCTTCGTGGCCGTGGAAAGGTAGAGGTCCCGAAGAGTCTCCTACGCTCTTGGCAGGTGTCTTCGCGTATCGAACAAGTCGATGGCACTCGACTTGCCGAAGAGAAACTATAATATCTTGTCCTTCTCGCTCAGGAGCGAGGGCATATAAGGTGGGATGCTGCGGTCCCGGCTTCATCAGTACCAAACACACACGATCCGTCTTCCAAGCCAGCAGGTTTAAGGTCGGCCGAGATGAAGCTCGCCTGGATATACGTGAGTAAACGCTCGTGAAAGTTTTCCCAAAGCCCATTTCCACGTATGAAAAATCCCCGCGAGGTTTATCCTGCCCTCCCGAATTTTAATTTCCAAAAAAAGTCGGAGGAAGGTCGTTAGAATTTCCTTTGCAGGGTATTCAGGCAGGTTCCTTTCTCGATTTCTTGGGGACTCTCTAGACAAAATGTGTTCCCGAGATAGGGAAGAGTCCTTTTCCTCCTACCCGTAAATCGAGGGGGTTAAAAGTGGACCGAATTAAATAATCGAGAGCGTCCCTCAAGAGGACGAGGAAGGAAATCGATGGCGCGAGTCGTGACGTGGAGTTACGTGGGAAATTCCTGAGGTGGAACGATCGCACGATCGGCCGATGTGGATAATTGCGGACACGAGTGCGGCTAATTACAGTTGCACGCCATCGAGCGGCGCGATCTTCGCTCTGCCATTTCATCGCGAAAATCGGGAAAATTATCGAGATTCTTCGCCTGGGGCGGACGTAATCCGCTTATCGAATTATTTTGCGATAACCACCGCGGGAGTAATTGACGTTACGGATACCGAATCCCTGCTCGGGAGGAATTACTCCCGCGGAGTAATTAATTCCACCTCTGGGACCTGCCGGATCGGATATTAAACGGATATGTATTTGACGCGAGACTCGATATCCACGTTCCAGCTCGAGCGTCCCATTAAGTGGGATTTTCGCAACGATCGAGCCATCAAAGTCCACTTGGACTTAATTCGGGATCCTTTTTTCCCCGTCACGGCGAATTAATGCCCCGTCCCGTCGAGTAGGCTTTTCGACAGGACAATCGCTCGGCGGAATCGGCGGCCATTAATCGCGGAGAAAGCGTTTCCGATTTTCCCGCGTGCGTCGCCAGAGACTTCGACGTCCACGGCAGATGCTCCCGGCTCTCGAGTCTCCAGTGAAAGTCTCGCCACGTCCGAGGCCTCTTTTTCGAGCCGATGGTCCCCCAGGAATTTCGATTGGATTAGCTAATCCCGTATTTATCCGCGCGTTTTGCGCGATCAGCTGAGCGCCGCCACGCGCTATTACGTGAACTCGCTCGAGCGGATAAGCAATCCGATCCTATTTCCACGAGGCTTTCTTCGGCCTCCGAAAATCGTTTCCTAGGAGAGCCTCGAGTCAATGGATTCTTTTTTCCCGCCCATAATTTCTCAATTTCCCTCCGGCATTTCTTTTACGCACGCTCGTCCACCCGGAACCCACGAGTCGATCTATCGATCGGAAACGGAAGCCGGGATCGAAACCGCCGGCGATCGGCGCCACTTTCTGGCCCCCTCGTCTGGCTTTGCCGAGGCGTATCTTCTGCGAAAGAAAGTGGTGAAAATGGGACTGCAGAAGAGGAAACCCGGTCCGACCGGATCGGCTGACCTCCGGCTGCTTTTACTCCGATAGAGATACTCGACTTCCTTTTGCCCGATTGTCCTTTTGCTCTCCGAACGATCGCCCCGCGAACAATGGGTCCGACTACGTCATGGCGGCGCGTCATGCTAATGATCTCATTTCCGCGACGACTCTCCTTCGTTATGTCGAACAATGGCCGATTGCCTTCCGAGGGACGTTTCCGAAGGCTTCGTGAAGGTGTTCTTTGAAGTGCACGTCCTCACCAATCCGGGTAATTGGACCCGTCCACTTTCCTGGATGCGTCAAATTGAGACGAACCTCAACTAATACATTTTAGGACTATACAAGACGACTATTACTCATTTTACTAGCTTCTTTTAATATACTTGCTGGCTCATTTTTGTGTATTCGCTAGTTCACTTTGTTACCAATTAATGTATTATTACGTTTCGTGGTTAATTATACTTTCGAATCTGCTACAACAAAAATTGTATTTCGACGATGGGTTTTTTTGAACCTATAAAATTTGTGGGGATATGAGATGTTTTGAAAACCGAAAAAAAAAATGTCTACCGAAGAATCTTTCGTCTCCGGAGAAAGAAATCGAGAGAACTGGAGTTCCCGGGGAGAGGAATCGCGGAGAAAGTGAGGCTGCTACTTTTCCAATGACTGTGCTTCGAGATTTACGACCACGAGGAGAGCCTGATCGGCGCGTGCGCACTTCGTGGTCTGATGCAAAATTTGTTCCGCAGGTCATTTCCGCTCTGCTGATCCTGGCGACCTGCGAGTCGGACGAGGAGAAGCCGAAGGATGCGTCGAGAAGCGAAGACAAGGTCGAAGGCACGAAGGATCCTCCGAAGGTGAACGACACCACCAACACGGACAAGACTGAAGAAATCGACCCCGAGGAAGGACCACTGCCCATCTTGCCTCCAATAATTCTCCTGGACTTTATAAACGGCTCGGACGCCTCAGGGGATGAGAAGTCAAAGAGGACCGTGAACGGCAACGTTGGATATGGGTTCGAGAGGAACAACTTGTTCTCCGGGAAGTACAACTACTATTTCCCAGCAGGGAAGACCGGGACCACGGTCAGTATCGAGGAATCCATCAGTCCATTTCAGCCAAAAACCATCATTGAGTCCGTCAAGCCCATTACCGAAAGACCCCAAGAGGCTACGACCAGCCCCTACGCCGGAACTCTGCGTCAGGATCCTCTTCGAGGTGGCTCCGGATCTTCGAATCAGCCGCAAGCCTTGAAGCTGCAGTACCAAGACAGTCCGCTTGTGTTTGGACAAAGAACCAAGCTTCAAAAGACCACGCCGACCCCATTTGGAGCGTTTCAAGGGGGATTTTCGACCACGAAGCCTGCGTTCCAGAGCTACACCACGCCGAGGACTGTTTTCAAAGGGAACTCTTATTCTTCTGGGTTGGGCCAGGGCGCATACACCACGGCGAGGCCACTCTACGAGGAGTTCCAAAGTTCCAGGCCTAGTTATTCTGGTCCCAGTGCGGGTTCCTATGACTCTGGGATCAATGCGGAAGGATACAGCACTCCTAGGCCCCATTTTGGGGGACCCACCACCCTCAGACCGGAAGTCCTGGGTTCGGCTTACTCTCCAGGGTCGCCGATTCAATCTTTTGGAAACCTTCCAAGGTACACATACGAGAACGGAGTGAAGTACGAGCACAAGATCGTGTGGAAGTATCCTGACGGGAAGATCTCCGATTTGCCGCCCGTCTCGTACTCCAACACCTACTCCCAGTTCCCAGCAGCCACGAAGACGAATCACGCAGGTTATCAGGGTCAGGGCCAGACATCAGGGTTCCAAAATGTCCCGAATTCCCAATATTCTTCCGAGAGCTTGGGGAACATCTATTCCCAGAGGCCGGCTCAGTTTCCCGACGACCAGAACTCAAACCACCAACAGCAGAGTCAATTCGTGTCCTCGGCCTCTTCTGGGGCGTCTTCGGCATCGGCTGTTGATGATTACGACGCCGCCTCCAGGCAGCGTCTTTACGAGATGTACCAGTCGAGGTTCCCTCAGAGGTCCAAGCCATTTAATGCTCACGTTGGATATTCAACACCCTCTTCAGGATACAGGACGTCCGTTCAGCAGGACTCGAAGAACTCGCAATTCGGACTCGGTTATGAAGAGGAAAAGCCCCCCTCTAAGTACGCCGTAGACAGTCCTGATCCTGAATACACTTTCCCTGGAGATGGGTCCATGAAGAGTACCACCTCGAGCTCCGGCTTGTACACACCAAGTGGGCAACTGTCACCAACTGTCCTGTCGAAGTATTCCCCGCAAGTGCAGCGGTATCTGAGTAAAGTGTTCCCCGGAAATGGGAGTTCCTTTAAGCACAGTCAGGACAGTACCGACTCGGCGTCGCTTTCCAACCTTCAGTACTCGAACCTGCTGAACTACAACCCTTCTATTTCTCAGTACATAAGAGACCCGTCGTCGATCCTGAACGCCCAACCCACGTTCATCCAGGCCGGGAACTCGCTGATTCCGGTGATCATCCTCAGGGTCGACGGCGTGGCTCCAGTCCACCAAAAGCCAACACCCAACATCAACCTAAAGGCTCTTCTGCAACAGTACCTCTCTCAGTACGCCAACAACGTGAACGAGTTCTCCCAGGGTACGAACTATGAATTCGGTGACAAGGCTCCTCAGAGTCCTCTTTATGAACTGACCCAGCTGACTCAGGGTCTGAAGCAGTATTCCCGGAACCAGAACTTCGCCAGTAGCTTTGCCCAGAAGTTCGCCCAGAATATCGCTGGGAATTCTCCAGAGTACGAAGATGGCTTCCAGCCGGTTACCTCGAGTTACACTACCATGAAGAAACCCGAAGAGAAGCAATATCAGGGGCTGAAACGCATGAAGATCAAGAGCGTCCAGATCGTGGAAGACCCCAGGTTCACGGGCTTCAAAGGAAGAACCTAAATCCCTTGGTAGACCTTGAGGAACATCTTCTTCGACATCTAACGTCTCCTTAGGAAGGACTCATTCCGACTCTAGATCGAGATGCGATCGCAGTTCTGTTGGAAAAAGGCGTAATCGTGGAACTTTTCCAATCTTCGAGGGAGTCGGAATTCGTAGGGTTAGGTAAAATATGAAGTAGCATGTAAGACTGGGATTGTGCAATACAACGCTGATGATAGTAGTAAGTCCGGCCATTGGCTCATTCCAGCACGAGACCAGCTGAGCTGTCATAATTTTCCAGCTCATCATGTCTATTAGATAATTCCTACAAGCATTAATAGTCGCTTTCGACTGTCGAGTGGGTGTCGAAAATCCCTGATTAGTGTAGATATAAATTTACCTACTTTTGAAATTAGGGTCCCGTGCCTGATTCGTTGCGGGCAGTTACTACTTCGACTACTACTTAGGTGTCGCAAAGAGCCGGCGTGAAAAGTGTACCTTGATAGAGCATAAGACGTACCTTTAGTAAGCGCAGAATTGTACCTGAATCGCTGTCGACTAAAATAAAGGAAAGTGGAAAAAAGTAGACGGGTGGAAAATCCAGAAAATTGTCGCGAATTTCCTTCGGACGTTCTCCGAGGCGACCGATCGACGAGGAACGTGTCCGCCGGCAATTAGGGATAATTGCTCGGTGAATAAAAGTTTAAAAGAGGTGAAGCGAAGTTAATTCCACGTTTTCACGAGGGGAGCATCGAGGCGATATCTCGAAATCTCGTCGAGGCAATTAGGCACGCGATATTCGAGCAAAGCAGTGCTCACGCGCTACAAAGCGGGCTCGGAACGTCCTGAACCACTGTAAGTCGGCGAACACCGATACAAACCTTCCCTCCACAGGTGAGTCTAGCTCGCCAAGGAGCAGCGTGTGCATCGAGCATAATGCGTGCGTTCTAGAGCGCATAAAACCACACCTGGAGAAGTAAAGACCGCTGCATCGCCCCCGTCTCAGAAAATGGACGAACGCAGCAGAACTCCCCTCGAGAAAAATCAAATAAAAATACCACGTATCTCTGTCCTTCAGGTAAATCGATAAAAGCGTAGGTGGACCTTACGATGGATTTCAGGTGATTCGTCGTCATGATGCGCTTGTAGGGATCCCTGAAAAATGGACGAATGCAGCAGAACTCATCCCGAGAAAAATCAAATAAAAATACCCTGACATGTTCTCCATCTACCTCTGCCATTCAGGTAAATCGGTAAAAGCGCAGGTGAACATCATGACGGATTTCAGGTGATTCATCGCCGCCATGCGCCTCCACTTGCAGGAGTTACTCCTAGGAGACGCTCGTAGGAGTCCTATTTAGGAGGGAAAAAAAATCGGAAATCCCGTGCTTGAATTTTTTTCTGCTTCTAAAGAGAATCCTTGGGGTCTTAAGGGGGTGGTCATTTTGTGCCGGTGTTCTTTATTAGTTCTTTTCATTTATCTTTTAAGGTGATGACGCGTTTTCCGCCGATCGCCGTTCACGTAGAGGATGGACAAGACTTTTCCAGGCGCGGTCGCGTGTCTCGAATGAAAGTATCCCCGCCCCCGTGGTCTACGATAATATTTAGAACGATATTTTTCACTTGGTTACCGGAGTGTATAAAGAAAATCGCGTATCTAGTGTGCGGCTCAGTACTCGCATGGAGGCTCATCTCGCAGGACCGCCTGGCAGAGACCCGATAGCCACGAGTTGCGACAAATGTGCACGAGGGATTTACTGACATAAGTTCGAGCCTCAAGGGATGGCCGGGAAGATGATACGTTATCATGTGAGTACTCCGTTCATAGCCAGTGCGGATAAAGAAGTGCCCCAAAAAGATCCCTCAAAATCCGTAAAATTCCGGCCAAGCCAGTGGAATTAATTTTTCGAGGTATTATTTCCAGCGGTCATTTATCATCTGGACCATGATCTCGAAATTGCCCCCGAATCGCTCCCCTCATGCAGTCTGTAGCTGCATAATTTAAAATATTTAAAATGTACGGTGAATTTAATAAAATAAAATTAATTCCAAAACCATTTCACGAGGGTTGATCTCGTGAAGGGATTTATGTGCGCATAGTTAAAGAAATGGAACATGGAGCACCGACTTCGTTCATTGATCGCTGCGCATGAATGGGGAAGAAAAAAATTGCAGTCGGAGTGGAAATGCATTCCCGATCGAGTGCACGCTTCGATAATATCGATACCCGGAGTTTGGCGTGAAAGTTTACGAGGATCTGCTTGCTCGCACATCCAGACCTCGTTTCGCTAAACGTGCGCATTTCGTTACCTTTCTATTCGCCTAATCGCCTTTTCTTATCGAGTTGTCCTTTAACGAAAAAATGACACTTCCTCCCGGAGGAATTTTAAAATACCGCAAGGAATTCTTCTTTCGTTCCCAGCCCTCTCTTCTCGCTGATAGCTTATCTCCTCGCGAAAAGTAAATCCACCCCTCCCGGCGTCGTTTTCTCTTTTAGGTAAACTCATTAGTACGCTCCAGTTCTTCGGCATCCTGAATGATATTCTCCACTTTCTGTTTCGAGGTTGTCCTCCTTCCATCAAGGTTGGCTCCAGGAATGGGCGTCTCCCGTTCTCGGAATTAATTCGCGGTTTCGAATTTTTTCCATCTTCTCCAAGATTGCACCAGGAAATCCCATCTCAGCTTTCCCGCTTTCTGTTTCAAGGTTGTCCTCCTGATCCTGAGCTGGTCTCTTGCGAAGGTTGCCCCTGAAAAGGACCAAAATGCGGACTTCGATCAGCTCGCAACGGCCTCGGAGATCATCTCCACGACGACGAACAAACCTGAAGAGCTACAACGGCCGGATGTTGGGACAAAGCTCGGCAACAAACATCAGCATCCCGGGGTTACTACTGTGCGATACGAGAACTCCAATGGATTCATCCCCATGATCCCCTTGGACACCCAGCCCAACAGAGTTCCCAAAGAAGCAGTTGTAGACCCGAGCAACATCGGTTCTTCAAGAACAAACGGAGAAAAGTCGGGTGTAGAAATCGCGGAGGATCCTGCCTACTCCACCGAGGCGAGGATATTCCTCAGCCTCACCCAACCAGGGCAGAACAGGAGGTCCTTTAACCCCCAGAATGACCAGAGCCAGTTTGAGTTGTTGAAGGTAAACAACGACACCCCAGCAGTAGCCAATTATCGAGAGTTTTATGAAGCTGTTAAGAACCAGAGAAACGGACAGTCGGCTTCTCCAGGGAGGCAATTCGCATCAGAGGAGGATCCAAGAACGAAAGCCTCTTCGGGATCTAAAGCCTTGGATCCCTATACATCTAGTTACAGAGACAGCTTTCATCGCGGTACCGTGGACTCGCACAGTAGGTACCAGAACTATGCGACAACCCTCGGAAGAAACCAGCAAAAAGCTTCGAGTCAACGGGAGAAAGTGCAGCCTGATTACCGTCGAAATGAAAAGAGTAATTATGGGTTCCAGGGGGAGAGCCAATTTCGCCAGGAAGTCGCAGAATCGGTGAGCTCTGATGCGAAGAGTGCAAATAGTGGTCTGGGGATGTATGATGGACGAAACAGGGACTCTTCCCTGGGGAGGACCGAGCAGGTGTTCTCCAACTCAAAGACCATGCCCAACCCCAAGGAGTACAACCTGAACTTCGGTCACTCGACAATGAAGACCTCGACACCGGCAACCTACTCCAGTAGGTACCAAGACACATCCCGGAGTACTACGAAGAGTCCCTTGAAGAGCTCCCACAGCCAGCTGCAGTATCGCTTCAGCAACGACGAGGTCTACGCCGGGGAGGACCCCAACCGTAACTTCGATCGCAGCGAGGAATTCTCTGACGAAGACGACTACTACGAAGTCACCGAGAGACCCCGAAGGACCCAGAAGTCCAGGAGGAAGCCGTACAACTCCAGGAGGCCATCAAAGGAACATCGGAACACCATGGATGAGGGAGCAGATCCAGAAGAGAGCCGAACTCGGCACAGCGTGGTGCGCCCTAAGCTGAATAGACACAGGTCGAAGTCGAATTCTTGGTATGAGGATGATCGCTACCAGATCCGGGATGAAAGTGCCGAAGAACAGCGGGCGTATGAGTCTAGGAACCATGGGGGATCTGATGTGAGACCATCGAAATCTCACGGGGGAAGGTCCCGCAAGCAGAACACGTGGACCCAGCTGACTCCGAATCTGGAAATCTCGCACTCCAGCGGCATCGAGATCAATCCTCGGCAGAAATCTAAGATGGTGGTGCCTGTTAAGGTGAACCTAGTGCCCATGACTCACTTCGACCATACCACGGCCTTGGGGAACAGTCAAGGATTCGACGCGTCCAATGCCATTCTGCAGAATATCGTACCAGGGACTCCTCTGGTCAGCACTCCGAATCCAGTTCTTAGTACGAGTCCGTCGTTGCTGGGCCAGGGTTACGGGATGCAAAATGGTCAGAAGTCCAGCCTCTCAGGCCAAAATTTCGGATTCGTCACTCCAGTGCCTGACGTGATCGTGGGCCAGAACAGTTTTCAAACTCCGGTCCAGACTCTGCTCATGACCCCGACCAGTGATCGCGGCAAAATAGTGGATGGGTTCAGGAACTCGTACATGTCCAGCACGATGACTCCTCTGTTTACCGTGACTTCCAGCATCCCCATGCAAACCCTGCACAGCACCGTCGCACCACAGGCAATGTACCCCACCAGTCAGAGTCTGAATCCTAGTCTGCAGCATCTACGAGTGAACCAGATTCAGCCTAATCATGGACTGGTAATGACTCCGGCGACGCAGACTATCGCCACAAATCTTCAGGTTCCTCTTCAGGGGGAATCCACGTACCATATCCAAGTCAATCCCAATGGCCTGCACGGTCAGAATCCGGTTCAAAACTCGCCAAACATCCAGACTACCCATGGAATTCAGATGGTCCCCTCGACATTTGGGCAAACTGGGTTGAACTTTTTCTCTACTAACCCAAACTACAAGAAGAACGTCCTGCCGGTCCAATTCATTCATACTTTCAGGGAGGTTGCAAGTAAGGTCCAGAATGGTCAGGGTGGGGCGACGACACTGCCCAACATCAGTCCCAACGGGTTCACTGTCCACAATAGAGACCAGAACCAGCAGATCCTGAAAGCTGCCAACGAGATTTTTGAGAATACTCTCAAGCAACTTCAGCAGCTGCACAGGAATCAGGCCAAAGGGAACAAGTACGGGACCCAGACTGTGGGAGTAGTTGACAATACTGGAAGCAATTCCAATATTAACCCGGTGAACACCGTTTCGTACCCGGCAAATGTGATGGGAAAGGCGCAGCTGCCCATAGTTGGGACCAGTCAGGTGGAGATTCTGAACCCTAACATCAAGCCTAGTCCGTTGGACCCTTACATAATGAACAACTTGCCGGTGAGGAATTATCCTGCTGTGGTAACTACTTCGATTCCTATTTTCGGCACCTCCAACTACGCTACGGTCAGACCTATCGTCACCAGCACTGGAGACCCTGTCAATGTCCAGGGCTACGTAGACTCCTTGACGGAGATCGGGTCCAGAGGCAATTCGGTAAAGCTGGAGATCAAGCCTACTGGTCAGAGTCAAGAACGCGTACCATACAACCCCATCGAGTTCGTTCCGAACCTGGACGTGATCAGGACCCAGAAGTTCCTGAACAGTAAGTTACCCCAGAACGAACCAGTCATGCAGGGTCTGAGTCTGGTCCCTGCGATGCCGGGAGGTAGCTTCTTCAAGAGCTCCTCAAGCGTTCAGAACGAAGTCTCGACGAAGCCGAAGCTGAACTCAGACCTGGAGAAGTTTGCCGAAGAGATGTTCAAGGAGTCCCTGAAGACCATCTACAACTCCCACAAGTGGAACAACGATCACAGGCCGATCTCGGACCTGAACGTCTCTGAGACCATGGATCTGCACAGGTTGAAGGACTCGCTGCAGAACTTGAAGGCCGCCTTCCCGGACCTGAAGACCGAGGACATCCTGGAGGCGCATTTTTCCGAAAACAAGCCGAGATCTGCGAAGAAACCGGAATCGACGATCACGCCGACCACTTCGGCGAGTACTGACCTAGGTCATTCCCATCATGGCAGGCCAGTTCACGGTCACTCCCGACCCGCGAATTACGTCTCCATAGCTTACGGCTCTGGTGGAGAGTTCAGGAAAGGGAAGCATCCGAGGGATTTCCTGACACCCCCGAAGTTCCATTCCTTTGTTTCCAAGAGTCCCTTCCACGAGAAGCCGATCAAGAATAGGCCCGGCCATGGTCCTCCGAGGTACAAGTCCCATTCCAGACCTGGTGGCATTGGAAAAATAGGCGGCCCTGAATCAGCGGCAAGCAATACCGAGTTCCACGTAGAAGGCGCGAGATTCGAGGCTCTTCAGGGTGCGCCGCAATTCGAGAGGGACCAATCTTCGGAGTTTAAGAAGAGACCGAGTTTTGGCGAGCCACCGAGCTTCACCACGTCGTTTCCCACATCTAACCCCTTGAAGACTGGTTCCAATGAGAATGGGTCCTCCAAGGAGGGTCTGGACCTCAACCACCCCAGGACCCACAACCTCTTCGGGCTGCTGATGAAGAACAAGCAGCTTCCCCCAGGGAGTTCTCAGAGCCTCTTCCGGGACAGGGATGAAATCGACCAGTTCTTTGAAAACGAGAAGAAGCGACTGGACCAGCAGTTCTACGACGAAACCCTGAGGAACTTCCAGCAGAGAGGCGACTTCCCCTCCACCCCGAAAACTGGTGTCAGGCAGGACCGGAACCTCTCGCGTCCCAGTGCTACCTAGAAGTCAGGGTTAATGTTGGTCGGCAGGAAATCTTGAAACCTCAGAAAATCTCCGTGGATCTCGGAGGTACGTGCTTTCGGGGCCAACGCCCCAGAAAATTCAATCCCCACCGGGAGAGGAGTACTTTGTCTTCATGGTCGACGTCTTTACGTAAGCTTGAGTGTTCCTCCACTGGTGGAGCTTCTCCCCAAGACAACGGCAAGAATATCGTCTGCGAGCAATGATTGCTTAGCTGTAAATAATCGATTCCGCAGGCCAATTATTTTTATGCAAAATCGCCCCTGCGAGAAACCGATGCACCGTCAATTCCTTGAGCTTCCTTGTACAACGAGCGAGCCTTCGGCTTTCTCCGCGGAGATCTTGAGGAGTTCGCCTGGCCTTGAAATGATCTCCTGAAGGCTCAAGGCTACGAGGAAAAGGAGCTGCCAATCCAGGACTTGCGATCGAAGTTACGAGGCATTGCATTATCCAAATAAGAGCGTTACTTTCGACTCACGGAATTCTTGTCAGCACCCGTATCTGTAAATAATGGTATTCTAGAAATATATATTTTTTAATTTATCTCCACAATAATGGAGACGTCCTCCCCCGTGTTTGCCACGGCTCTTCTCCCCTGATTTCGCGTTAACTATTTTTTTTTCCAGCTGAATTAAATTTCGGTCATCGCCGTCCGAATTTTTGTCTTTTGTGAATAGGGTGATTTTTTCTTTTTATCAATCCTTGAATAAAAAGCGAGTCCTTTTCTCCTCGATCCCATTTCTTGTCCCTGGGTCGGCTGTCAGTCCGGCAAAATGCCAAACTGCCAAACATTCGCGTTGTCCAGCTGATACAGGACAACCGCTCCGGGTGAGTCGTTGTGCAAAGTGTGGCAAAGTTAGCGAGCCGATTTTCTCCGTCGGGTGAGTTTTGCAAGAGTCGGGAATTAAAGTGACACTTTTAGTTTAGTCGCTTTGGTGAGCAGAGCTCGCCTGGCGTTTCTCTTTCCCGCGGTGCATGTACCTCGAGGGAGTAAAAAGTGCAATTGCGTAATGCGCCCGAGTCTTCGCCGGGAAGACTAAAGAAGGCACGAGGCAAAGGGAGCTCTGCAACTTTCCACCCGGAGCTATTCAAAATTAGGAGAGTTTTCGGGAAATTTCGACCCCTAAAATAAGGATCTTTGATACATATATATAATTAATCTGAGTGGGATACATCTCTTGGTAGAATTTCAATTTCATTTTTATTTCAAGGAAGCTCTGCAACTTTCCTCCCGGAGCTATTCAAAATTAGAGGAGTTTTCAGAAAATTTCGATCCTTAAAATGAGGATCTCTAAAACATACATATAATTCATCTGAGCATGATGATCTTTTGGTAGAGTTTTAATTTCATTTTTATTTCAAGGAAGCTCTGCAACTTTCCTCCCGGAGCTATTCAAAATTAGAGGAGTTTTCAGAAAATTTCGATCCTTAAAATGAGGATCTCTAAAACATACATATAATTCATCTGAGCATGATGATCTCTTGGTAAAATTTTTATTTCATTTTTATTTCAAGGAAGCTCTGCAACGGAGCTATTCAAAATTAGAGGAGTTTTCAGAAAATTTCGATCCTTAAAATGAGGATCTTCAAAACATGCATATAATTCATTTGGGATGCCTAACATGGTAAAATTTTAATTTCACAATTCTCTCTTCAGTCCTTTGAAGTTCCTTTTTTGGACATTTCCCTTCCTTGAATTGAAAATTCAAATTCAAACAATAGGAATTATTAGGAAGAAAAATCGGCCAGGTACGTTAGAAATGAAACATCTGACTTGAAGATTGTATTTCTTATCCATTGTTATCGTTTCACTGTAAATATGAATAATTAACTGAAAGAATAACTCAGAAAAACTGACGAAAACGTTTAGATAAATTGTATTGATACGAAGCCACCAAGACGAATGTGGCTATTAATTTATTGTGAAAAAGGTATCTTACTATCCTTTTTATAACTTACATACGCTACCATAAGAAGTTGTACTTAAAAAGATACATTAGAAACTATTAGGAAAAAAATGATCTTCATTTGAGCCTCGGATGAAGGAGCGCCGCCATGAGCACTCATCAGGCGTCCATTGATTTCTATCGGGCAAAAACTGAACTCCAAGCAAAGAGAGCTACACCTGTTCCCTCGGCAACTAATAATACTCATTACCGGAATGTCCCTTACCGTCTCCAGCGGAGTGTGAAACCGACGAGGCTCGCTTTAGCGCGATATTTGTCGAGCATTCTGCGCACTCGAGCGCGGAATGTGTTCGCATTTCTTCGAGCGGATTTCCGAGACATGTCGGATCTATTTGTCGAAGGTGAAGGTGAAATCGGGTCCGACGAAGGATTTCCAAGTAAAACGGCGGGCGATCTTCTTGCCGGCGAGATATTTATCAATGATCGAGTCACGATTCACCGATCGGTTCATTCAGCCTCCTTGCTGGACCGAGATTCATCCGCAGCTGCGTGAGAAATGGGAATAAAAATCCGCATTGCGTCTCGGCATAAAGAAGAGCCTCGATGGGGTGAAAGTGCTGATTGGTTAGATTTTACGAGCAACGCTTTTTTCATACACCGTGGCACTCGCCGGAGGACGAGCAATTCTGCTGGAACAACTTCCAGTCGCCGTGCCAGGAGACGCTCAGCACGGCGAGCACCTTGAAAACCGTGCAGAAAGCCGGCTCGGTTCTTCGTTTTTCTGAAAAGGAGCAAAACACCGCCGCAGATCGGACACGGTTTTCACAGGGATCCTCGGAAAGAATCGGTCTATCGGAACCGGGCCCTGAAAGCGAATTTGCGAGGCAGAAAAATTCCCTCTTTCTCTCCCGAAGAAATCCACTTTGGAATTCCTCGGCCACCTCGAGTGGGGGATTATTTCTGAGGAATCGGCTCCCCCCAGGTGGGTCTTTTCCGTGTCTGGGGATGTAGACGCTGATTCTCTACAAAATCACGCCCCGGATTTTTCTCCCACGTCGCAAGAACGGAGAAATTGTTAACAACTTGGAAAAGAAGGTTGTCGTACTCACCTCGAACTCGCACGTCGCACGCCGGGCGTGCAATGCTTCTGTAATTATCGCCGTTTCTTCCAATCGCGATCGAGAAAAATGATTTTGATATGGGGACTGCGTTGCCGATCAGGAAATAGGCCATTGTTCCTCCACTCAGTGTCGCGGGAAAATGTGATCCAGGATTTTTGCCTCGATTTCTTGCAGCATCCGCTGCCGAGGAAAAACGCTGACACCTAAGTGAGGAAGGAGACAAATTTGTAAATTATTTTGCAAGACTAATGCAATTGCAAAGTCTCCGCGGTATTTACGAATTTCATTTAAATTTCCCAACTGCTCCGCTTATTTTGTTTCAAAAATTGTTACTCCACTTTAGCATCACCCTTCCAGGATCCTGACTTACCTAGTCATTCCTAAATCACTCATAGCAACGGAGTAATATTTATTTACCCTCTTCAAGATTTATAATTATTAGTGGGTAGTCTAACACTGAAATATATCTTTCTGCATTTAAAAATATTCCCTAATTAATTTGCAGTATTTATATGTCTTCTGTAATTTCTACTCCAGTTCAGTATTACTCTTCCAGCATCCTAACCTAGCTAGTCACTTCTGAATCACTCATAGAGACGATATAATATTTATTTACCCTCTTCAGGATTTATAATTATTACTGGGTAGTCTAACACTGAAATGATATCTTTCCGGAATTGAAAATATTACGGGACATTAAATCATCGAGGGAGTTTATGGACCCTAGTGCCATTATCCGGTGCATCCATGGGTGGAGGATCCAAGGAGGGAGCTGGATCGCGATCGATCGAGATTTCCGCCGGACTCCGATCGAGCATTGTGTCAGCGGAACAAAATCCCGAGTTTGAAATAAAATACCAGCGTTACATAGGTATTACTAGGTCGATTGGAACGTCTCGGTTGGACTCTCTCGGCTCGTGCATCTAGCAGCTCCTTCTTCACGGCTGAACGAGTCGTCCTCAGGGCGGAGTAAGAAGGCAGGCATTTGACGTGCCGACCAGCCATCGGCGAGAGGCGAAGAGATTTAACTCGGTTTTTCTCCTGGCCGAGTCTTTTTGCCGCTTTTAGAAAAGTGTGATCCGTTCCGTTGTCCCGCATCAGTTGCCTCGGAATATAAAGGACCGCGGAATATCCGCGGCAGGCAGTCAAGAGCGATCTTTGGTGTCTTTCTGGCGGACCGGATTGGTACCATGTTGGTACGTTCAAGGAAGGAAAGGTCCTTCGACCCCCTGTAATGAGACCGACCTCGAGACGCGTCTCCTACGAGGGCTTCCGTGGTCCTAGTGCGGCTCCGATAACCTTATCACCGAGGAAGTTACCTTGCGGGTCTCATCGGTTATCGTGGATCTTCCGGTCTTCCGAGGATCTGGGGCGAGTTCCCTCGAGCAGGATCCTCCGTGGCTGAAACGTCGATTGCGTGACAAATTGCAGTGATTACGGTCGCGGAGGGGGCAGAATTGCCGGTTGATGGATCCGACCGGCAGCTAATGTGAAAATCATTCGTGATCGGCTGACTGGACCTGAAGTGCCCACAAAACTGCCCTAATTCTTTCTAGATCGCCGACATAGTGCCGGTTTTCGAAAATTTATTATACGTTCTTTTTAAATCAGGATATCAGAGAAGGATTAACGTTGTTGGCTAGGGCTCGAGTCTCGGAGGAGGGGGATTTTTATTTCTTTCTCTTTGTTCTTTACAGAACTTTGTACTTCATGTAAAATACCAAGATAGGGGATAGGAAAGTGTAAAGTTCTGTCAGAGAAAAAAAAATAGTAGCGGGTCTGTCGGGCTATGCAGGATTATTTTAATACTTAATCTGGTGTATTGCAGATTCGCTGCCTCTGTCTAACACTCGCGACATCGACGCTGGGCTTCTCATCGTTTCCAGGGGCGCCGACGACGTACTCACCATTGAGGCCATCCCTGGACAAGACCAAACGCGGTGTCATTGAAATTGGTCCAAGGACCAGTTCCTGGGCCAGTTATGGGTCGTCTCCAAAATCCGGTCCGGAGTATTCGTCCTCTCTAGCCCAGGACGCGCCATCATCGTCGCTCTCCGCGTCTTCGAGTTCGGCTTCCGAATACCCCAATGTCAAGAACTCCAATCTTGGAAGTCCTTACTACGAACGAGTGCAAGCTTTCCACGGAGTCAGCCAACAGCCAGTTTCTAGTTATGGGTCTAGCCAACAATTAGCTAATTACGGATCCAGTCAACAACCTGCTTCTAGCTACGGATCTAGCCAACAACCAACATCCAACTACGGATCTAGCCAACAACCTACATCCAACTACGGAGCTAGCCAACAACCAACATTCAACTACGGATCCAACCAACAGGGGTCCAATCGAGGGGACTATTATGCGGTACCGAGTAGAGGCTCCGGATCTCAGGGGGGTCCAGGAACCAGCAGCTACCAAGCTCCAACCTCCCAGGGTGGACCGGGTCTCAGCGGCTACCAAACCTCCCCCAAGCACCTGGTGAAACAGGTCCACGGGACTACTGGTTTGGGCAATTCGCACCTGAGCACCCCACACTACGACACCTACGTCAATTCCCCGACTACGTTGAAGGTCGCCGCTGATGGAGCCCATCATTCACCTCAGGTGAACTCCCTGCTCATGAAAAGATGTCTGAATCTGAAATTGTTTGGGAATTAATGGAAGGGTCTGATATAAAGTTTAATGAGTTATGAGAACGGTGATCCTCTTTTCTAGGAGAAGGCATCCAGCGATGGCCCTTCGCCCAGCTACGGGAGTCCCTCGTTCTCCAGCTTCTCCAGCCACCCTTCAGGGGCCTACTCTTTTGGGGGTAGCCCTCTTTACACCTCAGCCACGCATCTACATCACGCAGGTCCAGCCCCGATCTACAAGTACGCCTACCCCAGGAACTCTGAGCTCTCGCACACGTACGCTCCTCGTCATCAGAACGCCGCCAACTTCGCGGCCACCAATCTGAACTCTCATTACTCGGGGCTGCCGACCGTGGAGTTCAATGGAAAGAAGATCTCCCTGCCGATCCTGCAGCTGCAGAGCTCCCAGAGCATGCCGTCCTTTGTCCAGGCGATCGAGGCCCAGCCCGTGATCCTGGGCTCTGGTCTGGACTTCCAGCCCGACCTGGCCTTCGACTACAACTTCAAGCATAGCTCACCACCTCAAACCAGGTCTGCGCCCGTTATCAGGGCTGATAGCACCTTCAATCGGGCTCAGGTGCTACCTGTGCATACCGCCAGGAGCACACCTGAGTTCCCGCAGTACCAAGGCGCCAGAGTAGGCGCTTTCCCGTCTTTCGGCTACGATCGACCCATAGGCCAGTATCAGGCTCTGACTTCGCAGCCACAACTGCACTTTACCAACGCCAATCAACCTGCTGCCACTCACCAGGTCATCAACGCGAACCCCAACGCGGAGATTAGAGAGGACGTGGAGATCATCAAGAAGAAGAAGCCCCATTCGCCACCTCGACACGACGAGGAGGAGGATCAGAGGAATGATGGTGAGGTCCTGTTTCAGAATGATTCTTCCCAGGTCGCAGGTTCATCTCATTATGAAATAGATGGCGCCAGAAATTGGGATGTTCATAGATTCTCGAGTTAAGATGATGTACCGACGAACCTAACCGGCACTCTATATGTCGTTTTGGTAGAATGATTATAGAGACATCGAAGTCAAACTCGAGAAATTCCTTGGGCACTTCATTTTAAATACTTCAATCGTTCCATGACATCTATTTCATTTAATGGAAAGTATATTTTTGCCCCAAGAAAACTTACGATGATTTTCGGGGCTATGGGTAATTTTCGATTACTGTCCTGATTTAAATTGTAGGGAATAGTTCCTGCCCCTCTCAATTGTTACTCTGGGGTCTTCTATGAGTGAATAACGGCAAAATATGTGATCAGGACCCCAGTCTAAGTTAAACACAATTCTCTTAATGCAGTTTTTTAGTATCAGCGCCTTTGTAATTGTGTAGTCAAATTTCAGACAAATCGATTGGCGTACCTATAAAAAAGAAGTGTAGCCGTGAAATTTGGTCATCACCGATCAGCGAAAATTACCTTTGACGTCACTTTAAAGATGCATTCTGTACACGCGTGATTTTTTCAGGATACTCCCCAGCTAATAAGGACTACGGTCGCCAGGAGGAATCCTCCCGTCCCAGCAAGTTCCCGAAGACGGAGTACAAATCTCCCAAGTCTTTCCCTTTCAAGTCCTACGACGAGAAGTTCGGCAAGTTCTCGAAGGCTGCCTTCGAGGGTAGCTTTCCCAGCAGGCAGTTTTCCAAGTTCCGTCGCATGCACACATCCGGAGAAGAGGAGAACGACCACGACGGGAGACCCTCTAAGTACCATTCGGACTATGCGCACCCGAAGTCACAACAGGCGAAGAAGACGTCGGAGGAGCATCCCGAAACCGAAGAGGAGGACGACGACGAAGAGTACGAGGGAGAGTCTCAGAGGCACGAGCAGGAAGATGACGCGGAAGAAGAGGAAGAGGAGTCGGCACCCAAGTCCAAGGCCTACAGGGACTATGGAAGAGAGTTCGAGAAGGAGTTCGAGGAGTCCTACAGGAGGGAACTTCCGAGGAACAGTACGTAGATGTCCCCACAAATGCAGAACAAATTCTTGAGGGTTATCTAGGGACAAACAATATACATTTACATAGTAAACCGTGCACAGATTTGTATTTTTATACACACATACCAAGAATATTCTTAAGAACACGTCCGGAAGGTTATGGGGTCATTGTAGTCGACTAAGCAGATTTGGCTGAGACAAATGTATCATGTCTTACAGGCGAGGCTATACTTTGTATTTGATATGAGCCAATCCGATCTGATTCGATAAGGGCAAAATGTGTCCACGTCTATGAGAATATGATTTTTTCTCCGTCGGATCTGGTCATAACCATAACGCATATCTAAAAGCGATACTTCTTGCAGAGTACGAGCACGTGAAAGAAGTGCCGGACATTGACGAATCGTCGTACACCTCCAATAAGAAGACATCCGGTACTCAGGACTCGCCCAGGTCGTCGAGGAGTAGCTCCGACGACAGATCGGACAGCTCGGAGGAGTCCGAGGAGCAACATGGAACCAAGCACTCGCCGAAGAAAATCAAATCGCCGAAGTACCCCTCCTACGAGGACTACGTAGGTCACGGGACCAGCGAGAACTCGAAGAAGTCGCCTAAGATCGTCCACGAAGACTCCTACGGGTACCAGAAGCCGGAGGAGAAGAGCTACACGAAATACGTGAAGGACGACGACGGCAATGAGAAGTACTCCAATGTGCAGAAGGGCCCCAAGGGCGATTCCTACCGCCATTCGACCAAGTCGTCCTTCAAGTCGGCATCCCCGAAGAAGGGCGACAACGGGTCCTACGAATCCGGCGATTCCTATTCCTTCTCGTCAGGAAACAGCTGGGAGTCCAACAAGAAACCCACCCAGAAGTCCGACTCCTCCGGAAACGCGAGCAGCACCGTCAGCTCCAGCGTACCTACACACCCTGAAGGGGAAAGCTCGTCAGCGTCAGCGGAAAGTCGAACCAACCCACGATACATACCCACCGAGATCGTCCTCCGGGATCTCATAGGGATCTAGACAAAGTTCCCGGGAAAACTGGGCCGTCGTTCCGGTTCATTTTGTAGGGTAAATGTATTTCGTAGCTTTGCGTCGTTGCTGAAGAAGGTAATGGCCGGATGAAGTCCCTGCTGGTACCTTGACGTGGCGAAACGGAAGCGAGGTGGAGAACCTACTTGGGACTTCTTCGAGGATTAGTCATGTTTCTTCGAGTTCGGCAACTCCAGAGTTCCAAGTCTTTTCGGGATTGGCGCCTAATCGCCGCTCGGTGGGTCCTGGAGGATAAATTTGGGATTTAAAAGACGGAGATGAGAGGAATTTCCTGTCTTTCTGGCGCGCTGCGGTCCGCACGAATAGTTGTAATTAAGTTATAAGCATTAAGTTTGAATTGTGGATTTTCATAATGTAACGAAGAATCTTCAGGCAACCGTTGCCCTTGGAACGCTTCCTTCCTTATCGTCCTCCACATTTTCCATAAATTAAATTGTTACAGTTAATAAAATAACATTATTTCTGCGTTTTTGCCACCTTTCTTGATCATCTTGAAAATTCCTGCAAGTATCTCATAGTAATCCTGAATTTATAGGCAAGAGTTTTTCTCTTATCAGGACGAAATAGCGGCGGCTTTTATTTTTAATTTAAACGGAAATCCACTCTGAAAGGTTCCAGTCGGAATTAATCTAACTTTCATGAACAATTCTACTCAATTTAAAAGTGGAATAAAAAGTCCCTTGATTTATCACCCAAATACCACGCCAGAAAGAATAAAAAACAGTGTCAGAGAATTCATATAACATCTATTTGAAAATGTCCACTGCACCGATATTCTGTTTTATTTCGTACCCTCACCTGTTGCACCTGTCAGAACGTCTAGCCAAGACTGCGCCTGTTGCGGAACTTTTTCAAACCAATTAGAATGCTCCCACGTACTATCCAGGGCCAAATTTTCCGGGAGCAACGACCGATTTCCAATCAATTCCTGAAGAATCGATTCCATTCAGCGGTGGAGTCGCACCGAATCCAGAAAGCCGGAAGTACGTGACGGGAGCCGCCCTCGCGAGATGATTTCCTGAAATTCTGCAGAGATAACAGGAGAGATAGCGTCCGGTTTAGGACTGAAATTGCGCTTCCAGAAATGGCCGTCGCCATAATTGAACGTCGCCCAATCGTCATTACGAGACCCCAAGACCCGCAATCAATGTCCTACGTGCGCTCACTTTTTCCCGCAGTCTTAATGGTCCTTATTAATTCGCCGATTATGTTTTCCTCTCCATGTCGCAACCTGTATATATACCGACCTGCAGGAGTCCCTAGAGCATCAGTACCATCGACGAGAATTCAACAAGATGAAGATCGCATGTGTGGTAATTTTCGGATGCAACGAAGCCCCAACATTCAAACTTGAGCGGTTTACTTGCAACGTCGTCTTCTAGGTGGCTTTGACTTGCGCCCTGGCTGCTGTTGGCGCAGACCAGGAGCTGATGCCCAAGCAAAAGAGAGGAGTGGCGCTTTTCGGGCAACATGGATTCGACGCTTTCGGTGCTGGTCCAAGTTTTGGGTCCTCAGGATGGGCACCGAACAACTTCGCACCTCTGGGATGGGGACCATCACCTTCTTCCGACCTCGCTCTAGGACAGATCCAGCTTCAAGCTACGCATAACGTCGCCGTCCAGGTACCTATATGTTTACATTTAGTCCTTTGGATACCTTCGTCTAGGATTTCCTACAAATCCATACGTGCCTTCGTGGTCCAGGCGCTGAAGGACTCCTCACCCATCACTCCTGGGATCGCCTATCCCCCGGAAGTCGTCAGAGCCGTCCAGCAGGCCAAGGAAGCCAACCACAACGTTCTGGTAGCTCAGCATCGCGTCGGCGAAGCGAAACAAGCTGCACTTCTTCAGCAAAAAATCGCCCTGGCCAAGGAGGCAGCGGCTCGCGAAGCTACTCAAAGGTATCTCAACGACGACGCCGGTTTTTCTGTCTGCAACGCACGCAGAAAGATTTCCACTGAAAATGGTCTCGATCTCCGGCAGTTTGCACATAAAGTATACGTACAACAAGCACGCAACATTTACTCAACCACGCAAGGCACTTGAAACAAATGCCTGATCTATGCGCGTAGATATACGCAAGTACTTAACTTCATTTCATGCTTCTTGAAGTATTTTCTGAGAGCTGAGTGCATGCGTCTGGTGTGCACCCTGCCATGCAGAAAACATATCGTAGTACTTATTTTTCAATGTGAAGCACTTAATGCAAATGTACAATAATCACGCACACCGGGCTTGCACCATATTTGTTGCCGAGATGTTCTTTGAGAAAGGCGATCTCTTCATGTGGCAATTAATCCGAGATAATAATAAAATACGTTAATGGACTCATCCTTGTGATGTTGATCACACAAGTGTTGGCAATTTTAAGCTCGCTGAGGAATTACTAAATGTCCACACGTTTTCTTCTTGTTCTACAGAGTCTCAGAGTACTTTCAGATTGTTTGGGTAAACGAAGTTCAACGAAGGCAAAGCGCACACTACAAGGACTCCGTTTTTCCTGAATAAACTCTATATTGTCCTTCGTTTGTAATGATGAACGCCGAATTTCGAGTAAACGGTGAACACATTAAGTTCTGCTAACTTGCAATGAGCATTGTCTAGTGGTGAATTGCATCGCTCCGCAAGTGCTTGCAATTTGCGCAAATATACGGTACATGCGCTTGAAGCATGCAATACTCCTACATATTTGTGTACATCTACGTACACAGGACAGATACTTGTTTCACCCAGTGCTGTGTATGGGGAAGCAAATTTGACGTGCTTGCTTTGGTATGAGACTTGACTTAATTTGAAATTTCCATGAGGAATGCTAATGTAGGGTTACCTTCATGATGAATGAGGAATAATAATATGGGGTTAACTTCCATTCTGTCAAATTTCCAGGAGAAATGTTAATATAGGGTTACTTGCATGATGAATGAGGAATATTAATATGGGCTTAACTTCCATTCTATCGAATTTTCGGGAGAAATGTTCATATAAGATTACCTTCATGATGAATGATAAATGAGGAATTAATATGGGGTTAACTTCCATTCCATCGAATTTCCGGGATAAATGTTAATATAGAGGTAACTTCTATTTACCCGCTGACTACTCTTCTAGGTCTGAAGAGATCTCGGCGCATGCGCAGGCTGATGCTCGCGCCAGTGCTCAGCAGTTGGTGGCTCTTCAGCAAAAGCTGGCCACCCTGAAGGAAGCCGTTGCAGCTGCACAGAGGGTTGCCGCGGCAAGGGAGGCAGCTGCAGCTGCAGCTATCCAGAGAAATGCTGCAGACACGGCTGCAGAATTACGAAAGCAGGACGTCGACAAGCAGATCACTCGCAGCGAGGAGGAAGCCAAGGTTCGTCGCTTCCCGGAGCAGCTCGACCAACCCGACTAACCTGAATCACCTGGAATCTGGTCCTGCTTCTGTTTCAGGAGAAGGACATTATCGCCGCAAAGCAGAACGCCATTGCGAACGCATTACAGAATGCTGCGTCGGAGAAATCATCCTACCATCCCTGGGGGTAGGAAAGTTACATCAAGTCCCAGCCCTCCAGCTGGTGGAGTGAATTACACGGTGTCCGCCGTCTTCAGGAACGAACTTGGCTCCGTCTTGCTGAAATTGCTGGTTCTCCAAGGGACTAATTCCCCTACGGCTGATTTGGCTACCAACAACAGGAGAGTGTCGGCCCCACTCAGTAATTCCCACTCCATGAGTTACTCTATTTAGGTTTTAGTTTATGGGATGTATTTTGTACTCACTAACATTCTGATATGTTTTAATGTCATGTTATCCTCTCTTGTAAGCTCCTTGTTACGAATAAACCACGTTTCGCACACGACTATATCCTGTTCCTTTATTTCTTGGACGAGGTAGAAGGTTCATATGTTGTTTCGGTAAGTCCAACCGCGAAAGAGGAATTGTTTCAACCTTTAAAAATTTAAGTTTATACTCTTAGATTTCAGTGTCTTCTTGTCATATCTTGTCGTGGAAGCTCTTTGTTGGGAATAAACCAGGTTCCTTTGAGAGCTGATGAAGTAAAGCTCTGCCAAACTATTTCAGTAGCTCTGGACGCGTAAGAGGGACCGGAAGGAGGCAACGCCATTATCTGAGCATTATTTCTTTCTTTGCTCTTTATTCCGAACAAATCACGTTTCTTTGTTCACTCGATGATGTGGATCTCTTCTAATTTCGTTTGTTAGATCTGGACGCGTAAGAGGAACCGGAAGGAGATGACATTGTCCTAGAATGAAAGTAATAGGTAGTGAAAGTATCGAGATCGCTGAGACTCGTTCCCAGCAAGACGGAGAGCAACCCAGGAAGAAGTAAGGTCAGTGTCCAGTTACGTGCAACACGAAGCCCACCTCGCAGGCTACATCCGGTGCAGCGACTGGACGTTGCCGAAGAGGTAGCTTCCTGCCCCCCGGTCTTTTTTCGAGGACCCTTTCACTTGGTCTCTGGTGTCCGTCTCTCTCTTTGACCAGGCCAATTTTTAGAAACGCGAAAAGTCAAGGAAACGATCGATTTGCGGTCGTCCTTAGCCCGAACGTAAGCGGAATCAGGGTCCGGGAGAAAACGTCGAATCAATGACTCGAAGATGGCTGGGTTACACCCTTTGATTCCCGAGAGAAGTAGACAGCGTTTCTTGCAGCCACTTGTTCGATAAAATTCCTGTAATAAAATTGCTGGACGTCCTCCGCTCAATTTCCGGCTCCGGACCCTGTTACATTTTTTCCCCCAGAGATTTTTCTCCCCTGAACGAAAGCGACTCTGCTCCATGTTTCCCCGACGGGATTTACGAGGTACCCAGAAAGTGGGCATTCTTCGAAAAATGCAGAACAAACTGCAGGGGTAAAAAGGGATAAAGAAAGGCGGGCCATTTGAATCTATACGACTTCGCTTCCGGGAAGCGGATGGCACTTTGGAAAGCAGCAGATCACCGATACCTCTTCTTCTTATATCTTCCCTTTCCGTAAAGGGGAAAATCGCTCGCTTCGATTGAATCGACGAGCCTCGAATGACATTTATTTTTTAACCGGGCTATTAATGGCGAAATTCCCCGGGGAATAAATTAAAGACGGGGGGAGGAGGGAATCCGCTGACCTGCGGATAATTCGTAAATCTAGAAACCTGAATCGATCTCGAGGAAAAGAAAGTCCCGGCAAAAATTAGAGAGCCATGTCTCGAACGTGGCGTCGCCATTGGTCCCCATGTGTCGCGGATCCTTTCAACTTTATTTAAACGAAGGAGCTTTCTCGGAGAATTCAATTTCGCCGAGCTCAAAGCATCGGCGACGGGACTCTGGAAGACCTTCGAAATAGATTCTCGATAAACGCATCGCTCGAGTGATGCGGTCGTTACATTAAATGAGCACTCCACCTTTCACACTGTACCGGATGGTACTTTCATTCCGTGGTCTTTTTGGCTCGGTTTGCTCCTTTTACCTTCTCTTTCGCTACCTTTATTTACTCTACTTTCTTCCTGCGATCTTCCCCACTCTCCCTGATCATCCTGGAGCTGGGTAGATTCCGCCATCGCTGCACTTGGCTGCTCAAAAATCTCCACGTCGATTCCGGCCTGGATTATCGACTGCGACCTTGACACTTATGCAACGACAAGCATTACTGAATATTCCGGTATTGCGCTGAATGTAAAATGATTCAATAAACCAGTGCAACCACAATTTTATAGTCTTTCTCCCGTTTATTGATTAAACCGCCGATACAATGCCGGTTAAAAATGTACATTGTCTCTTTTTAACACTTCTTTTAACATTGAGTATACCATGTTGAAGGCTGCAAGTTGAACTTCTTCCTTGTTCGAGTTTAAGAGTCAAGCTTGCTACGCTTTTTCGAGAAACGAGGGCACTTACGTCCAAGAGGAGCATAAACCAGGTTTATTGTGTACAAATCCCCATTTTCAGGCTTCCAAGTACTCTCCGTGAACCTAAACATTTAAATTGAATTTACGGAAGAGGAATAGATAATATCTTTACAAAAAGCTCCTTTGGCGTAGAAAGAAAATGACGATTCAATGCCAATACGACCTTCGTCTGAAAAATTACAAAAAATTCAGAAAGAATTGTATTTAGGGCTCTTCAGGGTCATCGACGGCGAAGAGAGGACTCGCCACTGTCCAGCTGGTTTTTCATCTCAAATGGACTCCATCTATGAAGAAAAGCTTCGTCGGAAGAGGAAAGCGCGTCCAGGGGCAAAGCGACTTCTCCGTGCACTCCATGACGAACGTTGAGAACGTTCTCCAAGTTCCTCTTCAAGAATTCCCTGAAGTTCCTCTTCAGGGTCCCTAGGGCCTCTAGAGTGGATGAAAGCCGACCGATCCGTTCCTTCCGTGAGCTTTTCATCCCAAGAATCGAGACCGAAAGTTAGAGACAGAGTCGAGTCTCATTGGGTCATGGATCGTCCGATTTTTCTCGCGGGTTGGATCCATGTTGGTATTTTCTTCCCTGCAACGTCTCGTTTCCTTCGTCTTCAGTCCTGGGATTCCTTCTTCTTTGGTCAATCTGATTGCCCAGCCCAAATGGAGGGTATCCCCATTCACGAAGGAAAGGGGGAAGAACTTTCATCGACACGCCAGGAGCGGACCGACTTCTCCGTGCACTCCACTGTGAACGTTCACCGCGTTCTTCGAGTCCCCCTTCAAGAATCCCCTGAAGTTCCTCTTTAGGGTCCCTAGGGCCTCTAGAGTGGATGAAAGCCGGCCGATCCGTTCCTTCCGCGAGCTTTTCATCCCAGTAATCGAGACCTACGGTCGGATGCAGTGTCGAATCTCTCTGGGTCTCGGATCTCCCGATTCGTCTCGCGAATCGGATCCATGTTGGCGTCGTGCCGTCCACGCCGGTCCGGTTTCCGAGAGGCGCCGATCACCAGACCAGGAGAGGGAGAAAGTGATACACCTATAAAAACGAGCGATCCATTGCCCGAGACCCGTAGTGTCCCATTGGCTGTCCAAGCACTTAAATTAATAACATTGTCGCCCAGAACGAGCAAAACATGCTCCTGCCGGTGAGTACGGGGGAGATTTTCCCCGGGCCGGAAGGAAGTGCCGGCTTTGTAGGCGCACAATGGCGAAAGCCGATCGAGATACCAACAGTCCTCGATCCGATCGGACGAGAGGAGCACTCGGGGAAGGACCGTTCACGTGGAGTCGGTTAGAAAGGACCTGCGTGATCGCGATCGACAGATTTTTCCCGGTTTTACGGGTGATTTTTATCGACCGTCGCGTCGGCCGGAACGTGAAATTAGAACCGGGGAACCTCGGAGGATCCCGACCACTGATAAGGACACCCACCAAAGAAACGTCTCGTTCTTGCCCCGACTTTTTTTCTTCCTCGTGTTACGCCTTCTTCAGGGAAAGTGGACCCAACCATTAAGGCCGAGATAATTTAGATAATTACCCCGTCACTGTGACTCCATTTTTTATGTCCCTAGCCTCTTTAACGACCGTATCTGAATTTTTAGATCGTGGTTGCCTGCTTTGTGGGAACTACTCTGGCCTCTGACGAGTACGGCAGTGCTGGAGGATGGGAGGGGTGAGTTTATCAAACCTGAAAATATTAATACTAATGGTTATAATATCAGTAATATTATTAATATCGTATACTTACGAAATACCCGTTCTCCAGGCTGGGTGATTCCGGCTACCATGGTGGAGGCCACGGTCTAGGAAATGGCCTCGATCATGGTCTTGGCCATGGTCTTGGTGGCGGTCACGTCCAGCACCAGTACGCCCATGCGGTGCAGATCGGCCAACACATTGAAGTGACGAAACCAGTACCGGTGCCGGTCTACAAAGACATCGGTGAGCATCCATCATCCCCTTTTCTCTGATTACCTTCCACGGTCAAAGACCGATTTCTAAGGTCCAAGGGAGTTTCATGAAAAATTTGACCATTTTTTCCAGGGGTCCCCGTAGCTCAGCCGGTGGCCATTCCGGTTCCGCATCCGGTCGCCATCGGCGTGCCACAGCCGTATCCGGTCCATGTTCCGGTGGCCCAACCGGTCGCAATTCCGGTCGTCAAAACGATCGCGGTTCCGGTCGAAAAGAGGGTGCCCTACCCTGTCGAGAAGATCATCCCTGTTCCTGTGGAAAAACACATCCCGATTCCCGTGGAAAAGCATATCCCCGTTCCCGTGGAAAAGCCTTATCCGATCCACGTGCCGATTTACAAGCACATCTTCCACAGGGTCAAGAGTCATGGCCATGGGTGGTCGCATTAGTTGGTAGTTAACTGCTCAATCAAATTCGATCTCCTCGGCGGAGGATCGATAGACTGATTTTTAATTCATGGTTTTCAGTTTTAGAATTTTCTTCATTTTTCTCTCTCCGAGTTTTGTCTCGCGAACGATGCTGGAGATGTTAAAGTTAACTTTGAGGTCTTGAGTTTGAGTTTTCCAGTCGACTTTTGTCATGTTTCTTGATTTTCTACGAGCTGTATCCGCCGTGCCATTATGAGGAGGGAGCTAGTGATTCGCATTAGTCTTCGTAAACTCCTTGTTAAGTTTTCTTCACTTTGCGTTAAGAGATGTGTATATATAGAAATGTTATGTTTCCTCCGTGAAATAAAACCACTAAGTCAACGAGACGAACTTTTCCTTTCATTTGAGACCAGCTCCTAATCTTCCTGGAGACGGCGATAAAGTCCGGCGATAGGTTTCGACGAGTACCGCTCCCTGCAAATCTGCATAATAAACCATGCACAGGCGATGAATAATAAATTCACAGGCGGTAGAGGCTTTTTGTCGGAACACCCGAGAGCTCCACTTTTCCTTTCCTTCAATTCTAGGTTTAATTGCACCTTGATAAGCCCGAGACCGATAGTTAAATCATTACATCCACGATATGGAGATCTCCATTTTTCCTATTATTCGATCCAGGATTGAATAATTAATTTTCTTCTCGCGTTATTAATTACCGTAATAAGGAACCCCAGTTATTAGACTGATACCTTATGCCTCTGCTTCGTAAAGCTTCCTTCTTCGGGCTCTAAAGTGTTAATAGTCAGTTTTTACCGTACGTACTTTCTACACGGAATGAACGCGTATGTCGGTGCAATGATCCCAGATCTACTTGCAGCTTCGAGAGAATTCACGTTTACATAATCCCGCGGTCAAGTTCCTGAAAAGTTTATCCGGTCGCTCTTTTAATAACAAGTCTTTAGGCAGTTAATTGCAGCGACAAGACTGGAGGAAGAATCCCTTTGCGTGAAGAACTTGGAAATAAGGTCGCGATTGTTCGCCTTCTTATTTCCCTTGGCATTATAAGAGAGCCTGGTGATGTTGAACGCCTCGTAATCGTTACGAAGTTTATGTACAGTTGATGATGCAGATTTATAGGAAGAAGTTGTGGGTGGCTTTCCACCGGGGTATTCACCTGGGATATTACGACCATGAATCATGCCAACGTAGATGCTGCTCTCCTTTCTTAGCAGCCCCCTTTATATGCATGATGAACTTCGTACTCGGCTTTAAATTACCGCTCCCCGAGGATCGAAGGATTCCTTATTTATTCAAATTGTCCGAAGCGCGGGAATATCTCTTCCGAAGTGACAATGAATTCACGGGCGTAATAAATGGTAACCGAGGAGAGAAGTTCGCGTTAAAATAAGTCGAGCAAAGCCCCCCGCGATGGAGATATTAAAATGAAATTAAGGACGACCGCTTTTGAGGGGATGTCGTGGCGCCTCGATTGTTATTAACTTATGGAAATATCCCGAGGAAGTGGACCGCTTTTTTACAGAGGTACGTATCCAGGCGAACTCGACCCTGAATGGGGACGACTCCTTTCCTCTCTGCATCTTCTCTTCAAGATCGCTTTGAGATGGACCCTCGGACTCGGTTCCAAGGACCGCTTCCTGGGGTCGAAAGTTCCTCCGAATGCGATTTTGAGAGGGAAATGCACTTTTCATAACTGCGAAGGAAAGTCCGTCGGCTCGCCTATGGAGATCCCCTCTCAGGGGGGATCGTTTCTTCTTAATTGCCGCAATCTTGCGATTGCTAATTAGATGGTAAGTGCTGCCTACGGAACGTGGTCTTGAGAGCACACTCGTTATGCTCTCTCCACATGGATTGGAACATGTCTTCTGAAAAACGACCGATATAAGACCGTCTGATTTGCGAGTGGATTCATCCTTCCTGCCAGTTTATGATTTAATATGAACAGGAAAAATTCATACGCGAAGGAAATGCCACTTCTTCCAGAAATTCCGGAAAATCAGGCCGCTAGGAGTAGACTTTTGATTTTTGACAAAGCAGGGTATTACTTTTTTTTTAAATGAAAATTGTTATGGCACGGTAGGACGTGAAAATTCGCATGTTATGCGAAATATACCTGCGAAATGACCGATGTGTGGCCGTCTAATTCGCAAGTGTATTAGTCCTTTCGGTCGATGTATGAATTAACATGACTGGGAAAAATTCATACGCAAAGAAAATGCCACGACTTCAGTAAATTCAGAAAAATCAGGCTGCTAGGAGTTGATTCGTGAGTTTTGACAAAGCAGGGTATTAGTCCTTTTCGAAATGAAAATTCTTATGGAACGGTAGGACATGAAAATTCGCATGTTACGCGAAATATACCTGAGAAATGACCGATGTGTGGCCGTCTAATTCGCTAGTGTATTCGTCCTTTCGGTCGATGTATGAATTATCATGAACAGGATAAATTCGCACGCGAAGAAAATCGCATCTTCCAGAAATTCCGGAAAATCAGGCCGCTAAGAGTAGACTTTTGATTTTTGACAAAGCAGGGTATTACTTTTTTTTTTAATGAAAATTCTTATGGCACGGTAGGATGTGAAAATTCGCATGTTATGCGAAATATACCTGCGGAATGACCGATGTATGGCTGTCTAATTCGCAAGTGTATTCGTCCTTTCGGTCGATGTATGAATTATCATGAGCAGGATAAATTCATACGCGAAGAAACATCTTCCAGAAATTCCGGAAAATCAGGCCGCTAGGAGTAGACTTTTGATTTTTGACAAAGCAGGGTAATAGTCCTTTTCGAAATGAAAGAAGAATTTAGCGAAGTTGACATCGAAACCCCCGGCTATAAAGATTGGTATTTATCAGTACAAGTATTATATTATAGAAACAATAAATAAATATTTCCCTTAGCGTTAGTGGGTTATTCTGTCAGAATAATTAAGAATAACCAATAATATCGGATAATTCCCTGAAAATTAGAAGTTTCTCTTAGATGCGCACGGCGACCAGGCACCGATTCTTTGTCTTCATTTTTCCTTGGAAATTCGCGTCCGATTGAAAACGGGCCATGGTGCCTCGGGAACTTCTCCTGGCAGCTTCTTCTGGGCGAGGTGATCTCCTCTAAGTGGAATCTTCAAGGTAACTCGGTCCAAGTCACGCGATCGCGACCGGCAAGAAAGCCGAGGGAGGAGCCTCGGTCAAGGGAAAGAAGCACGTCATGCAAGGGGAAGTAATAGGACCGAGTTACAGAAGAAAAGAGCCGAATCACCGAATCGGAGTTACCGAATCGAGACCGGCAAAAGTCAAGAACGGTAAAAGCCGAGGAGCAAACGGTTACCGGTGAATGCACATATCCATACAGAACCGAAGAAACGTGCGAATTCAATGTCGAGGCGAAGGGAAACAGTTGTCAAGTATCGGAGCATTCGAAATTCCGTGGAGGAAAGACATGACTTTGCCTAGCCCCGGTACGCTCACTCTGACCTGAAAAAGAATTGACCTTCGTGGTCCCACCCCCACACGTATGAGATATGGACAATAATTTTTATGGGACTGGCCTCGCGGCCCGGGAAAAGTGTTGGCTGGCTCGCGGTCGGATTCCCGGGGGAAAATCCGGACAAAACGAATTCGGCGACAGTGAAAGGCTGCTCGGTATATTAAGACGAGAAATGGGCGAAGATGTATCAGTTCTAGGAGAGACCTTCTTTCACCAGCAGCTGCACGGTGCACATATTCAATCCCACGTGGCTTGCCATGTACAGAATCGTGAGTAACGGGGGATTTCGAATTACGGCGAATCTTTTGCCGAAAAATGTATGGGGAGGTACTTACCGGACGATTTTCAGGCCCTTCTTTCCCTGGTGTCCCTGAGCACGGCTTACCCCATAGTGGTGCACGATCATGGCGGCCAGTTCCTCCTGTCCAGCGGCTTCGGCTTGGGGATGCAGATCGACAGATCGGACCACGAAAGTATAGGCAGCTCCGGCGGCGAGGGCTATGGCAGCTATGGCGGCTATGGCGACTATGGAGGCCATGGGGGATATGAGAGCTCAGGAGGTGACGAGTCCCAGTCATCGGGTTTCGGAGCTGGAGGCCACCAGGGTTCCTATGGGGGCTCCTACGGGGGTTCCTATGGGAATTCCTATGGGTCCTTCGACAGCTACGGCGGAGGCCACGGCGAAAACGAGATCGGCCATGGTGGAGGAGGGATCAACCTCGATGGAGGCCAGAGCTACATCCACAGTGTTCCAGTATCCGAACACGTCGAAGTCACCAAGCCCGTGGCGGTGCCGGTGTACAAAGAGATAGGTAAGTGCCCGGGCCTCTTCTTAGATCAGGTGCTCAGGTGGACCCTGACGAGCTCTTCCGATCACCTGAAATCGGTGCCAGGTCTTCATCGATGATCTCGTTCCAGGGGTACCTGTTCCTCATCCAGTGAAGATCAACGTGCCTCATCCCGTCGCGGTTGGCGTTCCTCAACCATACCCAGTGGCGGTTCCAGTTCCTCATCCGGTGCCCATCCAGGTGGTGAAGACAGTAGCGGTCCCGGTGGAGAAGAAGGTTCCCTACGCGGTGGAGAAACACATCCCCGTGCCCGTTGAGAAACCAGTACCCATCCACATCGAAAAACACATCCCCGTTCCCGTGGTCAAGCCCTACCCCATCCGCATCCCTGTCTACAAGACCATCTACCACCACGCGAAGAGTCACCACCAGCACCACTAGGGTAGGAGCCGGAGATGTTCCCCGACCAGGAAACAGGAGGAACCCGGTCATCGTCTTCAGGGAACCCGAAGAATAGAAACATCGCGACGTACACCTTGAGGAACGGAGGGACCCCGGATACCTCGGCTTGCCTTGACACCGGAGAAAGTCCTCGAAAAACGGCGCAGCGGCTCCACTCTCGTTCCCGTTGTTATTGTTTTGTGTATATATCTATATATATCTCGTTCTACCGTAGATTCGCTGCGACTCCTTTTTTATACATGTTGTGTTTTCTAAATAAAACCAAAAAGTTCGTTGAGACGAGTCGTTCATCTCTCGGAGAAAGTCCAGGCAGGGCGGAGCTTCACGAAGGAGCCGAGGACGCTGTTGAAAAATCCTATGCCGATGGAACTGGAACGGCTTTTCCGGAGCTGATCGAGGGTAATGGACCGTGGACGATGGGCACTATCGGGTGTGTCCGATGTAGATGTCCAGATTCGCCTCCGTTTATTCCTGCTCCCCTCAGGGTGGGATTTGTTCCTCCAGTCGCACCTTCGGGTGGTCTGCGAAGTGCATCGCACTTTCATTACCTGACATGAACAAACGAGAAGAAAGTACACGAGATATCGATTGCAAATTCGCGTCCTGGTTTTTCTCTCGTTTTTCTCTTGTTTCTCCACACCCATGGTAAAATGGGAAAAAAGGCACCTTGTGTGTTTTTTTGGTGCGTGGCTTTTTTCTCGGAGATTTGAAAGGAGCTAGGCTTTTGTTAATCCGTGTTTTTTTAATATTCCGCGGCGATGAGCAAATCTCGAGGGGAGGCTTACATGCGTTACGAAAAATTTGACGTTTTTTCGCCAGGAGATGACCGCTCGAGAAAAGGCGAGCCGGTTTAATCGCCGAATCGAAAGAAGGAAATGAAAGTGAAAATTGCTCTTCGGGTGCTGTTTGTGCGTGGCTTTCTATCTACTTCCTTTTTCACTTTTTCCACACCCTTTCACGCCGTGCAGGTGGGGATCATGCGAGGGTGGAAAAACGCCGTAGGAAGTACAGGCGGTAGGAAACCAGTCAGACGTGGGCTGTCATTGTTTTGCGAACCGCAATTGATATTTATAGTGCCCCCAGTCGGACATTAATTACCGGACGTCTTTCTCTCCGCCCCGTTCATACTCCGAGAGAGGCAAGTCGACCAATCCTCCCACAGGAGACTGAAACGATTTTCGAAAAGGAAACGCACCTTCTTTTACGTCCTCATTGTCGGACTTTACATCGCGTTTAACCATCCCATTCCTTGTGCCACTCAAACTTCCCAGAATGCAAATGAAGTTTAATCCACTGCCGACGCGTGATTACTTCTAACGTGATGTACATGCCATGATTTTCCTTATTAGGGAAATACCCCATATTCGAGGAATTTCGTGTGATTTGACGGGTAATTACCAATCCGGCGGTTTCCTCGGCGGGAAAATTACCTCGCAGAACTTTGCAATGCTTCCTTATGAAGGAAAATTCACTTCCTACATGCGTACACTCAAATTGCATTTTCCATGCTGACGGAAGAAACTTCTGTGGCCATTTTTATGTTTCAGAATTGAAAGTATGTTTTGTTTATTTAACATGCATCGCTCGGCATGATGTTGAAGAGAAACGTAGGAGAGAAACATTTGAATCCATGTGTCAAGAATGATCATTTTTGGATGAGAATCCTCCTCCACGTAAGGTGCAAAAATCGGACAGCAAAGAATTTCATCGATTAAGAAAATTCTATAGTAAACTTTCATAATTTCGATTTGAAAATACGTTTTTCATTTATTAAGGGTGCATCAATCATCATGTAGATTGTGACAGAAGAGAAATGTAGGAAAGGAAAATTTGCATCCGCAATGTGGGAAAAGAATGTTCTTGGGTGAGAGTATTCCTCCATGTAAGGTACCAAAATCGGGCAGCAAAGAATTTCATCAACTAAGGAAAGGCGGAAGTCGAGTGAAGCAGCTAGGTGTGATTGCACAAGAGTAGCACCACCACCGTGGTGACAAACGGAATAAAGTGGCGGGCCCGGTGAAGGTGTAGGATTGTACTTTACAGGTAAGTGGGGTTGGTGTTCTTTAACATGAAGAGTAGGGTATATAAGTGACCGGATCAGGTTTCGATGCCCGAGTTATCCACCGTAGAGTTCCCGAGGGACATTTGGGCACCAGGTGCGAGGACCATGAGGACATTCGTACGTAAAAGAAGGATAAGAAGGACCTAAGGCGGTGATAACGAAATCGACCCAGCAGGGAAACAGGTTACGAAAGAAACGCGCCAAGACCACGGTGGCCAAATTCGGTTTCCGTTTTTCCGTAGCCATTTTTCACCCCGCGTGTCATGACAGATAGAAGGCTTAGGTCGGTCGAAAGGATTAGAAGAAAATATCAGAGTCTGTCAATGTGTTCAAGGTCCTCGTTTTGTGCCTCGTCGGACACTGCTATGCCTCGTTCTGGAGTTTCGATGGTCACGGGGGTGGATTGACTTTGGGGGAGATCTCCCTGGACCATCATCACGACCTGCCTGCCATTTCTCTAGGAGAGCATGGTTCGATTATTCTAAATATATTTCTCCAAGAAGGATCAGAATTATCTGACACTCAATGGGCTTAACTTCGTCCCCGCCAATTTTGGTCGCCATCAACCCCTCTAAGTGCTCGTTCCTTCGACATAGCTATAATCGATGACGATTGATTTGACATCGATTTTCCAAATCCAGGACACGAGCTCACCCCGTTGGAGTCCGTGGACCATGGGTGGCATGGGTGGCAAGGAGGGTGGGATGAGCAGATCAGCATCGGCCATGCTGGCCATGGGATCAAAGTCATCCCCGTGGTGAAACATATTGGTGAGGAACTGGACCTCAAAGTTCTCCTCCAATTTTTTGATTTTTTATCCCCGCTGGTTTACCTGTACGAATGATCAAGGAATTCAGACAGACTCTACGATTTATTTCTTCATTATTTCTTAATTAACCTGAATACCTGAATAATTCAGGTTAACGCGAGATGGTAACGTGTCACGAAGAAACGTAATGAATTCCCCCAGGTATTCCAGTGGTGAAGGAAGTCGAGATCAAGATTCCGCATCCAGTGGTGCAAACCGTACCACAACCGTATCCGGTCGCCGTTCCGGTTCCGCAGCCCGTTCCTTACGAGGTAAATTTGTCAATGTGCTCCATTCTTGTCCAAGTCTCAAAAAACGTCCGCAACAAAGTCTCTGCGAGGAATTTAATTGAGAGTGTTTCTTCTCCTTCGATCCAGGTAATTAAACCGGTGTTCACCAAGGTGGAGAAGAAGGTACCGACACCTGTGGAGAAGATTATCCCTGTCAAAGTGGAGAAGCCAGTACCTTTCAAGGTGTACAAACACATCCCGGTACCTGTCGAAAAGCCTGTACCAATCAAGATACCTGTGTACAAAACGGTCTACCACAAGAGCGGATGGCACTGATCGCATTTCCGAAATACCCAAACATTATTCTACTCAACACGGAGAAAAAGAAATTGGCTTATTGAACGACTTCCTTTGATCGACTACATCCGGTTAATCTCAAAAAAACGCTCTTATTAAGTGAACCGAAATTTTTTTCACTTTCTCGAATTCATTCGCTTCGATTTAACCGTTTCCGTTAAATCGCTTTGCTAATTGTCGAATATATTTCAGTCAATCAAGCCCAAATGTTTCGGTTAAAAGTACCAAAGTACTACAACATTTCATGTGATCTATTACGATATCGAACGTAATTAACCAAACGTTACGAACCAAAGAATTTTGTCATACCAGTCGAATACTTATCCACGTGATAATTGTATTCAGTGGTTAAACAAAAATTGTATCTATTCAACCAAGTATTTTTCTCTGTGAATTATCTCTGATTAACGTCTCTTGTAAATTGTTTCACCTTAATTGTAGGTACGGCAGTCTGTTCTTATAGAGATGTGAATTAGATGTCAATTATTTATCGCGCACCGTTCCAATGGAAGGGGTCTTTGTCGAGTTAGCCGAAATAATCGATGTTATTTAACAATGTCATGTAAATACAAGGCGTTACGTAGCCCCGGTAAGAGTAAGGTTGGGCTATTGTGCGATTAAATTATTTTATCACCTGTTAAGCCGCAGCTTTATTTCCTCATACCTGCGATCGGGCCGTGAAAGTTTGAACCTGCGGAAGCCGGAACAAGAGTCGGGGAATATTTTATTACGCGTCAATTATTCCTCTCCGCAAAAATGTACTTTACGCCCTGGAAGAAAGACAAGTGCCTCTTACCATCTCGAAACATCTGCGAACGCCAACGGGACCGCTTTACAAACGGCTTCAGACGAGCGTTTGCATCACTTCTGCGAAAGCAACAATGGCCGACCGAGTGTATTATTACTCCTGAAAAAGCCAATGATACCGCCACGTATCTGCATTTCACCGACGGCGTAAAAAACGCGGATTCCAGAAGTGAAACGTGGTGGCAAATGATTGCGAATGATTGCGCGCCTTCCTTCTTTTATCCGCTTTATCTGACAATAGACTCTGCTGCTCGGTTTATGACCAGCGCAATGTCACGTGACGGGATCGACGATCGTTTTTTGGGAAGCCGAAAGAAAGGGAGAAATTTCCATTCCCCCACTTCGGCGAAATATATTTCGTTCCTGCACATTCGAAATGATTTATAAATCGTATCGAATGTGCAGGAATGATTTATAAATTATTTCGAATGTGCAGGAATGATTTATAAATCATTTCGAATGTGCAGGAATGATTTATAAATTCGAATGTGCAGGAATGATTTATAAATTATTTCGAATGTGCAGGAATGATTTATACATTATTTCGAATGTGCAGGAATTATTTATAAATTATTTCGAATATGCAGGAATGATTTATAAATCATTTTGAATGTACAGGAATAATTTATAAATCGTTTTGAATGTGGAAGAATGATTTATAAATCGTTTCGAATGTGCAGGAATGATTTATAAATCATTTCGAATGTGCAGCAATGATTTATAAATCATTTCGAATGTGCAGGAATGATTTATAAATCATTTCGAATGTGCAGGAATGATTTATAAATCGTTTCGAATGTGCAGGAATGATTTATAAATTATTTCGAATGTGCAGAAATGATTTATAAATCATTTCGAATGTGCAGGAATGAATGATCGCAATTTAAAGTTTATTGTCTAATTTTCTTTTTCGGTGAAATTAGAAGTGCAGATCGATTAATTACTCGGAAATTCACTCTAAGGGAGGTGCAATGGACGTGTTAAATTATTTGCAACTAACAGTGGCTGATTACTGAATCGATCACGCACGTCGTTATCAATACGTACCCTCGCACGCGATGATTACGTGTAACGCGGAATATGTAATCAAACGAGCCATTAATGCAATTATCACCTTTGCGACCGATGTATTCCGCGACAGTCATACTTTTCATAACGATTCAATTAAATCGACTATAGCCTTTATTGGTGCTGTCATTACTCGACACACTGTGCAGTAAAAATCATTCGAAGCATAATACCACTCATGCTCGTTACTCGAGCCAATAAAATTACACCCGGTCGTTACCATTACGTATGACGCGTAACTACTTCTCAGTTTCGGATGTACGCGCACTGTTAAATATGTTTGTAAATTTCGTACAGTCTAAGTATGTTAGATACTTACACATTTTTTACGATAAATATAAATTTTGCACGAGAATTTAAAGCATTACGCTCGAATTTGCATTTTATCGAAAACCTTTTAAGCTGGTTTGTAAAATTAAAAGGCATGTGCATGAAATACATTCACGAGTGAATTGAAAAATTTGGTATACTGTCTGTAAATAGAATTTCTCATACATGATTCATGAGTCTATTACCCTTTTTTAATGGTTCACTTCCCTTGAATATGAGTTTTGACAAAGTTTCAACTCCCATTGAATTTATGTTAATAATGTATCGTCACAAAAACACCGTCGACGTAAAAAAAATTGTGCCAAATACATCCAATTAGAAAAGTATATTTTGCAAAGTTATATCCATATAGTGGCGATTAATCGTACAAAGACAATGAAATCAATTACTTTTGCCGAATACGTACATTGGGTGTTATATGCAAAACAAGAAAACAAAAAATCACTCTTGCTGAACACATATAGTATATTACATTTAAAACAAAATATATCTTAAAAATAAAAATAATATTCGGCGAGGCTCAATAATTCGTTTTGCACATTTAAGCAATCATCTTGAATTCAAGATTTTTGAGAGTGTAAATATTATTCTGGGGCTAAAAACGATGAAGAACATGTCAAGTGAGCGAAACGTGACCTTGAATATTTTCAGATTGGTATAACGTATAGTGGATGGCTCTAAAAAATCTGAAAAAATTACAGCCGCTACAGAACGGAACGTACTTTCATTATGTCAAACATGGGTCCATGATAAGTTCTCATATTTGAGAAATAAATATTTGTCGAATTGAACTTCGGTGTGGTTCATGCACGTTTTTAAATGTATTTGGTGCGAAACTCTACCAAGATTCCTGACATATGAATATGGTTCCTTAACGCAGGGGAAAGTGTTTCATTAAAAAGAAAGGGTATAAGACGTAAAAGTCCACGCACTATTCCATAGGAATTGAAAAATAGTCTAAACTTCTATCAGGAAAATTGTTCCTGGTAATTCCGGTTCTCTTGTGGAGTAATGGATCGACTTTGGCAATCATGCTCAATTTCAAGGTGAGATCCGCCATCTCGGGAGCAAGTGTTCCAACGTCGTCACGTGCGCAAATTGCAGGGGGTAAATTGAAATGCGTGATTGAAGTTCACCGCCTATAAGGTCCGTCGAAAAGATGTGCAAAGAACTCCGCGTTAAAGCCTCCAGAAATATCTTGTGTAAGCATAAAGGCAAGCATGACAATAAGAGCCAATCAGGTTATAGAAAATATCACACGGCGTCGATATTTGGCAATTTGTCTGCCTAATTCTTACTGTAATACATACGGTCACTGTCATGCGAGGTATCTATGAAAGTATTTATGTTGATACGACGTTATCGTAACGGCACATAAGCAGAGAAGTCGTGAACAGTGATGAAAAACAGACTAAAAGCGAAACTCGGAAACATTAATATGACGCCTATATTCCGGAATTTGATTAAACAACTTTTACTCAGTTGCTTATCATGCCTGCCACGAGGACTTTTACTTTAATACGGCATTATCAGTATGGCTTGTTAATAGAGAAGTCGTGAACAATGATGAAAAACAGGCTCAAAGCGAAACTCAGAAACATTAATATGACGCCTATATTCCGGAATTTTATTAAACAATTTTTACTCAATTGTTTATCATGCCTGCCACAAAGACCTTTACGTTAATACGGCATTATCATTACGGGTCGTAAGTACAAAAGTCGTGAACAACGATGAAAAACAGACTAAAAGCGAAACTCAGAAACATTAATATGACGCCAATATTCCGGAATTTGATTAAACAATTTTTACTCAGTTGCTTATCATGCCTGCCACGAAGACTTTTACTTTAATACGGCATTATCATTACGGCTCGTAAGTGAAGAAATTGTGAACAGTGATGCAAAACAAACTCGAGGCGAAAGACAGAAACTTTATCACTGCGTCTGTAATCAACAATTTGACTGAGCAATTCTTATTTTCGTGCTTATCACGCTGTCCAGGAAGGCCTTTGCAATGATACGACGTTACTTTTCCGGCTCGTAGGTAGAGAAGTCTTGGACGGCGATGAAAAAGAGGCTCGAGGCGAAAGTGGAGACCCGTCGATTTGCTCTCGCTCCAATCTCTGACTCCAAAACGAAAATCGCAGAGTGGCTTTTATCGGAGTATTCCGCATTATTCAGGGAACTCCTCGATTTTTATCTACCCCGAGAACGTGACGCGGCATTCGCGGGGTTGTCGTCGCTTTCCTTCGGCATTTGACCAACGAGGAAATAATCGTTCAGCGTCTCCTCCCATCTTCTTGTCCTCCACTGTCATGGCGGCGGCGGCGGCGCAAATAGAAGCGCCACGGCCAGGGGAGAGCAGAAACTCCGAAGAAACTTTTACGAAGACGTTTTTCCTCCTTTCCTCGGCGGTGACAAAAGAAAACGTATGGGTGGGATTTTTAGCCGAACGGGCTCGAAAGAACTCGGCGATTTTGCGAAAGATCCCGCTTTCTGTTCCACGGCTGGCGTCGATATTTATTTCTATTTTTTTTTGTTCTCATGGAGCTTTCAAAAAGCGAGGTAGTGGATTTAAGCAGACGCTGTGGCACGCAAGAAGCGGCAATAATTCCACAAGTGGTCGATCAAGACTCTCAATTGGAGATAATTAATATAATGCCGGAGTGATTAGCATGCCCCGCGGTAAGTCTTTCCGCGGTCGTAAAGTAATTTGATTTTCAATAGCGGTATCTTTGCATTCAGTATAGAAAGAAGCAAGAACCTTGTTCCTGGAGACTTTCTATGACGGAAAGTACCAAGACCAACGCCCACGACTTTAATTACCGGGAATATTTGCTCCGAGGAATTGCCGTCATCCTTAACAAAAATGCTAAAAAGCGACTTTACGAGCTATACTCATTTAATGAGCACTTAGCTAATGAACGCGATTATCCGCGAGTAGACGAATGGAGGTACTCCACGTTAAACCGGAAGCTTCCGCAAATCGAGATAAACGTATCGGAAGCGAGATAACTGCCTCGAAAAATCCACTCCCTGATGAACCAACGAGCGAAAAGGAAGACGAGAAAATTTGCAAAAGCTCAAAACGATTTATTACATCTTAGCCGAGTGATTAGAGAAAGCTAAAACGGCGTGAAACGCCTCGAGCAATTATAATCGTCACCCGCGTAACTCGAATATGTCAAACGATGGAAGAAGGATAAAGGAGTGTCAATGTCGCGGTCAGCACAGCTAAATCATCGCAAGTCATGAGGAACCGTTGATACCCGGTCGATCGATCGCTTATCAGACTTTCTATGCGAGAATTCTCGGGGTTTTTGTACAAATCGACCGAGAGAGAGATCGTCTCTTTCGCTTCATGCAAACCGCCGAAGCGTCGCACTTCCGGGAGGCCGTTCTTCCGGGCAGCGCTCCAAGAGACGGAAACAAGTGTAGGAAATGGAGTAGATCTTTCTCTCGTGTGTTTATCGGGCCAGAGAAACGTGCAATCCCTGGACGTCGCGCAATGCACCTCGTAAAACGCGCAATAAACGGACGCAATGACGAACGTAATGACGAACGACTGGAAGTAGCGACCGGAGAGGAATCGATCTCGATTTCGGGGGACTTTATTTCTGGAAGGAGCCTTCCCACTCGCGAATCCTTTCTCGAGATTAGATCAGTTCCCGAGGAAATTTCCTGCGAAACGATATTCCCGCGGGAAAGGAAACCAATCGCGGTCTCTCGAGGCGTTCACTTCCGGCCGGCGTAAGAGTTACGCGTCCGGTCGTGGCCTAAGGCGCCTTTGCAAAACTATCCTCAAGTGAGCGGGAACTCGAGTGTTCTCCACCTCCTCGTCCACCACTTTTACCCTCTCCGTATCCCATTGTAAATCCATCCTCCGCGAATCGGTCAACGCGAAGCGTTTCCGGCCTCTTGGCGCGAGATGAAAAGCCCACTTCCGGGTCCAGAGCCCCTCCGCCATTTCCCTTTTCTCCAAACTTCGGTCCCGGAGAAGTCGACGCGTCTTTCTGCAATTTATTTGGGTCGCTTAGACGTGGCCTTACCCGAAGGAAAAAAAAAAATCAAGTGGCTCTCGGTTCTCCACGTCCTGCTCTCGGGCCATCTCTTGTACGTCTCCAAGTTCCTGGGACTGCGGATCAAAGCGGAAGCTGCGCTTTTGAGAACTTTCCCCCGGCAGGTTCGGAAAGTTCCCTGGAAGCCGACGTGATAGGAATTTCCGAGGAGTTCGGCATTCTTAGCCTTCGCGATTCCCATCTCGTATCTGGACGCGCGTTCGATCCTAATCCGATTCTGCCTGGGAATTTCAGGGCCGATTTGGCTGGAGATCGTTTGAGCCATGTAGGAAGTCCTCCGGAGGTCTTGCTTCCGGTACATCGTACCGATTAGCGTATCGGATCACGCGAAAATCGAAAGAGCGGTCTCGCGGTTGGGTCCCGATCCTTTCATATCATGGCCGACGGAGGACGCGGCTAGACTCCTGAAATTGATGTCCTCCCGCGGATGATGCGCGTCATAATGGCGCGGCTAAAGGAGAGTATAGTTCAGGATTACAGTGAAAGGTGGTGGAATCCATGTAACTATATAAGCTGCCGGGCTGAATACCCCCAAGACATTCGTAACTCGAATCCTTGCCACGAAACCACGACTTACACCAGTCGACATGAAGACCATCGTAAGGATTATCTCGGAGATGACCCTCGACGAGAACATCGTTCCACTCTCCGCCATCTGACCCCCGTCTTGTGATAGTTGTTTAATTTCTTTTTTTTTTTTAATAACAATCCCACGCCGTCGTTACTTTGACTATCCACTCGCCGTGGAAACTGGAAGGCTTTTCGACAACCTCCACCCTGACCTTTCTCGATGCCCCTGCATAATTTAATAATTTTTTTAACATATCCACCCGTTTCCAATAAATCGTCCCGAGGTTAAATGTTGGGTGTTAAAGGTTAAATTTAAATTCTAGATTTTCATGTTGAGTTGCACGGTGCTCGCATCCACGGTGTCGGCCAGCGGGTACGGAGCAACGGGCCATGGAGATGAGGACCATGGGAGTTCCACATACGAGGAAAAGACCAAGACCGTACACATACCAATTTACAAGAAGTATGGTGAGGACTGCCTTTTGAAATTACCGCTTTCACGAAATGTTCACAAGCCCTCCGGTGGACATTTTCATTTTTTTTTTTCCCTACAATCCCTCAATTATCGCCCAACACCTGAGGGCATGGCTTCTAAAGGCTACGTTTTACCTGTAATCACAGCGATTCCGATACCGCATCCCGTGCCAGTGGAGGTGCCTCAAGAGATCAAGATCCCAATTCCTCAGCCATACCACGTGCAGGTGAAAATTCCGCATCCGTATCCAGTTGAAGTTGTCAAGCACGTCGAAGTGCCAGTCGAGAAGCCCGAGCCTTACGTCGTCGAGAAACACGTAAGTCCAGCCTCCAGATCTCTATTTCCAGGCCTGGAAAAAATTAGAAATCCGTGATGAAGGATTTTGAATACCTAGAAAGAGTCCCGAGAGAGAATGACGAGGTACGAAAATCCTGGAATTTTCTGCGCAGGTCCCCTTCATCGTGGAGAAGCCTTACCCCGTCTACGTGGAGAAGAAGTTTCCGGTTCCCGTGGCAAAGCCGTACCCCGTACACGTCCCCGTCTACAAACATGTCCTCATCACATCAGGTGGCAAAGGCAAAGGTTGGCATTAAGCCTGTCAACGTGGATTCGACAAATATTGCCGCTGGACCGAACGGCCGAGCTCCATTCGGGTACCAAAATGGCGGACCCACGCCACGCCGCTGAAGAAGAGGAAGACTTCTCTGTACATAGACCAAATACTTCTCGTTACCTCTTCCACTATTTTTGTTACGTCGTTTACCCCCCCGTTAATTGTTACTCCCTCTGTTCCCCGCTCCCGCGAATTGTTTTTTAATAAAAGCCTCCAAGAAAGCCGAGTCTTGCGACAAAACTCCCGAGGGAAAGGCCTCTTGTTCCCCAATTGGCTGATGGTGGACGGCGTTTTCTCATTGGTTCTGAAGGAAATGGCGGTGCTAAATAGAGGTGTCCGATTGGGTCTTATCAGCCTAGGAAAGCATATGTTGATACCGTTTCGTTTCCTTAATGGCTAGCCTCGGTTACGATCGGCTCCATGCCTAGACTCGGCGAGTCGGGAATTCAACTCGATCTCGATTCGCCATAATGAGTAGAAACATTCGCCTTCCTACGTGGACGTGTGAAACCACTTTTACTCGAGATGCACTTTCACTGTTCCGCTCGTAGATGCGAATGGGAGGGTCGATATTAATCTATCAGCCTCTTCGCTCCCGATCGATCCCGGGCTACCGGAAACGTGGGGCGTTTAATTCATATTCCCAATTACAAGTAATTACAACTAATCATTAAAAATGGAACGAAGCGATATTTGATTCGATGAAATTCACAGGGGAACGATTCTTGAAGAAATCCAGGATTTTTCTAGAGAAATTTGGTGTCCGTGCAACGATTGTCACTTGCGTGGCCTAATACGGTGCTTGATGAACTGGAATGCACTCGGGTAAAGTAATTGACACTAATTATCGAAGCTATTTACCGGGTACTATTATTCAATCGAGTCTCATTGCAAAAGAAAGCTGCCGGGAAACTGAGGATGGTCTAATCGCTGCTGGTAATGTCTGTAGGAAAAAATCGAGAAGAATCAGCGAACCTCGGAGGAAAGTTCCTCTCGTTTCATTCCCCAGTGAAGTTAATAATTAATGAGCACATAATTTTTGTCGGAATTCTGCGTTTCCGGTCTCGAAATTCTAGAAGTCCCCGTCGGATTCGATACGCTTGTAGCTGATCTTATCGAGCCAACGAGGACACGCTCTCCACTAATTGTTCAAACCAAGTCATTAATTTAAAAAATGGCCGATTCTTCGGTCAGATTGTCATGAATTATGCTAAATTAAGACTCGCGACAAATTCCTACTTGCGGGTTCTTAGCCAAAGAAACAGACCGCGACATAACTGTTATTCCCCGCAATGTTCTTTCGTCACAGGAACTCTTTTGTCCTGTTAATTTCCATATCTTCCCCAGCCAGTTTCCTGGAAATTCTAACCGGATCAAAGGATCGAGAAACTTGATTCCCTGTATCCCGATTTTTTAGAAAATCCCTGGGAAATCGAAACCGCGAGAGTAGGTAGAAATCCGCGTGAGACGCGAGGAATTTCATAAATCCCCTGAAATCCTTCCGTCACTTCTTAACCCTTCCATCGACCTTGTATAATTTATGACATTCACTGGCAGCTCGTTGGCATGAAATTGATTAAACTTTCACGGGGTTTTAATGATGATATCGCAAAGGTCATCCTCGAGGAGACCGCGCCGACGCCTTTCTATCTCAGATTTATGGGCGCACTCCTCGAGTCTTGGGATCGATAAAATATCGTGCAGAAGGAAAATCCACCGAGTAAAAGGAGGATCCCATATTCTGGGGTGAAAAGTGATTTTCCGAGGGGGGAAAATTCGATCGAGTTCCACGGAATATCGTAAATGAAAATGGCGGCCGTGCTCGAGGCAATGACAGTGAACGTGGCGACGCAGATCCGCTCTTAAACCGTAGATTACACCGGAGCACGGACGCACCGTCGTTCTGCACGTGTAGATACGTTACACAGAGAATGGCAAGAGTTCTTCGTGTAATGAAGAGAAGGGAGAAAGTGCCAGTGGTATATAAACACTTGGCCGTGACTTTGAAAGCGTCAAAGAGGCTGCGCTTCGAATCGAATCGGCGGACTCAGTTCCACCGAAGAACATTTCTGCAACCTAAGGACAGTCCCCAAAGTCATGAGGATTCTTGTAAGTACTTTCATCACATTCGGCAAGAGAAACCGATTACTGTGACAGGTCCTGAAAGTGTCAAGAGTGTTATGACAGCTTCCTTGACTCTGGCCTCTCGCAATCGGTCAGATGATCGCCATAATTCTACAAATGAAAATCGGATTAATCGTTTTTAAGGGAGTTGGCAGGTTGCGAGATGCCTTTCAATTAAACTGTGACGAGAAGAGAGTGAAAATGTGTACAGGAAATGTTTACTTACAGGGCTGTTTTTATTGGAGGTTTTACGGAAAATTTAAGATGTTTTAAAATCATTCAACATTTTTCAAAATGGCGGACTTGTGGAGGCGGGATGTTTATGATTTTCTTGTTTTTCTATGGTGGATCTGATTCCAGAAGATCGGTAAGTTTGTAACGAAAAGTTGAGGCGGTTTTAGAAACTCGGAAAGATTCTTGAAGAACGGTTTTCTAGATGAAAACCGATGATACTTTTTAAAGAAACATTTTAATCAAAGATTCGATTAATCTTTTGTTTTTGACTAATAAGTCACCATGACTCATGTACGCCGTTAAAAAGAAAAAAGAAATTTACAGCCTCCACAAGTCAACCATTTTGAAATATATGAAAACTTATTTAACCTTAAATTCTTCATAAAATCTCAAATAAAACAGTTTGGGAGAAAACATGATGAGTGATAATGATGAGTATACCTGTCAGGTAAAATAATAAAATACCTTTCGACATTAGAATATGCAATACATGTAATAGATGTGTTCGACGAGTACATTCTTTATAGCCTGATTTTAATTTTAAGCAGCTACATTTTGAAATAAAAATTCCTCCATCAAAGGATTCAGTGAAGCGTCTAGAACTAGTTCTTAATAAATTAATAAATTAATGAATTATTAAACCGTCGGCGAATTTTTATCTTCAGATCCTGACGACAATGCTGGCCAGTGTTTGGGCCAGCTACGAGGAGGAACATGGCCACGGGACAACCTATCACGAGACTGCCAAGCATGTAGAAATCCCGATCTACAAAAAGTACGCGATTCCGATTCCACATCCGGTACCGGTGGCAGTACCTCAACACATCAAGGTGCCAATCCCTCAGCCGTATCAGGTTCAGGTGCCGGTGCCACATCCCGTTCCGGTGGAGGTGATCAAACACGTGGAGATACCTGTAGAAAAGCCCGAGCCCTACTACGTCGAGAAGAAGGTACGACCACTTTCCTGCACCTAGAACTAATGAAAAAAATTCAAAGGAATCCTTGATTGCGGCGCAATGATCTTTTTCATACTCATTTTTGGTCATTTTAGGTACCCTATGTCGTGGAAAAGCCGTATCCAGTGACGGTGGAAAAGCATTTCCCCGTGCCAATTCCGAAACCGTATCCGGTCCACGTCCCCGTTTATAAACACGTGTTCCATCATCAAAGCAAAGGCCATCATGGTTGGAAGCACTGATTCCATTGCCCCGACGATCAACGGTGTACCTCGTTGCCAAAAACCTCATTGCGCCAGGCGTCCACACAGTAGTATTAATATTTACGCGAATTGTACATAGTCCCTCGTCGCTCTGTTATCTCGTGTTTTACCACTAGCCGTATTTGTTACACCGTATTGTTATGTTTGGTTAATAAACAAGTTTATACGTACGCATTTGAAGACTCGAATATCCAACAGTGACCCAAATCCTGGATTTATCCAACCATCGGGGTTGATTAAAAGGAAATTTTTTGCTCTTTCTGCGAAAAAATTGGTTTTCGAAATTCAGAGCTCGAAGGGATCTCAGATCTTTCGAAGAGAGGGAAGAATTTGTTACCCTGTGTTGTTATGTTCGATTAATAATTAAATTTATACGTACGCTGTGAAAGATTCGAATTTCCTGTAGTGCTTCAAATCCTAGCTGTATCGATGGTTGGATAAATCGAAAGGAAATCTTTTGCTCTTTCTGTAAAAAAAAAAATTGGATTTTGAAATTCAGGGCTCGAAGGGATCTCAGATCTCTTGGAGAGAGGGAAGAATTTGTTACCCTGTGCTGTTATGTTCGATTAATAATTAAATTTATACGTACACTGTGGCAGACTCGAATTTCCAGTAGTGCTAAAAAATCCTCGCGGTATCGAAGGTTGGATAAATCGAGAGAAAATCTTTCGCTCTTCCTGTGAAAAAAATTTGATTTTGAAATTCACAGCTCGAAGGGATCTCGAATCTCTCGGAGAGAGGGAAGGATTTCGTTTTTCTGCCAGCTTGACAAGGTTGGTCGAAGAGGACATGTCGACGTTTCTAAAGGGTTTTGCAACCGTCCGATACGTTCCCGCGATCGAACGATCGATCGATCATGGACATGGAAGACTTTCCTGGCCGAGATTGCAACTCGATCTAGGAGGTGGCTTCTTGACGACAATCTCGCCTTCGCAACGCAATCGCGCGCACTTACGACCCAGAATTTCATCAGGAAATACCATTGCGCCACTTTGGCGAGCCGCTTTTTGCGCCGCTTAAGGGAAATTCATTTGGATCCATTTTGTGGCCGAAGGCGAACGCGTTCCTTCTAAGTGGAGCAAAAGTTTATAAAAGCCCGGGCCGCACCCGCTTCGCTCTTAGTCTGGTCGTCGGTCCATGAGATCCGCGATTCTTGATGGTCCCAAAAAGGTCCTGGAAGCAGCCTGAGACATGTTCGCGCGACTGGTAAGTAGAGCTCTAAACAACTACGAAACGGCATTAATAACATTAATAAACATATTCCTCGTCCATTAACTAGTTAATTTGCTCACCAGATCCTACATCTGCTATGGCTGGCGATTGTGCGGTGCGAGATGAGCATGGAGATGCCCATGCCCATGGAGATGTCAGCGGTGGAGATGAAGATGGGGATGTCGATGGACTCGACGACCCCGAAGTCGAAGAGGGACTCCATCCACGGACACTCGCCATGTCCGCCATTTTACCCTAATTTCGGCACCTACCTCCCGCCTGTGAGCTTCTCCAAGCCGTATGGACCTCCGACCTACCCCAAGAAGCAGATCATCGAGCTGCCCGTCCACTCGCCCGCCAAGATCCAGTTCATCCACAGACCCCCAGCAGTAGCGGCACCAGCGGTCATCCAAAAACAGACGGTTTCGTACATAAAGCCGGAAGTATCTCACGCTTATCAAACCGTGGTGAAACCGATGGCGCATCCGGTGCAGCCACTCTATGCAACGGTCAAGCAGCCAGTTTGGCAGGAACCTTGGCAGGCTCCTCAACCCTGGCAGGCACCAGAACCTTGGCAGGCTCCACAACCCTGGCAGGCCCCACAACCCTGGCAGGCCCCACAACCCTGGCAGGCCCCACAACCCTGGCAGGCTCCACAACCTTGGCCAGCACCGGAACCAAAAGTGGTCCACGCAAAGCCGATCACATCTTATGGATCCATTTACTCCAAACCTCTCATCCAGCCGGTATACGCGAAAGCTATTGTCAAACCAATTGCCTACCCCACGGTGCATGTCAAGAAAGTCGAGGTATCACCACCCCCCGTGCTCTACCACAAGCCTCAGGTATCCTGCGACCCCCCTGCACCTGTCCACCCAGTTCATCCCGTCTATCCCGTTCACCAATCGATCTCTTACGCACCTGCTTATCACCCCGTGCCAGAAAGTAAGATAGTGCACATCCAGGAGCCGATTTCCTACGTCAAGGCTGCGCCGATTTCCCATTCTGTTTATCCGATCCACACCTCCATCAGCACCACCATTGCACCTGCAAGCAAATGGTCAGGTGTCGTCAAGTGCACGGATTAATTGTCGGGAATTCTCCTCGCGGAAGGAAATGTATGGAAGGGAGGGAGGCTCTTCTTTGTGAATAAACCGAACGCCGAAGAGAATCGCGTTTAGGAGGGGTACTGATCACTCTCACGTTGCCGAGATAATTGGCCCGTAAGTTGGCAATAAAATTTCGAAATCTGCTCCATTTTCCCTTTCCCGGTTTAATTAATGCCTCCGTAACCTGTACTTCATCATAGATTCCACATTGTCAGTCGACCAGGCTCTCGTTAAGGTTTCGGTCACTCTTAGCTCGGTACTCGCAGGTGTATTGTCTATGACGTCACGGACAATGTGCAATTGCAACAGAGGGTCTCATCTAGGCGAGGCTGTCTTTTCTCAAGGTGTTAATTCGTCCGATCGCTATCGAACGCACCTGGAAATTCATCATCGAAGAGTCTTTATAGCGGGCAATAAATGTTTGTATATGTGTAATCGAAGAAAAGTTTTCAATTTATAAAGGAATTTACTTTGGATGTGTGTTTTTATTCCCGGTGACCATTTCCCGGCCGAGTTAACGAGGTTCTCGATGGCGCGAAACTTTTTCCCCTTGTGAAATTGCATAATTGATGCTGTGGTAATGTTCCTTCCCACACCCACCATTATGATAGCGCTGCGTTTACGTGCGTGCGATTGCGGGCTCCTGCGTGTACATTGAGTGGATTCTCAAGAAATTTTGAAAGAGGCCCGCAGACATGACTATAAAAGCAAACACCGTGGGAACATCTTCCCTAGTGGAAGGCGACGAGTTCGATGAGAATCCATCGGCCTCACCATGAAAATTTTCGTGAGTGTTTCCTGAGGTCTTTCGCTCCAAATCGGGATTATACGTATTTTGATAAGGCACTTTGCGATACGGAATAAAATATATCGATTACGCGTAATGTGATTGGTGGCTGTTATCTCCGAGATACGTGTAGGATTGATCTTTCGAACGATGGTTTCAGTCGTGTCTTATAGCGGTGACTTATTGCCAAGCTGGAACGATACCAAAGGATGAAGATTATCACCATGAGCTCCCAAATTTGAGTACCGTTTATCACGGGCATGGTGCCACCAGTTATCAGTACGGCCACATAAAAGACCATCAAAGTACCACTACAGATCATCACGCGAAACATAATCAGTACGAGTTAGCCGATTATTTGGAACTCGATGGTAGGTTAAGTTAAATATGAAATTACCATTACTTCTTAGAAATTCATAGAAACGTTGCGTAAAATGGTGTATGAAAATGTAGATTGATTTCCTTACTTCCAGACCATCCTGTGATCTCATATCAGCACGCGGTGTCGATAAAGAAGCCACACGTCTTGCCCCGGATTATTCTTGTCTCTACCATAGGTAAGGCCTACGAGAGGAGAAGATTAATAGCGAACACATGTAGGCAAGAATGTTCAGTACGTTTGTTATTTCAGCTCCCTACAAGGACGAGAAAGTGGAGCATGAAAAACTGGACGCTGACGTAGCCACGGTCTACTACGACCAGTACGATCATGATTTTGTCGAGGATTACGAGTATCATTAGCACAATCGACTCGCAATGAAACATTTCTGTCGATTAAAAGAGAGTTACCGAGAGCCAAAGGAAAATGTCCGGTTCCAAAATTAAATCCGGAGCTGTCCCGATCTCGACCTAAAAGTCTCCATTTACTACTCTCGGGGACTCTTGGCGACTTCTGGTAAATTTCTTTATTTAATTTTTTATCCAATATACAGGTTAAAATAATAATTTATATGTATAACATTATCCAGCGAAGACAACAATGTTGAATCGTAACTCTAGACCGGCGTTACCTTCATTTAAGTTACGTACACTGCTCCTGGCAAATGACTGACCTAGAACCCATTTACGTGGCGAAACTGACGGAGTTGTCTAGACTTTCTGTCCCCCCCCAGTTCGATAGGAAAAATATATAAATCATGTAAAAACGACAACAATCAGGAACGTAACCCACAGCCGCCATCTTGCGAGGCTCTTTCCTCGACGACTCCTCGGCAAGGACAAACGATTACGTCGAAGAACTTGGTCAACTGATGTGATTTAATGTCCTCGATGGGCCAACGAAAACGATCTTCTTGAGGTCGAGGTGCGTCTACACCGAAACCGGAAGGAGCTCTCTCCAGCATCTCCGATTTGGTCCAGCGACCGACCGGAAGAGACGCCATCGCGCGTCCCCAGGAAAAGTACATCCTCGTTACGTTACGATTAGGAGATTACACGTCTAATAGAACTCTTAGTATGCCGTAACAATCGAAAAATATCGACGAGACAAAAGGGAACTTGTTCCACGCGATTCCTCCTCCGAGTTACCTAAGAATTTGACTAGATCACGTTATTGACTACTTAATGCTACGAGGCTCTTCGGATAGCACGCACGCTTACTCTTCCTCTTTCAATCTCCCTTTCTCACCGTTTCATCCTCTTCGGGGATTGACTCATTCAACGACTTCGCGGTTACTATTACGAGGCTGTTATAAAAAATATCGAGGATGCGGTATGAAGAGGTACGACAAGTTACGAGAGGAATTTGACAAGAGCGAAGGGGAGATGCGATGTGCAGGACCGGTGAAGCTCAACTTTACGAGATATGGAATAACTCTCAACAATGGATCGAGAATTTCCAGGCAATTCCATACCTGTTCGAATATTTCTCTATCAAGGCTACAAGAATTGCACGGCCGCGTAACCACACGATCATCGTCAACAATTTGTACCGCTGTAATTTATCCTGTGGATTTTTACCGCGTTCTCTTAACGAAATGGGTGTATGAAAAATGTAGGAAAAATCAGGAAAGTGATCCTTCCATATCTCTTAGAGTGCTTCGTCCGCCTGCAACGATATGAGACGCTATTTTGGGCACATACGACGTCTAGACCACGACGACCCTCCGGTGAGTCGACACTAACTCGAAGAGCAGTACGCTAAAGAGAGGCTTGATCCCGATTCCAATAATCGCTAGAATTAATCCTTGCGAGATAACGACTCTAAGATCGGTGAAGCGACGTCCGCGTTATCAGACGTAGAACTCGGTCTTGGGACCCAGCTCGTACTCGATCTCCTCGTTCTTATACATTTCCAAAATCTGAAAAAGTCGAAGCAGTCACAAGTTAGAGTTAACCGGATGCAAAAGAGGGATTCAGAAGACGATAGCGGACGTCATGCACACGCTACAACGGGTCGGGGCTCTCCAGGTAGCGTCAGGACTACACAACTCGGTCATGCAGCGGACAACGTTCGGCAGCATCGCTGCGAAACTACTTTGGCGTGGGCGAAATGGTATCGTTCTCTCTGCGATGGAGTCTGGGACGTGCAAGGAGAGTCAGAAACGAGCAGGAAGGCAGGTCTTCTACTTTGGCGAGATGGACGTGGCCGCTCTCTTCCAGGTCGCGAGACCAGCGTTCACGAACTAACCCCGTTCATGTCCTTCTGCAGCTCTTCCAGCTGCTTCTCGTGCGTGATCTTCAGGTTCTCCTTCTCCCGGCCTTGGACCATCTGGGCGACCCTCCTCTCCTCCACGAATTTCTTCGTGTTGTTCTGCTGCTTCTCCCTGAGAACGCCCTCCTTGATGCCGCGCGTCTTCAGGGTCTTGTCGTTCATCACCTCCCTCGTGCTCTCCACGGAATGTCTCGCTTGCCTCGCCTTCATCTCCTTTATCTCTCGCTCGTGTCTCGAGGTCAGTTGCTTGACTTGCATCAACTGGGCCGTTAGGCACAATTTCTTCAACAACGTCCGCCGTTCCTCGAGGTGGGCCCGGATGAGGTCTCGCTCTTCCCGCCTTTGTCTGTCGGCTAGGCGGGACCATTGGGCGGTTTGCTCTGAAACGGCCTTTCGTACCGTGGGGTCCCTGGACAACTCAGCTTTCCTGAAAGGCATTGACGGGGTAAATCCTAATACTCGAGAGTTAGAAGAGGTTACTTCAGAAGGGATCTCACTTTTTCCCCTTGATGATCTTCTCTATGGCCGTGCATTGTTGCTTCTGGACGGCCAGTTTCTCTTTCTGGTGTCTCTTCCTCAAGGACTCCAGCTCCTTTTGCTGCCGTCTGGTGGTTTTCTGGTACCCCTTCTCCTGGCGCAGAGTCTCCACGGTGATGGGCTCAAATTCCATTTTTTCTGGAAGTTTAGCCATTAGAGATTCCATTTTCTTGAGTAGGGGAGACCGAGGTCAATTGTAACAAACGTTATAAATTATTTATTCAAACTTGAAAAAGCGAGGTGAAGCAGTGGAAGCTTTCCGTAGATACTATGAATAACTAGTAACATTTTTATGAGCTAAATATTATATCAAAAATATTAAATCCGAAGTGGATAAAACTGATTTAATCATTCCAGAGTATTGCGCCTACATCTGTTCATTGTATGTTTAATGCATTTGAAATTAGAATGGCTCTAAGTTGTCGTAATTATAGAAATCATTTGATAAGTTGTTGTGTTCATCCGTAGTTACCAAAACATAGTTATTAACTATAGTTATTTGAGTATTCTTGTACTAATCAGTAGCGTTGCAGCCGTACCCTGCAACGGTTGCAAACGCAACAAATACATTTAGTAAAGAAAATAAGAATTGCTGATTTTTATAGGATCTTGAAGCATCCAAATGTAGGCTGTCTAGGAGAAGGTTCACTTAACACGTGGACCAAGTTCCGATCATAAAGAGCTGTTCCAATTAATCGTAGAATTGAAAATGTAAAAATTCTTACAATTGATTTCGGTCTCTCTTGATCTTGAATCATTTCCAGACTTACCTTTAGGCTTGGCGATTTCGTGGTGGGACTGACCAGACTCCGAGGCATTTTTATCGCTCTCTTCGATGCCTAGGCCCTTCATCTTCGACTGGGACAGTGCTTCCGTCTTCCGAACCGCTCTAGGTGCCGTCAGGGCGTCCATGAACTCTGCAGAAGGCAACAAAGTGGCGGTCGAAGGTCCAAGAGGGGATAAAAAAATCGGGGCTTACCTTGGAACCCATCCGGCACGTAGATCTTGATGTCAATGTTGCAGAACAACATCGGCAGCGACATTGGGAAATTGGCCTCGGTTCTCAAAGCGATGTGACGGTATCCAGCTTGAAGACCATCTAGAGGAACGATTCGCTGTCCCAGGAGTTTCCCGCTGGACTCGTCATAAACTGCAAATCTTAAAGCTGCTAAGTCTGGCAGTACAACCTTCCTGAAGAGGAAAGGCTCTTCGTTGTAGACCGGATTGAGGCCATTTGCGGGTACCACGCGAGTACGGAATTCTTTTCGGATCGTGTCTGTTGGCAGACCGTACATCTCGACTTCGACGTACGTTCCTACTTTCTTGTCCGAGAGAAACTGACCCGCGATCACCTGTCGTCAAATGATACAATCGATTATTCTACATCTGAAGAGATAACACTTCCCTATATATATTTTTTTCCAAGCGAAACTTCTTGAGGCACGTCTCAGTACCTACATTATAAATGGGATCCCTTTCATAAAGTGAAATTATTTACATTCTTCATTGCGTGTCAGTATTCCCACAATTTGCATACATTTTTATTTACGGTTCATTACTAGCTGTATATCTGCGCGTTAGTGTTGAGACAACATGAGTAAACGTTTCCGTAAGCGTTGAGGTGTAATTCTCTCAGGTAATTATTCCCATTTTGCGGTAAATCAAAATAATATAAATAGGAATTGAAAATAATTACCCCCGTCAACCAGTACCGAACGCGTAAGGGCACTTCGTAAAGAAATAATAGAAAGTAATTAAGAACAATTAATAATATCCGATCATTCTCTTCGACTTAGAAGTTTCGCTCGTTGGCGTGTTATTCTCTCAGGTAATTATTGCCGTATTACAGTTAATTAAAATACTATAAATAAGAATTAAAAGTAATTACATCCGTCAACCAGTACCGAACACGTAAGGGCACTTCGTAAAGAAATAATAAAAAGTAATTAAGAACAATTAATAATATCCGATAATTCTCTTCGACTTACAACTAGAAGTTTCGCTTCGTAAGGGCATGTTAGCCATGCGCTAACTTTTTTTTTTACATAACATAAATCTAATCACCTGAACGCTACATTGCGTAGCGATGACTCCGTCGACAGGACTCTCCGCAAAAGGATCGAAATTTCTGTCGGCCCTCCTCATGAAGTCCGGCTTCAGAAGGTACCCTGAAGAGCCGTTGTACTCGAATTTCCCTTGATTCAGTTGCATGGGTAGGTCAGCAGTTTGAAAGTTTAACGAAACCATTTGGCACCCGGCATTCCAAAAGACCTGAGCCACGTGTGACGGAGAACATCATTTTTTAAGAACTATTCCCCGAGAGTGATAAGGGATATCATCGAGTCACCTGCGGCATATAATTCGAAGAGTCCGCTCGCGTGCCCTTCGGGTAAATCCTACTCATCTGCCTCTTATTGTAATTTACGAATTCTATGGCGGAGGTCTTCAAGTAGTTCAGTCCTGCGGTCTCGGCGAAGGAAGACATGTTGTAGTGGATATTTTTCTCTGGGGAATAGAATCAGAGATTAGGTTAATTATCCCCTAGGTGGGTGTAAGGAAATTTATCGGAAAAAGTGAGATAATTATCAACTCACGCTCGGCTACGTCGAATCCTTGGAATTTTATCGGCTGGGCGTAATTCACCATTGACGATAACCAAGGGTGGACGTTGGTGGTGCTTCCTGTGTAAGGTGGGACCACTGCGAGCTCCAAACTCTCTCCAAGGTTCACAGGACCACCTCCTTGTTGGGCAGGAGGTTGCTGACCAACCACGACAGCAACTACTGCCTCTCCTGTTACGACCACTTCCTGCAAACGATACACTTCGGAATCAGTTCCCAATACTTTAAATTACGCTGTCCAGATTGTTATTGCGGATTTTGCTGTCTAAGATGATATGAAAGGCGCTGAGAAATTTAATCGAGGTCCATCAAGTTAAATTCATCCATATCCTTTTTGGTGGGAACGTCATTTTGAATACTCAGTCACTTTCACATCCCCTTAAGAGTTGAAGCTTGGTTTTCAAATGAAGTCGTTTCCCCTCTACACCCATGTTATATGCCGTTTTAAAGCGTAGATTTCACTCCATGTTTTGATAATAATTCCGGTCTAAATATTAATTTCTGTTTTATTTATGCTATTTAATTAAAGATGGGAAGAAATTCAGACGATTTTTTGTACCAGTTCGAAATGAACAAAAGGTAACTTTTGTGGCTCATAATATCAACGATGAATGCATCGTTTGTTAGCAATTCCTGGGCCAAATGTGGTCCACGAACTGCTAACGAACGCATAATGTAATTTCATGGTCAAATGGTGATTTCAAAAATCGATGAGAATCTTGAAGATCAAAAGTGTTCGAAACGATCTGCGTCCATAGACGCAATGAAGAGAAAAAAATACTTGGAGAACAATTATTGTTATCGAAATGTAGAGCTAATTCTTCACTTTAAAATTGTGTACATGGACAGAAAGGAGAAACATTTTTGTTTGGAAACTAGGCGACAAATCTGATAGAGCGAAAACGGCAATGAGCTCCTGGACAACCTAATATCTCTGAAACGCAGGAACGTGCAGGGGACCAGAAGGGGTAAATTAAGGTTACCTTTACCGGTTGCTCAACGACAGCTGCGACACCTGGTGGAGCACTGGCGTCTTCCTTAACTTCGTCTTCGATGACGAACTGGCCCTGTTTGAAGAGTTCCAGCTCCTGCTTCTCCACTTCCGGCTTCAGCCTCTTGTTCTTGATGAGGATCTTGCGTTTCAGCAAACTAGGTGGTGGCAAAGGTACCCCGGGCTCCAGCTACACGACCGTTTATCAATCCGTTAAGCGATCCAATCGATACACCCGACATTAAGGAGGTGCTCCACGATGGGTTTGACAAATTGAGTCTGACAGTTTGACTTAATTCCAAAATAAGAACAGCTCTTTAGTCACCAGCTCATATCGAAAGAAAGGCAGACAAATTATTTGCATGCTCCTTTAAACTCATATAACAAAGACCGATCGATAAATAATGCGGTTAGGCTTTTCCTTCGGTCTAAAAAAATTGCAGGGAGTCACAATGCCAGACTTCCATCGTGGGGTAGCCCCTTAAGGAAGACCTTAAGGTTTGACAAATTGAGCCTGACAGTTTGACTTAATTCCAAAATAAGAACAGCTCCTTAATCACCAGTTCATAGCGAAAGAAAGGCAGACAAATTATTTGCATGCTCCTTTAAACTCATATAACAAAGACCGATCGATAAATAATGCGGTTAGGTTTTTCCTTCGGTCTAAAAAAATTGCAGGGAGTCACAATGCCAGACTCTCATCGTGGGGTAGCCCCTTAAGTTACAGGGTACTCCTTCAGGGACTCCTTCAACAGCAGGTCTCCAAGAATCTCGTCGCAGTACTTGGCCAGCTTGTACTGCTGCTTCTTGCTGCAATGATTCTCAAAGCTTAGGATGACCGGGTACTCGGAGGTGACGAAGGCGGTGTCTCTGACGGCATAAATGACGTCCTTGAAGAGAATGTCGGTACACATGGCTTTGCCGTGGGTGATGATGGGCTCCTCGTCCTCGCCCTTTCCGTCCCAGCAGTCCAACTCGACGCACCTGTGGAAACGAGGTCGAGGGCCTCGTCAAACACACGAAACACACGTGCCCTCGAGTGCCGGATTCAAAGAGGCTCGTCATACACCCGACCACCTACCGGCAACCTGCCAGCAGGACCTGGCGGTACATTTCCACGCTGCTTTTCCCTCCGAACTGCCTGCCGCTCAAATAGGTGTTGTGGCTGGAGTTGATGTAATAATGAGACAAGGGCTGGTCCATGTCCATGTACACGTCCAGCCTGTCCAGGAACACGGGGGCGTTCTCGTCCGAGATCAAGTACCTGATGAAGCCGTCCTTCGACATGGTCTCTGAAACGTCAGGATTTGACTTTGAACCTTCATTTGGGAAACGGATCACGGCTTCCGCATCCGTACCCCGCGGATGTCTTAAGAGAAAAGACGGGTGGAATTGGTTGCGCAACTTTTTAAGAGCAATCCCAAACCTGTTCGGAACTGGCACTTACTCTGACTGCGAATGGTCTCATTTTGCTCGTAATCGTTGATGATCTCCAGAGCCCTCTTCTCGTCGTAAAGTGGATACAGGATTTCGTTCAGGGTTGGGTCGCGCTGCTTCTCGTTCAGGAAGCTGATCAGCTGTTCCAGATTGATGGTGTCTGCTTTTCCCTGGGTGCTATCACGATAGGGATGATTTTCCCTCCTCAAGAGGATCCATTCCTTGCATTAGTAAGGCTACTCACATGGACTGGAACAGCTCCTCGATGTCGTTCCTGGGGCAGATCTTGTGGTACAGCGCGTAGAACGCATCGAAGGTGAAGTCATCGGGCTCTATCACGTCGTTCTGTGAAGGGGTTTTTCGGATGATCTCGGCAGGTCGATGATTTTACAAATTAGTCTAATCTTGATCCTTACCTTTCCGCTAGGGAGTCCTAAATCGGACAGGCACTGGTATACTAGTTTCTCCGTCTTCCCCGAGGCAAAAGTTCGGGCCACCACTTTTACCGGAACTTTCCCGTTGGGGTCGACCAACATTCTCAGCCTCATCCAACTGAAACGCAATTACACCGGTCTGCGACGAGGAACAATTAATTAATAACGCGGGAGGGCGGGGGGAGTGAATATTGGAAGCGAGGAAATAAATTCCCCCTGATAAATTGAAGGTTAGGAAGCTCTCAGGGCACGGGGTAAGCGGTAATAAGTGTGGCACGAAACGCCGGGGCAATTACAGGCCCAACCTCAATGGAGTCGTTATTAGAACTCGATGGACTTACTGTTTCTTGAGACACGTCAGTGGGCAGACATTATTGGCTTTCACGTTATGAGTAATGGACCTTACTCCGTCGAGCCATACCTGCAATTACAAGAGCTCGTAAGAAATACGCAACGGTTGTAATCAGCTCGCGGTCTGGTCAAACTGGCCGATAATTGAACGCCCGCCGACAATTGCGCCACCGGTAAAATTGCTCAGGTAATTGACAATGCTCGAGGCTTCCTTTCTACGCGGACGTTTCTCCTTGACGTCGACTATCGGAGATAAAAGGCGAACTTCCGAAATAGAGACGGATCGGGTTATCGGAACCGATAGGGATCGATGAGGCTCCTATCGAGCATCTCGAAGGGGAACTCTTGCCGACAGTTCAGCGACATCGTTTTTCCGAGTCGAATTGCTCGTCCTGGGATTTCCTCCTCGAGGGGACGCACACCTCGGGGGGAATCTCCGGCTAATCGTGAGATAATCGATTACGACGTCCCAAGAATCGACGAGGGATCCCTCCGCACCCGAACACGCTCGGTGATGAGATGTTCGAGATCTATCCTCGCCTGGCAATTTCCCGAGGTGCATAGTCGATGTGTCGATCTGACCTAAAACCTCTAATAATAGCGCCAATAGCAAACGCGTCTCGGGGATAAAATTCCGATTTTAACGCCTCTCGATTTAGTGACCGTTTCGTAAACGCGAACCGCGAGCCGCAAAGATAAATCCCTCTCGCGAATTTTCTCGACACGCCTCAAGCGACTCCGTTGCGAAGGTCAGTGACGCTAAGTTGCATTAACCCTTTCGCTGCCACGGTGGTCCCATGGGACCGGCGCTTGCCCTTTCATTTGGGCCATGGTGGTCACAGGTGACCACCATGAATTTCTAAAATCATTCACTTTCAGGCAAATGCTCTCGAATAAAAATTAATGAATTATGCAAACATGTTTATAACCTTATAAATTAAAAAGTGCGCTACTCAATAACAACAAATGTTTATTTAATATATAAAATATTTAATCTTCTTTTTTAGCCAAAACAAAGTAATGTTCTTAATAATACAGATTCTTTTTATGTACGTACTTTCAGTAACTTAAATATTTTCACAAATTATTTTACGAATCGATATAGTTCGTGTATAGTTCATTTATGAAATTTGTTGGAAAGATAATCTGCGTCACGGGGCCACGGTGGTCACGAGTGACCTACACTAAGAAAAATATGCTATTGGCAAGATTGTACAGTAATTTTAATATATTTCGCAGTTCTTAGCCATTATACAATTTTTAATATGAAATTTTGTATTGTGGCCCCCTGGTGCAAGTTCAAAAATTCGCGTGGCAGCGAAAGGGTTAACGAGAGTGCCTGCAAGGAAACCGATAACGAAATCCATCGTCCCCCGCCTTTTTATCGTCTTTTCTTCCCTGGCTATTTTGCATTAATTGCAGGGTCCCCCAAAATTTGGAAAATTTCGCAAACATGGCAAACCTGAAGATTTCATTCGAAGGGTCACGTTATGTTCAATGTCTGAAAATTATTCTGACTTTTTGCAATTTGTTTGGATTATAAGATTATCTGTAATTTCTTAAGGTGATAGGAGAGTCGCATCAATCGTTTATAAATCTTTTCTCTGAATCGGATACACCGAATAGTTACAATTTTTGTTATTTTACCCCGTTAGCATGAAATTGTTAAGGAACGTGTTATGAACGCCCTAAAGAATATCCTGACTCCCATAAAATTATATTTTGCGCAAAAAGTGGATAAAATGTTTATGAATGATTTAAAAAAAAAAAATTTGTAGATGTCAAGACCTTTCGCAGATCTTCCATATTTATATCGTTAACTTTCAAACGATTCGGTACATCCAGTTCTAAAAAAAGTTTCATAAACCAGACCCCCTAGGTCACTACATTCACATCGCCTTAAGGTGATACGAAAGGCTCCTTCTAAATATACCAAAACGTCAAAATATTTATACAAATTTTCTCCAAACTGGGTGCACCAACTTATCTGAAACTTTAAAACGTGATTACGGAGGCTCTAAATAAGAACGCGCTGCCCGTGAAATTTCATTTTTCGAAAAAAAATATCTTTTTTTGTTTCTTGTCCGAGATAAGTACAACAAAAGAAATTTCACGAGCAGCGCGTTATTCCTTAGGGCCTCCATAACCACGTGTTAAAGTGTCAGATAATTCGGTGAACCCAGTTTGGAGAAAAGTTTTATAAATATTTTCACCTTCTGTCATGTATCTATCACACTTTCATATCCTCTTAAAGATGTACGCTCACTTATTATTGGGGCTAAATACCAAACTTTTCGTTTGAAAACTGAAATTCCTCGAGTTACAAGACTTTCATTAGGACCTCCGTAATCCCGTGTTAATGTTTCAAATGATTCGGTGCACCCAGTTAAGAGAAAAGTGAAATAGTTTGACCTATTGGTACGTGTATGTCACTTTCATAACGCCTTAATGAGTCCCATCATGGGGTTTGTTGGGACGCAGCGAGGAGATCGGGGTTGAACGCCTTCTTTCACTAAATACCAAACTTTTCGTTTGAAAATTAAAATTCCTCGAGTTTCAAGACTTTCATTAGGACCTCCGTAATCCCGTGTTAATGTTTCAAATGATTCGCTGCACCCAGTTAAGAGAAAAGTGAAATAGTTTGACCTATTGGTACGTGTATGTCACTTTCATAACGCCTTAATGAGTCCCATCATGGGGTTTGTTGGGACGCAGCGAGGAGATCGGGGTTGAACGCCTTCTTTCTTGCCCTGATAAGGACTTATCGGAGCAAAGGTCAGGGTCGCTTCGTTACCTTGGCAGTTGTCGGGTCGGGACAGACGACGTGTTGATAATTGATATTGGTATAGTCAACGCCGGAGCAGATGGTCAGGCTCTTCTCGTCCAACTGTTCGCCATGCTTGGTGCAGAGCTTGTCGAGGAGCTTCGGGTCCTGCGGAGCGAGGATGCATCTACCTTCACCTTTATTCTCTCTCGGCAAGGAGGGGCAAGATAAAAAGGAGCGCCCGATACCGAGCTTGTCTCTTTACCTTCGGAACACCTCCGGCCCGGATGTCGCTCACTTGACACAGCTCGATGACGTCGCCGTCCTGCAAAAACCGACGGTGACGTGCCGATCGATCGTCGCCGAGCTTTCCCGGCCTTCCTGGCCTTCCCGGCCCTCCCGAGGGACCCGGGGAGCGAGGAATCACCCTGGGAAACTGGGACCATTCCGTGCGGCCTCGCGCGCTGCAATGGGAATGCTCCCTCTCGGAATTGCATGCATTTTTTAAGTGAAACTCCTTATGGGGCACTGCTAAATTCCCACCTTACGAAAAGGCCGGTTTATCAAAGTAGAACGCTTCCTTTTTACACTTAAGGGGATATGAAAGTTTGATATATACATGACAAGAAATAAAAATATTGATGAATTTTTCCTCAAAACTGGGTCCACCGAATTATCAGAAACTTTAACACGTGATTACGGAGGCCCTGAGGAATAACGCGTGGATCGTGCAATTTCTTTTTTCTAACAGAAATTTTCTACTTATCTCCGAGAAGAACCAAAAAAGATATTTCTTTTTCGAAATATGAGATTTTATGGGCAGCGCGTTCTTTCTTAGAGCCTCCATAATCACGTATTAAAGTTTCAGATAATTCAGTGCACCCAATTTGGAGAAAAGTTTTACAAATATTCTGACTTTTTGGTACGTATATATTACACTTCCGTATCACCTTAAGGGGATGTGAAAGTGGCATCTGAGAGGTGATGAGAGAACATTTGTTTCAGTCAACTGATCTTTTTTCTCAGGATATATCTCGCGAAAGAATAACTAATTGTAAGGGCGATCGGCGATATCTGAAGATTCTCTTCTAGTTCCACTTCTCCGAGTGCTCATCGCTCTTCGTCACTTTTTTCTCGACAATCGGAAGTAAACCCGAGAGGGAACTCTTCCATCCCCACTTTGGTCCCAGTTTCGATTCCAGCTTAATTAGTTTCCCTCCGGTCAGAAGACCTCTCCCCATCGAGTGCTCTCTTCAGGGTCGAGTCGGCCGGGAAACCGCGCAAAGAGGCTTCGTACCTTTCCCTCGCTCTGCCAGTAGATGAAGAAACCATACTCGTCGACCTTGAACATGCAGTTGAGCTCGATCTCGGTATTGTCCTTCTCCTCGGTCCACCTGTCGAAGGTGCATCCCAGCCTCAGAGGCTCCGGGACCTCGGTCTGCCAGTTGAACTCGAACCTCTTCGTCATCCTGACCTCGAAGACTCTTCCGCTCCTCGTCTGCTCGAAAAGAAAATCCGACTTACCGAGGTCCCCGCTACTTCCGGATGAGCTACCCTCGCGAGGTCTGCCTACGACTTCCGGTGCACCGGACGAGACTCGCCGAGGCCTCGCAAAGTGCATCTCGAGGTGCAATCGTAACCGCGAGGAGCCAATTTGCCGAGCGTCGTTATTATATTTATGCGCAGTAAATAACGACTTTTTCGCGGACCGACTCAAGGTCCTTCGAGTGCCTAATAGCATCCTTTTCAGACGTCTAAGTGAATCCAAGAGTTTACGATCCTAGCCGTCACGGTGACCCTAGGAAAGTCAAGCGACTCCACGCTGGACATCCTACGCTGAGAAAAAAATTGTTGTAATAAAAAGAATATATATGTGATTTTGTTCGACACTCATTTGGATCTAACAATAGGACCTTGGTAGAAAGAACATGTAATTACCTCAAAGGATTATTTATTTTCCATTCAAAGAAATGATAATATCCTGCGAATTTCATCAAAACTGTACCACGTTTAATTGCAACAAACGATGATGGAATATTTTATTCGGCCTGTTCAAAGAAATGGTTTCTTAGGCATGGAAACATAATTCATTCCATTGAATTGAAGAAAAAGCTACCTGAATAAAAGAGATCCTTTTTTTTTCAAGGTGATTATTCCTTTGAGTGGAGTTATAGAAATGAAACGTATAGTTTTGATTTCCTATTTTATTATTTTAAGATATGAGGCATTAGATCGATGCAACGCATCGGTTTATTCCTTATTCCTTTGAATAGAGTTATAGAAATGAAACGTACATTTTTGATTTCCAATTTTAATATTTTAAGATGTGAAATATTAAATCAATGGAACGCATCGGTTTCTTCCTTATGCCTTTGAATAGAGTTATATAAATAAAACGTACACTTTGGATTTCCTATTTTACTGTTTTAAGATATAAGGCATTAGATCGATGCGACACATCGGAGTTAAACATTCGGCATTTCTGCGCAAGGACAATAGATCTTTGGCTGTACGCTACAGTTTAATTAACTCCGTTGGAGGAAATAATTTATTTGAAAGAAGAAACGTTTTGTCTCGGTGTAGGAGACGCGTAGGTAATGAGAATAAGAGGCGTAATAATTAACAGTGCATCCAGGATCTATAGCCACCGTGCAGGCCGGCGGCCATTGTATGGAGATCGAGGAACTAATTGCATTTGCGGGTGCATCTGGATGTGGAATTCGATACTCGAGTGCCCAGCTGGAGAGCCACGGGGTTATTGCATTCAGCCGAGCTTGGATATGTCCAGAAAATAATTAATAAAACAATTCAGATTACCCGTCCATTAAAATTGCAAAATGCTCAATCCGCGGCGTTCTCTCTCATTCCTATCCAGATGATAAACCCGGTTTGAAATCGAGAGATCCGAATGCAAATCCTGCTCCGATTCCACAGAGACGTCGGAAACGCTCGGTTAAGGTGAAGTAAAACACTTCGATCAACTCGATCGACGTCGGTAAAAAAGGTTTTTCTAAACACCTGCGTTGCCGGCGTTCGCATTTATATTGACAGTTGTGTCGAATTATATTGAGTATTGTACTAAACTGCATACTCTATCTGTCGTTTTCGTACAATAATTATAAAGAAATCGAAATAAAACTCCAGAAATCCCATGAATTCATGGTTCCTGAGGCCCTAATTGACTGCAGAGGGACGCCGGGCGCCATCTGTGATTTCCGTGTCAACTAAATTTTCACTCCGAGACCTCACATTACCATCGTTTTAGCATAGAAGCGCATAAGACTCTTTGCCTTCACCTTGTTCAAATGGGAGTTTATCGGTTAACAGTGTTCTAAATTGTCGTATAATTGTCCTGACACTTTCGTTTCTCATATTAGAGCCTCAATAATTGGATATCGATCGAAATATGAGAGCTCGACGCCATGTTGGCTTTGGTCTGGACTGAATTAAGAAATTTTGTTAAAAAATCAAAATTTTCAGTGCCAGGATAATTCCTAGGTGCTCCCGGTCACGTGTCAATGTTTCGGACGGTTCGATGGAATACCCTTAAAAAAAAGTGTCTCTCGAATAGACTGATTTGAGGGGGGTTTCACTTCGCCTTAATTTGCCCGTTTGCGAAGCACTATGGCGATGCATATCGACCTGCAATCGGGTGGCTTCCGCGAGCCGTCTCTTAATCTCGTTACATTATTCCCACTGTAATCGGTCGTTAACCTCGGCTGGCGAAATGTAAAATCGGAAATTTCGCGTGGCCTCGTTGAATCGAGATCACGTAGTGGAGGGGCGGCGGCCTTGATCGCGATGCATCGACATTATCTGCGCCGCTCTCGTGCGCTATCGATTTCTCGCATCACTCGGGATAGAAAATGCCTCCCGATGAGGGAATCCGATCAACGAGGATACCTTCCCCCGAGGGGACACGCTGGAAAGAATTCCTTGGAATTATCCCGAGCCATGTTGGGTGCTGGGAATACTGGAACGCCATTTTTTGCCTGCATAAGATTGCACAAGGAAGAGGCTCCGGACGTGATGTCTGCCGTCGCGTGGTCGAGGTCGAAACGACGAGTCACCACGCGACCCGAATGTTAAGGCGAAGTGAAACCCACCTCGAATCGGTCTATTCGAACAAGACATTTTTTGAAGGGCAGTCCACAGAATCGTCGAAAATTTTAGGACACGTGGGCACCAGAAATGTCCTCACATTTTAAGATTTGGATTTAAATATCTGCGTTCGACGCTATCGAGGCCGGATTCAAAGTGACAATGAATTTTGATCAATATAAAAAGGCTTATGACTTAGCTCCGATGTGGGAAACGAAAGCGTCGGGACTGTCCCACGACAGTTTAAAACACTTTAGTAGTAAAGAAACGTGCACTTGAACGTGATAAAGGGGAAAAAAGTGTCTTGGGAATTTCTGGTCTTAAGATGGAGGTAACACGTGTAGTGCACTTTTTCGAAGACTATTTCGTTAAATTGACTGAAATTCTAATATATGGCGTGTAGGCACCGAAGGAATGTCCTCGATTTCAAGATTTGGATTTTGAAATAACCTTTGGTCGATGTTTTATGGACCAGGTAAAAAATAGCGTCGTTATCTCGTATTTCGATTAATATACCATTCTTAAAGGCTTTCACGTGGAAAACGGAAGTGTCGGGACTGTCGCATGGTAGATTAACTTCTTCACTTACAATATCGTGTGAGAGACGTGGTATATCAATCAGGCCAAACGTGAACAAAACGTGTAAGAGACGTGGTATATCAATCAGGCCAAACGTGAACAAAACGTGTGAGAGACGTGGTATATCAATCAGGCCAAACGTGTACAAAACGTGTGAGAGACGTGGTATATCAATCAGGCCAAACGTGAACAAAACGTGTGAGAGGCATGTGAGACTTTGAACATTCAGCCAAACCGTGAAATGACCCGATGTATGACAGACATTTTTGTTGTTTATGGCACGCGCTATTGGAATTTAAATCGTAAGGCAAGGGGTTAAAACACTCTAGTAATCGAGAAATGTGCATTTAAATGCGATAAAAGGGGAAAATGTCTTGGGAACTTCTGTATTAAGATGGAGGTAACGCATATAGGGCATTAGGTCTTGGAGAGGAAATTGAGTTGGCATTGAACGCAACAGATGGCCCTGCAGTTGATTAGAATATCCTAAATTATTAATCCAGGGGATTTTTTCAGTTTTACTTCGATCTCTTTGTAACCAATCTACTGAAACGATATTTGGAGGGTGCCATTTCGAATAATTCTCAATGTAGTAATTATTAATTTAAATATAAATGTCGGTAACGGGATGTGTTACTTCATATGGCGTGTCAGAAAAAAATTGTTTTGTGCTGAGAACAATTGTTTCTCGATGAATTTCATTTCACCTTAAGGCGACATCGAACGATATTTCGACTTGAAGTTCATCGAATTGTCCCGAAAATCCGACATTTCCTCAGGGTTTTCCTCTTCCCAACCATCAACGTCGATGGGTTTCTGCACCCAAGGACTCTCTATCGTCAGGTTGACATGAAAGTCCTCCTTCAATGGCGAACATTTTTGCGGAGCGAATTCGACGATCTACCAAAAATTCGGAAAACGATATCAACCCGCCTCGAAATTATCGGTCTCGGTTGAATCTCTAAATCCTCTACTTATTCCTTAGATAGTTTAATTTGCCGGCAGAGATTTCAGTCTCATTTAATTCACTAAGAACCTCGGGGTTAATTTCTCTCATTAGAACCTCCAAGTCCTCGGAAGGTTTAAATTGAATTGGAACTTCCAGAAATCCCAGAATAGAATGGTTACTCTATTTTGTGCGAGTTAAACCTGAAAATTTGTCCTCTGGTCTCGTAGAATGACGGAGAAAATGAAAATCGACAAGGTATGGTCTTTATTTTTCTATGAACATTTAAAACCTGCCAAACAAATGACGCATTAGGGCATTACATTCAACAAAAGGAAAACCTTGAATATGTCGAATTTAATGGGACAATTTATGTACATTAGAAACTAAAGTCTTCAAGGTTTAACCTAACCTCGATTTAATATTCTTTTGGACCTCAACCCTATATATAGCCGTTCATATATGTATATCCGAGGTCTAAATGAGACCGACATCATTAACATCATCCCATCTGAAATTCTCGAATTATTCTCAAAATTTTCACGTTAATCAAGATTTACGTGAGGTAAAAATGTTCGATCCTGGAATGCACAATGCACTTTCTTCGGGTATTGACGATAACGTTGTTTTCCGTTAGATAACAAGTGACCGGATCAGCTGAATCTCACGAAAGCTTTCATGCAATGATCGCGCGGTATCTGTTCGGCGTATAAAAATTGACATCGCGATTCCGTTGCATAAGTGCGTCGTATTAACTGTTTGTCGGAAATTGAAAGTTTATCTAATGGGCATTCGAGGCTCGCGAAATCGGTCCAAATATTCAATCAATATTTACTTATTAAAATACGTCGTATTAAAAATTGACATCGCGATTCCGATGCATAAGTGCATCGTATTAACAGTTTGTCGGAACTTGAAAGTTTATCTAATGGGCAATCGAGGCTCGGGAAATTGATCCAAATATTCAATCAATATTTACATATTAAAATACGGCATATCAAAATTGACATCGCAATTCCGTAGCATAAGTGCCAAATATTCAACCGATATTTACGCATTTGCTCGATCAAGGCCGTGCCGTTTCGCTTCATTAGTGCTTTCCGATGAATGATTTTCGCCCTCGATTTCTCGATAGGATCGTTTAATCCAAAACTGCTCAAACAATTCGCGCGACGCCATTTCCGCGCGACTTGCGAAATTATCACGTTTCGGGGCAAAATCGGTCGATTTTCGACGGATTAAATCGCGAGACGAAACCCGCTCGCTCGCGACACATGCACGAACACAGAAAAAAATTGGTTCATTGAACAAAGTCTGTTTATTGACCGCATTTGGTTCATTTCACAGAACGTTTCGGTTGAGTACAACGAATTTTAGTTCACTTGGTTGGACTCGTTTGCTTGGACTAATTAATGTGTATCGGTTAAATCGTTTAGTTAATTCCAGAAAATAATTCAGACCGTAAAATGTTTCGACGTTTAAAGACACCAAATTATGTTAATACTTGTGGTGACCAACAAGAATATTTTATGGAATCAGTAAAATATTATGGTATAACATAAAATAAAAATATTCCCGCGGTTGCACCGAGATGCTCGTAATTGTTGCAAATACAGAGAGAACATTTAATGTAATCAAATTATTAACCAAAGAATTTTGTTGCGTCGACCAAATATTTAGTAGTCCATGTAATACCCATATTTTTCGATTGAACAAAAAAAATTGTACCGAATAAGCCAAATATTATTCTACACTCGAGTATGCCCTCGCGGTTGCATCGAAATGCTGGCCGTTGGTGCAATTACCGAGAGAACATTTAATGCAATCAATCTGAAGTTATTAACCAAATAATTTGGTCACGTAAACCAAATATTTAGTTGTCCGTGTAATACCCATATTTTTCGATTGAACAAAAAAAAAAATTGTATCGATTCAGCGAAATATTTTTCTGCACGCGAGTATGCACTCGCGGTTGCACCGAGGTATTGGTCGTAGATGTAATTACAGAGAGAAAATTTAATGTAATGAATCAGAAGTTATTAATCAAAGAATTTTATCACGTCAACCAAATATTTAGTTGTCCGTGTAATAATCATATTCTTCGACTGAACAAAAAAAAAAATTGTATCGATTCAGCGAAATATTTTTCTGCACGCGAGTATGCACTCGCAGTTGCACCGAGGTATTGGTCATAGATGTAATTACAGAGCGAACATTTAACATAACGAATCAAAAGTTATTAACCAAAGAATTTTATTTCGTCAACCAAATTTTTTTCTATATGCGAATATGCCCTCTCGGTTGCACCGAGATATTAGCTGTTGATGTAATTACAGAGAGATCATTCACCGCCCTGTGCTCCATTTCCTCTGCTCGGCAAAGGGGATCATCTCGGCAGAAGTCTAGAAGCGCGATACGATTTCATCTCTCGGCGGTAAATATTTGAACCGAGGATATCCCTCTCATTGAAATCGCGTTTTGGCAGAGTCGCGCGCCAAGTGCACGCGCGCTGGCGCGCCGAGTCTCTTTCCGTAAAGTCGGGGCAAATATTGACATCTCGACTTCGAGGGCGCATCAACGGACCCACGTACGGGAGAATTAAAGCGCGGCATTCGAGGGAATTAAATCGGTCATAAGGGGCCAATTAAACCGGCGGATTATATAAAGGAGGTTAGTCGGGGTTCTTGCCGTGAGTATTCACGGCCGAGGCAATTACGGCCAGACTTCTCCGCACTTCGGTGTACTTCGCCGGGCAAATGGGATCGGGTTACTCAACCGGAAGTCTTCCAATATCCCGTTGCGAGGCCGGAAGTGGGATGAACTTCGCGGGGCACCGGAAGTCCACCAGGCAGGGAGGAAGGAGAGAGACACTTACGTAGTTAATGCACCGTCCCTCGGATCGTATTGTTCATTTTAGAGTCGCCCGCTGCACCTGCACATCAAACATTAAGTCACTCTTAATGCAGTTCGCATGAGCGCGAAGAGTCAAGGCCTTTTCCTAGTTATATATAACCGGCGATGCCCGCGGAGCTGCAATAAACGATGCAGCTGATCGCGCCTCCGGAGAGCCCGAGATCGATCGATCTGCCTCCTGGGTAAACGAAATTTACGGTTTCCCAATTTATCCGGAAATTTTTATTATCCTACCTCGAACAGGAATCCCTTTCCAGCTAACCTGGAAGCTCGGGGGAGGAATGAATAAATGAAGAAGCGTTTTCAAGGCGCGTCGAAATCCTGAACACGTGTCGCCTCATATTTAATTTCCGGAGAATCTTGTCTGCATAAGTAAAGAGTACTCCGAGCGCACTCGCACGTGGACTCTGGGATGACTGAATTGCGGCAATCTCGAGGTGAAATTCTAACCTAAAAGTACCTTGAACCTGTCCAAGCAAGACCTCTTTTGGCCCTGCTTCGCTCCATGTTCTATGTTCAGCCTTGTACCTCCTGTACTTAGTACGAAGTTACAAACTTAATACGAGTTAAATTAAGAACTTTAGGCCTAAAAGTACAGGCAGAAAAAATTCATTTGGTTCTTTGAACAAAATCGTTAGCTTTTGTTCAATGAATTTTAATTCCAATTCGTTAGGGTGAGGGTCAGGATCTTCCTTATGGTCTTCATATTCACATTGTAAAGTATGAAACGACTTAGTACGCCTTGTTCAAAGAAAAGTTTCATGAATGATTGACTCCTCGGATGCCCCTTTAACATCGCCTTAAAGTCCATAATTACTGTTTCCGAGTAGGATCAAAATTTAAATTCATAATCTCCCAAATTTGACAGCGTTGCGGTAAATCGAATTTTATCGAAAGTTTTAACAATGCCTATAAATAAATTTAAGAAAAATACAAATTTTATGGGGGTCAGCATCTTCCTTCTGACCTCCATATTCACATTGTAAAGTATGAAAAGACTCGATACACCTTGTTCAGAGAAAAGTTTAATGAATTAATGACTCCTCGGATGCTCCTCTGACATCACCTTAAGGTTCATAAATACTGATTTTAAGTAGAGTCAGAATTTCAACTCGGTATCACGAATTTGACAGTGTTGCGGCAAATCGTGTCGCCTTGGCTCGACGCTCGATTTAATCCGCAATCTTGCTTGCCAAGAGGAATCATCTCTGCATCTCTCCGTGCACTTCTGATCCCCCGAGTGCACCTCTGTACACACCGAATGACAACATTCTCGTTGGCCCCGGAATTGGACAACAAACAGTATAACGAAGCAGATACGTAGATCACTCACGAGAGCACAAATCGCATCTTCGTCATTTTCGAGGGATATTCGAAACTGTCTCGAGACAATCTAACTCCATACTATAAAGAATCAGACCAGACCATATCAGATTCGACTGAAAGGATCATTACTTTTTTCAGAAGTAATTACACTCCGTCATCCGTCGGATAAGATTAGATCAGATATAGAAAAAAAAAAAAAAAAAACATTTGCACTGTTGGTAAAGGACAGCATTGCTGATAAAATCTTGCTGTGGGAGTAATCGCACCAACAGTAAACATGTTTGCGGTTATACCAAGCGTAGATGTAACTGTTGGCAAGCTTTCTTTAGAAAAATGCATTCTGAATCGGCAAATAAATTCGTAGTAATGGCCATAAAAAATATTATCGTGACTGGTCGAACGGATGAGCGATATACAATTTCTTGTTGCTAAAATGCGAACATGAATAGAAATTGCGTTGCCCCAGTGAAGTAATTGTTTCTTTGTTATCAATGTAGCACAATTCCGCTGGACTATTTGCAAGTATTCACATTTCTTGAAGCAAATAAAATTTTATTACGATTGTTTATTTTTTTTCCTGGTGTTGTCTGGTCTGGTCTGAACGGATCTGACCGGCTATAGTGAATAATATAAAATGATATAACTATAGCCTTAGGAGTCTTGATAGTTGCAACTTCGGTATATCTTGACTGCATTGATAAAAATGCAAATGTAAATTTACATACCCAATTATTGGTTATTTTGATGTCACGATAAATTACAATAAAATTACATTGTCTCCGTAATATCACATTCAGCATCTGAGTTAAATTATTCAAAATTATAATGTAATGTTACATTAAATTCAAGTAAAAATGCCCGAATATGGTAAATATACAATGTTAGGTGTATTTATACATTTTCTAGTTTGAAATTCTTCCATTTTACGTTTTTCTACGTGAAACTTAAGTTATGAAGTGTGTACAAATGTACATAAATTTCCGTCGATTTTTATCGGTATGCTGCAACTTCGCTGCAACTTCCGGGTTAAATTTAAATAACAACTGAGTTAAATTATAGAAAATTATAATGTAATGATACATTAAATTCAGGTAAAAATGCCTCAATACGATAAATATACAATGTTAGGTGCATTTACACATTTTCCAATTTATAATTCTTTCATTTTACGTTTTTCTATATGAAACTTAAGTTTGAAGCGTGTAAAAACGTGTATAAATTTTCATCGATTTTTATCAGGGTGCTGGAACTTCGGTGCATCTCGACTGTTGCAACTTCGGTGCATCTTGCACCCTACCTACACGCGTCCACATCGTGCGCCCATAAATAATGAATGGATCGACGAAGAAGCCGACGACGGGAAGCCACGCCGTTAAACGCGGTGCAAATTGTGAGACGTGTTAATTGCCCGGCCCGCAATTACTCGGAGGTGCCTCTCGCGCAGCATCGGCGGTAATTCCGAAGGCATTTTTCGCGGTGACAATGGAAAACGTTCAGCAATAACGGCAATGGAGGCGTTAATGGCCTCTTTACCGGCGGATCGAAGGCCGTACTCGTAATGGAAAGAGGAAGAAATATCAGAATAGGAATTACCGCTCGCGGAAGCGACTCGAGATATCCGAGGACCGAAATCGAAATAATTAGGAAAATTTGTCGTCCAACTCGGTTCCAATATTATGCGTCGACATTACGCGCATTCGGAGCCATCGCTTGGTCCCCTAAATTTCTGAAACGGTCTTTTCGTTATCCGCGACATTTACCGGGCAACAAATTATGTCGGCCCCGCGAAGGAACCTTGAAAAGTCGAGCCGTCTGTCGGCCAAGAATTAAATTCGTCCAGCGGCCCCTCGATTTGAATTGCGACTCGGCATTATGAAACTCCAATTTCCGAGTGGAATACTAAATACCGAGGGGAGAAATTAATTAAATGGTTCGATGCATTAAGGTAACAAGCTGCATTAGCTGATCAACCAGGAGTGGAGACAAACGTAACGCGATCCGCCAGGGGCGCGACGATTCCGATTAAATGACATTTTCCGGAATTTACTGTCATTTTAAGGTGACACCAAAGGGTCATTCTATATATATATAAAGCATCAAAATATTGATAAAACTTTTCTCCAAACTGGATGCACCGGATTGTTGGAAACTTTAACAGGTAATTATGGAGGCCCTAAGGAAGAACGCGATGCTCATGAAATTTCATTTTTCGAACAAACATATGTGTCCATGGGTTTAGTCCGAGATACGTAGGAAATTTTTCTTTGAAAAATGAAATTTCATGAGCGTTCTTCCTTAGGGCCTCCTTAATCACGTGCCGAAATGGTGCGACCTGTTTGGAGAAAAGTTTTATCAACCTTTTTCACGTCTTGGTATATACATATATGACACTTTCATATCTCTTAATGGAACGGTTATGACATCCTTTTGGCAATTCGGCACTTCTCCCGCGGTTCCATCGTGACATTAATCCTCTCCTTGCGCTTTTAAATCCTCTGGGTGCTAACAATACGCGAATTGATGCGCGGGCTCTTACGTATATGTGCCAATGGCCGACATTCGCCTCTGGGAACTCTTTTCATTTGCTCGATTGCCTCGAAACGAGATGTTCCTTTCGGTTTATGTTACTCCCCTCGTGGCCGAGGAAATCGCCTCGATCGTTTTCCTTCGAGATCCGCCACGAGTCGATCTAAAAATACCGAATCTTTGAGGCGTATCCTTATCACGCATTGGAATATTTTCGGACACTGATCGCATAGGTAAACGATAATCCATTATTTCCGAGGCTCCCCTTCATCTTGTATTTCTTTTTCGGTTCCTTTTCTTAAGACGGTGATCCTTTCAATTTCTGGGTTAATGTCTTGGAAATTGCAGAAAAGTAGCTGCCTCGATCTGATTCATTCAAGTTGATGTAAAACCGTCGGGTCTCGAAGCGGATCCTTGTGATCTCTTGCAACTTGTCGAGTTGAAATCGCAGAACATTTTCGCAACAACAATTTAAGGCCTCTTTTCTTCTTTTTTTTTAACTGGTGACCTTTTTAATCCCCAAATTAATATCCCGAAATAGCGAGGGAGGATCATTTTTCTTCAAGATCTGTCCCGAGTCAATCTTCAAATATCGAATCCCGAAGCATATTCTTATCACTCATATATTTTCGCATTTTCGCAAGAACAATTTAAGACCTCTTTTCTTCTTTTTTTTTTTAAACTGGTGACCCTTTTAATCCCTAAATTGATATCCTGAAATAGCGGGGGAGGATCATTCTTCTTCAAGATCTGTCCCGAGTCAAATATCGAATCCCGAAGCATATTCTTATCACTCATTCATATATTTTCGCATTTTCGCAACAACAATTTAAGACCTCTTTTCTTCTTTTTTTTTTTAAACTGGTGACCCTTTTAATCCCTAAATTGATATCCTGAAATAGCGGGGGAGGATCATTCTTCTTCAAGATCTGTCCCGAGTCAATCTTCAAATATCGAATCCCGAAGCATATTCTTATCACTCATTCATATATTTTCGCAATTTCGCAACAACAATTTAAGGCCTCTTTTCTTCTTTTTTTTTTTAAACTGGTGACCCTTTTAATCCCTAAATTGATATCCTGAAATAGCGAGGGAGGATCATTTTTCTTCAAGATCTGTCCCGATTCAATCTTCAAATATCGACTCCCGAAGCATATTCTTATTATTCATTCATATATTTTCGAGCGCAGATCTCAAATGGATTTTTTCGTGACGAAAATCTATTTTTTCGAGTTAATTTTTTTATTTCAAATCGATCCTTTTCATCTTGATGTTCTTTTCTGGTGCATGGCCTTAATCGATTTTCTTTTTTTCTTTACCCTTCTTTCCTACGCCTTTAGCTACTTAAATATCAATTATAAATAAATATCCGATAGTACCATTATCATCATCGTTTATTACCTATGGGAATAAACGATATAAAAGATGAGGAAGGCATAATCCCCGGCAAATATCTCGGAAATGTCAGGAATTCCTTCAAGACCTACCTCAAGTCGCCCCAAAAATATCGAATCCCAAGACCACAACCTTATCACTGAATAAACATATTCCCATGCTCAAATCGTTTAAATACGTTCCCGTAACATAAAGTCCATATTTCCTCGGTTCCTCTTTTTTCAATATCGGTGATCCTTTTAATCCCCGGCTAATATCCCGGAAGTGGCGGGGAGCGATCACCTCTCGACGATAAATTGGATTCGAGGGGAGAAAATCCTTCAAAGTGGATTTTTCCCGCCACCACAAACAAGCCCGCCAAGACATTCCCCGCCTCCGGATTATCCCCCGGAGAAAATTGATATAAATAATACGCAAAAGTAAACCACCCTACAAAGTGTACGCCCTTTCTACCGGCGTCTCTTGACATTTATTTCCCTCGATAGCATCTTTAATCGGTGTACCGTAATTCCAGTTTATATCCTCGGGTTAAAACGCTCTAAGGACCCTACAGAATCCGCGGCCAGATTTCCGCTCTGTTTCCCCCCTTCGTGGGATAACAGAAACTGGTGCGGAAATTAAAATCGAGCCGGAATAATATCCCACTGCACCTCCGCTGCACGGTGCAGCAGGTGCGCCGCATAGCGCAGTAATTCTCGGTTATGAATATGAAAATTCTCGAGTGATATCACACCCAACGCCCGTCGATATCGCCCGTTTAAACAGTCACTTTGTGCAAACGTCTTCCAATTAATAAACAGAATTTATTACCCTCGGCTCCCTACGTCACGTCGAAAATTCTACACGGCGTCCCTCGCGGCGTGTTTTATTAACAACTATGCAAATAATTCCCCCCTTGCTCCAATTTCCCATCCTTCACCCGTGTTTCCCTCCAGCAAACAGCATTAAAATTCGTCATTCCGCGTGCCCTCGGAAAAAGCTACAACAATTGAGTGCTACGAGCAGCGTCTAAGGGCACACGTAACGTCGAGTGCCGTACGTGCGATACGTAGAATTAATCGAGTAAATGAATAAATTTGCAATCGGCCAAGTACAGTGGCGTCCATTAACCGCGCCGGAAGTCGAATCTCGCAACGTCTAGAGTACACCTCCACCATCCAGAGCAAACGCGAAGAGGAATACACCAGTCGGTAAATCAGCCTCTCTATCCTCACCTGGCCCAGCAACGTGAAAAAGCAACAGAAATATAAATATATCCACACAGATAAACAATAGAAAAAAAAACCAATGTCTCCTTTTTATCGTTTCTTTTTTCCCCGATTTTCGATTTTTCATGACCCGAGGCTGGGGAACTAGCAACAGGAGCTGAAGGGAGCGATTAAACGCGTATAATGGGAACGCACGTTGCTGGATTTCCTGCCGATAAAGGCCGGTGATAGCGCCGGAGTGACGGCTCCATTTCCCCTGGAACTTCCGCCAGCCAGTGGACGGACCGGGTCCAGGGGAAAGAGCCAGTGAGGGGTCGGCCGCGTAGGCGGTGCGTCTTACCTCGAGCGGCGCGTCGGAGCTCGCGGCGTCGCGGCGCTCGCGTGACCGGGCGTCGGGCCCGCTCGCGGGGTCGGTCGGCGCCGCGGCGTCTGGTCGACGCGCTTCCCAGGGAGAGCTCGCCTCGCCGACGTCGTTCGCGGCGCACTGTGCGAGGACGTGGCGTCGCGACGCGTGCACCGCCGCGAAAGCCAGCTGCCGGGTCCGGCTCGATACTGGCCGCTCCGATCGACGCATGCCCCGCCGAGCCTCGCCGCCGCGCGAGCGCCGCGACGCCCCGCGTCGGTACTGAGGGGGTCGACCTCACCGACCGAGCCAGAGTGACTCTGCTTCGCCGACATTCGTTCCACTCCGGAGGAAGTTTCATGGATATCGAGGGCGCTTCTCCGTCGAGAATGCGTCTTTATCGCGCTTAGCATGGTCGCGAACCTTGTTGCGAGACAGATTTTGATGTTACCGACCTAGTGGAGGTGCATAGCTGGTGAAGTAGCCAAATTCAGAATTTCTATGGCAATCGATGCTTTGGAAGCGACAGGAGGGAAGTGGATAACTCATTGTTGATGCTTTGTCTAATAAGGACTTTCTGGTGAGAACAAGGGGAGTTCATGACTCGAAATGAGAAGATTCTTTCACGCGGGAAATTTAGGGATGTAATAATTGCTGGAATGTCGGGTCGAATGTATCCGGCTATGTTGGAACCGTTCGATGTGTTTTAAAAAATGGATCGGGGGTGGAATTGATTTTTCTTCCGGAGATTTAGGACGCGTGAGTCCTGGAGAAACGTAAAGCACATCGTGAGACTGAACACGAATAAATAGCAGATATGAGTTGGGAAATTGCTCCCGAACAGGGTCGCGCGATCGCGTCCTGTGCTGCCTCCCGGTGGAGGGTGTGGACGGCTAACGCCCTTGCCACCTGATACCCCCCAATTCAGGGATCCTCCTCATTTCTGCTCCCAACTCATCTCTATGATAACAAACATCGTTTAACATCTATTAATATCTCTTACCAACAAGTCCAGCAAGATCTGCGGCAATCAACTACCCATGATGACTTGAAAACAAAAAATGGATCCTGTTGTGATCCACCTAAACCTGAAAGGGGGCACACAAGAACAAGTAAAGCGGAACATTAAAAAAGAAATTTCATTTTCCATAACCATCCGTCGATTCCTGCTAGTCTCCGTCTCTAGACTACCGTCGTCAAGATACAATGTGTTAACAGCTACTGATAAGCAGCGAACCGCCATTACCAACGTCTGCTGATGAAGGTCTCCATTGTCGGCTGGTATCCGAAAATTCGTCCAACAGTTTCTGATATCAACCACGAGTGCAACGCCCAATCCTTGATATCGCCTCGTGTCCCTTATCATATGTTCTCTATGTACAAATTATCAGATACACCATCTTGGAGGGGAAAAACCGGAATAATGATTTTTTATTAGATGATTCGGTACGTTCTGGCGAATGCAGAGAATAAGGGATGATGCTCGTCATTCCAGGTGGATCCTTCAACAATGGCCCCAAGACCAAGAGAGCCCTCGTCCGTCTGTTATCAGCGATATCTCCTCTCGGGCAGAGTCGAGCTCGTTTTCCGACGTTTTCCGGAGACAGCTCCTCTTCCGGGCGATTTCGTCCAAGACAACAATGACCAGCGGCCAGAAAAGACGGCGACCGCTTCCAGCTCGAAGAGCTGCAATCGTGTGCACAACCCGAGAGCAACCCACAGGGTACCAACCCCTGGAATTTAGTGTCGGCGATGCAACTCGTGCAGACGAGACGTTGGGAAATATCGAAAAAGGAATGACCAAGAAATATACGTTTATAGGCACTTAGCAAAGGACGGCATCGCTGGTAAAGTTCTGCCCTTACTGCAGGAATAATTGCACCAACAGCAGAAATATTCCCATGGTCAAACGGAGATGTAATCAACCCCTTTAGAGAAAAAAAAATGCTCGCTAAATCAATAAATAAATTTGTAGCGACTGCCACAAACTATTGTTACAGTCAGACACGAAGATATGCAGTTTGTCATCGGCAAAAAATATCGTTATCATGCGTGTTGCCCAAAGATCTCAACAAACTTTGGCTCGTTTTCGAGGGTTCAGATATGCGAGTGCGGGTAAAATCTTTAATTATTTCTAAATTACTTTTCCGCATGCAAGTGTTTTTTATGCAGGAGGTGGTGGCCTTTCTAGGGAAATTTAATTCCGTTCGTTTCCGCGGCATTTACGGATACGGTATTCACCCTTGCTCGGTCTTGATGAAGTACGAGAACGTCATCCCCGAGTACCAGCAAGAAGATTCCAGGGTGGTCCTGGGGGAGACCCCGTGGTCGTCATCTTTTGCACGAGTAACTCGGTTTCCGGTTTTCCACCCCTGACGACTCGTTACCTCGTGATTTTCTTTCGCGGATTTACGGTCAGGGGGTGCGACGCAAAAAGGAGGAGCTCGATCATCCCTGGGAGACGCGCCCTGCGATAAGGCTCCGTCGCAGTTTTCGATGGGAAAGCGAGCTAGGGTGAAGACACGAGGGAAATAGGGAAATAGAGAGGAATATGGGGGAAGGGAAGAACACGTCATTTGGGGTGCTTCCGTCTTGCGGATCATTTTCCTTGAATTTTTCACAGGGGCTGTTCCAGTCAAGGAAAAGGGTGACGCCGGTTAGGGCGATGTCAATCCGTTTTCCGAGCAGAAGCCACCCCATGATCGGCACGTCATGGAGTTCCCTCTTCAACGGCACTGGAAATCGACTCGGGGACTCGGGGGAAAATTCGTTTACCCCAAAGAAAGGACTCTTGCAAATCATTCACCCGTGCCGCTTAGCGGGAGGTGAAAAGGGGGTGGCCGTGTTTCTTTTTTTTTCCGACCATGAGCGCGCCGCGTAAAAGCGTAAACCTTGTATTGAATATGTATGGGGGTTCCTTTTCGACGGCGCTCTTCCAAATCCTCCTGTCGGGGGAAGAATTAACCCCCGTCACGAGGCTCCTTTGATGTCGCCGACGGGGACTGGCGCCACCACCATGACCCTCGGACACCCCGACTCGGCTTCTGCACCGTGATTAATCTCCGGGTCTGGACCGAAAGATAAAAAGTAATTTTCCAGGGAGGCTCTTATCGCTACTAGGCTTTCAAAGGGTTGCCAGCCCCCAGAGGCCCGAAACGAGCAGCCACCCCATCGAGATTGGAGATTCTCACGGTTCTGGGAGACGTCTCGCCAATTCCTCCGACACCAAACCGCAACACTTGATACCCTTGCTACTTGCTGTTTGACAAAGCCTCGGTCGTTATTGCCACGATACCTCCACCCTTAGCCAGGATAAGGAAAATGGCAGACGAAAACAAGAGACCACTTAGTGTTTAAATTTACATCGTGAGATGGGAAATTTCACGGGGCATATGGCGCCTTTTACGCTTTTTAAGTTAATGAGAATTATTAGATGGTAATTATTCTGTATTATCCCCATTATTTTTATCACCGTTACTACTTGCTGTTTGACGAAGCTTCGGTCGTTATTGCCGCGATACCTCCACCCTTAGCCAGGATAAGGAAAATGGCAGACGAAAACAAGAGACCACTTAATGTTTAAATTTACAACGTGAGATGGGAAGTTTCACGGGGCATATGGCGCCTTTTACGCTTTTTAAGTTAATGAGAATTATTAGATGGTAATTATTCTGTATTATCCCCATTATTTTTGTCACTGTTGCTACTTGCTGTTTGACAAAGCCTCGGTCGTTATTGCCGCGATACCTCCACCCTTAGCCAGGATAAGGAAAATGGCAGACGAAAACAAGAGACCACTTAATGTTTAAATTTACATCGTGAGATGGGAAATTTCACGGGGCATATGGCGCCTTTTACGCTTTTTAAGTTAATGAGAATTATTAGATGGTAATAATTCTTTATTATCCCCATTATTTTTATCACCGTAAATGTCGGTAGGTTGACTGAAAGAGTGACGCACCAACGCTGTCGAAAACGTTCATGCTAATTGCCTTAAGACTGATACACAAATATGTATGTAACTAGGAATGATCTATAAAAAAAAATTCACAGAAATTGGGTCAGTGCAGAAACATCATGATGATGATTGGAAATAGTTAATTACCGTAGGAAATGCGTTTCGCTGTCGGAAACTGGCCCTTTCATAGCATACAAACTTACACGTCTTGCTGTAAGAAGTTTCACTTTAAAATGAACTACCCTTGCGACCAGGGTAAACCTGAGTCTATATTATCGATGTCAATTGAATCTTAAACCCTGCATTCGATTTTTACCCTCTGTCAGAAGTTGTCTTGCCGCTAGAAAATTTTATTATTCTTTAGTTTACTAAGTACATGAGAATTTAAGTGCTTGAAAATTGAAGTTTCTAGGGATTAACCGATTGCCCGATCTGATCATCTTGTCTTCGACCCTTGGAAACTGAGAGAAGTGTATAATTCGACGTTCAGGAGTTCGTGGATTTCATTAACACCTCTCTATCCTAAATTCTCGAACAATACTCCAAAATCCTGCCGCAAGTCGGCGTGATTGATTTGCGGAAACGAGGAAAAATTACAGAAAATTCGTCAGTGGATTATGAACTTCCTCGGTTTGCCAATTTCCGTCGTCTCGACATTTTCTAAACTTTATTCCGATTTCCGAGGTGAAGTCGATACTGTATTCCATTGCACACTCAGATTTCCGCCGGAAAGTTTCAGGTTCTTTTAATTCATTAAGTACATGAGAATTGAAGGGCTTGATAATTTAAGTTTCAAAGGTTTAACCGGTACCCGATCTGATCATCTTGCCCTCGACCCTTGAAAATTGAGAGAAGTGTATAATTCGAGGTTCAAGAGTTCACCGACTTCATTAACACCTCTCTACCTTAAATTCCCAAATAATCCTAAAAAATCCTCCCGCGCGTCGGCGAGATTAAAATGCGAAAAGGAGGAAAAATAATGACAGAAAAATTGCTGATGAACCATGAATTCCCAGGGTCTGCCAGTTTCCGTCGTCTCGACGTTTTCTAAACTTTATTCCGATTTTCGCGATGAAGTCGAGATTCTCGAGGGACGTTTCCGCCCCTTTCATCTTTCCGCTTGAACGCGGGGGCTTCGTCACCGTGCGCGCGTTAAATCGGCGGCATTCGCGACTCTTCGGGCAGCATACTTAATTCCTCCGCAATTTCAAAAGCTGAAATCTCGCAATCTCGCAATCTCGTCCCGTATTATGCTTTACTACAACCAGGACGACGTAGCCCGGTATAAAACCGCTATATCGCGCCCGGCGCGCCTCGTATTTTTCACGGTTTCCTCGCGACGCGTTCCGCCGCGACGCGGCTTCACGATCGCCATACCTTATTTACGACCTTATAGTCGCTACTTTCCTGGCATGTAGGTGGGTAATGGTCCGGCTACGACTCGGAACCAGCCACGAAATAAGGCGGAATTGTTCCAGACTTCAGGACACACCCCGAGCTCCCTACAGGTAGCAAGTAAATTCCCAGTCGAGCGAGAAATTCTCCAATTTTGGACTCGGTGCATCCTCACTCGAGTTCGAATTTGGAGAAAAAAGGTACGAGAGGAACAACATCGCTGATTTATTAAAGAAAAATAAACGGAATAAGTCACGTTGAAACAGAATAAGTATTGTTAATCATTCTTAATGTCATAAAGTGCCCTTACGACTAATTTTGGATTCGGTACCCCCTCATTCGAGTTCAAATTTTGGGTTAAAGGGTACGATAAGGTACGAAAGGTACGCAATGTGATTATTTAAATTGGATTATTAGACATTGTTAATAATTCTTAACGTCATAAAGTGCCCTTACGACTAAGTTTGGACTCGGTGCACCCTTACTCGAGTTCGAATTTTGGAAAAAAAAGGTACGATAAGGTACGAAAGGTGATTAGTTAAATTCAATTATTAGATATTGTTAATAATTCTTAACGTCATAAAATGCCTTTGCACGTTCGATGCTGGCTGACTTGAACAGTTATTTTCGGGTTTCATTTGTATTATTTTATTTCACATCAAATGGCTATAATTAACAGAGAATAACGCACTGGCACGGACGAAAACGTTTATGCAAATTGTCTCGACACGAAGATGGATATAAATGGTAATTAACTGTCGGAATAAAATTTACGCGAATTGTGTCGATACTAAAATAGAGTGGAAAATGTAACGTGCAAAATTTGGCCGTGCTGTACGATAAGAAGTTTCACATCAAAGAAGTAAAATGAGATCTCCACAAAGGGCACGTTAGGTATAAAAAAAACTTCGCCAAATACATTCTTGTTTCTTTCATGAATTACAAAAATAATTCAAACCGTTTTTTTAATAAAAAATAGAGATCAACTATTTTTCCCAAATATGTTAGTACTTTCATTTTATTAAATACCCAAATAAAATATTATTGCCAAATTGTATATTTTGTTCCTCATAATACAAGTACATCTGTTCTAAAAATGATATCACTTAAAATCATGTGTCTATGAAAATCTACAGTTTTCTATTTTCTATTTTCATCTAACCAAATAAAACTTAAAACTAAATCTGATCAAATAAAAAAATTAAAGACTCAATTTGAAAACATTTTATTTAGCAAGCACCCGAAGTGTACTGATTGGACTTCTCGTCAGTATTTCAGCGCTCGCCAAATAAAAAGTTGTTTTCAAATTGAATTTTTAATTTTTTTTTTACCGAGTTTCTTGATGAACCTTTCCTAAGTTTCGGAACTTCGAAATCGAAGCTCCCTATTTTATTGAAGAAACAATTACCTTTAAGTCCGAATTGGGTAATTATCGCGAATATTGATCCCTTATCGTCGTTTATTGGTCGGAAGAACGCGAAACTGTGGTCCAGAACGTAAAATGGGAATCCTCGACGAGAGTGGGACCCGAAAGGGTAATTATTTTAGGGATGAGAGCAGGATTTGGTAACGAGGTTTAGGCAAATCAACTCCGAGCCGACGAATGGAATTTTAGTGCCGTTTCGCAGCCCTTTACTTAACTTCGCGAAATTAACAGCCCTCGGTGGAGAGGAACACGGTCTGCCGTGTATTTTGGTTAGGAAAGACACATCCGGTGCCTTGAATAGACACCGAGTTGAAGTAAATGACTTTGCAGGGAACTCGCGAGCAAAGAAGCCCGCCCCAGGAAGATGAATAAATGATTTTATTCCAGGGAATGGAAATTTAAATGCTCGACAAAAACGAGGACCATTTTCACCACCTTAGGCACCGTGAAATATTGATTCGTTTGCGTCGCGAAGCCGTTAGCATAACGACGTTATCCTCCAGCAATCGGAACGCCGCGATTCAGCAACGACTCCAATTTTTTACCCCGAGGGAGATTTATTTTAATGTAATTACCGAGCATAATCCTCCGGCGATCGGATAATCCAAAGAAATAATCGTAGTCAGGAGCCGTAATTTCGAAACCGACGAAATTTGAGATTTTCGAGAGCAGACTTTATTTTCCCTTCCTTGATCGAGAGAGTGGCGGAAAATGGAGCGCTACGTTTTCCCAGGTACGGACACCGGGGGAGATTTATTTTAATATAATTACCGAGCATAATCCTCCGGCGATCGGATAATCCAAGGAAATAATCGCAGTCAGGAGCCGTGATTTCGAAACCGGCGAAATTAGAGATTTTTAAGAGCAGACTTTATTTTCCCTTCCTTGATCGAGAGAGTGGCGGAAAATGGAGCGCTACGTTTTCCCAGGTACAGACACCGCGGGACATGAATTTATAGACAGTCCATAAAGTAAAGGAATAACCCCGAGTTACTGCGACATTTTTCACGCGGGATGTGAGAGAGAAAAATATCGTTTGGCATCTTCCTTCGTTTTTTATTCCGAAGGAAAAAGCATAATCGTCCGCTCGAATGGAAGGACAATCCCGGTTAACTCGCGTTTAATTGGTTGCGCAGAAAAAAATCCCCTTTTCGGGAATTCGTTTCGCGAACTATTTTCCTTCGAATGAAAGGGTAAAAATGGTTTTTCAGGAATTAGCGTGGTCGGGATGAGAATTTTCCGACTGACTGGACGATATGTAGATGTTACACGTCGGACTGGCGGGAAATCGCGGGTGGGAGGACAGGACGGTTCGGTCGGAAATGAAGAGAGAAAAAAGGGAAAAATGGGAAGTCAAAACGAAAAGCTTCCCCAGGAGCTTTTTCGACTCCATTAGGTTCGTCGAGTTGGTCGTTCGACCATCCTTGCTCTCGATTGCCGCCTCGAAATTGCTCCCGGAAAAGAGCCTCTTTGTCTCGCCCGTTGACTCCCTCGAAGACGCTCGAAATACGAGAATCAATTATTTTAGAGGAAGAGGAGAGCCGCGGAAAGGACGAAGAGAGAGCAAATGGTGGAAAGGAGAGTGCCGAACCAGTACATTTTGGATAAACAGTTCCTGTCGTTTATACTTTAACTCGGAGTCGTTGTACTCCTCCGGTTAAGGCGGTGGAAAAACAGATAATGGGAGCAAGAGGGAATGTCGAATCGTTTACGAGAGTGCGAGGTCGGCTCCGCAATGGCTTTTCGGGATAAACGACCAGTTCGTTATTTTTACGGGGACCCGTAAACCGGAACGTTTATTCAACGTTTACACTTCCGCGAGAATCGACGGCGAACAATTTCCCATTTCTTTTTGGGTTTCTCCGCGGAAATAAGTTTCTTCATTCCCTCTTCGTCGCGCAGACTTCGGCAGACTTTGGGCCTAAAAGTAAAGCTGAAACGATTAATTAAAGAAATTTGGCGAACTTTTGAAAAATCGTTTTTCGATATGAGAAATTTCATGTAGAATCTTGATGGAAAATGACAGGAGGAATTAATTGCTTCGAGGGTGCTCAGGATTTCGTCAACGTAATCCAGAAGGACCGGGATAGAGACAAGGCGAAAGAAATTCTAGCAAATAGAGATCTCGAAGAAAATCCTCTTCCGACCCAGGAAATTTGATATAAAATTTTGAAAAATGCGCGTGGAAAATTTACGCACTTGCCTCGATGATCCTCAGAGTTTCATCGATGTAACTCAAGGGACTAAAAAATCGCAGGAAAAGGACAAAGGCTCTTCAGGCGAACAGAAGTCTCGGGAAACTCGTCTTTTGATGTGCGAAACTTCAGATTAAATTAGGAGGGGACGGACGAAAGGGAAATTAATTCTCGTTAGAGGGACCTTTTTAAGGAAGGGCCAAAGTATCGCATCGCATCAACGGGGCGAAATAATATCGAGCAAACAGAGGCCTGCTGTTTGCGCTTCAACTTTAAATACGAGGGCGAGGTTGAGCCGGGAATAGCTCTTCGGATTAGCCGACAAGTTCCTTGTTTATAGAGGAGCTTGTAATCCGGAGCACTTAGCTCGACGTTCCGACGTCGATCGGCCGGCTTGAAAAAAGTCGCTCGCTCGCCTTACGGATCTTGAACTTGCTCTATGAGAGCTGAAGTCGCTCTCAGCTGGCGACTGGGAAAAGTGGTACCTCGCTATTCCAGTTCTCCGTCTCTTCCTTCCTGTATCCCTGACCAGGAATACGGCGCCTTGAGAGAAATCCGAACTCGCCTCCTTCGACGCCGCTCCTAATTTCGCCCCTTCCAATATTCCCCACATTCGCGCGAATTCATCGCCACAATCCGGAAAAGCCTCTTTACAATTTCTTTGCATTTACTTGTATACGTATATTATTTTTCAATTTTTTATTTGCACTCGAGACGATTATATTTACATTTATTGCGTGATGTATTAACCCTCTTTCAATAATCGCGGTATAATTTCGCCGCTCCCAATATTCGCCACACTCACGCGAATTCATCGCCACAATCCGGAAAAGCCTTTTTACAATTTCTTTGCACTTACTTGTATACGTATATTATTTTTCAATTTTTATTTGCACTCGAGACGATTATATTTACATTTATTGCGTGATGTATTAACCCTCTTTCAATAATCGCGGTATAATTTCGCCGCTCCCAATATTCGCCACATTCACTCGATTTCGCGCAAACACTTCAGAAAAATCCTCTCACAATTTCTCTGCATCTACTTGTAGACGTGTATTTTTTTTCAATGTTCATTTGCACTCGAAACGATTTTATTTACATTTATTACGTGACGTATTAACCCGCTTCCAATAATTACCGTATAATTTCGCCGATTCCAATATTTCCCATACTTTCCCGATTTTGCGCAGACACTCGAGAAAAACCCTCTCGCAATTTCTCTGCATCTACTTGTAGACGTGTATTTTTTGTTCAATTTTCATTTGCACTCAAAATGATTTTATTTACATTTCGCGCAGTCACTCGAGAGAAGCCGTCACCCAATTTTCCTGCACCTACGTTTATACATTTATTTTTCATAAATTTTGACCACAGTTTAACCATTCAAAAATTTAGGCCGATCCGTAAGTTTAGTAAAACTTTTTGACAGTGCTTTTTTCAATCTACCAAGTTTTAGACTACGATCCAATTTTATCGTGAGGTCTTGCCGCATCGTCGCATTCGTGCAATAGAAACATTTTAGAGAAAGGCATGCCATATCGAAAGGGTAAAAGGCTCGAATCGATGTAATCAATGGGGTGTCACAGATTTTTATTCCGAAACGAGATTACGGGGAATAAAACAGCCAAAGAATTGGAGAAATCGTAATCGGCGAGACATTCGCGTACCGTAGTTCTCCATTCACCGGGACTCTTCGCGGAAAGACAAAATGGCGAATAGGAGTTTGCGGTTCCCAGAGGGCGATTGCTCTAAGTCGATCGAGACCTCGACGGTTTCACGGGATCGATTGCGTCGATTGTCCCGGTTTTATCGTCAAGCGAAATCGTCCAATTAGCGGCTGCATAAATCCGCGATCGGGCGGCATTGTCGCCGACCGAAATCGAGGCTAATCCGCGACTCGATGCAGAAAAGTTTGGCAAATCTCCCAGAAAGGAGAATCTTCCTCCAGGAACTCCTTTATTCTGATGTTTATTCAATATCGAAGAAGCCGAGATTTCCCGATGTCTCTTGGAGTGGAGCCGGACCGCTGGAATTTAAAAGATTTCCCAGAACCAACGAGCACTCCCGAAATTGCGGAAAGGCATGCGAATTGCCCACGGAATGCTCGAAGCGGAGCTTATGATCTCGTGGATAATTCCGGGGGGAGTTGTTTCAAGAAAACTCCGAATTTCGGGGAAGAGTCCGAAAGAGGTCGGAAAAACCGGCCGATTTTTCCCGCGGACGGAATCTCGTACTTTAACTCGGCTCTAAATCTCCTAACTCGACGCTTTATCCGACTTTCCGTGCTTGATGAAATTTAAACCGGAGTTTATCCGCTTCGTCGAGTCCGAAAATCTTTTAAAAAGAAAGACCACCGAGGGTCTTCCGTCTCCATCTCGTTCTACGTCCATATACATTTACCGAAGAGAAGGAGAAAAATGACAAACAAAGCACGTTACCGTATTAATAAAATGGAAATGCAAAGGGGAGAGATCGATAATTATTGATTGATCCGCTTCATCAGGGGAATAGAAGTAATTTCTTTTCGTCGATCGTGAAAATCATGCGACCAAACGGGTAAGAAGATCACTGAGCGTCTTATCTCTCTCTCTATTCCGTCCTACGTACATACATACGTTTAACGAGAAGAAAATGACAAATAAAATGTAACCGTGCAAGTGAAATAGAAATTCCAAGAGGAGTGATCGATAATTACGGAAATTTATTCTCTTCATCGAGGCGATAAATATTCCCCAAATAAATCCTAACGGATGAGGAAGAGGAGAGTAAACGAAGAGGAGAGAAAGAGAGGCCTATTTGAGTTTTGGATTCAGGCCTAACGAGCCTTAATTTCCCCCCGACGTTGAAGGATCGATCAACTTCTGGCCGTAGAAAATATTCTTCCTCGCCTCGATAAATCAGGAAAACAAGAATAATCGAAAACGCGCGGCAATTGCTCGAATTTTCAGTCTCGATTAAGTCCAATGCCATCCAGAAGTAAAAGCGACGCTTTAATGGCGGTAAGCCAACAATTTGCATCGAGAGATGCGATTCGCACCTCAGCTCGTAAAAAAAAAAAAAGAACAGGACAATAAACAAGAGGGCGAGCAAAATCAGCCGATCGAATGACCGACCGCGGCAATAAACAGCAAGAACCGCGATAAACGTGGGAAGAAACAAAACCCACGAGGGGAGAAAGGTAGGGTGACATTTATATCATTTATTTCCACGAGCCAATTTCCGCGGGCCGTTATCAGCGTTTAATTTTCCCTGCAAAACAAGGTAAAATCCGAGAGAATTTCGGGAAAACAAAGGGGTGGAAATATGGAGCGGGGCCCGGGAAAAGGGGAGAGATTGAAAGGAGAGGTACAGGAGACTGGCGGCAGAACGAGAGCCATTTGTCAGCGGAGAAAGGCGCGCGGAATTCCGAAGAAGGACGGAAAATCGTAAAATTCGCACGGATTAGCGACCTCTTCCCCTCTTTCCCCCCTCCGAGCCGCTCCACCCCTTTCCCACCACCTCGTGGTGCACTCGCGGACGTGTAATTCGCGTAATTCGCGCAATTCGCGCAACTCGCCGGCAGCGCCCTGCCTCCTGGTGTACCTCGAGCGATAACAGTTAATAGCGACTAGCATCGCATTACCATTTGATTTCACGGCGAGCCGCTGCAGAATTTTTGCGACTTCCCCCCAGAGATTGTTTCATCTTATGCAATTCTTGCGAACAAGACCCGAGGCGAGTTTTCCGCGAAATCGGGTGTTGGATTTCCCAGAGAAGAAACGGAGAAAGTTCCGCGATTCTGAACATTTCCGTGGTATGAAATTTTCGGAAAAAAAAAGCCGCGAGACACAAGTGACACTTCTGTAGTTGATGCTTCCTCGACAGTTTGTCATTTTTATTTCATATTAGAAAAGAGAAAATACCCCCCTCTCTCTTCAAGCGAATTTTCCCCTACGTTTCACTTCTGGTCTTACGCGACCCTCGTATGAATAGAATTGACTCTACCATCGGCAAAAAAGTAACGTCAAATATTTTTTCCTTATCCTGATAAATACCTAAGAGTTTCAAAAACAACGTGCAAGAAGGCCCCGGGGCAAAATTTGCATAATTTTTTTAACTAATAACGGCTGCAACAGAGTATGCACATGTAAATGACCGCACTGACCCATTCGAAAATACTGCATCCTTCATTTCATTTTTATTGTAACCAAAGTGCAAATTGATTGAAAACGTTTATTTGTCCGTACTGAAATGTGCATTAAAAATAGCCTAATTGTTTTCTTACATTAAAGAGAGAAGGTGAAAACCGCGCACATATGTTTTATGGAAATTCGCGGTGTTTGTATTTAGGTTGATTCTGTCGCGAGTTCCGATGACGGTCGTCGAGCAATACAATCGTGATATAATTTGTAATCAAAGATTATTAGACTAATTTATCTTATGGCTCATACATGTATTACTAGAGAATTTAAAGTGTCTTACCTTACGTTGTTCGATTTTTCATATTGAATCACAAAAAGTATTTATGTGTCGAGCATTTTGAAGGGAGAGGAATCTCTTTAAATAATTCCTCAGGAAATATAATTGTGATATAATTTATAATCAAAGATTATTAGACTAATTTTTTTTATCGCTCATACATGTATTACTACAGAATTTAAAGTATCTTACCTTATGTTGTTCAGCTTTTCATATTGAAACACAAAAGATATTTATTTCTCGAGCATTTTGAAGGAAGAAGAATTCCTTTAAGTAATTCCCAACGATTCTGGATACGCACCCGATCCATCAGTCGCGAAAGATTACGGGGTGATGCGTTATCAGAGCAAACGATGCGTTATCAAGGCGGGAGCTTGGCGGTACTTTCTCACAGCTCCGCGATATTGCGGTGCTTTATTACAATTTCAGCGGTAATATTTCTGATATTTCCTGGTTTGGAGCAGTCAAACGAGGACAAGGTTGCGAAAAACGGAGTGAAAGAGAGGAAGGGTGGGAGGACGGAAAAAAACGGATATTACCTGAAGACCCTAAAGTCTCAGGTGCGAATCAGGGGATCGTGTTTTCTTTCCGAAAGGACATTTGGAAGCATCTACCCTGAGAAAGAAAGATAAACCTTGCCACTATACGATCTGTGAAACAGACACCAGACCCTAAAGAAAGTACCATACACAATTGCAGAAAGAGAAAATAATTATACGCATCGTAAATGTATAAATAGCAAAGTTATTTTTACAGGATGCATTTCCCAATATTATAGAACTGTCATGAAAAAATATTTGATTTAGGCTTCCCATCGTAAGAAAGCGCTTCCAGCTATGCCTGCAATTAATCGAGGGAAGATAAACGTATTCGGTTAATTTCTGACACGAAGGTGTGTTTTGACGATGTCCTTGATTCCATTACCCTTCGCTAATTAATCTCAAATCCGATTTAATTTCCGCAATTCGAGTCTCTACCAAGGACGAAAAATCCGACTGGAGGCTGAAACATCGATATGGAGCCAATACGAAGTAAAGGCACCGTATATCCATCCCCAAGTGCACAGGAAAACGCACGCGCACTGGAGCCTTCCTCGGGAAATCGAGAGGTCCTGGGAGAAGGATCCAGTGACGTCACAGGAGCCTCATTTCCAGGCTCGCGTTTGCCGCCCGTCGAGGAGGTCGATCCTGGAGTTCCGTCTCGTCCTTTTCGGCCCCCAACCCCCCGTCGAGTATTTCAGCTTAAAAAGCAAAAGTTTATCTTCCCCCGCAGGAACTTTTTCGGAACTTCGGGATGCAGGCCGGTGGCCCGTTTCCGTCATCGTATCTCAGCTCCGGTTTTTCGGCAAGAAGGATTCCGCAGTCTCCGCCGAATCCTCTTTCGCGGTCCTCGGGTGGCAAAAAATCCCATTTTCTTTTTCCACGACGTATACCGGGGAAAACGGGAGAGGTGGGAGACGTCCGCAGGAGCAACGTAAAACTAGGCAACGTTGAACCCCTTATTTCCTTTCCTAGTCCTCGTCGCGCTCCCCGAGTCCGTATTTCATCCCCTAGACAAGCTGGCGAACGCGAAAAGCACTGGTAGGCCGCCCCTTGCGCCGCTGGGAAATTCAATTAAGCCTCCATTAAATCACCTCCTCCAATTAAGCGAGGTAGCTCACGGCAGGGACAAAATTTGCATGTATTTTGATATTTAAATGGAGGTCCGAGGGGTCACGGAAGAGAGAGGATCCCTCTTTGAGCCGGCAGACGTGCGGGTTAAAACGCCGACGCGGATCAACATCAGCGGTTCCGGCTGAGCCGCAAACTTTGGGCCACTCTTCGTGGGGAAACGGTTTCCTGGTGGAAACAAAATCTCTGGATCTCGCCTTCCGAGCTTCCGGAACCTGGCGTGCTTATGACGTACCTTGGGATCCGGACTTCTTTCCCAGGAAATGCCAACAACGGGGATCGAGCGGAACTCCTGGAGCCCAGACTCCCAGGGCTTCTCGAGACGAAGTTCCCGATCCGATTTGGAAGGGTCTCATTTTCAAAACGGGACTTTTATCAGTTTATCGACAGAAGTGCCAGTGTTATTCAGTTTATAGTTCATTGTTCCGATTAGTACCTCGAGGTCGTAGAAACGTATCGGTTGAATTAGTACTTGAAATATCTCGGAATAGAATGGTTATATTAAGAAACTCGGTAGAGTTTCGCGCCAAATATATTAAGAGGACTGGAAAGTAATGTCGCTCCTGCGCATTGAATTTAATGTAAGAAAAGGACATTACTTTCCGGTCCTCCTAATGTATATAGAGGTCTGTCATTATCTGACCTAATCATTACCTGCGATGTTTAGCCTGGCGCCACAAACTGGAAAAAGAATGAAGTTTTTTGAACCTGTTAAATGAGTAATGTCAACTTTAACCAGGTCATCGAGATTGAACTATTTTTCTGCGTTTTTTAAGGTACAAACAAAACCGATTGGTACATTTAATACAGAGATATGGAATTTTAAATATTCTCCCATTTTATACGAGTTAGACCTGAAAATCTTGAAACTACCGTAAGAGATAAAAATGACATTCGGAAACATTAGAAATCCTATTATCATTTCATGATACATTTTTATATTTCACTTTTAATCCTACGGTCACATTTAATCGTCCCCCTGCAAAAACATATCCAGAAAAATATTATATCTTCCAGCGCTTGAAAATCGACCGCCATTTCCAAGTGTTTTTTGAATCGGGTTAATCTTTTATTCCGACCGTGAATTATTATTTCGGCGTGCAATATGCACAACGTCCATGCCATTCCTCCCGTTAATAATTTCGTGGATCATATGCAGGATTTCTGGGGATTTGGAAAATGACGCACGGAAGGGGTCTCATCTATCGGTAAGGCAGCATCCCTCGCGGCGCAGAGATGAAATTCAGATGAACCGGACGGCAGGTGGATTGCGGCATCTCGGTGGCCCTTCCGGTGTGCCGGCGGTTTCCTGAGTGGCATGGCCTCCGCCAGCGACCCTTTGAGCATCCCCGGCGATCGTTCGGGGCTCAAAGAGGATCCGCCGAGCTGAGAAGAGCCGGCTCCGAGCAGTCCGGAGCGGGCTTGAGTTATGCTCCGTCATTTGTAATTCATGCGAGCGCGTACAGTTGCGAGGAGTCATTTCCATAGCGAGCCCTGAGTAGCCGAGGGTTTCGCGACCCGACTTCGTTTGCGGGTTGGTACCCCTCGACAAACTTGTGCTCCCCCTTCGGTATATTCGTTTGATCGCATAACGCCATTTAGGTACTTCGATGATAATTACCCTTCTTTCATATCCGATGTTGATTATGCGGAATTAATTGAACCTTCTTTTGGCACGATACCGTTGTAAAGAGTAATTTTTATAGCTTGTCTTGAGTAGTCAAAAGTCATTTCTGTAGCTTGTCTTGAGTAGTCGTAAAGAGTAATTTTTATAGCATGTCTTGAGTAGGAGTAAAAAGTCATTTCTGTAGCTTGTCTTGAGTAGTCGTAAAGAGTAGTTTCTGTAGCTTGTCTTGAGTACTCATAATGAGTAATTCCTATCGATTGTCTTCAATAGCCGTCAGGAGTAATTTTTGTGGCTTGTCTTGAGTAGTCGTAAGGAGTAATTTCTATGGCATGTCTTGAGCGGTCGTAAGGAGTAATTTCTATCGCTTGTCTTGAGTAGTCGTATGGAGTAATTCCTATCACTTGTCTTAAGTAGTCGTAAGGAATAATTCCCTTTGTTCGTCTTGGGTAGTCGTAAGGAGTAATTCCTATAACTTGTCTTGAGTAATCTTAAGGAGTAATTTCTATCATTTATCTTGAGTAGTCGAGGGTTTCGCGTCCTAGCTTGACTTCGTTCAGAGGTTGCCATCCTCGGAAAACTTCCCCGCTGCAGTATATAAAAGAATCTTTTCATCGCGTTAACCCCAGCATTTAGGTACTTAACGACATTTAGGTACTTCAATGGCAACTACCGCTCTTTAATATCCTATGTAATCACGCTAAATTAAGTGAAGCTTTTTATGATACGGTAGTAATTAACCAGGCGTATGACGGCGTAAATTGACAGGTTTCATATGTCATTCTGTGTCAGTATTAACGCGATTCACCTATTTCGTTAGCGTTACTGGGTTATTCCTTTCATTATAGACATCTAAAGTGTAATAAAAAAAGGTACAAATGAGAAATAGGAACCATGATACCCACAGCGACCAGTATCGAAATGCGAAAGGTCTTTCCGTGAAAGAATAATTAATAATACCTAATAATTCTCGTTCGCTCAGAGGTTTCACTTACCCGCGGTTTACACGCTACCACGTACCGATTCTTTTTCTTTAAGGGGGCGCGCCGTGAAAGATTGTCTACTAAGTTATCCCGAATTCGAATTTTTCGGCGGGATCGTTCGAGCATATCTCACCGCGACATTTATCCCGGCGGAAAATGTACTAGAACACGGGGAAATAAAACGGCGCATCGACTCCTCATATTTTCGGGCGGTCAGCCCGAAAATTGTGTTTTCACGATTGATCTCCCCCGCAATAAAATATTCTGTGATCGGTATGCAGCGAGGATGCAATCGACGAAACGTGCGACACGTCGAAACGCCCGATCGGGGGAAAAAAATTATTCCACCCCCCTTCCGGCCACAATTGACGGCGAAATTAAATTCGGCAATAATTCGGCGAAATGACGGGATATAAAAATCGGTCTCGATGCAGATTACGAAATCCCCGGTGAGTGTTCAAAAAATCCAGAGAAATTTGCATGGGGCCTCGACGCACTGTGGCGATTTTTTATGGGTGTCCATCAAATACTTAATTCTGAAACTCTTATCAATTAAACCTAGATATGAGTGATTGTCAAGGTGATGATAGAATTGGCGTCCAGGAAGAATTTTCATTGACTGTTACAGGAGTTTTGGTAGACATGATATTAAAGTGTTCAGTTTTCTGATTAGATGGAAATCCATTACTGATCGGGGCTATAACTGTCTCGGTAAATGTGTATTTGACGAACTCTTTTTACATAAAATGTCTTTTTTATTCAGATTCCGCTTCTTTTTATAATTGAATGTAATATTAAAACTTGGGAAATCTTACCTGGTTCATCTTGATTAATGGTACACGGTACAATGCATGTCAACGATATTTTTAATGAAAACTTTTCCGAGTTTAATGATGATATATATTCGATACCATTCGTACCGCAAGTATATTATGCGAAAGTTTCATGATTAATTAAAAAGGATTTTCCCTGTCGACTGACGCGATAGAACGACTCTTGCGATTAATGATACTCGGTACCGTTCATGTCGCCAACATTTTTGGTGTAAAATTTACCGAGTTTCGTGATAATATACTCGACAGAAATCGTAGCAAAAAATACATTTTTTGGAAACCATCCAGTTTCATGATTTAGTAAACAGGATTTTTCTTGTCAATTGACGCGATAGAGCGATTCTCGCAGTTACTGATACTCTGCACCGTTCATGTCAATGTTTTTTGGGGGGAAGTACCTAGTTTCATAATGTTATATACTACCTAGTTTCATAATGATATTCGGCACCAATCGTAGCAAAAATAAATTGTTTGGAAACCATCGAGTTTAGTGATTTAGTAAACAGGTTCTTCTTGTCAATTGACGTGATAGAGCGATTCTCGCAGTTACTGATACTCTGCACCGTTCATTTTAATGTTTTTTGGGGGAAAGTACCTAGTTTCATAATGACATACTCGACACCAATCGTAGCAAAAATAAATTTGTTGGAAACCATCGAGTTTAGTGATTTAGTAAACAGGTTTTTCTTGTCAACCGACGCGATAAAGCAATTATCGCGGTTAATGATACTTTGTACCGTTCATGTCAACACGTTTGGTGGAAATTCTACCGAGTTTCGCGGTGATCGAGGCATGGAGGATTTACAGGATCAGCCGAGATCGACAATTTCGACCCGGGGATAGCCGGATCTAGATCGGTTCGGGAAGGCGGGAAAACCTTACGGAGGGAAACACAAAAAAAAAGGAAAGGCGAAAGAGCGAGTGAAAAAGGAGTCCGTGTTCCTCGGCGCGATCCACCTTGTTCCCGGACCAGTCCTCGATGCATTAGGCCTGGTGCACGGAGGTCGACTGTGCAAAAGAGGAGAAAGGCCTGCAGCCCGTGACTTACCAGTAGAAGTGACTTGCCGTGAAGTGGAGGAGCCAAGGTACTCTCGCGGGGTGCCTATATAAGCCAGGTTTGCGCGGCGATCGAGCACAGGACACATTAAGCCGGAGGTCCGGTCGACCGTTTCGTCGGAAAAAAAAAAATAGAAAATTAAGAGCATCGCGATGAAATCCACAGTAAGTTTCGCCGATCCCCCTGCCCCTTTCCACGATTTCCGGAAACCAGAAAAAAGGAATTACCTGTATGGATTTCACGACCCCGGAGAGTGGTTCCATTTCTTGTAACGTTACATATAACTCGATGAATGAAATTAAAATTGAACCGCGCTTTCCGACTTCCGGGATGTGAGAGTTCCGTTTTCGCTTTGGGTCCAGGATGAGGAAGTGAAGTAATTCCGGTAAATGGCAGGAGGTAAACCACGTGCTTTGGCCTGATTTGCAGATCGTCGTGATGACCGTGTGCACCCTCGTCAGGGCGTGGGACCACCCAACACCCCCTGGGACCACGAAGAGGGAGCTGGTGCCGGTTTCTTGGAGACTGGTCCGAGATCGACACAGACACATCCAATATCTGGAGCCGGAACGCCTGGAGCCTGAGTACTTCCAAGAAAGCCATCATCCCTACCAGGAAAGGAGGGAGGTTTACCCCGAGGACCATCGGGTGAACGACGAGTTCCCTCCGAACTACAGGTACCAGCTGAGGAACCAGGGGTACCAGGAGCATCAAGGAGACCAACGCGCCCCCCAGCAAAGGCAGGCCCTCTCTTTTGGAGGACACGGGAGCCACTTGAATTTCGGTTAGTTCAATTTTATCACGAGTACCTAAAGTGATGTGCAAGTGACGTCCAAAGCGTCTCGTTTGAGGAACTTTTCTCCTATCTGGATGGACCGAATCGTTTGAAATTTTACCATGTGCATACAGAGGCCCCGAGGAGTCCTGACACCTACGAAATTGTAATTTCTTAAAACTTAGTATATAGACGTTTAAACATTCTTGTATAAACATCCTGGCAGGTATTAAACATAAAACGCGAGAGCCGTGGGTCATTTGACGTTTCTAGAAACGTTACACAATAGAAGTGAAACTCCCTTGAATAAGGGTAAGGTTGAGAGAAGGTAACGTTCGAGAGAGAAACCACTAGTGATTGCAGGTTGAGAATAGGCTTAATCTCGGGCCTGAATGCGTTTCTCATAAAAGCGGCTACCACTTAGAAATCGATCTTTATCGAGAGAATCGAAACTGTTATCCACCCGAGGAAGGGAGTGTTTCTTGAAAGCGAAACGTTCTTAAGGACGCTTTCAAGACGAAATAAAGCTAATCCTCAGGTGGGAGAAAACCGTCTGTAAATCGTTACGAAGATTAGGAGAAGAACAAGGGAATTCTGGACGCCCAAGAAGGTGTCTTGCAAGCGAAAACGAACTTAAGGATGCATGCAAGACGAAATTAATCTCGGCCTCGGGCGGGGAAAGAAAAGTACCGGGATCACTCAAACCTTTTCGATGAATGACAGTACGAATCTCTGAAAACTAGTCCTCACGTGGGAGAAAACCGTCTGTAAATCGTTACGAAGATTAAGAGAAGAACAAGGGAATTCTGGACGCCCGAGGAGGTGTCTTGCCAGCGAAAACAAACTTAAGGATGCATGCAAGACGAAATTAATCTCGGCCTCGGGCGGAGAAAGAAAAGTACCGGAATCACACAAACCTTTTCGATGAATGTCTGCCCGCTGGACGTTGATGTCGGCTCAGCTTGCCAGCTTCGGTGTCAGCTTCTCCCTCGAACACTAAAAAATCACCACTAGACTCTCGAAAAATGGACTCTATGAACTCGTCAAACCCGAAACGCGTCCGAGGACTCTCCACAAAAGACTGAAAACTCAGGACGAATTAAGAAAGGACCCTGCCGTGCCACGCCTTGTTTTGGGTCGGAAGAAACTCGAACGACAAGCGGCCGAGGGACAGCTTAGAGCTCTATAAACAAACACAGAAACAGATCCAGATAAACAGATAAGGGGTGGAGAGGTGAGGGGCAGCAGAGAAACAGGCCTAGTTCCAAATACTCTCACATTTTGTACATCCTCCACTTCGTATTCTTCATCGTGACGCTTTTTCGTGTCGGGAATTAGGCTTACCCCCTGCCAAAAGAAGTTTCACTTAAAAAATGAAATTTCGTGGGTGTAAGGACCTTCCCCAGGCCCTCCACATTTATGCGGTAAAGTTTCAGACGATTCGGGGTATTGTTTGTAGTATGAAAAAGAGTTTCATAAATTATTGGTCCTAAGAAGCCGCTTTCCCGTCACCTTGATAACTAAAGTTCGAATGGGGGGGCTTAATTTCACGACCCCCAATTTTTATAAATTACTCTACAGAAAGCATAACGAAAAACTGTGTCCAGCTGGGCCGTTGCATCACAGCTCGGCATGTTCCTCTGCGCACATGAGGAATGGAAAAGTACGTCTAGTGGAAATTATGACTCCATTATGTTGAGATAAAGGTGAAAGATAGCCGGCCCCTAAATCTTGGGAAACGTACGGCGGGTTTGATTAATTCCCACGTAGAAATGGAGCAGGTGTATGACTTTATTCATCGAGCCGGACGCGGGATATGCGATGAATATAGAAAAATGTTTAAATTTAATGCTGTAACGATGCAAGTTGCATGCGACGTACTTAGTACGCCTCGTGGGCGGCAGATTAAGGATGCACTCGTAATGGCGCGAATAATTTAGCGCGGCGTAGTTCGAGGTTCATTTTCTACCGTAAGCTGAATTCTGTTCCCTTCTGGGGTTGCTCGGATGCAGGATGCACACGTACTATCGGTAACGCCCTGCATGAGCAGCGGATGCTGAAGCGATACGAGCTGTAAATTAAAGCGCCGTTCTTTCTTCGCAAACCACCGCGCGCATGCAGTTAAACATTTGCACATAGGTACAGTGCCCGAGAGAGTCGTAAAAAATTCGAACCGCAGAAGGTGGATCGGGTGCGAGGTTTATTTTTGGGAGTGCACCCCGAAGACAATGAAGTGTTCAATTGAATCCACGTGGTAACGATGCTGGACACGGTGCAGCCGATGTTTGTAACGCAAGCACGTTCATCTCGCGGAACGTGATCGTTCGGTTACCTTCGTTGGCATTGCCTGCATTTTCTGCAGAGCACAATCCAGCCGAAATTCCACTTTGGCGAGGATTTTTTTTCCACCCTGAATTGTCAACAGCACTTCTGAAAATTGAGCCAGAACTGACATGGATAAAAAGTGGCTTGGTCACCTGTTCCCTGTAGAAGGGCTCCAGGTGGACGAGGCAGGATGACAAGGGATTGATACTGTATGTGATAAAATGGAGGATGATATTAATTATCATTTTGGGCCCACCTTAGGGGACTACGGTCTGGGATTCGCATCCGTTCCTGCATCGCCGACACCCCTAACTTCCGATACCAACCAACCGACGGCCCCTCCGGCGACAGCCTCTCCATCAACGGTGACTTCAACTGGATCGTCTTACTCCCAGCCTCCAACTGTAGAGCCCAAACTCTCATCCGACTCTAATCAGGCTCCGGACGCGACAGCATCCGTGTCGTCATCCACAAAACCCGCGACTTCATCAACGATGCCACCCTCGCGCGCTTTGGCTGACTCCGCGGTAAGTGACACGTTGGGTTTGGATGATCATCGGATGAAATGTTCTCCGAGCTGACGGGCGTGAAATTCTGTGAACGCCAGCAGATGAAAGATGCCAAGCCCGCCCTGGAGATCAACGCGACACCAGCAACCGCAAGCTCTGCCGCGGACGTGTCCAAATTGCAGATGGCTTTGACATCCCCTGGTACCACAGCATCCGATGGACCAACCGCACCGACGCCAGTCGTCGCCGCACATGATCCAAGGTGCGTCTCTCTCCATCAAGAAGAGCGATATCTCGATCGTTGTCAGAATTTCTAATTAATTTCTGGTTCCTCTCCAGGATCTTCCTGCCGCAGATCCTGCCCCACTCTTATGTTCCTCTCGAGTCCAGAGGTCCGGTCCAGGCACCGGTCATCAACTACATCTTTCCGGAGCAGCGGAAGACCTTCTCCTTCCAGAGGGCTCCTCAAGAGACATTGAATTACGCCTCTTCCTGGCCAATTTCTGGACCAGCCAAATTCGGACCTGCGGAATCTGCAATTCCAGGTGCATCACCTGCCATCTCCGGTCCCTCGGAGACCTTGAACTTCATCCGTGGGGATCTACCGAAGTTACCCTTCGTGTTACCTAGAGAGTCTGCTCCTCTGCCCTCGGCAACAGGTAGGGTGTCCTGATACAAGGAGACCTCCCCGTAAATCCGTCACTCTTCCGAGCTCCTTTGAAAGTTTCTCACCTGAATTTCCTACTCCTTTTTCAAGGCCATTCTCGTCCGTTCAGCTCGTTCGTGTCCCTCGGGGGTATATATCGACTGCGTTTGCAAAACTCGCCTTTCCATGCCCTGGTTTCGACTCTGTGCCGCAATTTTTCTCCCAGCTGATTTACGCGGAGATTTTGACAGTAGGCATTTGCCCTCTCCCATCCACTCTCGATCAGATGATTGAAACGCGCTCTCTCTTATTCTCCCTTTTATTCGCCCGCCGGAGCGAAGAGTGTCGCCATTCTCCATCACCGGTTTATGTCCCCTCCGGCAAGTAGAGGAAATCCAACAAAAGAATGGAATCATAAATACAAAATGGACTGGTGACGCATTGAAAAAATTCCTTGGGGATTTATCGCAGTTGCAGTTCCGACACGATAAGGGGATGCGACCATGAGATCCCCGTTTAGCCTGCCGAAATTACAAATTCAAAAACACGAACCCCTTTTTTCGAGGATCGCGGAATTAATTCGATGATCGCGTTATGACGGGAAAATCATTTATTAGGAGTATTTTCTGAGCAAATACGCGCAAAGAGACTTTCACCATATGAACGGATAGATTCTTTTAACAGTGGACAGCGTTACGATTTATTTTGTAGTAATTCATCACTCTGTCTTCCATCAAGAGCCCTGATTTATGTATTCGAACGCGAAGAATTCTTTTTAGCGTGGACTCGGTGAAAATCAATCAATTCTTTCTCCCTCGATGCTGTGGAAAAGTAAATAGAATAAACAAAAAATCGAAATCCGAGGCAGCTGGTATTTTCAACCAATAGAGGATCTGGGATGTCGCGAGATCCAGCTAAAATTGTGACAATTTTTGGCAGAGAGATGTTTTGCCACTTTGTCCAGAAATAATTAAAGAATAGAAAATGTCGTATCGTATTTATCATTTTAACAATAAGATTTAGTCAGCTCAGTGCAGAAGAAACGATCCAAGTCAAAGTTGACATTTGTTAGAACTGTACTTGTTTCGACTACAGTTGTGATAGGTAAAGGGTAAAATACAAAAATAGTGACATTAATAGGAATTCTTTGCTACAAAACAAGTAATAAACTTTTATTCCGCTAATAAAGGAGAGTAACTTTTATACAATTGGGGTCCTACTTTAGACCATAAAAATGGCAGATATTTCCACTTCTTTTATTTGCAGACCGAAGGTACGACTTACCTTGTATTAAGTAGAATCTACAACGTTGGAAACAGAATTTAAAATGTGAAGTAGGATAAAAAAGGGCTTACTTATATTATGGAGGTTCAAAGGGGAGTTACAATTTCAAGTCGAGCACCTCCGGGGAAATCATTTGAGACGCGTGAACCGTGTTGGCAGATTTTTACATAAACAATTGACATAATCATAACCGATGTTAGAATTTCACCTGATGGCCTCTACTTGTTGGAATTGAATTTCAGGGGGTCCAGGCCAATCTTTGCCGACATTCAACTTCGGCCAGCCCTTCGCAGCAGGGCAGCAGAACCACGTGGAGTCTGCGGGAAGTGGTCCATTCTCAACAGGTAGGAGTTATCCCACCTAATTCGAGTGCTCCTACAAGTAGAGGATCCTCCCCTGTCCTGGAAGACTCACGTAGGATCTGTTCCAGGGTTCCAGCTGCAGTTGGGAGGCTTTGGAGGGATCGACTACAGCGGCCTTCAGCAGGGCCAAATTTCTCGAGTGCAGCCTTTCGGGATCGCGAAAGTGGGGCTAAGTCGTCCAGAACCTCCTCGACCACCTGTGCCAGCATTTACGAAGGTGAGTTTCCATCCTGATAGCACCGAGGAGCAATCCCTGAGTATCCAGAAATCCAGGATAACTCCGAACTCCGGGAATTCGAGGCGATCGCTCCGATTCCGAAGTTTAGACTATCGGTTTAATTAAATCCCGACTTTGCGTTTGCATCGAATTGCGCCGCGACCCGATCCGAGGTCCCTGAAGGATCCCTCGGGATCCAGCAACGACACAACGGGGACACAAAATCCCGTGAAAAAAAAAAAGCATTCGTGATTTCCGTCGGCGTAAACCGGCCTGTAACGCCGCGGTAATTAAAAGTCCTCGTCAGAGCTTGCATGGGCCGAAATTCCGTCCAGCGATGGATGCGAGTCGCGCTCGATTAGCCCCTTTTGTGAACAAACGGCCTCCTCGCCGGGTTTGCCGCTATTATCGCGCCACGCTCGTTGAACGACAAATGGAAGGGCATTATTTATTCGAAGGTTGCCGGAAACTCGCGGATAATCGCGTGGCTGTCCTGCAGGGTGGAACTACACCTGTTGATAGATCCTGTTTCTTATCAAATTTTTCAATCAATTAAATTAAAAGGAAAAAGATTATCAAACGATTTAGAAGTTGAAACGAGGATGAGATCGATCATTTCGACTCCTGCATTACTTATCGATTTCTCAAAACTCTTCCACTTGTGATGCAAACCAGGTTTTTTGATTCCAATTTGATTCTTTGAATCGTTAACTCCGTATGGTGAGAATAAAGGATTTAGAAGTTCAAACGAGGATAAGATCGATCATTTGGACTCCTGCATCACCTATCGATTTCTCGAAAATATTCCACTTGTGATGCAAACCAGGTTTTTTGATTCCAATTTGATTCTCTGATTCGTTTACTCCGTATGATGAGAATAAAGAATTTAGAAGTTCAAACGAGGATAAGATCGATCATTTCGACTCCTGCATCACCTATCGATTTCTCGAAATTATTCCACTTGTGATGCAAACCAGGTTTTTTGATTCCAATTTGATTCTCTGATTCATTTCCTCCGAATGATCAGAATGAAGGATTTAAATGTTCAAAAGAGGATGAGATCGATCATTTCGACTCCTGCATTACCTATCGATTTCTCAAAATCATTCCACTCGTGATGCAAGTCAGGTTTTTTGATTCCAATTTGATTCTCTGATTCGTTTACTCCGTATGATGAGAAAAAAGGATTTAAAAGTTCAAACGAGGATGAGATCGATCATTTCGACTCCTGAATCACCTATCGATTTCTCGAAATTATTCCACCCGTGATGCAAACCAAGTTTTTTGATTCCACTTTGATTCTCTGAATCGTTTACCCATCCGGCAAGTTTCGCGAGATATGATCCTCTGATCACCATGAAGCGTCCCTTTCTCGCGATCGCGTAATAACTATTAGTGCACCGCGAAAGAGGGAAGGTATCTTAATTAATAACCGGCTGACAACTAGGGGAATTGCCGCACAGCCTCTCCAATTCCCGGTAGTCGCCAGAGCGCTGACAAAGTGACGGCATAATTTACCATGCAATTACATAGCGCCATGCTCGGTGAAAGAGGAGCCATATTCCGGGGAATGAACCCTGACGCGAAACAGCGCGGGCCAATTTCCGCGTAATTTCACCGAAATATTCACGGAAACGCATCGCTTAACTCCAAACAACGTTCCTCGATCTATGATGGCCGCGATCGAGAAGTGGAAATTTCTCGATGTACGTCGTAAAAAAAAAAGAAATGTGAAAAGTGTAACGCTGGTGGGATGAAACGTTCTCCTAGGGTTCTTTGTCGAGGTGGATGGATCCTTTATTTGACGACTCGTCCTTTATTTGACGGTCGTCCGGGGAAAACGAAGTCCTTCGTGCGACACTCGATCGAGTTTCGTGTCGGATGAAATGCGCGACAGAAGGTTCAGAAAAAGGAATCGCGGTAATCAGGTGGACTCAAACCTTCATCGAGTCCTTTGCAAAGCTGCAGACTCGTCCTTTCAATTTTTTTTTTTCGATTCGAGTCCCGAAAGGCTTTGAATCGGTTCAGAACTCGCATGCATCCTTTCATCTCAAACGGAAGAAAAATCGGTGTTAAGAGAAATTTCTGACGCGTGTTAAACAAATACATCCCTGTATAAAACATTTCATGCAACAAATGCTTACCCTATTTTTCAAGTATCGGAATGATGTCATTTCCGGTAACTTCATCGGAGGAAAATGTTTATGACGACGATATACTAATTTTGAAACCGTAGAAATTGGTTCTTAAATAAAGAAGTTGTTAGAGTTTAAAGAATGGAATGTTAAAACGGAAACCCTGAATTTTACCGATATTTTATTTACGAGGTCGTTGCTTTCTGGGCCGACGAAATTCGAATCTCGTCCTTTAACTGGAGATTAAGTTTTCCGGGTCTTCGTGGTCTTGACCTTGAGCTTTTCAGGATGCGAAGTTGACTCCAAAGAAGCACGAGAACTCCGGTAATTGACGTTCAAGCAGATTACATAGGAGCGTTACTTCCCCTCAAAGAATCGTCGACTTTGCGGAGCTCCCCTCTTCAGGGTTGGGAAGTTCGGAAAAGTTGGACTCCGGTTCGCCGGACGAATTTCACGGCAATTTTCCGCCGAAAATCCGCGACAAAGGACTCCACTCCCTCTCCAAGCCAAGAGCGATTAATCAAAAAAATTCCGCGTGCTCTCTGGGATTACTTTTGCAGTTATGTAATCGATGTCACGAGAGCCATCGAATCTTCCGAGGATTTACAGGAATCTAGCTACTGGTAAATGGAACTGGGAAAATATGTATTTTTGATATCGATATCAAAAATATATATACTTCCAGTTTCCAAAATGATATCTAATTGATATCATTTTTTTTTAATTATGTAACTCGTTGTCGAGTGATGAGCGAAACGCGTCTCAATTAGAGCGCACTTATCTCTTACTTACAGACGTTTCAGCAATTTCCTCTGATGGAGCGATCGCTAATTAAAATTTCTTGCTTACAGATCGGTTTTGGCTTCAAGCCCTGGTAAAGCAAGACCTCCCAGGAACTGCAGACCTTGTCCTGAAGGCGAAGTCGTGCAGGAACGTCATTCACCTTCGCACCGATCATCGGCGTGATCATCCAAAAATGGCGGGACTGGTCTCCCCGTCCAAGACTTCGCCGCCACCGGCGACTCGATACGCATTTATAGGTTAAAAAGATATGTAAATATATTCTGGCTGCGGAATTTAGCCTAACGAAGTGGATCTTTACGATCGACAAAGAAGTCCTTATCGTTTCCGAGGGCTTCCATGTCCGGTGCCTTTCGGATATAAAAGGGCCGCGATACAGCATTTCCCTCCCCCATTTTTTTTTTATTAACGTTACAACGCAGCACCGCCACCCCGTCGTTTAATGCGGCCGTATAATTAATCGACAAGGAGCGCCGTTAAGGAAAGCAAAAGCGAGGGGATGAAAATAAAAGCGGCGCAGGGGTGCTGAAGGCAGTCTTTTCTTTCCACCCGACCTTAACCTCGACACTATTCCGCCTATTATCGCTCGTTTCTTTAATCCGACCGTTATCATCAAGAAGATCCGAAGATCCGACAAGGGAGGATCCGAACCCCCTTTTGAGCTTTCCACCCTAATTGTCAGAAACGGATACTTCTGTAATTCTCACCGCGACGCGGATTGGTCGCATATTCGGTGGCAGCTGGGAGGAAACTTTTTGTGGCTGCAATAAATTCCGCAAACCTGTGTGTGTCCGTCCCAGGGTGGAAAGTTCTCTATTTGCGGGGGAAGTTTTCCACTAAAAGGGGCACGCCAGCGGCGGCTCTTATCGTGCAGACCGATAGGGAAGGATTCAACGTCGAATTTCACCGCTAATTAGGCCCGGTGGATAGTCAAGGACTGAAGACCTCCCACATTGTGTGTGGTTCGTGATTCGGGATTTGTGGTGCGTCGATTCGTACGAAATTTGACAGGTAATATTAACTGGATCAGATTTAACGACGAACCACCCATCCACCCTATGTGTCTCTACTTAGGAGAGATAAAGATCATTTTAAGAACGTCAAGCTCTTCACCGAGATGGCGAATCACCACACACTGATGCGGACGAACCACATTTGTACGCACCGTTTATACGCATTATTCACGCATAAGCTGCACCACGAATCACGATCCACACTAATTGTGTGTGCGGTACTTAAGGTGACGTGATGGTGGCGTCAAAGAGTTCATGAGACTTTTATCCGAACAGGGGATACCGAATAGGTTCAAGCTTTATTTGTGCCCATAATTATGAAAGTGGTCTAAGTCAAAATTGAAAAAAAAATGAGTTTATCAGTTATTTCACGCCACATTATTTCAAACTAAATTAATTCAATGTAATTTCGAAACAAAAAATATATGACTTAGACCATTTTCATAGTTATGGGCACATTTAATCTTTACAACGTGAATATAGAGGCTATAAGGAAGATTCTGACACTCATACAATTTAATTTTTTTAAATTTTGTTTACATTAAACTTACATGACTTACATACTTACATGAAACTCGCGAAATCTTATTTTTTATGCAGTCTTGAAAATACCCATAAAGAAATTTTCGGAAAATTGAAATTTCATGGGTATCAGAACCTTCCTTACAGCCTCTGCATTCTCGTTGTAAAGTTTGCAACGATTCGGTATACCCAGTTTGGAGAAAAGTTTCATTATTGACCTCTCAGATGTCACTTTCACATCCCCTTAAGACTCCGATTCAGATGAACGGCGACTATAATCGGGAATTTTCGGCGGAGACCGCACATTTTCGGGGTAAAGGACAAACTATATAATTCGCATCAATTCGTACTATAATTTATTACCTTTTAACAAGTGTTCCGTGTCCTCTCGCGCCTCCGAGTGCGTGAATCGTCGGGCCACGCGTGTCTCTCTCGCGCGTCGACGGGTCGTCGTGTGTTCGCATATTATAGCAAATTAAGATCACGTCTTACATTTCTATGCCCTGTATAGACCATTGGTAGTAATTAAGAAATTCATAGGAAAATTTAGCGCCTCGTCGTCGTGCTCGCCCTCGCCCCTCCGACCGACGGGTCCTCTCCGGAGCCCTTTCTTTCCTCTTTCGCGCCCCTTTCGTATACTCACGTTTGTACGCACGCAAATCGCGGACATCTCACGACAGACTTCCGACTCGTGACAAAACCTCCCCGCCCGACAATCCGAGAGTTCGTGTCTCTTGACAGGTCACGCCAGGGCAATTACGAGTGACAGTCTCGTGTCACTCGAATCACTCCGAAATCCTTCCGTGTACCCGAGAATTACTTGATGTTTCGAAAATGTCTCTCGAATTAACGTAAAGTCTCTGAGCAAAATTATGAATCCATAATTTTGGCACAATGGCAAGAAGTTAATAAATCAGGGCGTGGGAACCTCTTGTGCTGCGAGTAGAACTTCTAAATTAAAGAAAATTGTCATCAATCATTCCCAATTATTTTAGTCTTTTTTGGGCATAAAATCACCGTACAAAGATGGAAATGAATAGTAATTAACGTTACAATTGAATTGGGAGAAAATACCAATGATTGATGATGATTGATGACGCTTGACTTCTTAGGCAACATGTTTGAATGAAATGACGATAAAGAAAACATTTACGATCGTTATGTCAGGATCAGCATGCACGAGGGCAAATAGTAATTTACTGTAAAATAAACCACGTGTCACCATCCGAATTGGGCTTTTTTCCTAACATGTGAATTTACATGTGCCACCGTGTCGTGAGAAGTTTACTAGGATAAACCCGAGTAATTTCGATTTTCGGGAGGGATATTCGTTTTCTTACCAGTCGGGGGTCTCCGGTGTTCGTCCTGTGGGAGATTTTTACATACATACAGATTCCTCTCGAACGACACAACCTCGTTTGTACATTCGTCGCCGTCTCCTGGGTACGTCGCGTCCTCGTAATCTTATTTACACGTACAGAAGGGAACGCATCAGGTTAGAAAAATACAGCGATCTTACGCAAGGGGTTGTAAGAAACTTCCTCTAATACTGTGGAAACGCGTCGCGCTACAACAGCTTTGCGTATAAGCACTTCGTCCCGGTCGCTCGTCTCGCTTACCTACTTACTCGCTAATGGCTTACGTACTCATTTTTGGCTAATTTCCTCGCTCGAGAGGAAAGGGTTGCCTCTTCGGTACACCCTTGGTAAAGCATCCGGCGTCTTTGTTCTTCGGGTCCATATTTACGTCCTCTTTTACCCAGTTCGTGCGCTCCCTTAATTATTTCCCATCTCTCGAGCTCGACCAGCGGACCGAAATAGCGAGAAAATTATTCCCACTTTAAGATATTTTATGTCACACATCGGGAGAGATTTATCTGAATAATCCCTGGTAGCATAAAATGTTCTTTAAATGTTTCTTTGCAATCTTTGCTAAATATCTCGTGGACCTAAATTGCGATAAAAATATTTCCATCTCAAGATATTTTATTTCACACATCGGGAGAGATTTATCTGAATAATCCCTGGTAGCATAAAATGTTCTTTAAATGTTTCTTTGCAATCTTTGCTAAATATCTCGCGGACCGAAATTGCGATAAAAATTATTCCCAGTTCAAGATATTTATGTCACACATCGGGAGAGATTTATCTGAATAATCCCTAGTAGCATGGAATGTTCTTTAAATGTTTCTTTGCAATCTTTGCTAAATATCTCAAGCGACAGATTTTTTAAGGTATCTTATAGATTTCATTCGAAGATATCGGAAATATTTCTTGAAAATCGCAATGACATATTTAATTTTTTGTATATCTGAAGGGAAAATGTTAAGAAAACACGTGCATCTAATATTATACAAATATTATAAAAATAATATACTAAAGTAAATGTTTTGACAATGTTTCAAACGTCTGATAAATATTTTCAAAATTTACGATACTCCTTAAATATATAGACCATATAAGACAAGTATGTTGTGCTACTAGGGATTGTGGAATAAAATGTAATTTGTTAGTGAATTTAATTACGTATTGAAGGAGGAGGACTGGAATCCCTGCAAATTTATGCGGTGGAAGTTCAAAGCGATTAGGGGTGAGCATAAATTTGGAGATTAAAAGGCATTAAAGCGGGAGAATTTTGGCTGAAATTTTGCATTTCTCGAATCGACGTGCCGATATGTTTTCGACCGTGCATTGTAACTTTGTTAACAATGCCTGGCTGCGAATGGGATAAAAATCGCTCTCATTGCCAGAGGCATTCATAAACCCCGAAAACGAGCGACATTAGTGCTCGGAAGCTTTGAAAGCGACCATTGCCGAATTCGGAATTCCATGGCGATCCGCAACAGTCGGCCTTTTCTTTGACTTTGCGCTCGGTTGTTTGAAAATCCAGAATGTCGACAAAACCGACAAATTCGCTGGTCGTCCTCGAGAGACCCCATCAAAAGCGAGGCTCGAAGCTTCCCTCTGGAATTTAGTTCCCCGAATCCTTCTTTAAAAACGACCTTTTGAAATTTTACTCGTCATAATATTCAAATTAGGGAAAAAAGCCACGCAACGTCCCTGGAATTACGAATTAAAATTGAGGTCAAGTTAATTTGGTAGGCTGTGAAATGCTTTTTAATCCAGGTGAGTTTGAAACAAATTTATTACGTATGGGAAATATTTACTTATAAGGCCGTTTCAATCGATAAGAGTCTTTGAATGTTTAAAAATTACTGACCTACGGTAGTTAGAAATTTCTTATAGAGTGTACAGGATTCCATGAGAATGAAAGGTCTGAACCAAAAAGTGATTTTATAGACTAGATAAGACTAGATAAAAATCGATGACAAGGAGAGTTTCGATGCAAATTTTTGCCAAAACATGTCAACAACGAAAAGGAATGAAAACGTGATTTCCACCAGTTTTTCTTTTATTAGAAACTGAATGTCTTTTCCATCGAAAACTCATACCACCAGTTCTTAATCTTTTCCAGTTTCTAAAACCACCTTAACTTTCCGTTTCAGGCCCGGCGTTTCCGTGAAAATGATATTCACCGTAAAGAGAAAAAGTCTGATATTTTCTGGCTCAATAAGTCGAGCATTTTGAAACGTTTTAAAACCATTTTACCTTGAATGGCCCTTAAAACATGAAATAAAACAGTCCGGTAAGTAAGTACTTCCCTCTCCCTCCCGTCCTGTGCCTTTCCATTCCCTTTTAAACTCGCTTTGATTAAAAGGCATTTCACAACTTACTAACCCCCTTAATCAGCGAAAGAGTACATCGAATTTTCTCTTATTTCGCTTGGAGAAGAAATTTCCACAGCTTTCATTGTGTTTGCAGCAGAATCGTGGGAAAAGAGACGTGTCGCCCAGTCCGAAATGGTCACGATTTTCCTCTCCACCTTAAGTACCCCAGTTACAAGAAAGCTCCCTCGCATTCGGACCACTTTCCTCCTCCAGCTGCATCTCGCAAAGAAAAAGCGGATAACGCATTCCCGAACCATGGCCGATCCTGCTTCTTCCTCCCTTAAGCTTTAAGCTCTCTTAGAATTCACCTACCTAAAAGATACACTTTACAACGAGAGTACCCGCGACTCTAGACGTGCTCTTCAGCCCGGTTAACACCGGAGCAGTTTCTCTAAAGCTCTCCTCCCGAAGCTCCCCGAAATGGAGCATTTTGAAAAAGCATTCCTAGAGACTTAATTACTTCCGGCGTAAACTGGGCTAATTAGCTCAGCCCTCGCGGGCGTATTTACAAATGTACATAGTTACCACTAGAGTGTCCCGTCGTCAAGGTAGAGTAAAAAGCTTTGATTGTGAATTATTGCGACTAGCCCCCGATCGGTTATTTCGGTCCTCTTATCTATGCCCGTTAAGGGGATGCTGAACGTTCCAATTATTAACTAAAAGATAATTTGTAAGTGCCCAAAGTGCGTCTTTCCTCGATAAATTGAAAAATGCTTCTCTAGAATGATAGGCTACTTGCAGATTAAAGAAGTACCATCTAAATTCTACTGAAATCGTAAAAAAAAAAAGAAATAGAAAATTGGAAGTTACGTTTACATCCAATCTGTCATCAGGTCTGACGTGCCATGTCAAAATGAAAGCATCTGGGATGTGCTCGAAAACAAAAATAGTAACAAAACACTGTTAAACTATTTTAAACAGTTGTGAAACGTTTTCGTTAGAGAAATCTGAGAACTCGTTTCCCACGCGTCATTCGATCGTGAAAACCCTTCGATGTAAGTACGAAAAAACAATATTTAATTTTATAATGTAATAAACTAGAGAGGAAACGTAATGGTGCAATCGAGAAGCGTTTATAAAAACTTTTCTGGAACTTGTGTTGATTAGATTACATGAAATAATGATCCTTCGAAAGATGACTCGAATTGCAAAAGCTCCGAATACAAATAGTCAAAGCAATCCGGAACAATGAACAAAAACATTTGGTTCATGGACTAGGATATTTCCTAAATCTAACAAATCGATTTAACCGAACCACTTCACTTAATCGAAGCAAACGAATTGGGCCAAGTGAACTAAAATTCAGTTCACTCGACCAAGCCGTTTCCCGAAACGAACCGCATACAGTAAATCGAATCCGTTCAATAATGAAATTTTAATATGCGGTGTCAATTTTCTTTTTTAACGAATCGTGCTCAGATCGACTCGATTCTTTCGATCGACTTCAGCATCCCCTTAATCTTAGCTGAACGGGTGTGCAGCTTCGCCCCTTCCCTTCTCGTTACAGAGAATTTCTACATCCATAATTAACATTCACTCGTCATCATCAAAGGAGCGGAAAGGAAGAGTCTCCTCCACCCGAGCCTCGATTAAGGTCGATTAACCTCGCCATTGATATGTCTTGGGAATTCGGTGACGGGGGAGTATCGGTACTGACACCGGACGAGGTTATCAGGGATCGGTGCCAATCTCCCTTAGGAATTATTCTTCACCCTCTCCCAGTGGTCGGATATCTAACGGAAATCGAGTGCTTTGCACCTCTTCGACGGATTGCGACGATATAAATAATACATACCGCGCATGTACTCGAATTCCCGCGCCTCGGTGTATGTACATTCGCAAACTTTGCGTATATATACACGACTCCATCGGCTCTTTCTCCCCTGCGGGGACCCGGCTAAATGATGTATGCCTACGTATGCGCATATATCGGGCATACATCGGACATGGAGTGGTATATAAATATATCCAGTCGTTCGCCGCGGGTGTACGTTAGGTCGCTCGCGTAATGGCCGCCGCCATCTTCCGGGCGAAAAATATTGCTATGCCTTAACTCACCTAGGATAATACTGCCACGGTATTTAGCGTTCGCGGTTACGCGTATGTATAGGTATGTACAATACATGCCTCCCTATGTACACAGAGCTCCTGTTCACAGATCGGACGTATCGCGTTTCCCATTCGAAGACCTCGAAGTAGGGCGGGCCGGTCGGGACTGCTGGTGTATCGGATGTACGTCGATCCGATCGTCTATGAATTGGTCTCCTTGGGTGATAGAAGGACGACCGATAGTCGAATCGATGATCCCTCCCTTCCCTGGGATCCCCTGATTTTTTTTAATATTTTTCGGACGGGGCTCTTCGTCTTCCATGGACTTCAGGAGGCTTCGCTCCAGAGGACCCATGGAACGGAAGAGATGGAACTTGAATTTAATCACAGCAGAAAGAACTGGACTTTTCTCCAGGGGGAAGTGGCAAAAGAATGGAATCATAAATATAAAGCTAGTTCATATGGAAATAGGGAAAATCATGCCCTTTGAGAATCGATCGCTGTTGATTTCATGGGATGAACAATGTACTTCGGTAATGTGATGTGCGGCATCCAAATTTCGATTACTGTGTTTTGGGGGGTGTTATCATTGTGCTTGGGATTTCCTTGATGCCAAACGATCTGGCACTCGTTGATATTGATTCTTAACAAGTTTTATGGGGTGGTTCTAGACGTGAGCACTTTTGCACGGATGAAAACTCATATCCGAATGATTTCTTTGGTGCTTGTCTGAAGTCATACGAAGACGTTCCGGAGGCTATCGGTCCAACAATGAGTTTTTGTGTGAATCGATGTTGAGGGTGGAGGCATTTGTCAAAATGACTAAGGTTTGTACGATACCACACAGAGTTTCAGCCCGATTTTTCACCCATGAGTAGAAAATAATGATGAAAATAATGAAATGAAATACGAGCAAAATGCTCACATCTGGACCTGGTTTTATAGAAGTTTACACATTGGCGACTTTTAGCAACATCATACTTCAACGACGTCATAAATGACTCGGAAGAGCTGCTAAATCACGTTGCTAAGCCACAAGAATAAAACCCAGCTAAGCGACAAGTTTGGCCCAATTCAAGGTGATCATCAACAATATTTCTCACAATTTCCTGATTCCCCTCGATTTAAAAGATCAATTATCTTTCACCCTGGCGACTTTTAGCAGTACGATCCAGCAGCGCACCTATCGCACACATTGTTTTGTATGTAATTCCCTATAGCTATACCATTAACGACCTAACCGCGCAATTGCGAGGGCAGATAGTTACATGCAAAGTAATATTCGCTCTGCTAAAAGTCACTACTGTGAAAGCTGTTTTAGTCGTCTTTCATCATGGCGACTTTTAGCAGCACGATCCAGCTACGCACCTATCGTGTACATTATTTTATACGTAATTCCCCATAGCTATACCCATTAACGACTTAGCCGCGCGATCGCAAGGAACAGGGAGTTACATACGAAGTAACATTCGCGCTGCTAAAAGTCAGTACTGTGAAATCCGTCTTACTCATCTTTTACCCTGGCCACTTTTAGCAGCACGATCCAGCGACAGTTTCTCCTGAGTTTAGAATCGCGTTGCTCAAAAGTGCATTCAAAATTCGCCAGCATGGAAGCCGTCTTGAAAGACGGGACTTCTGAGCGAGCAACCCCAAGGTCCAGAGGGAGGGTCTCGTCTGCCGAATCGGCCCTGGCTGCTTCGAGGTCCTCCAACCCTTTAATCCCGAAAAATCTCCGGCGGCCGATCGACCTGGCGAAGTGCGACCCACTGCTAAACTGGAGCATTTAGGTCGGTTTACGTCGCTGGAACGACTTTCGTGGTCCGGCAACCAGTTGAACGTGCATCCGGTTACCAGGGAGCGAACTTCCCCTTTTGGGATCCCGAATCGAGGGGGTCCCAGGGGCGAGCTCCCCTCCGGATTTGCCGATCCTAATTATCCGGCGACACGCTCTTCCCCGGCGGCCTAATTAAGACTCTTCGATCGGGAGAATTAACGCGGCCGGATGCCAACGAGTCGACGAGTCCAAGTCTGCACAATGCCCGGCGAAGTTCGACGTCCGAACTGACGGTGGAGGCTGGAACAATGCCGGATCCCTGGATCAGCCCGATCGAGCGATCCCTCGTCTTCTCCCGCGACTCGGCTGCTGCGCAGATCGATTTTGGGTGTAATCTCGAAAACCCAGGAAATTTCAACTACAGCCCCCGAGTCGAAAATTATCATCCCGGACGAGCATCCTGAAGGCTTTAAGGTGATATCAAAGACTGATATATACTGTTATGCCCTAACGTTATGACTCCTTTTGAATCTTTTACCATTCGCCGCACCCTGGGAACATTGATGGACATCGCTTAACAGCGTTAGTTCTATGTCAGCAAAATTATGTCTGGTAATAAGAATACCCATTGTCTTATCCTTAGCCCTGCTCTCTCGGCTCCGAGGATCGTCAGTCGTAACTGACTGTCTGAATCGAAACGTCGTTATGAACCAATAGTATTCGGCATGAAAATTAATAAAGGATTAATTGTGAAAGTTAGTAGGATAAAATTGTTGTGGTTCCTCAAGAGACAAATACCTCACGGCATAACAATAGACAACAAATGTCAAAATATTTATAAGGCTTTTCTCCAAACTGGGTGCAACAAATTATCTGAAACTTTAACACGTGATTATGGAGGCCCTAAGGAATAACTCGCTGCTCATGAAATTTCTTTTTTCGAAAAAAAAGTTGTACTTATCTCGGACAAGAAACAAAAAAGATATTTTTTTAATCGAAAAATGAAATTTCACGGGTAACGCGTTCTTGCTTAGAGCCTCCATAATTACGTGTTAAAGTTTTAGATAATTTGATGCACCCAGTTTGGAGATAAATTTTATAATATTTTGACATTTTGGGATGCATATACCACAATTTCATATCACCTTAAAGACAAGTAAGAGAAAAATTCCCGGGGAAAAAGTGTCTCTTAAAAACCAAAATTATCCTCTGTTCGAACCGAACAATTGGCCACGGGACGTTGTCAAGAAAAATATAGCCCAGGAAATTTTGCAAAGAATTTGTTTATTGAAATGTTCTAAATCTCCGCCTTCTGACTGCATGCGAGAAATTAAACGTTTTAGGATCGAAGTTTGTATGAGAGGAGAATTTGGAAGTTTCTGGTGAAATAAATAATATCTGACGGCTAACTAATTGCAAATGTCCAAAAGTGTATAGGATTCCGAGGTTCACCGAGACCGATAATTTTGACTCGAGGCGGAAGACGCCGTTCAGCCGTCGATGGAAAACCGAGCGGTATCCGGTCCGGGACTTCCGCGGCGCGGAATAACCGGATCGACCGATACATCCGCTGAAAAATGCCGATGAATCGCAATCGCGATCGAGCGTACCGCTACCGGGCTATCGACATCGAGAGATTTTTCCAACTCTCGCTATAAATTACAGAGCGAGCCTTCATGAGCAATCGATGGCCCGATGGCGGTTCCGGGTGGAGGGAACTTTAGAGCTGACTTGCCCTCGCGATTGCAATTTTCCGAACTTGGTCAGCGACATCGATCGGACGGCCCAACTTAGTCAGAGGTAGTTTTCGAGTCCTCGATAAGTTGGCGCCGAGTCACGTCCGAGATGAGCTCCAGGGCCAGATAGGGTCGCGACCCGCGAGGCCAATCCCGCGACAAATTAGAAGCCCCGAAGCCAAGATTCGAGATAAGACCGACGGAACTCGAAATCACTGAGGAGCCTTACCGATCGACCGGTCAGAGAGCTGCAGAGACGTCCGGGATGGCAAAATCCTGATCGGCACATCTTGGGATTCCAGCACCTCCTCTGGAGTGCACTCTGGACCGCCGGATGCTGCGCGGAGCGACCAACGATAGGAACCTCCGGAGTTCCCAGCGACCGGGCTAGACGCTGATCAGCTTTCGAAACGCCTTCCGAAACTCGGGGTTGAAGACGGTATAGATGACGGGGTTCACGAAGCTGTTCATGTAGCCCAGCCACGAGGTGACGATGAACGCCGTCAACCCCGGCTGGCAATCCCAGTCCAGTTTGGTGCAAATCGCATCCATCACGTTGCAGGAGAAGAAGGGTACCCAGCAAATTAGGAACACTCCTGTAACACGAGGATGCAGATCCTGGAGTGACTCTACCAGACCCTACCCTAGAATGACCATCAAGGAGCATCGGTACGTTGTGAAATGCATTCCAATCGAAACATCATGTCCACCCGGAAGAAAATAATCAGAAACTTCCAGCCTCCATAAATATGCCAATTCCAGACATTTTGAAGTTGTTTTTTCACCTTAAGTACTCCATGAACCATTAAACAAAACAGCCCCGGATGGAAATATCTTCTACACCTTTTCATTCTCTTTTAAGATGAATTTAATTGAGACGCATTCCACGACTTACCGATCCTTTTAGAGTATCTGGCGGAAGGATGCAGAGGAACTGTACAGGGATCCTTACCGAGGACGATGGCGAGGGTTTTGGTGGCCTTACGTTCCTTCTTCGCGGAGCTCTTCTCCCTCTTCTTCTTGCTGGCCTTATTGGCCTTGTAGATGGTCAGCTTGGAGCTGGTGTTGGAGTTCTTCTGGTCCTTCTTCGAGGACGACCCTGACTTGCCGCTGGGAGATCGGCTCAGCTGGAAGGGCAGAAGAGAACTGGCGCTTTTGAGCCTCTTCAGCTCCTGTTTGCCGGCGCTGCTGCCGTTCCTCTTGGCCTGGGAGCCGACGCTGGTCTCGCCCCTGGGTGGCGTGGACGTCGACGTTGAAGACGAGGGCGCCGACGCCACCTTCGGGTTAGGACTCGGACTTGGACTAGAATTTGCCTCCGTATTTTCGTGGACGACCGCGCTGCTGGCCGCGGCGTCGTAACCGGAGTCCTTCCTTACGTTTTGGGTACCCAACTGAGCCTGAGCCACCGCACTGAAACGGCAACTGAAATGTCAAATTTGGAAGCGTCTCTAATCCCAGCGTCTAAGCGGTTCCCAAGCTGTAATTAATTCCCTCCTCCCCGGTTCCTTGCGGAAGACGGATCGGGGAACTTCCATTCGCGTCTAGTAATGAGCAAATGCAAGACCACGGCCAAGAACATTATAGCTCCGGTCGTGGTCTTGTATACTCGAGATCAAACATCTTGCTTCACTGTTGGTTTTGGTCTTGCAAAAAGTTCAACTTTGTACTTTTACTCATCACTAGCCATGAGCACATGCAGGGCTATGATCAAAACCATGGCAGTTTTGGTCATGATCTTGGATTTGCATACTCAAGTCTTGGTTTTGGTCTTGCAGAAAGTGCAACTTTGTACTTTTACTCATCACTAGCTCCTAGTGATGAGCACATGCAGGACTATGATCAACGTGGCAGCTTTGGTCATGGTTTTGGACTTGACATTACGGTCAGTTTTTGGTGTTGGTCCTGCACTTATTGCATGATCAAGACCAAGACTATACGATCAAGACCCATTTTGCTCATCACTGCGCGACACCCAGTGGGCGGTGCCCTCTCTTCAGGAATAGCAATTGTCGCCAGCTAGCTCGGCAAAGTCGAAGTTTGCGGCCCCGGCAAGAAGTAATGTTCTCCTAATTAGAGAAGCCAGCCAATTAAGAGACGGGACTCCGAGTTGACCCGCCCGCTCGATCCCCGCTTCCTGGCAAGCAAGAAAATAACTGTTTTGCTCGCGATCCTGTCGCTCGAGAGCCAAGACAGTATTTCAACCGACGGGAAACGGTCATGCCGGAACTCTGACTTAGCTCGCCGTTAACTCTATTTACACCAATCACTCGGTGCGCGGATTAAAGGCGTACTTTTTATTAAATTCTTAGGGTAAAGGATGATTTGACCCGAGAGCTTTCCGTTCGCATACGAAAATATGCGTTTAGAAAATGTCATTCAAGGTAAAACAAGGTTAACATTTTCGGTTCCAATGAAATGCTCACTCTTGGACTAAAAATCGAAATTATGTTCTCATATAAATGTATTAAAACGGAATCGTGATTTAGCCATCACGTACTTTTTGTTAAATTCTTAGGGTAAACGATGATTTGACCCAAGAGCCTTTCGTACGCATACGAAAATGTGCGTTTGAAATACGTCGTTAAGGTGAAACACGGTTAACATTTTCGGTTCCAATGAAATGCTCACTCTTGGATTAAAAATTGGCATTATAATCGCATATAAACGTGTCAAACCGGAATCGTGATTTAGCCATCACGGCGCTTTCTTCCTGCAGATTTTTACGTCAGCATTATCTCGAATTGCAGCAAATTCCATTACGCGTACATTTTCGGAAACTGAAGCTATATCCATGAAAGTATTTTCCCACCTGACTTGTAATATTCCATTTCTTTGGTATTCTAAATTGTTCGAGCCAGGTCCTGAAACTCTTCATTTTTTATTCCAATCCTCCAAGAAGCGTAAAACATTGAAAACGTGCCCGGATCACGCCATGTTGTTTCTAGTCCATGATAAGTAAATAAATTTTTTCTACATAACGAAATTTCATGACTTTCACGACCTACTTTAGGGCCTCCATATTCACGTGGTAAAATTTGAAACGAATCGGTATACCCAATTTGGAGAATACTTTCACCAACGATTGGACCTCCCAGATATATGTAGACTAATTCTTTCATATCACCTTAGCTCAGAACCATTTATTTTAGGCAAGCTCCACCTCGATGCAGAATTTCAAGCGATGAAGCACTCTCGGCATTAAATCAGTATGCTGTGACCGATTCAAGGTACCGAGCCAACGGAGGAAGATCGGACTTACGCAGCCTCCTCGACGACGGTGGCCAGGAAGAACTCCGTGCTCTTGTCGTTGGAGATGACGACGACCGGGTCGAGGGGCGTCTCGTCCTCGTCCTCGTTGCTTCCGGAAGCGGTGTTCGTGGGCTCTTCGAGGCCTGGAGCCACCAGGGCGGCTGCCCCCAGTGCAGTTTCCGCAAACCTTGCCACAGAATACCCACTGCGTGATCTTAGTCAAGAGTCGTTCACTACTTTCTCGCGGAGGACGATCAGACACCCATTGAACTTACCGAAGGCCGAGGGGGAGGTCTGCCGCGAGGAGGTCAAAAATCGAAAAGCAAGGTCCTCCAAGCCAATCGTCATGTACCTATCGATACCAATTGCGACTTCCATACCGATAAAGCACTTACAAGTGTCTCCCCGAATCCGATTTGCCGAGAAGTCGTTTCGCCTTTGATCGCTCGCTTTTGTCAGGAATTATCTCGAGCAAGGGCAAAACGGCGAGGTATTGTCGCGTTCCTTGCAACAGCCGACAAAGGGGAAACGCCGTCCCTTTCCTCAGGGAACTTCGTCTCAAAATGCATCAATGCATTCCTCGTCGAAGCGAATTCGCCATTGCAGTTCCTCGCGCTCCTCGGAAGAAGTTCCCGAAGTAACTGTCCGCGAAGATTGGACGAGACTCTCGCGACGAGAACCGTTGACTTCTCAACTTTGAAATGCATTCCTTCGGATGCATCGTATTTCCCTTTTTTACTGTTTACACCGACTTTTGTTTCGATTTAGGGCCCGTTCACGTAAAGGGATTTCAAGTAGGAGTTATGGTTGTTGCAGGGGCGCAGCTATGTTGCGTTCATGAACAAACGCGCACTTTGCGCATTGAAATGCGCGTTTGCTTGTGAATGCAACTCAGGATGTAATAGAATTTGTCCACGGGCTTTGCATGTCGCTATCCTCGTTGAAAATGGCGTCGAAAAGTCCTGTACAATTTCTTGTCCACGACTTATAATTTACTTCTAATGATTAATTTGAAAATAACCAAACAAACCAAGTACGTCCATGAACTTCTGCGACCTGCGATGTTTCGCCAAGGCAACTTCCAGCACGCTCCTCGATTCGCATTTCCTCTCTTTCGAGCAGTTTTAATTACTATTAAGGCGACCTGAAAGTGGCTTCAAAGAGATCTCGTTTACGAAACTTTTCTCCGAACTGGGTGTATCGAATCGTTTTAAACTTCACAATGTAAATATAGGAGCCCATAAGGAAGGTCCCAACACTCATGAAACTGAATTTCATTTAAATTTTGTTTACAGACATTCTTAATATTTATTATGAAGTACGAAATTTGCCGGGTGTTGGGACCTTCCTTAAAGCCTCCATAATCACATTATAAAGTGTCAAACGATTCGGTGTACTCAATTCAGGGAAAAGTTTCATAATCGAGACGCCACTTTCGTACCGCCTTAATCCATCGAAATAAGCCAGAAGACGACTGTCAGTGAGCCGTAATTACCCAGGTCCAGATATCAATGTCAGGCTCCATATTCTTCGGGGAATTCCGAGGGAGATCTGTGGGAAATCCGGGGGAAGCCCTCTCGAGGGAATCCCCTGCTAGGCTGAGTCCGAGGTCAAGGTCGGGGAACCCCTGGGGATTCCCTCCGCCGATCCGCGCCGGTCGGCCGGTGCGTTTTCCGCTTCGGCGTCGACTCTCGACCCAGCGGCCGGTGGCGTCGGCGTCGGGGCGCGGCGATTAATTCGAGACGAGGTAGTTAGTTATTCAGGGTGTCGTCCCGCCGGAATTAAAGCTTGCGCATGCGCGAACCAGTCCCCTCGCGGCGTCCCTCGCCCCTCCACCTGGCCTGTTTGCTCACCTGCGAGTGTGAGCGATGTTCTCGATTATGCTTCCGGGTTTTATCATCCCTAAATTGGGCTTGCGGGCGGCCCGCGCCTTTTTCGCCCGGTTTCGCAGCGCCTGCAAACGAGCCCAACTTGAAGCGCCGACTTTTCATCCGGCGAGCGCGTGCCGAACATGGCTGCCATTTTTCAGAACTGTCCCTTTAATTGATGCACCTGAATTTCCTCGATTTACCTCCCTTTTCGGTAGGCACTTTGGATTGTCCCGGGTCGCAGGGGAAACCACAGGGTGGGGAAATGTTCCATACAAAATTTCATCTCAAGAAGTCCAAATGCACCGCCAAAAAGTAGACGTATTGAACATTCGAGATAAAATGATACAACAATGCCGATGATAAAAAAAAAAACTTATCTTTTTGCGAAATTAACTTCATATTATTGGGAATGTAAACGGATGCACGTTTGAAATTGATCTACTTTCTTCGGGTTTCTGAGTTAGACCAACTTCATAGTTATGGGCGCAATTGTTCAAGTTGGTGGAGGTTTTTCATTTTTGATTTTCCGGGAGAATTTTTTCCACTCACTCTAGGGGGAAGAGGCACAGGATGAAGACCTGGAAAAGGGCGGGCTCACCTTGAATATGTTGTAATATAGGAACACCATGATGATGCAGGGTATGTAGAAGCTGGAGAGGCTGGAATAGATAATGAAGTCCGAGTTGTAGAACAGGCAGAGGTCCGGCACCCTGTCGGGGGTGTTGTTCAGCCCCAGGACTATCGGGCTGCCGATCGCTGCCGATATCACCCAAACGAACAGTATCGTCAGCCACACCCTCCTATTGTTCTTGTGCTTGGCGTATTTTATCGGCCGGGTCACCGCGATGTATCTGCAATTCAGATTCAAATTCGAGGAGAGCACCACCCACCGATGGCCGCCCGGCCGATTTATCCCGCAAAATCGACGCCATTGACCAGCACTCGAGCCGTTCGAGTTCGATTCAAGTGCGCGACCAGGTCCCGGATCGACTTTTTATTTTTTCCCGTTTCAATTGCGCCCCGAAAACGCAGCGATATCGTTTCCAGAACCTCCAACCACCCTCGAAATCGCCAGCCTCTAATCCGGCTAACCCCGAGGGGTGAAATTCGAATTTTTTCCCTGAATCCGGAAATATTTTCAGGTTTATACCCGGCCATCCTTTCAGAAATGTCGAAGGAAAAAAAAAACACTGGACGAGGGGGAAGTGAGAACGAAGAGAATCGCGAAGACCCCCCGCAACTTCCGGGACTCCCAGAAATCGCGGCCCCTTTCATCCCGGGCGAGCTCATCGGCTTTCATCTCGGCGAGAACGGACGTTTTTCGACATTTTTATCACGAAATAATAACGATCCTCTTAGAGTCTGCGGACAAAGGAGAGCGCGTTCGTCCTTATTAAACAGCTCGGCAACTTACGTTCCTTTGAAGTAAAATCCGAAACGGCCGGCGCAAAGGAGTCGGTCGTGCGGGGGCGTGGGAGGGCTTTCTCTTTGGGCGGAAATTCGCGGAAATTGTCGCGTCATTAAAATAAGTACTCTTCCTGAAAAAAAGAAGGCGCCTTCTTTGATAAGTTGGCAGTCATCCCCTTCATTTTTTCCCCTTCGAATAAGCGGTAGCGCGGGATGTGCCTCATTCGCCTTGAGGGGGGCTCCAGGGGACGGTATCGCCGGTGAGTGATTTTCTTTTTTTTCTCTCTTTTTTTTTCTGGCGCCGAAGGAGGCCTCGTTAAATTCGCGCTTTTTACCCGGTCGTTCCTCGCCGTTGGCGGTAAATTTTATACACTCGCTGCGACACCACGCGCCCTGTCCCTTTATTCTCGGCACGTAACCTGAAAATCAGCCCCTTTCATCCTGCTCCCCTGCGACCCCCCGCGACGAGTCTTTTCATCGCCCGACAAAAACCGGGCCCGCGTTTCGAAAAGTCCCGCCACGTCGCGAGCTGGGACGTTTTCCCACCCCCGGTCGGGGTGAACGCACCCCGGCGCGATTTATGATCCTCTGAAGGGAAACCACCCCCGAAAAGCGAGGCGAAGAACTCCCATTCGCACCTGAGACCCTTCCCTACCACGTGAACATTTTTTTTTTCTTGAAATCCCGAATTATCATAGTATTTTTAATTTTTAATAATATTAAGGAGTAACGAATAGTGGTGGTAACATTTTTTATCGCTCGGTTTGAGGCTAACTCTTGACTGGGGATTTTTTTGGAAGGCCGGAAAGGGTCGCGACTGATCGAGGTGAACCGGAAGGGTGGAAAAGAGGTATGCCGTGCTCACCTGTCCACGGAAATGGCGACGAGATTGAAAATCGAGCTCGTGCTGCACGTCACGTCCATGGCTATGTAAAAGTCGCAGACGAACCCTGGCAGACTCCAGGCACCGTTCACCTGGAACAAGAACGGAGTCTGAGATTGAATCCCTGAGGTGGTATGAGAAGGCGTCACCTGAACCGGAAGCGACTATTCGGACATCCTGAAAAGAATGCCATCGACTTCGAAGAACGCATTCCGCGTCCTCGTACACAGTCCTTGCTAGGAAATTAGAGATGCGACAAGTTGAATGTTCCAAGTCGCTAAATTCGAGACAATTTCGGCAATTTGTATGGTACCTCGGGTTATCGGTACGAACAAATGGGAATGAAAGGATTAAAACCAGTCACTTCCACCTAGGTGTATTGTCTATTATATGTACACTGAAATTTGCGGGTAGGCTGACATAATGCAACCACGGGGTCTGGTCAGACATAGGCTTAAGGTATGGCAATATTACAACCAGCCCAAACTAGACCTGACCAGATCCGACCGAAATAAGCATATTATTTTTTACAGACGCCTATGCACTTATCCATCGGTATCCACCAGTTCTAATCGCATAAAATAGGGACAAAGGGTTACAACATCTATAAAAAGAAATTTGGTCCAGTTGAATCTGATCCAGTCTGATCAGACCCGGACGAACCTAATCAGCAGTAGCAGAGCCGAAAGGTTATTCCCTGGTAAAATCATGCATTTTAATTATTGAAATAATGTGAAAATCAGCTGGAGACTTCAAGAAGAAATCACTGGAAATCCTAGAAAATCAGCGAGACATTGTCACAATTTTAAGAATGTCATTCCTTGCCGAATTACGTTGATGTTTGTCACATGAAATCAAAGACAATCACTTCTCAAAGGAGGGAATCGTATTCGCTGATGTCCAAGCACCCCAAGCACATCCACAGCCCAGGACCACTTGCACCCTCCCCATCAAACCCGCCACGTTTCTTCGTCGATAACAATGTAAATAAACGAGAGTTTCATTGTTCTGTGAAATAAAAAGTCGACGCAGCTGGTGGGGGTGCAAGTTGTCATAGCCCCATGCCCAGACGAGACCCCAAGACGTGAGACGCAGAGCATCCCCCAGCCGCGATATCTCGTTAAACAGTTCGCGCAAGTTCGCGACAATTTCACCCTCACCCGTGGAATCCTGATCGGATTTTTGCCGGGGGTGGGGGTAATTTCCTTGGCCGTAAGACTTTTACGAGGCGCAGGGGCGAAAGTAGTTACCGAGGACAGCATTAGCCGAAGAAAGCCCGCGCAGGGCGACTTCCGGCGGTGCCGGGGGTGCGGCGCGTCACCCTGGGGGTAGTTCGGAAACTCGATCAGCAGGACTAACCGCGCGTGGGACTAATTCGAGTGCTCGACAAGTACGGGGTGCACGTGGTGCACCGGCTCGGCACGATAGCGTCGTCGGGTGTGCCCTGGTATCCGGGTCAAAGTTCATGAATCAGAGAGCGAGGCTAAGTACGTTAGGGGATGGAGGGAGAGAAAGCCGAAGGAGAAGGAGTCGAAGAGAGAGAGAGAGGGATGCTGTGGTCAACAGCCAGAGTGGAACCGACCTAAAGGGTGGAGATCGAAAAGACGGGGATGGAGCCGGAGAAATGGAACGTCGTTTATTCATCTTGGGATGGCCTCTCTTCCAGATCGAGGGTGGAGGTCGTTTCCGGGAAAAATTATGCATCGCGGGATAATCGAGGATACCGAAGTCTCCCTCGAGTTCGGACCTTATGCCAGAAATTGGATGAAACGCCGTTCCATGCCCTCGCCATGTTCCTCAAAGTTCCTGATAACGAAAGGCGAAACGAGCCCGGATTATCCTCTCGAGTTGGATGCTGGACCAAACGAAACGTGAACCTGTTGATGTATATATTTTCTTTTCTTTTCTGAGAAACTTCTCCTGGCATTGCAGTACATGGAAAAATTAAAAAGGTAAAGTGGGCCGCGTTCTCCTTTTCTTTTTTTCTTATTTTGGTAATTACAACTTTCATACTTGTAAGCGTAACGTTGCTTCTGAGAATATGGGGAAACGTTTCCGTTGGCATCAGTGCATCGTAACAGCTGTATAACCGTTTCATAACGTTTCTAATATGTAATGTAACACATATGTAACGTGTAAGTGAAATTCGGATCACTATTTCCTACGCAGGTATGTAACCCTGTTATGAAACGAATAATGAAACATATACATACCACATCGGTAAGAGGTTATGTGTTATGTTAATGTTATGTAACCGCAATGCTGACAAGTCCGTAATGTTACCTGACGGTAATCATTCTATATTATGTGATATGGATGTATCTTTTAAATAACTTTTGAGGGGCAAAAGTTTAAACTATTTCCTACGCAACTATGTAATCCTTTTATGAAACGAATAATGAAACATATACATAACACATCGATAACAAGTTATATGTTATGCCAGTGTTATGTAACCGCAATGCTGCCAAGTTCGTAATGTTACCTGACGGTAATCATTCTACATTATGTGATATGGATGTATCTTTTAAATAACTTTCGTTGCATATCGTGTTACTCCAGGGTCACGTAACTGTAACATAGCGTGCTTGAGGGGTAGAAGTTTAAACTCGAGTTTCGGCCACGCAGCGAATGTTATTTACCGGAAGCCGAGACCACACGGTGGTTGAAATTTTCCACTTTGTCCTCGAGAAGTTCCCGAAGAAGGGGGAGAAAAGTGCCCCCTTCCTCTTCCGGCGAACGAAACGGCGATATTATGCCAAGGGATTCGTACAGAGCACGCGCACGCGAGTACATTCGATACACGAAGGAACCTTTGCATTTCCGACACGGGGTTTCCGCGGAGGAATTCCGCAACTGGGAGCATTCTCCGTGCGCCTCGTGCATTACGACCCTGAAACTTTAACCGGGCACGAGGTTAAACGAGTTTGCCGGGCCACGGAAAGAAATTTCCTCACGGTCGGCACATTCGTGCCTGGGCCTCTTAACGTCCCGGTTTATGCACATTCCGGCCCCTGAATAAAAAATAATTGCAGCCACCAGAGGGATGGACGACCCCCGAAACTCTGGTGGAGGAGCCCTCGATTTTCCCGCTGATCTAGAGCACCCCATAAAACGTGCGTAAAGGGAAGAGAGATATTCGAGGAACAGGGAGGCACGCTGATATATCCTTCGGTCGATAAGCGGCGTTTCGCTTTCCATCCTTCCGAAGGGCGAGTGAAGTTTGCAATGGACCCTGAAAGTTGAGGCCGACACGAGATCATACGTGCTACCTGGCGAAAGTACCCGTAAAATAAAAGTGGGGGAATTACGAGGGCGTAGGTTATTTCAATAAAGCTCGGGCTCGTTAATTCTTCATTCCAAGCGATACCGATGACGATAAATTCCCAGGTTCGGCGGGAACTCACCACCCTCTTTTTGCTAGGGGGAAATTTCGTCGAGGGCTGTCGCCCTGAAGAATTAAGGGGTGGCTCGATGGCTACCGGGGTGAACTCGAATCGACGAGCTTCCGTGCTTCGAGACCGAAATACGTAATCATAATGGCGGCGCCGATAACGCTTGCCGAGGGCGAGCGTGAATTAAATTCGCATCGGGGTGACTTCTCGTAATTCGGGGGGGCCAAATCGATTCGAAATTGATGTAATCACCGAAGTTAAGCGCCGTGGAAGTCAGTCCATGGGGCGACACCCTGAACACCAGCCCGAAGAAGACCCCGAAGAAGACCAGGGGACCACCCCCGATGTCGTGAACCGTATCTCGGTAGGAACACTTTTTTTTTAGCAAGTTTTCGAAATTACCAGAGTTTTGGAACAGGAAAAAAGAGGGGGGGGAGGATGCAGGAGAGAATGAGAGGAATTGTTATGAGCAAATGTAAGACCAGGACCACGTAGTCTTGATCTCGATCTTGGTCTTGCAGAAAGTGTAAGATGGACTCTGATTTTATTAATTGTTAGGCAGAGAGAAACGTGGTTTTTCTAATAGCAAAGTTCCTGGATGTGGTAACGCTTATGAATAATTTTCTTTTAATTTCATCTTGGTTAGAGGGTCGTTATCCAGCTCGATCTAGGTCTTCATCCTGTATGCTCAAGTGTTAATCTCAATTTTGCATGCTCAATTCTTGATCTAGGTCTTGCAGAGTGTGCAAGACTAATTTTGTTCATTGCTAGGCAGAGAGGGAAACGTGGTTTGCTTAATGGCAAATTTCCTCGATGTGATAATGCTTACGAATAATTTTCTTTTAATTGCATCCTTATCAGAGAGTAGTGATCCTGCATGCTCAAATTTCGATCTTGGTCTTGCATGCTGAAGTCTTAATGCAGTGCAGGACCTGCAAGACTGATTTTGTTCATTGCTAACCAGAGAGGGAAACGTGGTTTGCCTAATGGCAAATTTCCCCGACGTGATAATGCTTAAGAATAATTTTCTTTTAATTTCACTCTCGTCTGAGAATCGTCATCCGGCTCGATCTAAATCTTGATCCTGCATGCTCAAGTTTCGATCTTGGACTGCATGTTCAAGCTTTGATTATGGCCTTGCAGAATGTGCAAGACCGATTTTGTTCATTGCCAAGCAGAGAGAGGAACATGATTTTCCGAATCGCAAAGTAACTCTATGTGATAACGCTTATGAATAATTTTCTTTTAATTTCATCCTCGTCAGAGAGTCGTCATCCGGCTCATTCGGTGTCAGCGGTGCGATTCCGTCATTACCGTACACCGAAAGCAATTACGTCAAATGACCGTCCGTGTACATTTTACGATGCGCACTGCGCGGACTTCGAAACGGCCGACAGTTTACACCGTAATTTGCACCGCCATTTTCTCCGCACTTAGCCGGGACATTTTTGACACCCTGCTCCACATTTTTACATACCGCCGCGGGTCTCCTTGTACAAAGAGGTGGTTATCCATTTTTTCAGAACCAAGAAAGCGAGGATCGACTCATTTCCACGGGTGCCGTTTGCAAGAACCAAATTCGAGATAAAGAAAATGGTAAAATTCATTGGCCACGAACTTCTAGTTGATTACATCAATTACTGCGGTACATCGTCCAAAATATTCAAAATGTTTGCCAAAGTTACCCAAAATATTCGGCTTATCACCTAGAATATTATCTAAAATATTGAAAACGGTTTAACCATGACACTTTAGTTGAGCAAAGCCAAAGAATTCGTCCAAGTGAACTTCTAGTTGATTACATCAATTATTGCGATACATCGTCCAAAATATTCAAAATGTTTGCCAAAGTTACCCAAAATATTCGGCTTATCACCTAGAATATTATCTAAAATATTGAAAACGGTTTAACCATGACACTTTAGTTGAGCAAAGCCAACGAATTCGCCCAAGTGAACTGAAATCCCGTTTTACGCAATCGAAACGCTTCTTGAAACGAACTGGGTGCAATTAGTCTAACTATTGCATCCAATGATATTCTTTACCTACGTGCTGAAGCTTTGGGAGGTTCGACAGTTATCGAGGAGCTCATTATTAGTTAAATGAGAACCGAGTGCTTCAATTTCAGGGATTATTCCACGACTGACTCGTTAGTCTCTTATGGGGACTCTATAGTCCTCGGCACAGATAATTCAGAATCATCCTCACTTTTAATTCCGAACTTTCTCCTTTTCCTGGATCCTTATCAAAGTTCCCCATCGAGCTCGAATCGCGAATCCTGAGACCATCCGCAGGATCTTCCCTCGAGGTCGCCCCGACTCCTCTCGGGGTTCCTCTTCGAGGAACACCCTTAAAGATGGCGAACACGTCGTCGTCGGGGCGGAATATTTTACAAGCGACTTGCGACGGACGTCCCCTAATGGACTACGTGCCACGCCGGGCGTAATCGGCCCGCGACTAATTTGCACGAGAATTAGCTCGCCTAATGACCGACGATACTTCGACGTCCCGCGGGAAACGAGTCCCGACGTTCCTGCCCCGACAGCAATTCGAGTAATGCTACAAATGCACTCGGCTGATTCGGCAATGCGCCTGCGATGCACGCATTTCGAGGCATTTCGGGGCGTTAATCGCACCTGCACCTCTCGCATCGGTGCATCGCATCGGATCGCACCTCCGAGCCCCTGCAACTGCAGAATTGCATCGGCCTATACTTTCAGTCCAGAGGTGTCACCCTTCCACTCGGAGGATACGGGATCGGGTAAATAAATTCACATGAGATGACAGTAAGAGAAGTGAGCCCTCTCGTCAAAGATACAAAATCGACCCCCTGGTCGCAGCAAGACTAAAGGGCCTTCCTAGCATTATGAGGATATGAAAGGCGCTAAGAAATTTAATCGACGTCGATAAAGTCTAATTCATCTATACCATTTTTGGGGGGTATGACGTTTTGGATACTGAAATGGGAACATAAGCTGGCGCGTCCCACACCGAAATTTATATTTATGTTCAAGTCTTTTACAGTCTACGTTGAGAATTATACCAACTGAAGGGTTTTATATGTCATTTCGGTAAAGTAATGATAAAAAGATCGATGTAAAACTGCCGAAATCCAATGAATTCATGACTGTTCATATTTTGACGAACTGACGTCGACGTCTGTGACGTTTAGCTGCAACTATATTTTTGCTCTAAAAACGCGTGTTAGCCGCAGGACAAGCCAACATTCTCTTGCAATCGTTGGTGAAAGTATTTACCATATTTTCCAATCCGATTGTGTAATATTCCATTTCTACGGTATTCTAAATTTTTTGAGCTAGGTCCTGAAACTCTTCGTTTTCGATTCTAAGCCTCCAAGAAGCGTAAAACATCAAAAACGTACCCGGACCACGCCATGATGGTTTTTCTCCATGATAAGTAAATAAATTTCTGATAAAAAATGAAATTTCATGAGTGTCAGGACCTGCCTTAGGATCTCCATATTCCCGTGGTAAAATTTGAAACGAATCGGTACACCCAATTCAGAGAATACTTTTCCCAACGATTTGACTTCTCACATATATATAGGCTGACTTTCATATCCGCAACAGTCGATCCCTTTTTCGATCGATCGAAAAGAACTTTTCACGAACAAAAGTGTCTTTATGACCTTAGAATAACCGATTAGCTGTAATTGTATAAATTACATTTTGTGTACCAAAAAAATGGGGAATATAAAACATTAAACGCACTTTTCTCAGCATTATTTAAAACGATAATGTAAATATCTATCCCAAAAACGAATGATTAAATCCACCTGGAATTTTAAGCCGCAATCGAAGCGAGCGACTATTTGCAGAAACGTTTCTCTATTTCTCTGAAACTTCTACAATTGATAAAATAAACGGAAAATCACAGGCATGGGAAACAATCCCTCGAATGCACTTGCACCCTCCGCCTGCAATCCGAATGAAGCACTTCATTGTTACGGGTTTACAGAGCCACCTCTACGATTAACGTTCGCAGAGTCGGCCGATTTGCAGAAATGTCTCTCTGAAACTTCGGCAATTAATAAAATAGCGGAAAATCAGAGTCGCCCCGCAAGCCATGGGGAACAATCCCTGGGATGCACTTGCACCGTCCGACTGCATTCCGAGTGACGCCGAATGGCATTTGCAATTCGAATGACGCACATTACGCGTGTATATAGTGACCTATACGATTAGCACCCACTGCAGCGACCGATTTGCAGAAACGTTTCTCTATTCCTGGGCAACTTTCACAATTAATAAAATAAGGGGAAAATCAAAATCACCATGGAGAACAATCCCGGGGATGCACTTGCGTCGTTCGCCTGCAATCCGAATGCAGCACTTTATCGTTACTCGTATACAGAGCCACCTCTACGATTAATGTTCACAGGATCGGCCGATTTATAGAAACGTTTCTTCATTTCTCTCAAACTTCAACAATTAATAAAATAATTGGAAAATCAGAGCCGCCACGGAGAACAATCCCGGGGATGCACTTCTATCGTTCTCCTGCGATCCGAATGCAGCACTTTATCGTTACATAGAGCCACCTCTACGATTAATGTTCCCAGGAACGGCCGGTTTGCAGAAACGTTTCTCCATTTCTCTGAAACTTCAAGAATTAATACAATAATTGAAAAATCAGAGCCGCCACGGAGAACAAGGGGATGCACTTCTATCGTTCTCCTGCGATCCGAATGCAGCACTTTATCGTTACATAGAACCACCTCTACGATTAATGTTCAAAGAATCGACCGATTTGTAGAAACGTTTCTCCATTTCTCTCAAACTTCAACAAGTAATAAAATAATGGGAAAATCAGAGTCGCCATGGGGAACAATCCCGAGGATGCACTTCCATCGTCCGCCTGCAATCCAATTGCAGCACTTTATCATTACGCGTATACAGAGCCACCTCTACGATTAACGGCCACAGCAGCGACCGATTTGCAGAAAAATTACTCCATTTCTCTGAAACTTCAAGAATTAATAAAATAATTGGAAAATCAGAGCCGCCATGGAGAACAATCCCGGGGATGCACTTCCATCGTCTACCTGCAATCCGATTGCAGCACTTTATCATTACGCGTATATAAAGCCACCCCTACGATTAGCGGCCACCGCAGCGACCGATTTGCAGAAACGTTTCTCCATTTCTCTGAAACTTCAACAATTAATAAAATAATTGGAAAATCAGAGTCGCCATGAGGAACAATCCCGGGGATGCACCTCCACCATCCGACTGCAATCCGAGTGACGCCGGATGGCGAGGGTAATTCAGTGATGCAACCGCATGTGCAAGCCAGAGGAGAGTTCGGAATATTAATCACACCGAGGCTTCCTCGGGAAAACTTCCCCCGCGACCCTGCCGATGTTTTGACGTGGGAACGTTGTGTTTAATAATCCCCCGGGAACAAGCTTATTACACCTCGGTTAGTTTTCGGTGGACAGAACTTCCCGTAACGCGATGGACTGCTTCGACCGATAGCGTTTAATTAGGATGCACGTTGCACTTCGCGAGCTGCGCGAAAATTCAGCGTTTATGGGAAATTTGCGTTTAATGCTGCCCGATCCGAAAACTCTTGTCTGATATAAGCCTCGTGAATGCACGGGAGGATTTGTAGTATGAAATGATCTACGATAGGAACACGTTAATGATTTAATCTAATCTAATTTCAACCGCAAATAAAATCTCGTATCTGTTTTCGTACCGTTTGGTTCAGAAAACAAAATCGTTTGACTGACCGCATTTAATTAGCTTCAGAAAACATTTCGGATGTGTCAACCGAATTTTACATCCCCTGACCAATAATCAATAAACCAAATATTTTGGTTAAATGTACAAAATTACTTTAATATTTTAAATGATTTATTACCATGCTTCATGTAATTAACCGAATGTTACCAGCCAAAGACTTATGCCTTGTCTACAAAATATCTGATTTTTCATATAGCAATCATATTCTACAGTTGAACCAACATAAACTTCGGAGATTCTGTAAAATATATTTCCACGTGTTAAGTTGAGATGAAAACGAGCGTTATATCGGAAATCGATTAAACCTCGGAAATTTCAATGGAGTCCCGTTTCATTCTCGTGAAGTTAGTTAGTTAATTTCTTAACCACGATTACTTAATCTCGGATTATATAGAATGTACTAATTCAATCGAAATCGATAATTTCGACGTGGGTGATCGACTAAAATCGACGAGCGTCATCTCCGAAGCGTCGATTTGGGGCAGATACTTTTTTCCCGAGTAGTCTGCGTAAATCGATGAAATTCCCAAAATTCCGGAAATTCCGCGTCGACGTCATCACGCAGATACATGCGCCGCGAAGTAAACGGGTCAACGTTGGCGCACTTCATTAATATTTCCGATATTTAAAACCTGCCGACGCCCCATGTGCGTCGGCTCTGCAAATTACCCCAATTTCGGAGGGCCCCCTGCAGCACAATTATTAAGTTCTATTTATTATGCGCACTCCGCGGTCATTACAGGACATTAGAGCAATTACGTCTCGGGCAAAAACGCGTTACGATTACGAGCGGCGGGCCAGGGTCGCTCGTAACGTCGTTCCTTCAAATTGCATCCGACCTAGGTTTCGGGGCTGGGGAATAATTGTCACGCGCTTTTGCGCCCTAATTACCGTGAATTATTCCAAATTATCGCGGATTATCGCGCACATGCTTCCTTTCGGAGGACGCGGCACGCGAATCTCCCGTATTGAAAAATGACTAGGAAATTCTAAATAGTATCTAGGCCCTGGTTAGAACGTCCAGGCTAGGGAATCTCAGATAGTATCTAGTTAGGATGTCAAAGCTAGGAATTTCCAGCCATAGCCAGGCTAGTTGAAACATGGTCATGCATTCAAGATGGCATTTTCTGGACAAAAAAAAAGAAACAAGGACCTAGACAGAATTTAAAACTGATATTCAAGACAATTTTATCTAGACTTTCCCTATCAGCGTCAGGCTAGGGTCTTCTTAAGATTTAATTGTGCAAGCAATATCATTTTGTCTGTACCTCCCCTGTTCAAGCTGAGCTAGGCTCTAGTTAAGACATGATCATACATCTGAAAAAGTTTTTTACGTTCGGTAATATCCTGATTCTGGCCCCGAAAAGAATAGATTGCACTGTTGATCATGCTCAGAAAAATCCAAGTAGGACCAAGATATGGTATCATCGTTGAACCCTGTATAAAAAAAGCGTTCCAGGGAAAACTCCAGTCATTGATTTTATCCAGTACGTGCAGGACCAATACTGGTATTTGGACCAACCTAGGATATCCTGCCTAGAATATCCTACCTAGGGCTTGCATAAAAAAACGTGACATTCCAATATAGGTCCTGTATTCGATTCCTGGCTACCTTGATAAAGGCATCCCAGCCAGATCCTCTCTAATTAATCAGATTTCCTCCACGAGTTTCCTCAAAATGTGACCCTGTCGTTTGAGTATCTTCCCCTAAAACTCAACTGCACCATATGAGTCCGTTTTCCGATTACAACGAAGTAACGCCGTGAAAAGCTTTCGCCGAGGCTTTTAACAATGTCCTCCGAGACAGGGAGGTGGAATTCCGTAATTGTAGTGGCCCGATCGAGATGGGAGCTCGCGAGTCATCAATTAATAGAGACGCCTCGTCGAAACGGAATGAAAAAGTGACGCGACAAAGCGGCCGCGGGGGTGACTCCCGCTCGAACAATCCTACAGAGTCCGTGGGGTGAAAAATTCATCGATTTTGACTCGGGGTGCAGTCCGATACGTAAAAACGCCGGTCCGGTTTTCCAATTTTTCCGGAAAACCCGACAGTCCCCGCCGGCCCTCGATTACCCCCGGACACTCGTTAGCCCCGAAACGCGACCGGATATGGAAGATGCTTTTTGCGCGCGAAAATCGAGCACCTGGGGAGCTTTAATCGCGGGGGTGTCGATTGTCACCCTGGGGGATGAAAGGGTTCGATCGCAAAGTGCGTTATCCCGCGTACAGCAGTGACCTGCGGTTGGGAAATCTTTAAAACGAGGAAGACCATTCCGCAGGAATTTCGAGGAGCTGTTTAGACGCCTGCAGAATAAATTCGTGTATAGAAATATGTATATGATTGCGAGGGTGTCGATTGTCACCCTGGAGGATGAAAGGGGATGAAAGGGGTCGATCCCAAAGTGCGTTATCCCGCGTACAGCAGTGACCCGCGGTTGGGAAATCTTTAAAACGAGGAAGACCATTCCGCAGGAATTTCAAGGGGGTGTTTAGACGCCTGCAGAATAAATTCGTGTATAAAAATATGAATATGAATGCGAGGGTGTCGATTGTCACCCTGGAGGGTGAAAGGGGATGAAAGGGGTCGATCCCAAAGTGCGTTATCCCGCGTACAGCAGTGACCTGCGGTTGGGAAATCTTTAAAACGAGGAAGACCATTCCGCAGGAATTTCAAGGAGCTGTTTAGACGCCTGCAGAATAAATGCGTGTATAGAAATATGAATATGAATGCGAATATGGATTCGCGAGAGGAGATTCGAGTGGGTCGCCGTTAAATCTCTCGCCTTGCCGAGTCGACGGGATTTCTCCGATCGTTCGCAGCATCCCTTATGAGTTTCTCGCGGGAAACGGAAACAAGACGGAACGTCCATTCCGCGAAGGGGCTGTAGAAAGACGCGTTGAAGAAAAAGAGGACGAGGAATTCACTACGACGTGAATATATAGAAAAGTATCAGGAAAGACGTGGAAAATTTCAAGAAGAGGGCAAGAGAGGCTCCTCCGATTCGCCCGATTTATATTCATCCCTCGATCGGTGGATGGCTATCGATTTCTGCGCCTATCGACCCCTTCTTAACGAGCTGGCACCTCTACCTGGTAAGGAACGACTAGGGAAATTCGCTATGCAGATAGCGACGTCGGACCGGGTCATAGAAAAATAATTAGGCCGACGGGGGAAATCCTCCGAAGATGGAGACTCTTCGTTTACATATTGTATTTTTTTTCCGTTAAGAATATAAATGAATGACATAACCGTACTAGCAGTATGTTCATTATTAATTATATTACACCCAGGGAGGAATGAGAAGCGAGGATCCTTCCAAGATGGCGGTCTTTGATGGAGGACGAGCGAAGAGATACATCAGGTCTTTTTTGGTGAAATTCTTTAAAGACGGATTCCACATGCCCTACATTTTTCAGGAGGAAAAATCAAAGAAACGTAATTAACATATTGGTATTCATTCCATTATTCATTATATTACACTCAAGAGAGAGAAATGGAACGCGAGGTTTCCTCCAAGATGGCGGTCCTCGATGGAAAATGAGCAAAATGATACATCGATGCTCCTTTGGACGCATACAGATGAGAAAGAAAGTTGAAATCCTTTTAAAACCGGGATTCCTCACCCCATGCCCTACGTTTTCGAATGTACAAACATATTGACATAATTAACAAATTGGTAATTCCATTATTAATTATATTACACACAAGAGAGAGAAATGGAACGCAAGGTTCCCTCCAAGATGGCAATCCTCGATGGAAAACGAGCAAAGAGATACGTCGGAGCTTTTCCGGGTGCTCTTTCAGGAGAGGAAGGGGAGAAAAACGAAGAAGTCTCGGTCGGAGCCTCCCCCAAAGGCCCGATTGATATTCATCCCTCGATCGGCGGACGTCTATTGATTTATACGCCCATCGATTCATCCCCTTGCTCCTTACCGAGCCGAGGCGACTCCATATCTGGGCGACGTATCGCCTTCTATCTCGATGGTCCCACTGTTTGCTCCAATTTAGGGGAAAATGGTTATCAGCGACTTGTCAACAGGATCAAACGGAAATCGCCGACCGAGGGAATCGAATCGAAGCATGGTCGACGAATCCTCCTGATGAAGCCATCCATTAATTATCGATAATTACGTGGGGGGAAAGGTGACGCCATGATCGGCTGGAACAATTAGGCTGCACCTTTGCACCTTTTTTCAGATCTACCTTCCTCGTTCCTATCTGAATGTATTATAAAACAATCTTTGGAGGCTGCATCTCATTTCCGGGGGTTCCAAAAAGCTCCGATCACCTGGACACGCGTGGCAAAGAAGACTCATCGATTTGTAACGTTTTTTAGAGTCGAACGCGGCCAAGGCTCGAAAATAGAATTCAGCCCAATACAATGTACAGGACGAAGTATTATCTCCAGAGGAATTAGAATCCAGGCTTGCGATGGCATCCCCTTGATGTATGCCTCCTGCTTTTTACATGTCCTGCTGTCTGAGTTGGTACATCTAGGTTCAATATCTTGCAAAAAGAAAATTCGATCAACCAAAGTGTTCCAAGTATTGGATAAATGTACCAAACTCCTTAAATATTCGATGCGATCTGTCGAATTATTTAATATAATCAAGTAATGGCTATTAAACAAAGAATTTTGTCAAGCCCTTAAGTTGTTCGTAATAACCATATTCTATGGGGGTCCAAATTGATTGGTCCACCGAAATATTTTCCCGCGTACGGGGTGCGACTCTGAGAAATGACTCGTAGGTGGAGGTGTCCCGGAATGCCGAAATTGGAGCGGTTACGAGGAGCGATATCCCGCGAAGCCATCGATACCGGAAGTTCGACGTCGACTTCTCGCCGCGAGGAGCTCCGATAATTCGAGTGTTCCTAAGTAGTTCGATTCCGGCGATCCGTCTGCCCCCCGCGGACCGAATTTGCATAGGTATACCCAGGAAAGCACCAGCCAAGGTGCACGTTTTCATGCACTCCTACCCCAGGATGGGACCTCCCTCAACTTAGGAAGGGACTTCCATCGGCCTCGGCAGCTGGGCCTCCAGGACCTGGCACGATAACGACTTCGGAAGCCGGTAATTGGACGTCCCTAACTCGCAGGGAAAATCGGGAATCGAGATCCCCAAATTCCCGATGAAAGGGCTTGCCGGCCGGGAATTGGGACGACTCTCCGAGTGGCTATAATCGGAGTTAACGTGATTTAAGGACCCCGAGAAAGCTGGAATTTCGGGAGTGGAAGTGTTTCCGAGTGGAGAAGTGATCTTCAACGTCTACGTCCCTATTTTGATGTTCCTGGACTACAAGGAATCGACGGCCGAAAGGAAGGGAGCATCAGGAGTTTAAAAGCCTGGCGAGAAACTGGGGTTGACATCGGCTGGGTCGTCTTCGAGGGGTTCCCTTGCTCTTCCGCGTTCCCATCGCGCTCCTCCAGGAATCCCCGAAAGAATATTTCTCCGAGAGAGCCCGGGAAATTAACCTCCTCCCGAGGGAGAGAAGGAATCGTTAAGCCGCTTTCGCCGAGGTAGCGGAATTTTCTTTCCAATCTTTGAGGGCGAGTCGCGAAGCGCCCTTCGGGTGCAGGACCATTGTCAGGATCGTCTGGTACCTCGGTACGTTCAGGACCTCGAATCGCAAACTAATCCGCGAAGACCGATGGATCCTGTCTGACTTTCCCCCTGATCCGTCTTTGGCACCCTTATTTATAGTCGCCGCCAAAGAAGACCCCGTTAATCCGAAACTTAGTTTAATTAAAGTCTGGAGTGGCGTGTCCAAGAATCCTGACGTTTAAAGGACGGTCCTGGTTTTTACCCCTTGCCGAGAAAAATGTCCCTTCGAGGAAGACGCTCAAAGTGCGAAGTCCTTCGAGGTCCTCTTTAAGGTCCTCGCCGAGTCCTGGAGGCAATCCTGGGTCCAGCTCGAGCGACCTCTCGTCACGACGTCTTAAGAGGATATGAAAGGCGCTGAGAAATTTAATCGACGGCGATAAAGTAAAATTCATCTATATCCTTTTTGGGGGGAATGCCGTTTCGAATACTCGAGTGGGAACATAAGCTGACGCGTCCCATTACCGACATTTATGTTTATGTTGAAGTCTTTTACAGTCTACATTGAAAAATATACAAACTAAAGGGTTCTATATGTCATTTCGGTAAAGTGTTGATAAAAAGATCGATGCAAAACTGCCGAAATCCCTCGAATTCATGACTGTTGATATTTTGACGAACGATCATCGTCATCTGTGACGTTTAGCTGCAACTAAATTTTTGCTCTAAAAACACGTGTTAGCCGCATGACAAGCCAGCACTCTCTTGCAATCGTTGGTGAAAGTATTTACCACATTTTCCCATTATGTAATATTCCATTTCTACGGTATTCTAAATTCTTCGAGTTAGGTCCTGAAACTCTTCATTTTCGATTCTAAGTCTCCAAGAAGCGTAAAACATCGAAAACGTGCATGTCTAGTCCATGATACGTAATTAAATTTCTGATGAAAATTGAAATTTCATGAGTTTCAGGACCTACCTTAGGACCTGCATATTCCCGTGGTAAAATTTGATATGAATCAGTACACCCAATTCGGGTAATACTTTTCCCAACGATTTGACTTCTCAGATATATATAGGCTAACTCTTTCATATCCTCTTAAGGACGTGGACAGTGGCGAGTGTTGGGCCAAGGGTAAGATACAAGGACCTCGTAGGTACAAATGGGCTTCCAATATCCGCCGATCCTGGAGGAGGTCCAGGCCAAGGGTTGTCCTTAGGCGAGTCCTGATTCGGCCGAGTAGATACTTCCCCCCGGGATGTCGCCAGCGGGACATCAATCACCTCGAGAGTCCTCGATCCTTCGTCCTGGGATCCCCCTTTCTCCCGGGACGTATCTCGAGCCTGGGAGGAAAATCCTGGAGGAAGGACGGGAGCGAACACTCCTCCAGAAATAAACATCGGGGGATTTCCAGGGGTGCGACACGAGAAAGAGGAGCGACTTAGACGGACTCGGCTGTTTCGAAAATTGGGGGTGCGTCGAGGCTGCCAACTGGCAGTCGTGCCAACTGGTCCTTCCATACGCTTTCGAAAGTACCACAAGATCCATGTAATTACGCGTACCTGATGGGCACGTTGTCCAAATTTAATTCTCCACCTTGGAAGAACAATTCACATACACACATAGTCCGAAACATCCCATAAGGGAAACCTTGCAAATCAATGGGTTTGATGAAACCCAGTTCGCCACAAAAACTGCATAATAATTTTATTTCTTCAGTCGATATTGAATCGTTTAATATTTTACCTCGTAGCACCCTAGTATCTTCCAAGGTACCATAACGAAGAAAGTAACAGAATTTATACCTACCATTTCTGTCGGCAATATGTCTCATTTCGTCGATGAAACTTTTTTCCGAACTAGGAGTATCTAGTCGCCTGAAAACGTACTACTTAAAAAAGATCGGAAGCCCTAAGAATTACCCAGAGACCCGTGAAGATTCATTTTTTACAATTTGTTTACAAGCATTTATAAAGTTCTTTATAAAAAATTAAGTTTCATAGATATTAGGACCTACATCGGGGCCATCTTATTTATATGGTAAACTTTCAAAAAATTCGGTACACCCGGTTTCGAGAAAAGTATCATACACGATAAACCCGTCAGTCACTGTCACATCACCTTAAGGTGAAATGAAATCCCCCTCAAGTCAATCGGTTCGAATAAGACATTTTTTTTCAAGGGTTTTGGATCGAACCGTCTGAAACTTTGACACGTGACTCGTGAGCACCTAGGAATAATCCTGACACTTTCAAAATTTAGATTTTTGAAACAAATTTTTTAATTCAGCCCAGGCCTGAACCAAAATGGTGTCGAGCTCTCATATTTCGATTGATATACAATTATTGAAGGCTCTAATAGAAGAAACGAAAGGGTCAGGACTATTGTACGACAATTTAGAAAACTTTGGTAATCGATACACTTGTACTTTAACGAGATAAAAGCAAAAATAAAGTGTCTTATGCGCTGCTATGCTAAAAGGATGGTAATATGAGGTTGGCACGGAAATCACAGATGGCGCAGGGTGTCCGTCTGTAGTCAATTAGAGCTTTGGAAACCATGAATCCAGGGGATCTCTTAAGTTTTACTTCGATTTCTTTACAATTATTGTACGAAACCGAAAGATGGAGTATGATATTTAGTATAATACTCAATATAATTCGGCAATTTTTCAAACAATACTCAATATAATTCTGTCAATATAAAAACGAACGTTGGCAACGTAGGTATTTAGAAAAACCTCTTTCACCGACGTCGATCAAGTTCCTGGGCGTGTTCCACTTCACCTTAACGTTGCCGATTACACGAGAGAAGGAGCCTTAAACGGATACGTGAGTAGCGAACTTGGTCAGAATTTCAGAGCTGACTTTTCAGGAAATCGAGTTACCGATTCCAGGCTGGACCCTGGAGGACCCTCGGACCATCCCCAATTGCGGACCAGACGGCGCGGGATCCAGGGCACTAATAATTCCATCGAAACTACTCAGGAGACGCTCGCAAAACCCATCTGGATTTCGGAGGAGGCATAACTACCTGCACTGTTCGTGGACGGCCCCTCCAAGTTCCGGCGAATGTCTGCGTAGGTAAATTTAATCCAACCCTATCCAAGTCCTAACTATACGTGTCCGAATTCCGGCCCCAGGACCCGGGGCACGCCACCTACGTCCCGGTTAAGCCCTTCCCGAGGAGTTACTCGAGTTGTCTTACACGACCCGGGATCGGGAAGGCCATATTGTGCTCTTTGATCAGCGACACCAGTCCAGGTGCCATCCGGACCATTCCAAATGGCCCGAAATAACGAGCGTCATCGGAATTAACTCACCCTAGATACCGCACTCCCAAATCCCTACCTGTAGCTGATATAACACCCCATTTAGGAGCCCCTCCACCGGAATCAAGCACCTGCGAAACATCCCTTCAACGCGAACTAATTACCGTCTTCAAAACACACCCCACCCAGGGCTGTTCCATCGAGAAGTTCTCAAGTGTCCAGCCCGAGGGAGGTTTCGGACCCGGTATTTAAACAGCCAGGAAGGGTGGAAATCGCCTTCGAGGGGGTCTTCGGGTACTCGATGAACGAGTACTCGGATACAAGGGAGGATCCTCCACCTCCGATTCGCAACTTTTCCAATCCCGGCTGGGGTGGAGTCTTTTCTTTAATTAGTACAGAAGATCCTGGGGCAGTTTCTCGAAGGGAAATAAAAGCAAAGAGCACCCCCTCGCCCTGAGGAGCTCCATTTCCGTAAAACGTGTTGTTTAACAATCGCCGTACTGCCAATCTCGTTTAAGGCTGGTTCGATGGGGCTTCTTGGTGGATCGGGGGTGGGTTTGCGGGGGCGGGAGTAAAAGAGGGCTATGGCGTAAATCGTAATACGTCAACCGTCAACGTTCGCGATATGGTCATTTGTTACCCTCGCTTGGCCTTCATTTTTCAGCCTGTCGACTGTCGTTAGGGGGTTAACTGCGAGGGAGAGAGTGCCCTTGTCAAGATGTTGCAAACTTATTTCAGATCTTGGGAACGCCAATCCCCGTCAAAGTCGTGATCCTGCGGAGTAGTCTGGCGGAATCCGGGGATTAATAAGGGGTAGAAGAACTGCGTCATCGGAGGATCGCCCTGATAAGGACACGCGAGCGTCGTTTCGTCGTCCTTCGTTACAACGTTCGTCGTAGAAGTATATTGGAACACATTGAGGTGGACACGCGAGCGACGTGCGTCGCTTTTGTTAAAATATAACATCCGTTGTGACGCACGTCGGATTTGATGCTAAGGTGGCCTTAGCCTAGGACTAGGACCACACGAGGCGTTTCAACATCCATCGTAGAGGTATATTGTGATCTATTGAGGTTAATGGACCCATGAGCGAAATGCGTTTGTTAAAATATTACGTCCGTTGTGACGCACGTCGGATTTGATGCTAAGGTAGCCTTAGCCTAGGACTAGGAATACAGGAGGCGTTTCAACATCCATCGTAGAAGTATGTTGTGATCCATTGACGTTAATGGACCCATGAGCGAAATGGGTTTGTTAAAATGTAACGTCCGTTGTGACGCACGTCGGATTCGATGCTAGGGTGGCCTTAGCCTAGGAATAGGACCACAGGAGGCGTTTCGACATGCATCGTAGAAGTGTGTTATCATTCATTGAGGTAGATACGCGAGCGACGTGCGTTGCTGTAGTCGAAGTACAACGTCCGTTGTGACGTACGTCGGTTTTGGTGGTGGGGTGGCCATAGACTAGGACTAGGAATACAGGAGGCGGTTCAACATCTATCATAGAAGTATGTTATGATCCATTGAGGTTAATGGACCCATGAGCGAAATGGGTTTGTTAAAATGTAACGTCCGTTGTGACGCACGTCGGATTCGATGCTAGGATGGCCTTAGCCTAGGAATAGGACCACAGGAGGCGTTTGAACATGTATCGTAGAATTGTGCTATGATTCATTGAGGTGGATACGCGAGCGACGTGCGTTGTTGTGGTTAAAGTACAACGTCCGTTGTGACGTACGTCGGTTTTGGTGGTGGGGTGGCCATAGCCTAGAGCTAGGTACACAGTATGCGTTTCAACATCCATCGTAGATGTTGTGATCCATCGAGATTAATGGATCCATGAGCGAAATGCGTTCGTTAAAATGTAACTGTAACGTCCGTTGTGACGCACGTTAGTTTGGCTCCACCCTAAGGCTACTATTAAGCGACTTCCTGGAGGTCTGCAGTTCGACCTTCTTGCTCCATTTTAATTTCGACCGATCGAGAGAGGAAGTTCGCGGTTTCATCAGGAAATAACCCGGCAGGATTCCTGCTCGTCCTTCGAGATCCTGGAGATATAGAGGATGTCCACTTCCGCGGGGCACATTAATCCGGATGTGGACACTCGGTTGGTCCTGCTGGTCCTAGGATATTTCCAGAGGAGGAACAGGATGCGATCGAGGAGAAGGAGGGCATCTCCAGCCGATATTCGATAAACCTCGATCGACCGGGGATAACGGAATTCCGGAGGAAGCTCCAGGATCGCGGGAAAAAGTGTTCCCACGGCCGCGTCATCCGCGTATCCTTTCCACCTCACCCTCTTTCTGGTTATCTCCTTGTCAACGTTTCTTTTTTCTTTTTCTTTTTTATCGAACGCGAAATATGGTCCATCCATCTTATGAATTTTTGCGGGAGATTTTCCGCGGGTGAAAGATAAAGAGCGATCTTGGGGAGGAGTCCTTGGTCCTGCGGGACAATTTTCAGGAGATTTGGCGGGAGATCGGGAATGGGATGGGCCGCGATTCGGAGGATATTCGATAAACCTCGATCGATGCAGTCAATCGGGTCCCTGATAACGCGATTCCCGAAGGACGCTCCAGGCTCGCGTGAGAAATCATTTCCCTGGCCATATCGACGTCATATCCTTCTCGTCTTACTCGTTTTCCGATTTCCCTTCCCGCTTTACGATGCTCTTTATCGCGTCAGGGGGGGAAACGCTTCTGGGGAATTTCGTCACTCGTCCAAGATGGACGCTCTTCACGGCTGGACCCTATCGGCGCCCGAATGAGACGTTAAGTGAAACGACTCTCGTTGAAAAAAATGTTCCCGCGTCACTCCTTCACGATTATCTCCTGGAGGAAAGAGCCTCGACTCCCTGGAATTAAGTGATAAAATTGCAGCACCGAATTGCGCGGATAGATAACTGTTATAAAAAAAAAACGGTGCGTTACCATCACCCGTGTTGATCAGATGGAACTTATAATATAATAATATCTATGATTAACCGAGGGAATAGCGCCCCAGTACTAATTGAGACGTTTACGCCAATTGAAGCTAACGTAAAAATATAATTGTAAATTGTAAGTCATTGTAAAAGAAAACAAATAAGGCCTTTTAATTCATATTAATTCCGAATTTCGTGATATGTGAACTTACGTGTACTGTCGTACCGCAAGAAGTTTCACTTAAAAAGTAATGAGAAAAAATTGTAAACGTTTTCCTGAACCCGGTCGAGCAGGAATTCCTTCGGGATTCCGGGCTCGCGTCCTCGCGGAGGTTTTCCGATATCCGGGCGGTTTCGGGGAACGATGGCTTTCCGGAAGATGAATCATTTCCGGGTGAAATGACCAACTCGATTTTCCCCGATACCGAACGATCCGGCCGGATTTGCCGGAAGCGGAGACGGAGGATCAAAATGCTCCTTTAATTGCCGATCTCCGGGACTCGGCGAGGGGAGGCTGCTCAAAGAGAGCTCGGCCTGACGCTGCACAAAGGGATGCTGCAGGACTCGATCGGGAGTCCTGCAGGGATGAGATTGCATTCCTGGGCAAAAAACACCCGACCGCTTCCTCGAGCTTTAGATTCTCCGCTGGCTTTTTCTCTCGTTCGAATTGCGATTTTAGTGATGAACAAAGTCGCTCCGAGTATTTCGGTCTTGGTCTTGATCCTACAAAATGTGCAAGTTCAAGTCCAACACTGTGATGGTCTTGATCCTATATTTGCACGAAACTAAATGAGCACAATCGGTATTGGTTTTAGATTTTACGATGTTTTTGGTCTCGCCAAATTTGGAAGATCAAGAGCGAGACCAGAATCAAGACCATGATGGTCTTGATCTTGCATTTACTCATCACTAAGTGGTGATGATGAACATAATCGGTCTTGGCGTTACAATGTTCTTGATCTCGCCAAATTTGAAAGACCAAGAGCGAGACCAGAACCAAGACCATGATGTTCTTGATCTTGCATTTACTCATCACTAAGTGGTGATGATGAACATAATCGGTCTTGGCGTTACAATGTTCTTGATCTGCGAAATTTGGAAGATCAAGAACGAGACCAGAACCAAGAGCATGGTGTTCTTGATCTTGCATTTACTCATCACGAAGTGGTGATGAACATAATCGGTCTTGGCGTTACAATGTTCTTGATCTCGCGAAATTTGGAAGACCAAAAGCGAGACCAGAACCAAGACCATGGTGGTCTTGATCTTGCAATTGCTCATCACTAAATGGTGATGATGAACATTATGTTATACATTTATTCCATTATACCGATTATCGGTATGATCTTACAATGTCTCGCGAAATGAGGAAGACTAAGAACAACACCAAAACCAAAACCAAAACTCGCCCGAACAAAGTCAACACTCGAGTATGCAAGATCAGAACCAAGACCAAGAAGCTGCACAGTCTTTCTCTTGATCTTCCATATGTTCATCACTACGCAAATTCAAAAGTTCCTCGACTCCTCTCGACCGCGTTTCCAGGATCTTCAGTTCAGCCCCGAAATCAAAGAGGAGGAGATTATCCTTCAACTTCCTGGCAAAGAGTGTAACTGAAATCCAACCAGACCAATACTCCGAACTATGGACTCAGCCAAGTGAATTTTAATTACATTGGGAAATTAACTCCAGATCTCCAAGAAGGTCCTCAGGAAGGACTACCGGATCCAGAAAGGACTCGCCATCTCGATACCTTTCCGGTAACCACGAGGAACCGGAATTTCGTTTGCAGCTTTCCTTTCCGGCACTTTTGTTCCTTTCCTTTCGCCCGGTTCCATCTGCTGCACGAACGAGTAATTTTCTTGAGAGCCAGAACATCCCAGGACGTACTTGATAATAATTCGATCTCTCCGGCTCTCTTGGCAGGATCCTAGGTCAGGTTTAACCCTCTCCCGCAATTCCCGTCAGCCGCCGTTGATGATCAGCAGTAATTTCATCCGACCTCGTAATTCCCCCATTCCGTAGGAATCTATTGACGGGTTAGAGCGATTTAATTCGACGTTGCGATTCTTCTCGCCCGAAGTGCACTTTGCGAGTCATTATCAATTTGTCATGTGGGCGCAGCCGTAGAAAGGGTGGAATAATTACTCGCGGAAAAATGGAGAGACTCCCTGGAGGCAGATTTCGACCATCATCGTAAAAATTTACCGAATTATCAGACAGGTGAAATCCATACCCCGGGGGGACGCATGATAGGACACCGTCGCTTGCACCTGCAATTTCGAAATTTTCAATCCATCCCCGAGTAGCGTTATATCATCAGCCATAAATCACTCTATCATCCCCCTGGAAGAGGAGAACGTCCTTCCAATCTTTTTCAAGCGACACAACAAAATGACGTCAAATTTCGGCGCAGCTGCAACGTCTACCTTCTGAAAATGTTTCAACCCCCTTTAACGCAGCTCAGTCGTTTCCTTCGAGGGAAAAATATTCCGAGGGTGTGTTTAAAGGAAACTTCTTGCACGGTAATACGTGAAATTCGCATATTATAAAAAAGGTCCGTTTTGGAAAGTGAGACACATTTTCTTACCGTTCATCTTCACGTTTGAATATTAATGAAACTTGTATAAACGTTTTTATTAATTATTGAGATTTGAAATGAAATACAAATAACACAAGCAAGAAATAAATATAACTACGTGCAAAGCGACCAGTTTCGAGCGCTTAGGGTAGTTCGTAAATAATCGAGAATAATTAATAATATTTAATAATCCTCTTGAATTTAGAAGTTCCACCTCCAACGCACCGATTTCATGCGTTTCCGGAGAAGCGGAAAATAAATTCAGGTGCAACATCGACTTCGAATTCGATTCGTCAGTTGCTATCGGGAAGGGGTTCCCCCGGCACGCGCGTCCACGAATTGAATCCGACCCGAGTTATCACCCCCACGATAAACCCTTTAATCGGCCATCCAGGCCGCGGGGGAACATTTTCCCGTGAATTGGAAAGAAATGTTTACCGACCGTAACCGCGGGAACGACTTTACGGGAAGAAGTGTCTCCAGCGACGTCTGGATCGTTCCCGAGGATCGTCCCCGGGATAACTCTGCCGATCGGGGAACGAAGTCGCCCCAGGGCACCCTCGATACGTAAGGATCGATAGTAATTAAAGAAGACCGCAACCAGGGATTGCGTTTATCGCCGATCGTAAACTGGGGAGGGAACTCCTTTTCCAATTTTCCGCCTTCCCCTGCAGAGTAGAGAAAAGGTCGGAAATCGAAGTCACCTCTTCCTCGAAGGGAGGATCCGGTCCAGGTCTTCGGGGACCAAAATGCCGACGACGATTCCGAGATTTTATTTCCCGCCGAGGGAATATAATCTCCTGTAAACGCCGATTAGGCTCTCCAAGGTGGAAATGATTTTTTGACCGACGACGCTCTATCCAGGAGGGGTTGAAGAGGGTCTCGAGGACCAGGTCGAGGTCTTCGAGGTGGGTAACGAGAAGCGGCATTTTTTAATGAAACTTCGAGCTCCCCCACAGCACCGCCCATTACGTTATTCCTGGCGAAATTCTCAAACTCTAATTAGTCCCGCTAATTTCGGCCAATGAGGATTTATGGAGGAGGAATCCGACCTGGGACCGAGAGATCCCCTCTCGTCATTTTTCTCCCCTCGTTAACTTCGCATCTCTCTCCCCTTTCGGCGCTTCCACTCGGCGTTTCATTCAATTAAGTTTTTCCCTCGGCGGGGATTTTGTTAAGAAAGTTCTTTAACAAGCTGCGGATGTGCCGAGTCGATTCTCTCCCTCTTTGCGCGCAATGAATGCAACGATCTCTCGATGCGCCCCGAAGAACGGACAATGCGCGACTTTATTCCCCATCGAAGTTCCTCCTTGGACTCGATAACAATGAATTCGTAATTTCTCCCCTTTGTTAATACACATCCAATTGATATTTTTCCCCGACATTGCCTTACAATCGACGTTAATTCGGTACTTTTTCGTTAATGTTCGTTCATTGTTTTAATTAATTTCGATTTAAAAACGAAAGGACAATGTGCAGCTTTTATTCCTCACCGAAGTTCCTCCTTGGACCCGATAACAATGAATTTGTAAAGTCTCCCCTTGTTAATACACTTTCAATTGATATTTTTCCTCGACGTTGTCTCTGCGTTAATTCAGCAGTTTTTCGTTAACGTTCATGGTTAATTTGAATTAATTTCAGTTTTAAACAGAAACTAGAGTCATTTGCATACTGCAAGACTAATTTTACCCCAATGCCTAATATTAATTATTTGTTAGTTGAGGGTCAAAGTATTAATTTTAGTTACGCAGTATAGGTGTTAACCTTCCCTTGTCTGATTTCGATTATTGATATATTTCCTGAAGAGGCACCACGAGTCAGATGTCAGAAAAGGGATATCTACAATTCTGATCCTTCGATTTCTCCCCGTTCGTATTTTTTTCAGAGCATATTCGGCATTTCGAATCAACCCCTCGACCACTTTCCATACATCTAGGAGGGAAGGAATAATTCCGAAGTTCCCGAGAGCGGTTCTCCCTCCGAGGCGAAGGTGGTCGGGAGGAAAGGGGGCGGAAGAAGGATTCCACCTCATCGGTCCAGGACGAAGTACAGGAATTGATTCCTGCGCACCATCGGGGACCTCTGCGAACCCCTTCGAGCAATATTATCCAATTGCCGGTTAGGAAGCCAGAGTTTCGGACCAGAGACACCTAAAGGAGCGTGGAAGAGGGTAATTTCTGGCGACTCCACTTTTCGGAGGAATTTTAAATGTAATATCTCTTCGGGAGACTGCCCCAGCTCGAGTCGAAATTATTGATCTCGGCTGAATTTTTTAATCTTCTATTCTTTTGATCACGTATTTCATCGGTAGAAATTTCATTCAAATGCCATTCAGGTTCAGTGAAAACCTCAGAATTTATTCGAGTCCCCAGTCGAAATTCTAATCCTACCAGAACCTCAGGTTGGCCTTAAATGGGTTTTAAAATAATCTAAAGAAAAGTACCTCACTCCATGTTTTAATTTCTTCTACTTGCAGGTTTAAAATAGGACTTACTTTGTAAGTCTTAGGTAGGACTCGAAATGTGAAATGATACCTACCAAAAGTGCGTTTCCATGGGTTACGCATATGCAAAGTAGGGCTAAAGTTTCAACGTTGGTCCCCAAGGGTCGATCAATGTAACCTAGAAGGGCTGGCCAGAAATGGCTCGGAAACCGAATTGCTGCCTTTAATTGGCGTAACTTGGAAAATTGGCTCCTTCCGTGGCGGGCCGACCGCCATTGATAAACTTCCCGACGTCAACGGGGTCCGGCTCTATCTCACCCTCTGTCGGTCGTTCCGGCGGCCCTTGGAGCCTCCGCCGGGAACAACAGTCCTTTGTTCTCTCTCTGGGACTGACGAGCGCGCCAAAGAACGTCCCTTCCCTCCGCTCCTGTCCGCTTGTAACGCCCGAGATACAAAGGAACAACGGGAACGTTCATGCGGATCGTTAATCTCGCTCGGGGAACTTCCGGGAGCCGCGGCCATGGTTGAGGGGAAAAAATCACGGGATCGGTGTCCAAACAACATCAAAGTGGGAAACCATCGGCAAGAGAGACCACATGGATATCCCCTCCATTTTGGTCCCCAAATCTAAGATAATTCCAGCCCCTTGTGGGGGATTTCAACCCTTTCCACCTTCCGATAACAAAGAGCACTCTGGAGATCATCGTGTCTCTTGTACGAGACACGACCCTCGACAAGAACCTCTTTATGGGGTATCTTCGCCATTTTTGTACCTTAATACGAAGTAATTCCAGCCTCTGGTGGGATGACTCCAACCCTTTTCACCTTCCGATAACGAAGAGCACCCTGAAGATCATCGTGTCTCTTGTACGAGACACGACCCTCAACAAGAACCTCTTTATGGGGTATCTTCGCCATTTTTGTACCTAAATACGAAGTAATTCCAGCCTCTGGTGGGATGATTACAACCCTTTTCACCTCCCGATGCCAAAGAACACCCAGAAGATCATCGTATCTCTTATACGAGACAACTTGCAGGAACTTTATCATGGGATGTCTCCGGCATTTTTGTATCCAGCTCCGAGATGATTCCAGCTCCTGGCGGTATAATTCCAACGCTTTCCGAAGAGCACCCTAAAGAACATCCGGACAAGCCACAACCCGCGACAAGAACCTTTTCATGGGTCGTTAATCTCGTGAAACTTTTAGAAAAGCTCCCTCCTTGGTCCCGGCCATCGGGAAAAACTGATCACCACGTGGTACCATCTCGAGCTGTTCCCATCCCCCGCGGAGATCATTCTACATCCTCTTGTTCTCCAACACCTTTTGCCAAGAAAGTTCCCTCTTGGTCCAAAGAGGAGCGAGATCTCCGGCTGGTACTGTCGAGTCTTTTTCCTCGGAACTTTCGAGTGACTCTCGAGAAGTTCCCTTAAGCTGCGGAATTTGCGAAACTACCCGGAATCGCGGTACATCTGACATCTCGTAAATAATGGGCACCGACGTATCCAACCATCTCTGCTGGTCCAGCAGGAAAATTGATGCACCGAAGATCACTACACCTGCTATCTGACAGCCTCTTTCAAGAGAGGGCCAAAAAATGCTCTGCACCCGGCTCCCACCCCCTGAAGGGTGGAGTGATAAAAGTCGGAGTACACCCCGGCTGATGTGATAATATATTTATGGGAAGACGGAGGTCTTTGGGGCTGGATCGATAGGAGTTGTTTTTTATCTCACGTTACCCTGGTCTCGCAGGAATAATTTCAGGATGCTGGAACAGGAGTCCAGGGTAGTAACGGCACGGGGGACCATACATACCAGAGGGAGGAAACAAGTTACGAAAATCGCTGCCCCCTATTTGTACGTCTCGGTAAATCCCATTATGGGGTAATACCCAGGGAAGTGGAACGTAAGACCTACGTGTCCAGGTTCGCCCGCAGACCGGGTCTAGCGAAATTTCCAAGTTTTCCTGGGAATCGGCGATTTTTCGCCGAGCCTTGGAATAAAGAAAAATGGCCATTCGAAGAGTCTCCAGGATCTTGGAAGAACGAGAGTCCCGGGGATTTTCGACTTTGTCAGGGTCGTCATTTCCGGCGTGTCCGCGATCCCGGCGTCATTTCGAGCCATTGTTGGCAAAGCCGAGCTTCTTTGTCGGTGACAAAAGAGAAGCCCGCCATATTGGGAAAAACGGCTCGCAGTCGCATCTCGGCGTCGATATAACGATTTGCCCGTTCCAAAGGGGCCGTGTCGGATCGAACGGGACTTTGCGCTCGAAAACCAATTAAGGGGGGCATCTTTGTCTTAAGGATTCCCCTTGGGCCGGGGCGAGAAGGCGGAAGCACCTCTCGAGGGGATGCAATAAATTCCCATGGCCTCGAATCCGCTGGGGGGTTAAAAAGCGACAATCCCTCGAGAGTCGAAATCTTAGCCCTACTTAACACGTTCGCGACGGGATGTACCATCGGTGGTACACACTGAAGAGCAAAAACAATAGTTCAAAATTTGTACCGGTGTGAACGTGTTAAATCCTGCGTAATCTAAGTAAGACCCCTTTTGCCCCAGTTCACCCCTTAAGTCCTATTTTCGTCCTTGCATATCCTGCTCCAAGACAATTAAGAGACCTAGAAGAAATAAAGGTATCGATCAGTTTCAAGGTTTAAACTTGGACTTCAATTGTATAGAACTCTTCCTGTGCCTTTCTTTATCCCATCCCAAGGCTCATTTAAGGCCTACAAATAGAATAAATTAGCGAATGGCAATAAGAGAATGTAAATACAATGAAAATTTCAAGTCAGGCACCCATGCGAGGAAATTAGTTTTTCCGTAGTTTCCAGAAGAGGGAAATTTTTGGTTTTGGAGTAAATTTAACCGCTCGTTTATTTTCCCATGCGTTTCCCGCCGTGCGGAAGAGCGTGCTAGGAGCTTTCGGGGGCAAGGGGGAAAAAGTCCCCTTTCGACGAGCCGCCCCGATCGACCCGATCAATTATCGACTAACGATACCCACTTCGACACATCGTCGGCAGGGAAGTAACGCTTAAATGCACTTCCGTTGCAACGAGCTCCGAAAGAGGCCCGAAGAGCCGGCTCGTTAAAGTCCCCGGAAAATGCCGCCTGCTCGAAATTTCCGTGACCAAGCTTTAATCCTGGCGAACACGTGAAATCCTTTGAGTTAATCCCCCGAGGAGCCTTTCGATCTGCGGAAATTTTTTCTTTGTTGAGCCGATATACCGGCAGGACTCGTCTTCTCATTTTGGAAAATACAGCGGATCGGTGAATTCTCGCTGCAGGGGATAGATTTATCCGTTCACGGGTATAATCGACATCGGGCTCGAGCGGACACGTTTGTTTATGCGAGTAGTGCTTTCCCGTGGGAAACGAGGTCCCCTTCAGCTGATTTTTCCCCTCCTCTTTCCTCTAATAGCCGCATCACCTGTGCAGGGAGTGATAGACGTTTCCGCGTACTCGACATCGACCACAATTTGTCGATATTGGGCGACAAAGCGTCATCGCGTCGTGCCCGAATCAACGATCAATTCACCTGGATGGTAGAAAAAGCGAGGAACCTGGCGAATGGACCTTGTTTCTATAAGGGAGCTTGCAGGAAAAATTTGGCACTAATTGAGGCGTTTACTAAACATTCGATCGCAGCTTTCGGTCAAAATTGGTCTTTAATAAACTAACGCTTATGTGCCAAAGATTCTGTTTCAGCTTTCTCGAAATTTTCTTTCAGTCGGCCAACGGCCATTCGGCATTCGATCAGAGCTTTCCAATGAAGATTTGACTTTAAGTGACCGATGTATACCGCCAATTTCGGAGATTTCTCATGAAAATTTCAAGCCCGAATCAACGATCAATTACCGAACATTCGATCGCAGCTTTCGGTCAAATTGGTCTTTAATAAAGTAACGCTTATGTGCCAAAGATTCTATCTGAGCTTGCCCAAGATTTTCTTCCAGCTGGCCAACGTCCTTTCGACATTCGATCGGAGCTTTGGAATGAAGATTTGATTTAAATTGATCGATCTATGCCAACAATTTCGGAGGTTTCTCATGAAAATTTCAAGCTCGAACTGGCCGATGTACCGGGATTTTATTCGGAGCTTTTCAATGACTATTCGACTTTAACCGACCAACGTTTACAAAGAATTCGATTGGAGCTTTCTGCGGAGGTTTTGTTTGCCAATTACTCAGTCCGAGCTTTTTCACGTCGATCAACCATAAACTGATGGAGGTTCGTCTAAAATTCGATCGTAGTTTTTGATTGAAGGTTTAACTTTAATCCAAGAATGTAAGAGAAGATTCGACCGGACTTTCCGAATTCGACTCAATTTTCGATAGGTTGACCGATATATCTGAAGAAGTACATTTCTCGGTGCATTCGCGGCAAAGCTCCCGGCAATTTCCTCCCGCGTTTCCGTCGCGTCTTAATCGCGCCTCCGAATTGACTCTCCCTCTGCAATCTTAAGTCGGTCCCTTTTTCCGCGCGGAAGCCCGCTCTAAAGGCGAATTTCCCGCGTCCGCGATTCGCAAAGTGCCTCGAGAGCTTTCGCGTTTTAAGCCCCGTTTACGGTGATCGATTCGCGCCCCGAGCGCCGAGTGCACTTGCATCTCGGCCGGAGCACTTAATTGTTTATTCGTGCCCGCTCGTCCCGATCGAGCCCTTAAGTCCTCCTCGATCGTCCTTCCGCTTGCGATCTCGTCCTTGTATAGGTATCTCCTTTTACAAGCGAAAACGCCGCCGTCCCGAGTTTTCGAATTATTTCCCCGAGCCAGCCGCGCAGTTCACTGGAAATTGCGCAGATTGGCCGCAGCACTTGAACCCCACCGAAGCGACCGCAACTAAGCCCACCCCTTAATTAAATTTCCCATCGGCACAATTTCCGAATTTTTCCAGGAATAGCACATTTCAAGGCGCACTTTCAAGCACTCCCCTACTTCTCAGCCGAGCTTTCAAGGATTCCTTGATTTTCTACAACCGAAAGCCCCTTAAGGGGTCTCGAAAGTGGAATACGAAGGATTAACCGATTTTCAAACATTTCCCCAAACTAGATGCACCGAATTGTTCTAAATTTTACAACGTGATCGAGGAGGCTCTAAGGAAGGTCCCTACACCCATGAAATATCATTTTTATATAAATACTTAGGAAAATATGTATAAACAGATCCAGAAAATTAAATTCCATGGGTGTCAGCACCTTCTCGAGGGCCTTCATATTCAGGTGGAAGAATTGCAAACAATTCGGTACAGAGAAAAATTTCATAAACGAGACCCCTCAGTCGCACATCTATCCCACCTTAAAACCCTTGTATATATTGTTAAATATGCATATATAATTATTGATATAATTTATAGGCCATTCCTTTACCTCGTCCCTTCTTTCTCCCCCTTTTGCGGTCGCTCTCTGGTATGACTCGCGGTTTTAATTGCGCCTTTAACAACTTGTTGCGAGGATGTCGTCCCGGCCGTGTCGGCGAGGGAAACGCACTTTATTACGTAGAGTGCGCCCGGGATCGTACGTTGCAGCTGCAATTTTAATATAATGCAAATGTGCGTTCTGCCCGCTCAATATCCAGACGCGTGCATACACATGTACACACGTACGTAGGCCGACTCGCGGCCAGCTTTACGAGCTTTACGAGCTTAATATTATTACGCGAGGAGCGAGCGTGGGTGCCCTCCTCGAAATCGCATCTTTTTCTTCGAGAAGAGCCCCTCCTTTGTAGGCTGGACATTTTTACGAGCCAGGGGAACTTTACCGCCATTCTGGAGGTTTAAGGGAACCGGGACCGGGAAATGCCGTCTCCAAGGGGGCGCGACAATTACCTACAAGATCGATCGATATCGATTTCCAAAGTGTGCCGCAAAGTTCCCTGGTCGCCGCAGAGTCGCGTTTTTCGGAGGCCTCGAAGCTCGGCTCGAAATTCCGGAAATTTCCAGGGGTCGGTGGAGTTCGAAACTCGGTTCGCGAGTCCCTTAGGATCCCCTTTTCGCACCCCTAAAGGCCACCCCCTACGTCTCGCAACTTGCCCGGTACCGCGGGGGGAACATCCCCCCCGAAATTCGGGGCTGCTCTCAGAGTTTGGGGAGGAGTTGATTTTTCGAAACCCCACGGCCGAAAGTTTCCTCCCCAGAGGATGAAATCCGGGGTTTTCTTTTTTTTTGAGTTTGCAAGCGAAAGATAGGAACTCTTATCGAGACGGGCGAGGATCTCAATAGTCTTGTTTAATGGGGGGGAATTTTTCTCCTCGTCGGGGGGAGTTTCGGGAAACAGAAGGGGTAGGTGGGAGGACGCCGCCCGAGCGCTAAAATATGCGCCTCATTTGGTATTTTAATCTCCGCGGAAGGAAGCGCGAGATAAGGGGAGGATTTCGCGGGGAAAATATCCCCCCCTCCTGGGAATCATTTAATGGGGAAGGACCTGCTGCAACAATAAAGCAGAGGATACCGCCCGTGGCTCAGGTTCCCTCTTCCCGTCCCTCTGAAACGACGTGCAACGAATGCACGGTCTCCTAAATTGGCTGTTTTCTCGTGATACAGAAATCCCCCTCCCCTGGAATGCCATGTTCTTCCCTCTGTTAGATCAATTTAATAATTGGATAAATTCAATAATCACTGTGATTCGTATGGAATTAATTAAAATTACATTTTAACCCTTTCGTGTACGAGCGCCGACTTTAGTCGGTAATTCTGCCATATCTGAAGAGTATCTGTTGATTGTATTGACCCGTATTGGATTAATCATCCTAAAAGTACACTTTCAACATACGTAAGAACACAGTTTAGCCATCGAGGGGAGACGAAAAGATCAGCTATTGGGATAACTTCTAATTCCTTGAAAGTTTGAGGCTAGACTTTTATTTGGAAATTTAATAATGGAATAGTACGACAAAACAGTTGTTATTTGTGCCCATAATTATGAAAGTGGTCTAAGTCATATATTTTTTGTTTCGAAATTACATTGAATTAATTTCGTTTGAAATAATATGGCGTGAAATAACTGATAAACTCATTTTTTTTTTAATTTTGACTTACACCACTTTCATAATTATGGGCACATTTTACACTTATAAAAATGTACGTACAAAAGGCAGTCAAGGAGGTGTTGTTCAGGTGGAAGACGTAAGTTCGAACATCGAAGACTGTCGAAACGCAATGTACACCCTTTCGATGCGGTGCCGCGTTCAATGGCGTTTGTTTAGGGGAGCGGACTACCACAATGATAGGGTTAACAAGGTGGAAAAGCTCTTTTCGAGGACTTTTTCGGAGGTCCTTGAGGAAGTTTCTCAAGTTATGGGGGTATTCTTAGGGACGCCGGGCATCGAGATTCGTTGAAAGATTCGTGTCCGCAAGCCCAAAAGGATCTTCGGGTCCTGGCAAAGGGGGGTTAGGGGGCACTGGATGCACCGGCAATTTCCAGGGACTCCCCTGAATGGCTAGTATGACTTCAATGGCAAATATTATGTTAAATCTCTCGTGAATGGGACAATAGTCGGCTCCCTATTATCGGGGACTTAAACGCGGGTATAAGGTATCGTATTAAGCTCGCATTGTCGGAGCTTGCTCGGCAGTCGGCGGCCGCCGTCATAAAAGCTCCGAAAGCCCCCTGGGAAATACGTGCATTACTCGGGGGAGTTTATCGCGTGAAAAATGCATCGCCGACTGGTCTTCTTACTTCCCGTCAGTGTCCGAGGAGGTCCTTCTCCTCTTTCCCTTTTCTCATCAGAAAATTCTCCCCTTCGATCCGCTAGATTGGATTCGCGAGCCCCGACGAGAACCTCCGATCGTCTCAGGACGAGGGACCATTTTTCTACCCCTCTCCAGGAACGAACAAATTTCACGTTAAATAATCTTAAACCTCTGGGCTCCGGGAAGCAGTCCAGTCTAAACTTTGATCCTTAGAACCTTTGATTGCAGGATTTAAATGGATTTTCAGGTAATGTAAAGAAAGGTAACCCGAGTCGCAATTATGATCCTCAGAACCTCTAATTGTAGGCTCTAAATGGGTTTTGAGGTTGTGCAAAGGAAGGTAATCCGAGTTAATGTTTATCCTACTTAAAATCTCTCATTGCAGATGTTAAATGGGGTTTGAGATAATGGGATAACGTAATAATTTCAGGTAATGTAAAGAAAGGTAACCTGAGTGGAAATTTTGATTCCCCGGACCTCTAATCGTAAGTCCCAAATGTGTTACGAGACAATATAAAGATGTGTAACTTCCATACAATTGAGATCTTATTTTATACCTTGAAAAAGGAAGATATTACCATTTCATTTACTTGTCACTGGAACTATCGGCGAATTTTTTTGTCTTTTTAGCGTTACAGACCTGAAGTAAATCTCAATTCGTATTTAAGTAGAAAGTACAAGATCGAAGGTAGAACTTAAAGAGCGAAACAGAAGCAAAAGTGCTTTTTTAGATACGTTGAAAGTAGGGCCAAAATTTCGACTCAGAGTGCTAAGGGTTGACGAGGGTGGAAAAGAATTGAGCACTTATAGGAGACTATAGGGAATCTTTTCGAGAGGTGAACGAGACGAAATGGAAACCGATGGAAGAGGTCGATGGGTTAGATGAACACCTGACCCCCAGGGGGAGGTCCAGGTGGGCGAACAGGTGGGTTGGCGTCCCGACTTCGTCTAGGGTGGGTTTTAAGTCGAGCCTCGACGAGGGGTCGGTCCCCAGGGGCGTCCCTAGTCAGGGGTGGAAAGCGAGGAGGGTTAATAGAATGCCTCGGTGGGAGACAGTTCGAAAGGACGAGCGCTCCTCCATTAAATCGCCGATCGAATCCCCCGCCTTCCCAAAGGGCTCTCGGAGGAGCTTCGCCCCTCTAAAGGGTAGCGACAATTAATCGAAATTACATCTTCCTCGCGCTAAATGCGGATTCGACCTAGCGACACTCCGAGAGGAGGGGATCCCTCCACCTCCAGGCCAGGACTCCAGGTGCGTCCATTTTCTGGGTAAAGGCTTCGAGCTTTTATTAAATATTCCGCCCGAACGCAGCCGAAGCTCCGCTGCATAAAGATAGGATCGGAAGCTCATTCTCAAGGGTGGAGGAGGAGGAGGCGGACGCCTCACCTGGTGCCTTCGTTACTTCATTTCCCTCGGTTTCCCGATAAATATGTAAGGGCACGGAGGGAATCCTTTTTCTCGACTCCGGGCTCCTCCGGATTGGGATTTCTCCCCGAAGGCTCGAAGCTCGCCGGACGGGGACGAGCTTTCTTCGCGCACGGCGTCGGCTACAAAGCTCGCCCTCGAGCTCGCGAACGCGAATCACGTCGGAGGTCCTCGTACGAGCTTGCAATGGGAATGCCGAAAACGCGGACACCTCTTCGAGCGCAATTTCCCTTCGCTACGAATTTTCCTCGGATTTCTATTTCTTCTCTGTTTCTATACAGCCCACACCTGGGATGAATACATTAGTCTTGTCCCCCAGAACGCAGGAATCACTCCGTAGAATTCGAGATACACGAGGGATAACGATGGAACGGGGAAAAATCGAAGAGTCAAAACTCGTGGGATGAACTTCGAGGTGACGATGAGTAAATTCAGGACTAAGGACAAAAACGTGGCAGTCTTGGTCTTGGTCTTGCATACTCGAGTGTTGTAAGACATAAGTCTTATAATTCTTCTTCAGATCTTGCATGTTTTGCGGTATTAACCCTTTGTATTCGAGAGGTGACTCTCGGTCATTATTTGGTTTGATGCGGAAATCAGTCCGGCAACAATTATATATATGTTTACATAATTTGACGAAGGGTAGAATGGTACCCCTTGCCATTTAACTGGGACGATCCTAAAAAATAGGAAGGAGTTGCCATGTCTAATAAAAAAAAATAAAAAATTCCACAAGAAATACACGGGAGCATCCCGCTAAAGTAATACTTTAGTTCTAGTATGGAAAAACAAAAGGATCGTCACATCTTTTACCATTTGGAATAATGTGGAAATAACTCCCGTAAAAAGGATTTTGCGAGATGGAGTTGAAGTTATTATAAAAAGACCCAATGTTATCACAAATTATATAAAATATATGAGCAGCGTTAATCGAACGGACCAATGTGCCTCGACATCCTATTTTCTATGAGTCCTTGAAATTTTGGTTGAAGCTATTTTTTGGGGGGTTTAGAGATTTGTTCAGTTAATTCCTACATTCTTTACAAATCAATAAATAAGCAGAGAAACGAGCAGCCGCTTAGTCATTTGCAGGACGGAAAAAACTTTGGTTGACCAATTGAGAGATTTCCGCCAGACTTGTAATGGACTTTCTACTTCGACCTCTAGTTTCGACGAAATTCGATTGAATTGAAAGCTACATGTCATTCTAACAGGAGTTAAGAAGGATTGCAAAGTTTGCTCTCAACGAAATAAGCCCGACTAAAAACATCAAACAGCATATTACGGCAATAATTGCCCCGACAAGCCGAGATGCATCTTGGCGATCGTTTCATAAAATACCATACAAAGCAACAATACAGTCCTAAATAATTAACGAATTTTCTTCTTTCACATGTGAGGATACATAAAATATTAAAATATAACAGTTTGATACCTTAATTTTCATGTGAAATCATTTTAAGTTAGCTGGGTGAAATTCACCAAGTATACGGAAAATCGTCTCGAGTTGCTGGTTCGTCCGGGCGACAAAAGCCTCGAGTGTAAAGGGTTAAAACTGGGGACGATTTTTCTCGTCGCGCTTTCGGAGCTTAAAATTTGACGGAGTCAGTGCAGGTCCCTGTAAGGTCGGCACTAAGAAATCAGCATGCATTTCCCAGGGGAGAACGACTGCGTCGAAATCGGAGCTTACGGGGCTCGGGGAGCTTTGGCCATCGAAATTATCCGGCGACCCCGGCCCTCCAGGAGAACCGGCGAACTAGCAATTTGCAATTCCAAAGCGAAACGCACCTAATGGACAGGAAATAGCGACCCGATAGTGCGCTTTAACGAGTAATACGAGCTAGCGCGGGAGTAACGGGTAAAACGTCGAGGTGCTAAATTGAGACGATAATTAATTATTTTTGCCTTAGCCGGGGGTGCACACGTCGGGGGTGAGAGTACTCCGACGTCGAGAGGACCACGTCGGCAAGCCCGATAATTATGGCGGCAATAACGACGCGAGCGATTCATGAAACAGCCCAGCCTTCCCGACCGAAAAGGGCCGCGCATCTTCCCGAGCTATTTAACCCTTCCCGAAGCAGACCAGGGTTGACAGGCCGGCCAAAAGCCCACCCCCGATCGTTGGAAATTTATCGAAAACCATTTTGCATCCCCTGTTATCAAGTGAAACTTTTTTAGCCAGAAATGAAACCTTACTGTTTAGGGATTTCAATGAAACGGAAAATGAAACCCCGCCTCTGTGGCGCCAGATTGAAAATACAAAGCCAATTCGTATCATTTTACCCGCGAAATATAAAATACATATTTACCATATCACGAAATAGATGAGGAGTGGAATAACATAAGTGTAATGCAAATTAGGATTTAATTGAGAGTATATTACAATGTAACGTACATTGATTTTCGTAATTCCTACAATCTTAACCCTAAACCCATTCGACTGTAGAACTATTTCCTTTTCTATACACTTATAAGAAATGTCACTTTCAGCGTGGCGGCCACGCACTCATTTTTTATCCCCTTCTCACGGCGCCTCGTCAATGTCTCTTCCACCTGAGGTCTATTTCCCGGTTTCTCCATCTCTTTCCCCTTTTTTCCCTGAATTTCAATGTCCCGTGGGACCGTTCAGCAGGGGGCTTCCTCCCCCCAGAAAATTCCCAGGAAACGCGGGAAAAGTTTACTTCCGCGGGTGGTCCGCGAAGGGTTGATTTGCCCGTTAGCGTGAAATCCGAGGGGGAGGATAACATAACTCGGGTTTCGCGTTCACTACCCCCCAACAATGCACGAAGTGGATACGAAAACGGATACAATGCCCCGGAGAAGAATCCTGCTCGGAAAATGGCAATCCGTTCCCGCGAGCCCCACCCATCCCACAACTCTTACGCAAGGTATCTATCCATCGGGGATGTTTATTTATTTTCCCTCTCCGCTCTCCAGAAATGGCAAAACCCTCTATGCGTCCCTCCAGACCACCCCCGGAACCACCCTCGCAAAGTAGACGCACGTATTATCCGCTAGCGATGAATTTCTCCTGGGCAAATAAACGTTTCCCTTCCGGGGGATAAAAGTGCACTCATCCTCGGGAAAATTAATATACCGCCCTCGTATCCGCGTTTTTAACGGAACCGCCGATCATCCTCTGTCTAGAACTTGTAAAAACAAATGGAGACAATTAGGAAAATGGTATGTAACCGCCACGCGAGCTGGAAGTGAAACTTCTGCCGATGAGTACGTACGAAAGGAATCGGTGCTATGATTAAATGGAAGGAAAATCAAGATTCTAGTAGTTACAAAGATTGACTTTAGTTTCATTGTAACGTTTAAACGGTTATTAAACCCTTAAATTCTGTTATACAAAGCCTTAAGGTACTCGGTGATTTTCGAGATTGCTGATAATGATTTTAATATTAGTATTTAAAAAATAAAAAATGGCGGTTTCATAATCGCAACAGTATGTAAAAATGTTAAAAAATTTGCATGGAAATTGGGTAAAATTCAAAGTGTCATAAAAATTGTTCATATTATATATCAACATGTTTTATTAATTATTATAGTTACACGAGTGTTAGAAGTCATTATGCTAATTCTACTCACTCTTAGACCCACAATCGGAGTCACTATAAATCGAAGCTGCTGCATCGCCGTATTTTACACCGTTTCAGAAAAATGGTCACAGAAGCGAAAGTCGCAAAATGTAGCAGCTGGTTCTTTGGTTTTCGTTTTTTTTTACATTCAACGGAAAATTAAAAAAAATCACCGATCGAGGGCAATCGAGTCAAACTTTTATCTACTTGTAGAAACAACTTTTGTCTGCGTAGTGTAAAAAAGTACTTCCATTCCAATGTTTGTAATTTTCTGCACGTTCCAAATTTGAAAATATCATACATGACACCGAATTATACATACCTTGAGGAAGAGAATCCATAATTTTCGGTTGAAATCGCCCTATTACACAACTTTTTATGCCCGTTCACGTGGAGCGTCCGGCGCGCGTGGAAATACCGTCTAAATGTATCTCGTGAAAATATCATTTGCGGGATGACATTAAAACGAACATAGCAATACTTGGTCGCTAAAAACCCATCTACATTGTACCTAGAGTCTCCTACTAAACATCCCAGGACGAAACGATCCCTCCCTAGAAATTTCATTCTTCATACTTTTGGCCAGCTTTTCCCGATTTTTGTCCACGTGTTGACAAAGAGCGGCGCAACTTTCCGACAGATCCCTCATATTAAGCCGGGATTGCGGACTCGTGCAAATCCCCCGGCAGGTTTTACACCGCCTTAAAACGAGCAGACCGTGTGTCACCCTCCTGTCCTTTTACACCACCGGCAGGGGGTGCATCCTAGGCACACACAATGCAGGGCCCGATCGCATTGTCATGCGCGCGGCAATAAAGCTCCCGCTCCGTTGCAAGCTAAGCTTCGAGGTGCAATATCTCGCCGCTTGCGCGCGGAGACTATATAACTTCGTTATATAGTCGGCCGACTATTTGCCGACTTACACTACTGGGGGGCGGTCGGCGCGGCAGTGGAGTTGCCGCGTAATAGGACGGACGCGGCCAACTAGTAGAGCAAGACTCGGAGCCACGAGAAACTTGCGACTCGCCTAAACGGCTCCTAACTGGGCCCATAACCGGCGCAAACGAGACACCTAGTTAGTTCCACGGTCTTCGGATGGAAAAGAATAACTAAAAACGTTCAATCGACGACCTAAGATATCCTAAGTCCACGTAGTTATCATATCGTATTTATTTGGCAGCTAAGTTGATCCTATTTAACACTAAGTTTACGGGACCCGTCAATTTGACGGAATTCAAACTTCAAAAAGAAATACCGAAAAAACCATAGCATTAATTTTAACCATTTTTGTATCGTAAATTAATCATTTCATCCAAAGAATTTGTACACGCAATTATTTGTTCCTAAGCCTCCTAATTATTAAAATCTGTATGTAGTATACCTATCTCTACGAACGTCAAATTGACGGACTAGCTAATTTCATAAACAATCCATATATATTTGCTTCGTTGCAGGGAGTGTAAGGCGAAGATGAGAGTGAAAGTTTGCATTGAAAGTGGAGAAATAGAAGGATCTTCGGATAGTGGAGAGGAAAACTTCTTGAAAGGGTGTCGTAGCAAGAAAAGGATGTGCATTATTTCTAGTTCCGACTCCGAGGATGAGAGGACGAGCATTCCAATCATTTCCGTGATAATTTTTAAAAAGGGACTTTTTACTTATTAATAATTTATTTAAACGTAAAACCTAGTGTTGTTTAATACAGACTTAATTAGAATAAATCGATTTTTTAAAGAAAATGCGTGTTTTCGTTTACCCGTTAATTTGACGGGTGCTCGTAGAAACAGGTATATAAAAAACGCCCGTAAACCTAGTGTTAAACCGTTAGCGTTAATCGCGATTAAATGGAACTTGAGATCATGTAAGGACGGTCATTTCTATAGGATTAGTGACGTCCCACCTTAGACCTTGACTTTTAAACTGAAGTTGATCATTTTAATCCAAGTTATTGTAGAAATCTTCGTATGTGTAATCTGGAGGTTACCAAGTTCAAGTTAAAGGGTTATAAGTGGTTATTTCTATTTCGTCTACTCTTAAGATCGAAGTAGGACTTAATTGGACGTAAAATTGAAAGTAGGGCTTGAAGAGTGAAGTGGAAGCAAAAAAGATCTTATTCGGATTACCCAGGTTCGAAGTAGAGCTAAAATTTAAAGACAGTCAACATTTGAGAGAGTCGTTGCTCGAGGGAATCTCTATCGTAGTTTTTTAAGCGGGGAATAGCTGCGGTTTCCAGAAACGTAACAAGGAGGGGAAAGGACAGGATGTCCAATTCGGTCGCATCTGAAATTCCCGTAAATCCAGCGGGAGGTTTCACGTCTCCTTAAACGTCTACGAGTGAAGGTGGCGTAGGTGCGAATGGACGGCGAGGAAAATTGTCATTTCCAGAAGTCGATCGTCTTCGCGGCAATTCCGTCGGCTCCTCTCGATCCCCCGAGGCGTTATATAGCCACGGTAAGTGGCACTTGAACAAATATAGACAGTGCACTTACACAGAAGTCGAGTACTTTCCTCGCAAATCGGGCAGCTCGGTGCCGCGTTCGAAGGGTGGATTCCCGAGGGCGTCGGGGTGAAGGGGAGGCTTGGCAAAATTGGTTTCCAATGGCCAGTTACCGGACAAGGTTGTGGCCAGGACGTTGGATCGTCCTGGAATTGTCTTGAGCTCCGGGAAACTGGGTGGACGAAAAGGAAAGGAAAACACGAGGGAAAAAGACGATGGTAGCGCGGAGTCCTGGAGGATTTCGCGGGGCAAATTTCTCCTCCAGACCCCGTCTCTGCTCTCAACCCTCTCGTGGACATAAATATAACCAGGGAGGGAAACCGAGGGGAAATCGGAGAAAATAAAACGGGGGAAGAGTGCCCGAGAAAACCCGAAGAGAAACCCGAAGACGAGACGCTCCGCGGGATTGGATACGTCTCGGTTTCCCCCGTTCATTTCGAGGGGAGACATTTTTATCGCCGAATGTTTCTGCCCACCGTATTCTCCCCGTTTAAGCCTTTCTTCGGGGCCATTTTCAGATTTTTCCTCGAAGGCCCTTTTGACCGTACTCCGTGTTCTCCAAAGAGACCCCCAAGACCCACCTTGCATCTCCTCTCTGAGAGAAATCGCCCTCTTCGGGTCTTCCTGAAATCGCGGGGGTGTTTTCCCCCATCCCTCCCTTCGGGGACTAGCCAGCTCGAGTTCACCCGAAAGCGGGAAGAGGTCAACTCCCGAGGAAAACGCTCCTTTATCCCGGAAATCCGCTTCCAAGAGAAAAGGAAGCCACTGCTCGCCCCTTATCCGCGGAGCCAGGAAGTCTGGACTTCCGAAGACACATCTGCCGGAACTTCTTGATTAACTTTATACACTTTTACCGAGCGATCGTTAATATAACCTCCAAGCCTCCATCGATCGGTACGCTGCGGTGGAAAAATAAATATTACTTCAACGAAACCCCTTTTACACGAGGTACACTAATCCTCTCTGACGCGACGAGATGCCAGTATTCTCGTAATTGAATTGCATCCCCGATTGCACGGGATAAAGGCTCGATACGCCGACATATTTCCCGCGGACGGATTTGTCGTGAAAGGGGTGGAAAAAAAAACGCCCACTCCCTCTCCAGCGTCGGGACAAAAATCCCCGGAATTGCCCGGTAATCGGCCGTTGTTCCCAACAAAAAAAAATAACTTTCACGCAATGTCAATATCTCGATTTAAAATTTTAATCCTGCCTGGGAACTTTAATCGTAAACGTTAAATGGGTTTCAAGAGAATCTACGGAGAGTTCATTCCGATACAAAGGGGATCCCATTTTAGGTCATAACAGTGGCAGATTTTTCCATTTCCTTTGCTTTTAGTTATAAAGTTGAACCTAGTAAGGCCTTCGTTTGACCCTTAAATACTTAATCCCGATGGATTAATTTGTATTTAAAGGGTGTCCCAAAATTCACGCGAGATTTGAATTTTTCGCTATTTGTGCGGTAACGTGTTGCCAACGAAATAAAAAAATGACAGCTGACAGTTCAGGGTTATTAAAAATGGAGCGCTATACACCCAATTCGGAGAATACTTTCCCCAGCAATTTGACTTCTCAGATATATGTATAGGCTGACTATTTCATATCCTCTTAAGTAGTACATAGTAGTTGTTCACATAATTTATCTGGGTCGGCGGGTCGCCGAATTTCGGTCGCATTCGCATTCCCCATAGGGGGAGGACACGGAACGAGGAGTCGCCGTCTCAAACACGCCTCGGAATCGTGGATAGGATTTCCAAAAGGGAGGAATGCGCCCCAGAATCGCGTCCTACCCCCTTAACTATTCCCGGCACGCGCAAACCATGGGTTTGCTCGCGTTTCCGCGGACGTTATTTAGGCGGGCACGTTACTTCAGGGAATGGCCCGGACCCACCTCCGTACACACGAGTCAGGGTGTAGGCTCGCTTTTGCCCGGCCCTCGGTACACCCGCCACCCACAATAGGTATTCCTCCCACGGAGCTTCGGCAAATGAGGTTCCCACTCCGAGAACCTGGAAAACTCACCGGCAAACGCGTCCCCTTCGAAATCCCTCCCTCGAACTTACCGAAATTCGCCACTTCCGGCAAGATATTACATATATAATCGTAACCTACACAAGTACTTCGCAATTGTCGCCTCTGATTTCTGTGGTCGGATCCTTACTCGGATCGTGAAGTTACATTTTTTATTCGGTATAGTTGTAAGACGCGAAATAAATATCGATTAAATTGAAGTGTCAAATCTTGGCGTTAAGTATTTTGCGCCTATCGCGTACACTTTTTTAATGTACTTGGCGCGGGACTCTCCCGAGTTTCCTGATTAGATGAGAGGAATTTACTTCAGTGTCCATTAGGTACTGTCATCGACCTCTCGAATTTAGCCCGAAAGTGTAGGCCTTGTTCATCAGGGTTTCTTTCAGTTACAAATTCCATCCGACGTATGACCTCTAATTGGGCCTTAGCTAATAATCTGCACTTCAAAATATCGCATTAATAATAGAAATTAATCTACGGATTAAACATGAAATTACAGGCGCACAGTATTTAAAACGTGATACAATTCTTGCTAATCAATTTAAATTTATCATTGAATAAGACCGTATGCCCAGAACTCGTCACAGGTAAACCTTACCGTGATACCAATCCTCGCCTTATTTTATCATACCTAATCATACTCTATCGGTAACTAAATATCTTTCAAATACTGCGTCAATCATCGTACCAGATTTTCTAGTAGATATCGGACCGCTACTAATCAAGTTAAATTCATCATTGAATATGACCAGAGCGTACCTCGAGCTCGTTACAGATGAACCTTACCGTAATACTAATCCTCGAGCTCGTTACATATGAATCGTACCGTAATACTAATCCTCGCCTTACCTTATCATACCGAATCCTCCTCTATCACTAATTTGCCTTCATCCGCGTTCCTATCCGTGACATTCGTCACGTGGTGTATGTCTTCGAGATCGCCTCGAAACGACGGCACCAAATTTAAAAGAAAAGTTTCACTAAAACCGAAAGATATGACCGAGAATGAAATAAAAAGAAAAAGTCCCCTCAAAGCACGAGAGGTCCTGCTTGCATTCCGACGAGACGCTCGACAAGTCCGGGTCGGCATTTTCCAACCCTTTGCCGGGGTCTGACGACAGTCGGGCACCCGCGGTATGCTAAGCGGGGCTTTCAAGGATTTTCAAAAGCGCGAGGGAAGAGGGAGAGGGGAAAAAACCAGAGAATTTTTTTCAAATTCAGTCCGCGCAAAGTATTCGCGGCATGCCGAATGTCGGGCGGGGGCGTTTGTAGAGAATCGGGACATTTGTCGCTCGGCTTTCCGCGGAGCGTTCGTCGAATATGAAATGCGTCGAATGCCTGGGTTCCTCCGTGGAACGAGAGGGAAGGGATGAGTAAATTATGCGTCGAAGTGCGTGAGAGAAGGACGGAAAGTGCAATTGCGACGCGACCCTCGAGGGTCGGATCGAGTCTAATGGGGTCGTTTAGTCGTCACCTCCTGGATTAATGGTTGTTCGTCCAGGTAGCGAGGTGTGTTCGGCGATCGAGAGCTCCTCGAATACCGGGGCCCCTGCCGATCGGAGTAACCGAGCCGTGATGCAGGTGCAACTGCTGCTGCAGTTGCACCCGGCGGTCCTCTCGGCATCCCCGAGCGCGCTCGACCCCCGCCGCTCCTCCACTCGGCAGGTGGCAATTAATTAGCTTATAATTAACGAGAGGGCCCGTATCTATGCATCTCACGTTATTGGAAATCCTAGGCTTGAATGGGAGACTCTGCCAAGGTATGTATCCGGCTTAAGCGGTAATTACCATTCATCAATTAGCGCCCGGCAATGCAGCGCGGGATTCCGCTGGGAGGATCGCGACGTCAAGAAGCGAGTCGGCTACTCTCCAGAGGAGGAGGTGGTCGTTCTCACCTCCGACCGAGCCCTGGACCCGGGAACGGCTCTACAGGTGATCCCTGAACGGCGTTACTACCGACTAATTAATCGTTTAAGAGTCAAGGGCTGAATTTGAAGAGAAAAGTTGGGAACAACTTGTCGAATAGCCTCGAGCGGCGCGATAGCGCTGATTTTCTACTTACAAGTATTTTAGTACAATGTAGATAAACGATAATAAAAGAATAGACATTGAGAAAATCCGAGGATGCAGTTCATTCGACCTCCCGGACTTATGTGGTGAAATTTTCAGACACGGAAAAGGAAAATCACGATCGCGTCGCCTGCCACTCAAACGGTTAAGAGAGACATAAAAGTGGAATCTAAGAAGTCAATAGTTCATGAAACTTTCCCCTGAACCGAGTGCACCGAATCGATTGAAAGTTTACCACGCGAATATTGAGGCTCTAAGGACACCCGTGGCGCTTCAATTGTAAGCATGCTTTTCTTTACAACAATTCTTTAATTTATTGCAGAAAATTAAGTTTCATGGGCGTCGGGACTTCCCTCACAGCTTCCATAATCCCTCCGTAATAACGAGGTAAAATTTCAACCGATTCAATACACCCGATTCAAAGAAAAGCTCGACAAACCCCTCGATACCGCTTCCGCATCGCCTTAACCCTCAAATTTATCCCGGGAATCATCACTCCCGTTTCCTCGAGTCACTCCCGAGGGGATCACCTCTGCACTTTTGTCACAGCCTCCATATTCACAAGGTAAAATGACAATCGATTCGATACATCCAGTTCAATGAAAACTCTCATAGATCCCTGATACAGCTTTCACGTCGCCTTAACTCTCAAATATCATCCCAGAAATCATCTCTCCCGATCCCCCGAGTCATTTTCGAAAACCATCGGATTTCCACATCGCTTCGGTGCCATCGCGCGTACGTGTCGATAGGTTTACGGGAAACTTCGCTAATGAACTTACGATCAGGTCGGTGCCACCAGGCGAACGCTATTACGAGTGATTTAATTGATCCCCGTCATTGTGTTCGCATTCGAGGATCGAATCTACGTGGGGTAGGTCGCGGTCCAGCATCTCTTCTCGTGCGACCGTTCCCAACTTCTTTAAGAGAGGACGAATATCCCATTCCGCAGGTTTATCTCCGGGTTTTCCGGTGTTTCCGCAGCTTTGCCAAGCTCGACTGCACGGTTTAGTTCTCCGGTTAAATCAACGGTTACAGCTGGAGCTTATTAACCGGTGGTTAGCTGAGACTCGAGCTCGATTAAAGGGCCCACGTGCGTGGGGTGCATCTTGCGTGTACACGAGAGTGCGCACTCGGATAATTGGAAATTACGAAGCACTCCTGAGCATACAGTTTGGACACGTAAGGTCCCTCGAAAGCTCCTCTTCAGCGTCTCCTTCCTCTCGCAGGCTTTTTGCCGGTCGAGAGGTACGTGAGAGCGGAAAAGCTCACTTAGAGAGGATTAAGGGAATTTCGCGCATACGCGCGGCTCGGTAAAGTCTCGTTACACCCTCCCACACTTGCAAGCTCTCTACCCGCGAAAATGTATCCAGAAATTCCAAAACCTTTCTCCACCACCCGCCAATTTCGAGGCCCCGAAAAATTGCAAAAATCTGCAAATGTATCCGGAAATTCCGATATCTTTTTCCTCCACCTAGCAATATTGAGCATCGAGTGGGAGGGCCTCGAAAAATTTCAAAATCCCGGGAATTCGTGTTTTCTGGCGCTTTTCAAAAATGTACAATAGACCTACAAACATAAATACGTGTGCTCGGATGACGATTAAAGTGGTCCTACTCATTTGTCACATTTTTCTTTAATACAGACTAACGTATTAACTAACTTTATGATTCAAGTGCATATAATGTAGAATGTGGTATAAATCTGCAAACTCGGCAGAGTTTCGCGCCAAATATACACTTGCATACGTACATATACGTATGCGCGAAGCCACGTGTATGCGTGAAACGCCACATAACTATGTGTGTATAATAATTTAACGCCAAATTTGGGCGTGTTAAATTCGTAAGAATTAAACTTTCGGTTTGTAAGAATTCCTCGTGGATCAGGACTTAGATACGTAGAGTCAACTGGTTATCGCAATTATTATAATTTTTTTGTTCAAATTTGTCGACGTCATTTTATCCTATAATAGCATTTTAACCCCTTCAGGTAGGATTATGTTACTTTAGTCATACTTTAGTACTTTAGTCACATGACGAGTGTAGCTCGTCATCGTACGGTACGGCATGAAAAACCAATGACGAGCAAGACTGGTAATTTTACCGCAAGGGGTTAAACATTTTCATTGAATGATTTGGAATTTTTTACTAAGCCCAGTTTTATCATTAAGGGCATATTTATGGGCTCTGATTTTTGAAGAAGATTTTTATTTTCACGCGATTTTCCGAATATTTCGGCAGAGTCCACCTTTGTCTCGGGTCGTTGTCCGAAGGGATGTCCTCGGAGGGTGGCGAAGAGATTTTGCGAGACTTCCAGGGGTGGGAATTCTGGGTCGGATATTTCCCCGGGATATCCGGGGATGTGTCTCGCGCACGGAGGCTGCGAGTGGTGTACATGTGTACCCCTGCTAAATATCCATTGTACATCGAGCTGTCAGCAGTTTCGATAAACCGCAGTGGGGACCACACGTGTCGAGGCTGCTCGGGACGTGTCAAGTGTCAAGTGTCACATGTCACGACGTCGCGACGCCCTACGTCAGCGCGTCGCCCCACCCTTGGCTCGATAGACTGTAGATCAATTTTCCATTTTTCGTCATATCGAGCCCGTAAAAAAAATGCGAATTTCAGGACGAGTCTTGGGAAAAACTCGGAATTTCGAGGACCTCCCAGCGGCAGAGTCGAGGCTTCGTAACTTTCTCATTGGATCCGGATTCGGCGATCATTAATCGGGAGCCCACATCGCCGGTAAACCTTATTTATCGCCACATAAATCGGCGGATATCTCCCCGCGCCCTGAAATCCCGCTCCTGGAAGCATTCGTTGTGTCCAGGTCAACCCCGAGGTTATCGAAAGGGTTTCCGAGGGGATAACTCCGAGGTGCTTTCGCTGCAGCTTTCGGGATTAAGTGGATGAAAATTCGAAACCAAAGAGGGACCCCGCAATGCTCGTAAACGCGCCAGGAAAGCTGTGTTCGTTTACGAGAAGGGAGACACAAATTCAACGCTGTGCCCGAAGAAGATACGACATTTTTATCAATCTCTAATTGCAACTCTTAAGGTGGCATGAAAGCGACACTTAAAGTTAGGAAACTTTACCACGAACTGGGTGCGCCGAATCGTTTGACATTTTTACACGTAAATATGGAGGCCCTAAGGGAGGTTCCGACACCCATGACATTTCAATTTCCATAACAAGTATAAAAATGTTTAGAAGGAAATTAAAATTTTGGAATTTCCTGGGAGCCAGGACCTTCCACCTGTCAAAGTTTCAAACGATTTGGTACATCCAGATCGGAGAAAAGTTTCATAAACGGCCTCTTTCGTGTCATCTTAAATGGGTTTTTAAATAGTATAAGGAATGTTAACTTCCATACAATTGTGTTTCTGCCTTAAACCTTAATGTTTCCATTTCTTCTAATCTGAATTAAATCGGGTGTACGACGCGGAAAGTGGAATTTAAAGAGCGAAATTGCACTGAATGAGAGCTTTCTTAGATTACGCAGTTTCAAAGCATGCTGCGACTCGGGAAGCCGCGTGGAAAAGTCACGACTCGAGATCGTTTAAAAGAATTCCAAGTATGATAAGAAAAAAAAAATGGAAAGGAGCCTCGGCAAGCGCCCTCCTCAAAGTCGATAAACGGATCATTGGCAATCTCGCCCCTCGAATAAACGGGGTGGGAGGATTCGTTTCATATGCCCGGCACCGCGGAGCGGGATAGCAATCTCGCGAAATCCTCCAGGTGCGAACTCTCCCCAAGTTCGGGAAAATTGCGCCCAGCATCCCAAATGGCGTCTGAAGGAGTTCGGGATGAAATTTCCGGTGGACAGGAAGGAGGCGAACCTTAAGGGAAACATCAGGTGAAGCTTTCATGAGGAAGGCTCACCTCCCCCTGAGCTCCGGCGCGATCCCCGTGTGCTTCGGGGTCCCGGAGGGTGGACTTCGTTAGGGGCAGCCCTGGCTAATTATCGTTATTGAAATTACTATTAATATTATTGTTACAGCCCGTTCGCGAAGGTTAGGCAGAAATTTACACGGCAGACTAGCAATTTTCGACGCCGTCGATAGCATAGTTGGTTAATGCGATATGAAAGGATCATTTTATACATATGAAACGTCAAAATATTTATAAAACATTTCTCCAAATTGAGTGTACAGAATTATTTGAAACTGCAACACGTGCTGATGAAGGCTCTAAGGAAGAATGCCAAGTACAACATTGTTTTCAAATTTAGTTTCTAATTTTTTTCATTTCTTTCGATATAGTTTTTAATATCTGCCTTCGGTTTGAGGAAACAGAAAATCTTGTACGTACAATATACGTGAAACCAAATGTACTGTGACATTTGGCAAAAAGATTTTAGCTGAGACTCTAATGGACTGAATGTTCTCCTATATTTGGCAAAAATAGTTGATTTGAGCTTTTCGTGGGAAGGGAGCGATTTGAGCTATTTTTGCAATTATTTGAATAAAGATAAATATATTTAGCTAAAGTTTTCTACATATATGTATAAAACATAAAAATCGGGGCAAACCAGAGGAAAAATTGTTGTCAAACTTAGAACCTCGAATTGAAGACTCTGAGTGGGTTTTGAGATAATAGAGGGCGGGGAAAAAGTTCCCCTAAAAAATCTGATTTCAATGCATTTAAGGTAATTTGAAATTCGCGTATGATTTTAATAAATAATAAATTAAATAATTTGATTTTATGTTTTATCTGCATTATTTTTATGTCACCCTGAGATAATGTTGCTTCAAGGCTATCGAAATTGCTTCTGCAAATTCCATTAACACTGAAACACAAGAACAAATATAAATACTAATGCACTGGGACAGGAAAGCGTCTCGTTTTCCGAATCTGATAGCTTGAAAAAGTTTGTTTTATCGTATGGCTGAATCCAAGGGTCGTGATTTTTCCCGGGGTCGATTAATCCGATCGATCATCTCCGCAGGAGGGAATTTAGGATCGACAAGGCCGATCGAGTGCACGCAAGAAGGAGCGATGCGATTCCTTCTGGGGTAGTTACCCCCACCAGGGGATTTCTTTTAATTAAACACGCGAACAGGGGGAGCGACGGGACTCCATCCATTAAGTACACGGTACGGCGGGCTGCAAACTCTCAGCTTGTCCGCCGGTAAGATCTGCCATTTCTACTCGACCGGAGGAGGGAATAAACAAGAAAAGAGTAAACCGACGTTCCCATAGGTCTATCGAAGAAATCTTGACGATGTATGTCCAAAGGCCGGAGGATGCCGACTTCAAAAGGGACGAAACTCCGACAAGCTTTCGTCCCTCTATTTTCGGGGAGGTACTCAAGGTCCTCAACAGTTACCAAATGCGTGCTGGTTACCAAAAGTGCTTTTATTTTCATTTAATTGTAACATCTAGTATCACAAATTGACATATATTAAAAAAAAAAAACACACAAAAGAGATACACGGGATGCTTTCGTCATTACTTAATATTTCCGATATCTAGTACTACATATTGAAATAAATATTTAATAAAACGAGATAAATACACGGGAAGTTTTTGTTGTTATTTTAACTTTAGATGTTAAAACAATTTTCAAATATAAAGAAACAAATGCAAGTGGGGCGATTCAGTGCTAAATGTGACGAATGTTAAATGACAACGGAAACATGTACGGGGTAATTTAGGTGACACATACGCAATTGGTAACTTTCCTCTATTAATTCTTGTTTAAGCGGAATGACTGCCTATGATGTCGGCATCCAGGTGAGAATTCAGGTAAAAGAGGTCGCTCCTTGAATTTTGGAGAGCCAGGGAAGCAAAGAAGAGTACGAAGAAAAGAGGGGGAGAGGCCGCTGAAAGAGACACCGACGGACAGGGGAATATTTCCATAACTCTTCTCCGGAATCAATTCGCCCGAAGGCAATGAAGTCAATTTCCATTTTAATATCCTCTCTCCTCGGGTAGGGAGAGAAATCGAATTACGACCGAACGGGGCGAAATAAGAGCGCGAGAAGGCGCCCAGATAATTAGCGCGCGGCCATGGTCATTCTTTATCGGCGATCCGCGGATTATTTCCCCGGAAAATCGCGACCAGGTGAGCCCATGGGGGGCAAGGCTTCATATACCGAGGTTTCGGGAAAAAAATCCCTTAAAATATCGCCCCCTAGACTTAACCCAATTTTTTCGCCACCCGCAAGCCGCAGAATTTATTGGCGGATAAATCGCCCCCGAATGGACGCCATAGGTCGAGCTTTCTTTCCCCATAAAAGCTGGGGCCTTGGATCACTACTTGAGAAGGGAAATCGAAATAGGTACCTCGGAATGGAAAATTCAAGGAAATATCGCCAGATCTAAGTCCCACTCGATAGGGAAATTCTGGAAAAGGAAAGCTCCCGAAAACTCGGTTTAAATGAGATCCAACGTCTCCTCCGCAGAAATCCGATCTCCGCGGGAACTTGAAAACTTTCAAACGTCCGTTTTACAAATAAGGGACAGTCGGCGAGTGAACTGGAGACTCGTTTCCGGCGGAAGCTCTCAATATCCGGATCTGATGGGACGGGAGGCGAAACACGGCGGGGGTTGTCGTGGGTCAGGGAAAGGAATCAAGGAAGGGAGAAGTTCGGTCCGGTAAGAAAATTCCTCGGGCAGAAGGAATTGGAATCTCCGGAGTGGAAAGCGCCGGGAAAACATACAGGACAAACAGGATCGAGGCGACGAGAGGACAAAAGCTCCCGTGGGAGGAATCCCCTGGCAAATGCCATAATTTCTCTACAAACACGCGTGGACCGATACGATCGCATGAAAAGAGAAATCCGGGAAAGATCTTTTTCATTGCCATTAGGGTGATATGAAAGTGTAATATATGCATAACAAAAAGTCATAATATTTATGAAACTTTTCCCCAAACTAGGTGCACCGAATTATCTGAAACTTTAACACGTGATTATGGAGGTCCCAAGGAATAACGCGTTGCTCATAAAATTTTTTTTTTCGAAAAAACAAATCGAAACAATAAAAAAATTAGAAAATAATTTCAAAACAATATTTTATTTGGCGAGCACCAGAATCATCATATGCTAGGAGTATACCTCGGGTGCCCCCCAAATATAATCTTATTTTCAAATTATTTTCTTAATTTTTTCATTTGTTTCGATATAGTTTTTAATATTTGTCTTCGGTTTGAGGGAACAGAAAATCTTGTACATGCAACAAATGTACTGTGACATTTGGAAAAAAGATTTTAGCTGGGATTTTAATGTGATGAATGTTCTGCCATATTTGGCAAAAATAATTGATTTGAGCTTTTCATGGAAAGGGAGCAATTTGAGCTATATTTGAAATTAATTGAATAAAGATAAATGTATTTGGCTAAATTTTTGTACATCAAAGGTGTGTTTGATCGAATATTCTCGTTACAGTATGTTGAGAAACATTAACTTTTTGAGGCACGGTGGTATTAAAAGTGTCCCACCTTTTTAGTGCGTGAATATGCACGATGGGACTATTTGAGTCCCATCCTATAACAACAAATTTAATTGAATTATTATTATTCTATGTTATTCCTTTATTAATGAAAATAAACCAACTTTGTTCAATTTAAAAAGAAATCAAATTTCTGTACAACATGGGCCTATTTATTTTCTAAAATTCCGTGCCTCAACGGGTTAAACATAATTGAATATAATTGAACATATAATTGAAACTATTGCCTGAAATATTAGAAAACCTGCTGTATTGACTTGATTAAAATTTATTTCAGCAAATTTACATGCAATTTTCAGGGAGGAATTCTTTTCGTCCCGTTCTCTAACACCCCCAAATCCCCGCTATTTTTTAATTCCGAAATAAATAATATTTCTAACACTACACGTAGTTTTAATTTCTGAAAATTTCAGTAAATAACTATTACAAACACTCAGAAAAAGTTGCTGAAAATCCCAAGATTTAGATACTCCTAAGTGTCACCCCTCAATGAAAAGAGTCGAACGGTTCCTTCTCATTAATATTCCTTCCTTTTCATTAATATTAACTTTTCTTCCAACGAAAACGAAAAGTCTATGGTGGAGAATACTATACTCTCTCAGCGAGAGGTTAAGCCATGGGGACGTAACGAGACGAATCGATGGCAAAGTATCCTAGGTCATGGGAGGGTGTATCGAAGTTCTGGGGAAGAAAATTCCCGAGGGGTGAGACGGCTATCCAGGAACCTTCCGGAAATAGAGAGAACAAACAGGATTAAGGATCCGTCCAGGAAAGCTCGGGGAGAGGAGAGATATTCGCAGGCGAATGGCGGGACTTTTTATTTCGAGGATCTTCCAGGGGGTGACGGAAAGCTCCTGCGGAGGGTGTAAGCCGTCCGGTTTACCCGCACACGCCGAAAGAAGACCCGGACGGAATTCCCGCGGAAAGAATAATGGACGGAGGCGATGCGGAATTCGGCGAGTGGACTGTCTAAAATCAGAAACGCCGCGAAAAGCTTCGATCTCCTGGAGGAAAATGACCGCTAATCGAAAAGTGCTTACATAGAAACACGCGCCTATTCTATATCTTTAAAACAAGCACTTAATCGTCTCGATCGGTTCAGAAATATGGTCACAATCTTCGCCCACGCAAAGCATTGCACCACGCTGGAGAAGCGGACGACCTTAACGTAAATTCGCAACTGCGCAAGCGCCTGAGACGGTAGTTTAAAGACTCTCTTAGAAGACTCTCTTTCCCTTAACTACTGGATTAAACATTCGCCAATAAGGAATACAGACTTTTTGAAAATCTTGGTGAAGAACAATTTAACCCAATTTATTGTTTTTATATCATAAACTTGTCGCTAACAATAGAAACCCGACAGTTAGCCAATTATCGCCTAGAATAAATTAATTTCTCCTTTGCTGAAGTCACATTTTTCGTCATTAGCTGTGCCGAATCGCTTGAAACTACCACGTGAATACGAAAGCTCTCGGATCGCCCATGAAATTTCACTTTTAAGCAATTATTTACAAAGAATGAATTCATTATGGAATTTCATTAGTGTCGGGACCTTCCTTAGGGTCTCAATATTCACGTGATAAAATTTCAAACGATTCGGTACACACACTTCGGGGAAGTTTCATAAACGACCCATTCGATATCACTTTCATACCACCTTAAGCGTTCCAAGACGAGGCCCTAGTCCTGGAATGCACCCCCGGGCACCGATTGGGGATGAAACGAGCGTCCATTTTATCGACGCCTTTCCGTTGATGCAGGATCCACGCCTGGGGCGAAGTGGATCATTCGATTAGTCTGGAGTAACGGAAGGAACTGCACCAGGGAGCTCCCCGGAAAGGGTGTGAATTTCGATTCAGTTTTCGAAGCGAGGGGGGATATTACCCCTGGAATCGAGTTTGCGTGGTTCCTTCGCGGAGGATCTCAATCCGCACGCCGGATACTGCGGAGTGAAATCGCGCCAGAGGAGAAAAATCCGATCAAGGAATTTCTGGCGAGGGATCGATGGGTTTAGTCAGACAAGAGTAAACGGGATTAGGGCGAAGAAGATCAGCTTCGATGGAGGCCCGAAATCCGCACGCGACTTTCTCGAGGATCTCGGAGCTCCTCTTCAGGGTCCTTAATTGATGTTTCCAATCGCTCGCGATCAAATGGCGATAGATCGATCCGAAAAGAGGATCCGGGAGCAAAACGCCTCAATTTTCGGAGCCCGAGTCGTCCATCAGCGAAAGTCGTGTTTTGTTCATTTCTTTTAGAGATAATTCTTTAATCCTTGACCGAAAAATGATATTTCATGAGTGTCAGAACCTTTCCTAGGACGAGTTTCAATTCCTTAAATCCTTAATCGAAGTTTCCAATCGCACGCGATCAGATGGCGATCGATCGATCGATCCGAGGTGAAGGTCTTGGAGATTGACGACACGTTGCAATTTCGGGAGCCCGAGTCGTCCAACAGCGAATGTTGTATTTGTTAATTTTGTTTATAGATAATTCTTTAATTCTCTGTAAAAAAATTAAATTCCATAAGAGTCACGACCTTCCTTAGGGCGGATTTCGATTCGGTTGTCGAAGCGAACTCAAGAGGGGATGTAATCCTCGGAATGGAGTTTTTGGGGTTCCGCCGCGGAGGATTTCCGCACGCCGGATGCTGCGGAATCGCGCCGGGAGATAAAAATCCGACGAAGGAATTTCTGGCGAGGGATCGATGGATTTAGTCAGGCAACAGCAAACGGAATTAAGGCGAGGAAGATCATCTTCGATGGTGTGAAATCCGCGCGCGACATTCTCAGGGAGCTCCTCTTCAGGGTCCGTAATCGGGATCTCCGATTGCAGACAATTGAACGTCATTCGATCTATCGATCCGAGGAGATGATCCGGAAACGCAGTGGCACGTTCCGATTTCGGGAACCCGAGTCGTCCAATAGCGGAAGTCCTAAGGGCGCCTTCGGATGCACCGGTTGCTCGCCCGCGGGACGTCCGGGCGGTCTCTGGAAGTGGTGCGGCAGTTCCGCAGCCCTGCCGAGGGCGCGGAATTGCCCGGAAACTCCTGTTTCGGGTCCTTATTAAGAAAGGCTAGGTGGCTCCGGGATATCACCCCGTTCCGCAAGAAATTCCCCGAGGGTCCGACCGAGTTCCCGGACCACGAACTCCATTTTGGCGACACCGCGTCCCGGACGACTTCAACTTTTCGAGGCGGAGATGCGTCTTCCGCTCTTGCCTGCGAAACTCTATCAATTGGACGATAAACGGGGAATATTTGGCGGGACGATTATCCCGAGGGGCGGGAAAAACCTAAGATGTGGACCAAATGAAGAATGGCCGAGAAAATGTCCCCCTGCGTTCCTCGAGAGCTCGGACGCGAGAATCGAAGGTGAACGCTTAAGCGCGTTCGCGGCTCCAAAGTGAAAAGTTCGCCATGGCGGAAATCCATGTGACTGACGTTTAAATTAAACTCGGGCGACTTCTTGGAAGTTCGCCGAGCTTCCGCGTCCCGTGGATCAGGGAGCTTTTCAAAGCAAAGACCGCACCGCCCACGAGAGCCCATCGAGGCCGTCGAAGAGACTTTACGCCGACTATAGGGGGTCCCTTTATTTCCTGACTTTTTTCCCTCCTCTCCCTCTTGCTTCCTCTCGAGAGAGTCCCTCTGCCAGCCGACCGCGATATCGGGATACGGCGAGCTTTCGGCGCGGCCTTCCCTGAAAGCTCGGCGCGCATTTTCTCCGGCAAAGTGTCTCCTTACGATCGAGCCACCCCTTCCGGAGAATCCGGGCTTTTAACGACGCTTATTACGCCCCTGTACTCGCAAGATCCGAGACGTGGCTTTAAGGCCATGTGAAATCTGCCTCAAACCAGTCAATTCAAATAAGACATTTTTTTAACAGCATTGCGCGAAATTAGAGACCCTATTGTATGATCTTTTTTGCCATGGCGAACATTTTACAGAATGGCCAATTCAATAATGTCGTTTCAATTAAATAGATAAGCAGAGAATACTCAAGGAACTGTATTTAACGACACTTATTACGCCCCTGTACTCGCAAGATCCGAGAGGTGGCTTTAAGGCGATGTAAAATCTGCCTCAAACCAGTCAATTCAAATAAGACATCTTTTTAACAGCATTGCGCGAAATTAGAGACCCTATTGTATGATCTTTTTTGCCATGGCGAACATTTTACAGAATGGCCAATTCAATAATGTTTCAATTAAATAGATAAGCAGAGAATACTCAAGGAACTCTATTTAACGACACTTATCACACCCCTGTACTCGCAATAACCGAAACATGGCTGTAAGGGGATGTGAAATTTCCCTCAAGCCAGTCAATTCAAATAAGACATTTTTTTAACAGTATTGCACGAATCTGGATATGCTATTGTGTGGTACTACGGCAAGAATTGTACGGAATAGCAAATTCAATATCTGCGGGGTACAGGATGACACCGCGTTTGATTAATTAGGGCTTTACTGATTAATTAGGCTAAATTGATAAATGGCCCGATGGGACCAAGCAGGCAGTAAGTCCCTTTCTGTAAATTTATCTGACATTTCAAAAGCCGCGATGAATTCAACTACATGACTGTCGCGCACGGAACACGCGTAATGAGCTGACAGAATTCAACATTCGTCAAATTAATGTTACAATAAATTCAAGTTTTCTTTTCTTCGGGGCAAGTCTCACTTCATTCGGGTACGTTTCTTCTCCGCGTGAGCAGTTGTATGAAGATCCCATTTTGGAATTCTGTTCGGAGAAACAATCGGGATTTATGCAACAACTGCCCGACAAACTAGCCGGGCAGAACAGTTCCCAAGATACTTTTATTGCCTTTATCACTTACAAATACGTGTTTCTCGGTACTCAATCTCTGGTACGCGTCCCGAGGCGCTGCAAACTGCACACCGTACACGTTTCCTCGCGAAATCGCCCTTGTAAATTCAGACTCGCCGGGAAGAAATGTCAGTGCTGGCGGCGAACGGTCCTTAATTTGATGCCGAAAACCAGATACCCGATAATTACTGGGGTGTCGAGAAAAGCTACCGCCAGACACGCGAAGACGCTCGAAATTGCACTCTCCGAATACTCTTAATCGGGCAGGAAATCCGTGCGAGATGTACCTGGAGGTGGATGATAAAATGGCAGCGCAATAACTTTCCCACAATCGGCGATCCTCCATTCGCCTTCAAAGCCAAGAAGAAATTCTTCCGACGTCTCCAAATCGTCAAGAAAAAAATTCTTGAACAAATGCTGCTCTTCCGAGATGCACTTAGAGGTGGACGATAAAAGGGCAGCGTGATAACTTTCCCACAATCGACGATCCTCCATTCGCCTTCAAAGCCGAGAAGAAATTCTTCCGACGCCTCCAAATCGTCAAGGAAAAAATTCTTGAACAAATGCTGCTCTTCCGAGATGCACTTAGAGGTGGACGATAAAAGGGCAGCGTGATAACTTTCCCACAATCGACGATCCTCCATTCGCCTTCAAAGCCGAGAAGAAATTCTTCCGACGCCTCCAAATCGTCAAGCAAAAAACCCTTGAACAAATGCTGCTCGTCTGAAATTCACTTAGAGGTGGATGATAAAAGGACGGTGTATGATGAAAGTTTCCGCGCCCAAAAAAGAAAAATCCAGCTAGAAGAACCAGGATTCCGGTATTTACACAGTATCATCTGACTGCGTTTCATACTTCTTTTCCTGATAAATCCCAAGAGAATTTCGGGAAAGATGAGCAAGCAAGAATCTGATTACGTTAACCAGTCAACCAGACTTCGGTAATTAGAATTTTCTAATTACAGTAATCGGACTTTCTCGTTAACGATAACAGGACATTTTTTTACCAGATGAATCTAGTTAAGTTAATCGAAATATCTCTTTTTCTTACAAAAGAAGTTCTTCCGAGGCCTCGAAATCGTCAAGCGGTAATTCATGAATTACTTGAACGAGTGCTCGTTGCTCTTTCTCGTCGGTGCAATAATATGCATCCACCTGGAGGGGTTCCACCCCCGGGAGTTGCATTGCTTCATTGCTTTGCGCGTTGCGAGCTCGAGGGCGCTTAATCCCGGGGAAGCAAAAGGAGGAAAAGGGACGAGAAAAAGGGAGAAAAAAATAATAAGAAACCGCAGTCCTCACCGGCAGCCGGCAAGCTCCCCCGAAACACATCTCGTTCCCAGGAAGGAGCGGGGCGATTCCTTTATATTCCGCGGCACGAACCAAGACAGCCGTGAAATTAATAAAAACAGGCGAGCTACAAGAGGAATTGTGTTAATTCCCCCCTGGTAAGTCTCCAGAAGTCAGGCGGCGTATAACCGAGGGTCGCGGAATTATTGCCGCGGTTCCCGAGGGACATCGAATTATTCCTGGAGATGGTCGCCGCAGCCCGCTCGAAAACCCTTCCCGAGGAGCTCATCGGCCGGGATCGGGGAAAGTCAAAGGGGAAACAATTTCTGACCGAGTCTTCCTGGCGGAGTCCTTAAGGTGAAGTGAAACACCCTTCAAATCGGTCGATTCGAATACAACACTTTTTTTTAAGGGTATTAGACCAAACTGTCCGAAACTTTGACACGTCCCTCCTGATCATCTAAGAATTGTCCTGACACATTGAAAATTTGGATTTTTTAACGAAATTTTTTAACTCAGCCCAGACCAGAACCAAAATGGCGTCGAGCTCTCATATTTCGATCAATATACAATTACCGAAGGCTCTGATATGAGAATCGAAAGGGTCAGGACAATTTTACAACAATTTAGAACACTCTGATAATCGATAAACTCGCATTTGAACGGGATAAGGGAAAAAAAAGTGTTGTACGCGCTTCTGTGCTAAAACGATGGGAATACGGGGTCTCGGAGTGAAAATTTAATTGACCTAGAAATCTCAGATGGTGCAGGGTGAATCCAGAGGATTTCTAGAGTTTTACTTCGATTTCTTGATATTTATTGTACGAAAACGACAGGTGGAGTATGCCATTTAGTACAATATTCAATGTAATTCGACACAACTGTCAATATAAAAACAAACGTCGGCAACGTAGGCATTTAGAAAAATCTTCTTTATCGACGTTGATCAAGTTCCTCGACGTGTTTCACTTCACCTTAAGCCGGTCCGATTGACGGAGCAAATAGAATGGCCGGGTAATAAAATTCACCATCCGCGTCCCGACGGCGAGTCGGCCGTCGAGGCCGCCATTATGGCGAACGCCTCGCTCGAGGGACAAGAGGTCTCTAAGTGATCAAAGTGTCCAAAGTGTCCACCCTGAGCCACCCCTTGGGTCCCTCGCCGGAATTAAGCTCGACGAGGTCGCGGAGTGTCCAAATGGAGCGCGGAATTCCTGGCCGGAATTCACCGGGAGGGGGGAGGTTTCATTTCGAATTAACGCCTAGGATAAGTCATAGCGAGGGTCGAGGCAAGGGGATGGCAAAGGTCTATTAGTCTAAGGGAAGTTGCCCCTTGTTGCGTCCATGGCCCTGCACACGCTGCGCCAAGTTTCCCCCCTCGTTGCACCCCGAGCCAAATGAAAACGCGGCCGCAAATAAGTCGGAAGATAAAGGCGCAGACTGGCGGAAATTACGGCGGGGCCATTTTCCGCAACCCCGTCTCGCGGAGGCTGCGGTAATAATCCGCCGTGCGAATTTAGTCTCCGGTGTTACGAGGCATAAAGTGGGATTTATCGGAGTCCCGCGACACTTTTCGTTCGGTGATTCACCGCCTTCGGCGTTAATCCAAGGGTCCTGTCGGAATGGAGAATACGTGCGGAAACGAGGGCCTCATTGGTCCAAATGCCCTGGTTCTAATTGGGATATATAGCGTTCCCTCGATCTCGATGATCGCTCTTTTCCCGTCGTATCTGGAGTAGGCTGCTTCGGAATTTTCTTTTCTCCCGTTCGGTGGATCGCGAGGGACCGATTCAAATTTCCAGCCGTGACCGTTCATCGAGAGGATCGACTGTAAAACGACGAGGGGGACCGTCGAGCCGGGAAAACGGCCGCCAGGGGGTGAAAAGTGGCCCGAAGGGCTCGATTTTTCCTGCCCCACTAAATCCAGGGGGACTCGATTTCCTCGACAGGACCACCTAAGGATCCCCTCGGACGATAATGCAGTAAAACTCCCCCGGGATTTGTCTACGTGAACCAGTTCCAGTCCATCCGGAGAGAGCGAACGGTAGATCGTGGGGTTTTACTGCCCGACTTCCTTTCAGAACTTTTTACGAGTTCCTCTTCTTTCTGGGCGGTCCTCCCCTTCCGGCTCTAAGGTCCGGCAGACAGTCGATGTGGACTGAACGAAAAAAAAAATATCCACCAAGGGCAGAGCCCGTCGATCTCTTCGGACATTCTGATCGATATTTTCCGCATCTGCAGCAGGGAAATCTTGAAATTCTCGCTGAAGGATTTAAGGAGCACCGAAGAGGGTCCAGCTTCCCAAGGGATCCGATGAGGACTTCTTGCCTCACTCGTAATATTAGATTCTTTGCCGTCCCCACTTGGCCGCTCCTTCGGGACCAAACGATCCATTATTCTGGGCTAACGCCAGCAATCACTTCCAGAAACCAGAAATGTGGGAAAAGCGTGGAAACGCAGGAAAAAGGACACGGCGCCACGCCCATCTCGCGACGTGGGATGGTCGCACAAAAAAATTCACATTTTTTGGAGTTTTTCAATTTCCTCGAGGACCATCACCGTCCGCCAAAGACGGCGACCTCGCCAAACGTTTCGAGGATCCTTCTCCGAAAAGAAATTGACCTGGAGAATTCAGAGCTGCCAAAGTACCCGAGTCGAGATGTCACCTTTACTTTAGTGCCTATTGTTTGGGACTTGAAGTAAAGAATTAATTTCCAAGAATTTAAATTTTGAAAAATTCTTTTTAAAGTATAATTGATAGGTTAAGATTAGAAAATCAAAGTAAAATTTTCCCAAAAATAATGTAAGCGCAGCGGAAAGGCTAAATACCACATTTTGTAGCCAGTGACTAAAGTCACCCGTCGTGTGTAGGTGGCGTTTTATGGCGAGTGACTATAGTCACCCGTTGTAGCGAAAGGGTTAAAAGCTCTCAATAAGTTACAAATTTCGGCTTAGGTATCTAAAAGACTCTTAACTGTCTTGACTTGGATAGTTAAGGGAGAAAAATCGAAACTTCCCAAAAACGAGGAGCGAAATTCGGGGTGGGAAAAGGGTTAATTCACCCCTCACATTCGGACTATTTAAGTACCCGAAGTGAACATCGGACATTCTTAAAACCCATGTAAAGCCTCCAATTAAAAGCTCTCAATAAGTTACAAAATTTCGGCTTGAGTATCTAGAAGACTCTTAACTGTCTTGACCTCGATAGTTAAGGGAGAAAAATCGAAACTTTCCAAAAACGAGGAGCGAAATTCGGGGTGGGAAAAGGGTTAATTCACCCCTCACGTTCGGACTATAAAAGTACCCGAAATGATCATCGCTCACTCCTTCAAACCCATGTAAAGCCTCCAATTAAAAGCTCTTAATAAGTTACAAAATTTCGGCTTGAGTATCTAAAAGACTCTTAACTGTCTTGACTTACAATTAGATAGTTAGGAGGAAAAAATCGAAACTTCCCAAGAACGAGGAGCGAAATTCGGGGTGGGAAAAGGGTTAATTCACCCCTCACGTTCGAGCTGTTCAAGTACCCGAAGTGAGCATTGCACACCGACCAAAGTCGATCCATTATTCCGTTCTGGGGGGAAATTTCGCGCCAAAGAAAAAGGACGAGGCCCTCCTGTCTTCTCGCAACTACTTCTACGACACCCTGGCTGGGAGAATCTCCCGGCAGAAATTCCCCTCCCCGTCGGTCCTATTTCTTTTTTTTCTCCCCTTTCATGTTTTATTCCATCGACTAAAGATATTCCTCCCGACCTCCCGACTTGCATACCCCAAAGGCTCGGGGGCCGAATTGCCTCGCAAATACAGCGCGAAGAATCCGAAAGGAGGCAAGAATCTTAATCGGGATCCGAGGCGTCGATTATCCGAGGTAATCGAGGCACAAATTCCCCCAGGTTTCGATAAATTGGATAGAATAAATTGCGTCGCGAATTAAAGCCGCGAAGAATGACGACGAAGATGGCGCCCACGCCGAAACAAGGAGCACTAATTTCACGGCGTGATTTCCGCTTAAGGGAATATCCTCATATTTCGAGTAAAAAGTCGATTACTTTTTATTTATGTTGTACTCTCCTATCGTTCCAAAACAAGTACGTCAAAGAATTTTGTCAAAAAGTTGAAGAACCTTGAAATTATACAGATTTTCAGGGAAGCACGCCATTGGTCATTTACATTGACATTCTTCCTTGTTCTTTTTTTTTTCAACGTGATATATTGTTCGCATGCTGTATGTCTACGAACTTAAAGCGTGTTTACCAACAAGTTGACGTGATTCCTTAAAAAGTCACGGATCGCTTTACTCGAAACAATTTTTATTCAATTTTTAAATATATTCTTCATAGCTCGAAGTAGGATTTCATGGATTGATTAAAGATTTAAGTTTTTGTAGTGGTTCGGTTTTTCCTTTTAATTACCCTAATCCTAGACAGTGATAACCCTTTTCAGTGCAATAATTAAAATTTAGATAATTCCCTTCGGATGCTCGTAAAGAGAGGAATCATGTCAACTATGGCATGAGAAATATAATACATCACTTGCATAATCTCAATCCCGTAGCAGCTAGAATACTCATATCTTTAATTGAAGTATGTACCATATGTTAAAAGACTATTTAAAAATATTCCAAAAAGCCTCAAGATTTTAACATTTATGAGAAAATATGCAAAAGAACCATTTATTTCCGGAAACTCAAGATGAGAATACCTCCTTAACGTACCCCACACGGGGAACGTATAATTAAAAGTTCCTTCGTTCCCAGAAAGTCGAGTGAGTTCGGCATTTTCCTGGACGAAGAGAAAGAGAGAGAGGGAGAGAAAGAGAGGGGTGAAGACCAGGAGAGGAGGGAAAGTGTAACTCGATAATCCCCAACGGTCTGAAGGAAAAATTAGCCTGGCAACAAGTGCCTCCCTTAACGAGGCTAAGACGTAACTTGAATGTAAATTAATCCAATGGAGGTTCCCCTCAGACTTTGTTTCCACCTTTATCGTCTCCGGGTAATTGTTTATCGCCTGAAACCCCCTTCCAGGTTTTCGGGATCTTCCATCCCCAAAAGTATCTCCCCATACTCCATCTACCCCTTCAGCCTTGGTCACATATGCGGACGGCTCTATGCATTATTCAATCCGAGGCGATACAATTGAAAAGAAATCTCTGGCGGGCAGACAAAAACCTACCTCCGGAATCCCGGGAAATCGGGAACAAAGTCGGATTTTAATCCAGCCACCCCTCCCGCCGTCGGGGGGTAAATATCATAATCCCCTAACGAACGTGTCACGAAGGACGAGCGACACGTCCGAGTGCCTCCCTCGTCATAAGCTGGGCAAGCTCTTTTCCAAGCTTAATTCCCACGAGAAATTAACATATCCCGGCAGCGGTTGTCGAAGAAAAAGAGCGAGAGACTGGTCATAGGGAGGGGAGATAAAAAGACCGCGGCAGGGCTTTTAATTAGGCCCGCGGCAAAGAAAGGGAGAAACTGCAGGGGAGGAATTTCCGCCGGAAGCCGAAAACCCAGAACCCACCCCCTTTCCGCCCCCTTATGTTATTCCGGGGTAGATTTGCAAATTATGCGCAAACAGCGGGGCGGCGAACCCGTTCCCGGTTTCCTTGCTTTCCCGGGACTCGATACGCCTTTTCCAGGGGACGACGACGCGACCGATCGTTCAATTATGCATGCGATGTGCCCGAATGAAATAAATCAAAAACCGGCGACGTATCGCAATCAGTTCCGCCCTGGCGGACTGTCTACCTCGGAGGGTCCTCTTCTCGAGTCACGTACAAAGTCTGGCCCGAAATTGGATTTTCTTCTGGGACGTCTTCCAGGTCTCCGGCAGGCCGAAGGAGTTCCGGCGAGAAGGAGCGAAAAGATCCAGGAAGGTGGCAGAGGGAGAGAGAGACACCCAGTCGGGGATTCCAAGGTAGGAATCTACTCTTTTTCCTTTACCGACGCGGGATATCCGCTTCGGCCCCCGTCTTCAGGAACTTCGCCGTCGGATTGTCGCGTGGATTCTTGCTCTGCCAGCCCCCACGGGAATTCTGTAATATTGACGTAATGATGCTACGGAATTATCTTCCTCAAGGAATTGACCCTGGGAATCCGAAAAGAAATTGACCCGGAGAATCCAGAGCTAAGAAGTATCGGAATCGAAATTTCACCCCTACCTTAAGGCGATATGAAAGTGGCATCGAAGAGAAACTTTTCTCCGAACTGGGCATAACGAATCGTTAAAAACATTACAACGTGAATGTCAAGGCTATAACGAAAGTCCTGGCACCCATGAAATTTCAATTTTTTAAAATTTGTTTATAGATATTTTCAAACTTTGTTATGAAAATAATGAANAATTTTATTTTCCAAAAAATTTCACGAGCATCACGTTCTTCCTTAGGCCCTTCATAGTCACGTGTTAAAGTTGCAAATAATTCGGTGCACCCAATTTGGAGAAAAGTTTTATAAATATTTTGCATTCTACATGTACAAAATGACCCGTTCGTATCACCTTAAAACCCATGAAAGGCAATTAAAAGTTGTAGTCCTTGTATGATCCTCAGTAGGATAAAAATTTCGAGAATAGGAATCACCCTTTTTCCCATATCCGCATCGACGTCGTCTTCAAGAACTCCATCGTCGGATTGTCGCAGGATTTTTTATATTCCCAGGCCCTTCGGAAATTCTGTAACATGGACGTAACGATGCTCCAGACTTGTCTTTTGCCAGGAATCGACCCTGGGAGGAAGTTCGAGGGGTTTCTCTGGAGTTTCCTCCCCGAAGCCTGATCCGAACTCCTCTTCCGGGAGAGCGTCCCGGGTGGCATTTTTCTTTAAAAAAATTTCCATAACGGCCTTCCGTAGGCTTCTGCCCTGACGTAGGACATGGGAACGCGTGTATGTCGGTGTAGACGGTGGACACGTCCAAGTTTGGTCCTTTGGGCGCCCACGGTCACTAAGTACAGTTCCCAGGAATTCCATTATGGAGATAACTATGCAAATCCAATGGATATCCCGGAAAGTCCGAGCACTATGCGCCGCCCTAACCTTCGGGTTGGATGAAGTTCCCGTACACGCGTTTCCTCCTTTCGACCGTGAACGGGAGCATTTTATTACGCGGATACTTCCCGGATTTACGGATCCAACTTACCCATGAATAAATCCTCGAGTAATCCCAACCTCAAAAGTAGAAAATTGTCAGGGGCGATAAGCCATCCCCACGTTGAAAAATTAAAATTGTTACGTCTGAAAATTTTACGCTCTTTGTTCTAATTATGAGTTCAATTCGCAATGAACATTGAGCTATCTCGATTTTCGAGAAAAATAACACATGTCGTTATAATTAGCCGATAACGTTCCCTAAATTTCGGTTGTCAAAATGTCAGATTTTTTATGCACTCCCAGGAAAAAAAATAAATTATCATCGAACAACGAGGTAGAACAAAATTTAAGAATTCAGCACATAATCGGCACATAGAGGACTAAATGTTGCGACGAAGAAAATTTTACGCTCTTTGTTCTAATTATGAGCTCAATTCGCAATGAACATTGAGCTACCTCGATTTTCGAGAAAAATAACACATATCGTTATAATTAACCGATAACGTTCCCTCAATTTCGGTTGTCAAAATGTCAGATTTGTTATGCACTCTCAGGAAAAAAATAAATTATCATCGAACAACGAGGTAGAACAAAATTTAAGAATTCAGCACATAATCGGCACATAGAGGACTAAATGTTGCGACGAAGAAAATTTTACGCTCTTTGTTCTAATTATGAGCTCAATTCGCAATGAACATTGAGCTACCTCGATTTTCGAGAAAAATAACACATATCGTTATAATTAACCGATAACCTTCCCTAAATTTCGGTTGTCAAAATGTCAGATTTTGTATGCACTCCCAGGAAAAAAATCAATTATCATCGAACAACGAGGTAGAACAAAATTTAAAAATTCAGTACATAATCGGCACATAGAGGACTAAATGTTGCGACGAAGAAACTTTGCGAAGGTGGAGGTGTCAGCTTCGGGCACCTGAAATTACCCAGGAGTCTCTGGATGAATTTTAAAGGGTCAATATGTATATGAAGGGAAAATACATAAAGCTTTTTTCGAAGCAAGCGGGGAAGACGCTCCGGTTTGTCAAAGAGGGGAAAGACAAACCCCTCAGAAAATGCAACTGCAACTGCGACTACTTCGGTCGGCCGGAATCCAAATCGCTTTTCCGCGTGGTAAATTTCGCGCGATGTTGCTCATCCGGAAGCTCGTTCCTTTCAGAGGGGAAAGCGGACGTTTCCTTCCTGCATTACTCTTCGTTACTTATGCAATTCCTCCTGCATTATTGTGACACGGATACGGCTCCGTCACGGCGTATAGCGTCGCCGATACGACCAGCAAGACGACGTCCCCGTCTGCCGCGCATCCCGGTAATTCCAAGGGAATTTTAAAAACGGACCCTTCTGGGAAAGGGACTCCAGGAGACAAAATAAAGGACCCAGAGACGAGGCGAGAGCCTCATTATTTCCACTGGAGGTGCTCGTCAGGTTCCTCGAGCTCGACTGCCTTCTTAAGTCCTGAAGGAACGTAGGAAAGCGGAGGTCCTGCTCGAAAGGATCGCCCCCTTGGATCAAGGAAAGTCGATCACGATCCTTCCTGGAGATCCTCTTTATCGCGAGCGTTCCTCGCTAGGAGAGCATTGTTTCCCGCATCGGAGGCGCGACTTCGCTCCATATTTCCCGTGTCCGCGAGAGCAAGGAAGCTTTCCTCGGAAACTTCCCTCGAGGTATCTCGCCCCCTCTCGTAAATCAGGGAAAACGGCATGGCGAGAAGGCGGTCCGAGTCGCAGGATTCGCGCCAACTCGCCCTCGGCTCGCCTTTCTTGGGATATTCCCGCGTTTACCGCGAAAAGTGGAGTGGCTACTTTCGAAGCTCTCCGCGAGCGGAGCTTTCCGCGAGCTTTCCGCGTGTCGCCGGTTGACGGGAAACCTGGAAAAGAGGGGCTGTCACCGAAAGCGCCGCTACTCCAAAAAGAAGTCCAATGATGGGCATGATATGATGGGCATGGATTGTGATTTAATTATTACCTACATCATTCGTGCATAATTCAATTACTTGTGTATTTCTAATGGATTGGTAATAAACGATCGGTTGCATTGCTTCTAACTTACGGAAAATCACGCTGACGTTTTTAATTCCTAATTTATTGCGGATAAATTGACAACTACGTTCGTGACTTGTCATGCATGGCCGTTAATTATGTGGTACATTTTTAATTAAGCTACAAATAATCCCCGATAAATTTGGGATCAGCCTAAATATGAGTTATTTACCAATAAATCGGAAAAGATGGTAATAAAATGGGAAGTTACTATTAGTTAAAATAAATTGTCCTGCACCTTTGGACCGTTCTTTTTCCTACTTATCTCCGCTCTTTAGAAATCGCGTCGTCGAGTCGATGTTCGATGGCGAGTTGTTTCGGAGGTGTATTAATTTCCTTCGCGGGGGTCCCGATAGCTCGCCGAGGAGCTGCACTTTTTCCTCGGGAAATAAGTTACTCCCCTATTTATATCCTCTTTTCCCCCGACGTCCGTTTATTTACTCCGGGGGAGCAACGTTCTTCCGCCGTTTGACGGAGCGCGGTCCATAAATTTCGATCGCAGGCCGATTAATGGACTCCAGACCGCGGCGGATCGAGCGGGAAAAGCTCGAAAGCACTCTTGGTGAGAACTTTCGCAGAAGCGAGGCCGAAACTTTCGACGAGATAGGACGTCTTCGAGAACCGCGACGATAACTCCGCCGAGAGCTGCCGAGAATTACACGGGAACGTAACGCGTTTCCGACGGCGCCCCAAAATTCGGTAATCCAAATTTCGTTTGCGAGTGGAAACCACGTCCGACCCCCCGCAGCCCCCCTTCACGACTAAGGAACCCACGGAATGCAAAGAACAGAACTAAGGGAGGAAAGAACGCTTCCAAATTCGAAATGTTTCCAAAGGAGCCAGTCGATTCCTGGACTCCATCCAAGAATTCATGACACTGCACCGAGGTATCTCACTTTTTCCAGTCACTTATTGAGCTTAGAAGAAACAGATGGAGAGAAACGTTGTAGGGGTTAAGATAAAGACGTAAGGGGAAGGAACAAGTGGCGGCCATCTTTCGTTGCGAGCATTCTCCCGCGGATTTGAAATGAATTTAAAAACGATTCGATAGAGGACGGTAATCGCCATTGTCGTTTAGAATTGTTACGTCCGTGGGAGTAACTTACAACACATTTTCACGCTGTTTACACATTTTATCATACTTCAAAGATGGCGCTGCATGGACTTTGGCTGCTTGAAGAAAATCACATTATGCGTGTGTATTTATCAACGAAAAATGGCCGCTCAAGTCTCTTCGTCTGGGATCTTACTTTATGCTCCACCCCGTTATTCCTAGAGCCATGAAATTCCTCTTCAGTGGAAGTTTTTTCTCAGACGTCTTGGAAGAAATTCTTGCCATAAAATCAAGGGTGGAAAATCCGCGATCCGCGGATTCCAATGTCCGATGCACCCCGCGACTGTTTCGCGGGGGCGAGGCGGAGGTCGCGTCGTCGTCGAGGGGTGTGTCGCCCCCCAGAGGGGCTAGGGGTGAAGCTCGCTTGATATTTTATTCATAGGCAAACTTATGTCATAAAGACGATCCCCGTGTTCGTCTCCTTCCATCTCCCGCGTTAGCCGCGATCTCGCGCAAGAGGAATCCTCCTCTCCCCCTGGGAGGGGATCCTCCGACGTTTATTGCTCCGGAACCCCGACGGTGCTTTGGATCCTAAACAATGCCGTCTCATGTGAAGACCTAGGCATTGGAAATTAAAATCCTACAAACTTGATCGGCGACTAGACGTAATTATTGCATCTATTGAATGGAAACGGACTGGACTGGGACTTCGCTGTGCATTCACAAAATATGTAATCACGCCGAGTAATTAGGCATTCCCCCTTCGGGGGTTGGTACGTTGTAGAATGCTTTTTGATAAGAGTGGGTTTAAAGGCGGACGAAGCGATATAAGAAATACTTTCATACAAGTTTTCTTTGATGTTTTGAAGCGAATTTAATATGAAAGAAGTTTTCAAATGTTTCAGAATAGCGAACTTGGGGTAGCCGGAAATTTCTGATCTTTTCTTTTTTACCATCTACGTAATCCCAGAGAACGATAAGTCCGAAGCAAAAATTGAAGGTGATTTTAGAAACTGGAAAAGATTATTTAGGAACGAAAATTCTTGTTCGAAAGACATCGACAATTAATGCGCAGAAAGCAATGAAAGAGGGATTTCTATTTGAATTTTTTTATTTACTAGAATCTGAATTGCTTTCTCCTCGCTCCATCGGTACTTAAATAATCTTTTCTACTTTCTGGAACTACCTGAACCAATTCTTTCAGGATTTCTGGAAATTATTCGCTCTTCAAAAGTCTACCTTAGGAGATTCTGAATGTATAGGCATAATAAATTTTGAAGATACGTATTTTCAAGATCTGGAGCAGATATTAACCCTTGTCGGACGCTAGGACTGCATCGACAAAGTACTGTTGTCACGTGAAAGGTGACTTACGACCGTTAAGGGTTAAAAACAATTTGCATATAGAAGGATATTACATTTTCAAACGATTAAGTGGCTTAAGACCCTCGCGTTGAAATGGGGCTGCAAGACGGCACCAACGTGTTCACCTAAAAATTGCTCTATTCATATTCTCCGAAGGCTACGAAAGCCCCATTAGGGCCCCTTGCCGTAACTAGGAGTAAATCATGGTAAACGTTAATGGCGTTAAGTCCTCCCTTCCTGCTCCTGCTCTTCGTGGGCCCCTTCTTCGTGCGTTACTTCCTCCTTAGGCTTAGTAGATGTTCGTTATTACAGGGAGTTCCTGCTCTTGCTTGAGGCGCGACGTGACGAGCCCTTCCAAGGTGCACGTGGACTTGCAGTTTGCAGTAAGTGGCTGTAAAAGACTGCAAATTGCGCCCCTTCCTCGGGGATACGTGATCGACAGGGTGCAGGAAGTCCGGTGTAAAAAGTCCCCGACCGTCTAAGAGTCCAATCTTGGAGCCAACTCCCCTGAATTTCTTCTTTTACGTCTGTGAGGGGTACAAGATGACACCGCATTTGATTAATTAGGACTTTATTTAGCAAAACGATCTACGGCGTGCTTCTTCGGTGCCGGCCCGCTAGAGACTGCCTCCTTTCGTGCGCCGCCGCTGGATGGCGCACTGATCGCACTTAATCTTGGAGCCAACTCCCCTGAATTTCTTCTTTTACGTCTGTGAGGGGTACAGGATGACTCCACGTTTGATTAAGTAGGACTTTATTTAGTAAAACGATCTACGGCGTGCTTCTTCGGCGCCGGCCAGTGAGAGACTGCCTCCTTTCGTGCGCCGCCGCTGGATGGCGCACTGATCGCACTCAATCTTGGAGCCAACTCCCCTGAATTTCTTCTTTTACGTCTGTGAGGGGTACAGGATAACTCCACGTTTGATTAATTAGGACTTTATTTAGTAAAATGATCTACGGCGTGCTTCTTCGACGCCGGCCAGCTAGAGACTGCCTCTTTTCGTGCACCGCCGCTGGATGGCGCACTGATCGCACTCAATCTTGGAGCCAACTACCCTGAATTTCTTCTTTTACGTCGATTAAGGGTACAGGATGACACCGCGTTTGATTAATTAGGACTTTATTTAGCAAAATGATCTACGGCGTGCTTCTTCGTCGCCGGCCAGCTAGAGACTGCCTCTTTTCGTCCACCGCCGCTGGATGGCGCACTGATCGCCGACTTATATTCTAACTACTTACACGTCGTCGAGAAATATTCCGATAATGCCGAGTAATAATGTCGTAACCGGATAGGCCTGGAAGGATCCACAAAAGGCGGTCTGGATTGAAAATAATCCAGGACATTTTTATAAGCGTTACGCCACGAAACCGTACATAGAGCAGTGATATTAAATCCCGACTCGGGGTCCCGTTTCATGTTGTTCGGATTTTATTTTACGTAATCAAATCCAGGAGGGATAAATTTTCAAAGCCTTCATTCCGGGAAGCTTGCATATCTATTTTTGCACCGCATCCCTCGATTTTTCGCCACCCCGGAATAATGTAATCAATCCGTCGAAGCCCACCGATTAACGTTACATTTAACTCGCGTTGCAACGTGTTCGTGATAAAAATTGAAAACCCGCGAACGACCAGCGAAGGCGCAATTTTGGGGGCCCGTGTTTGCCGAGAGATTCGAAATTTCCAGCGCCAATCGAATCTGGAGATCGATTTCGAGTCGTTGAGTGGTTCGGCATTAATGCGGCTAAATGCAATTTCGAGTCGAGCGCCTCTTTCGAATTTTGTTTAGCAGCGACGGCTATTTAACGTCGCCCCGTGCAAAGTTTAATGCATTTCCGTGTCGCGAGATTATCCCCGTGAAATTGTGCGAGGTCAGTTTCGAGGGCCGAAAGAAGCCCCCGATAATAAGCACCTTGGGGGTACGTAAATCTAATTACACGGCATCCCCGGTTGAGCGCGTTCAGCCGAGTCGCAGAGAGCTTTTCATTGTTCCGTAAAAGAGGAATAAAAACTAAAAGTCAAAGGGAACAATTAGCAAGATTGCGATTTAACGTGGACTCGTCTCTGCGCGTAATTAATTAAAGAGTCCCCCCAGCTTCGCGAATTCGCCTCTGTAGCTGATTATTATTAGCCTCGATTTCGGGATCAGGGTGGCCGTATTTACGCAATTCCCACTTTATCGATTGCAACATGTCAATTCGGGGTCGGTCAATAATTTACACCTCAAACGAGCAGAATCCCCTCGAATTCCCGAATCGGCGGCAGGATTATTTAAACATTATTTCCCAGCGAATCATACCTCGGGACAGCAAAAAGTGCGTAACGGCGCAAGACTTTGATAAATCACGCCCACGCGAATTACCGCGTAACTTTAACACCCCTTGGCTGGTCGCCGTCGGTTCATCCCTTGGCGTATTGATCAGGAAGTGTCCGTTCCGAGCTCGACGTATAATTGATTAAGTGCTACCTCCACAAGACGAAGGTTTCCTCAATGAATTTGAGCCGTCCCACCGGTTTAGCCAGGCTTCCCGAGTTTGCCAACACCCTCTAGGGCTCAATTTCGCCCGACCGTGGGAAATCGCTCTGCCCGAGACTCCACTTTCATGGCCGATAGGGATCCCCCTAGTCGAGGATGAAGGGGTTCTCCAGGTTCCGAGACTTTGGTCTTTGAAGTCGGATTTTCGGTGGAAAGGTGCGCTTCGCGGGGAGACATCTTCCTCGGGTGGTGTTGGGTGGCGGTGGGGTGGGACCCACCTTCAGGGGATGACGAACGACCCATTTAAGGCGCCGTTAAACGGGGCTATTTTCGGTCGAGGTTCCCTCTGGTGGAGCATCTCCATCCAGGGGGTGGACCGGGGTGCCCACCGCAAGATGGCCGATGCACGTCGCGCCCCATCGCGACGCGCCCCACACATTCACCCTCCGTGTATGCACACACTCCAATAAGCAGCTGCGTATGACGCCTGATTGATCGAGAATGTGTCAACTTCACGCTACAGTACGACGCGCCAGCTTCTAGAGCCTCTCGTCGACGTGCCATAACGATTCGCGGGTGCACCAAGGGGTGGATGCACGCCGCGAGCTGTGTGACACGTCGGGGAGCCGCGCCTTAACGAGTGGCTATCGAAGTCGCGTTATCAGCCCCAGGGGGTAAGACACTGATTGACAAATTTCGGGGGCTGGGAGTCTCTTTGAAACGGTAGTCCCATCGACTGATCGCCAGACCACTGCTGATGAGTCTTTTTTCTTAACCCTTTTCGCAGCTCTCTGGTCGTCTCAATTGGGAATCCTCTCGCGAAGTTCCGAGTCTCGCTCGGAATTCCGGATCGCGGTCAACTCTTGCCAAGTCTGCCAGCGGAATCGCCTCAACCACACGTAGCTACCCCTGAGTTTTGAACTACCCACCAACTGGGCGCGATAAACACTCGGGAAAAAAAATTATTTCGAGGTGTAGTTGTTAGGGGAGGTCTGGGTGGTTTCAGGGAAATGATTCCTGGAGGCGGCTTTTGGTGAATTTCAGGGTGACGTCTTAACCTTCTGAGAGCTAAGCCCTCTTGGCGTATAGGCGAATTTCATCAATGCGTGCAAGCAATATTGGACCAGACGTTGGACGCACTTACGGGTCCACAGCGCTCAAAGGGTTAAGGTATCTTACCAGTGTTGACGTGGTTAAGCTGCAGACGAATCATCGCATGATGGCCAAAAGTACCTCCTCGTTTAGTTATTTCCTCTGCCGAGGGATAACTGTACGAGGAAGGATAACTAGGGGAAGCGGTTTTAGTTAAAATATTTTGCGAATCGGAAACGAGATCTCAAAACGTCCCGATAGGAACTCCGTTGACCGCGGTTAGAATTCAGGTGGATCTTCACATAGGGTTGCTTGTAGATGAATTCGCGATAAAGGCTCATGGCGTCCCATCGAGTTGAACCACATAGGGCATAGTCGAACTCCAGGTGGATCATCACCAAGAGATTTTTCATAGATGACGATCAACCATCAAGGAACAACTTCGGTTAATGTCGGACTCTAGGTGGACCATCAATGGAATTCGAAGTAAGGTCTCATGGGATCCCATCAAGTTGAACCACGTCGGGCATAGTGGAACTCCAGGTGGATCATCACCAGGGAATTTTCCATAGATGACGATCAACCATCAAGGAACAACTTCGGTTAATGTCGGACTCCAGGTGGACCATCCATGGAATTCGAAATAAGGTCTCATGGGATCCCATCAAGTTGAACCACGTCGGACATAGTGGAACTCCAGGCGGATTATCACCAGGGAATTTTCCATAGATGACGATCAACCATCAAGGAACAACTTCGGTTAATGTCGGACTCCAGGTGGACCATCAATGGAATTCGAAATAAGGTCTCATGGGATCCCATCAAGTTGAACCACGTCGGACATAGTGGAACTCCAGGTGGATCGTCACCAGGGAATTTCCCATAGATGACGATCAACCATCCAGGAACAAGTCGGTTAATGTCGGACTCTAGGTGGACCATCACAGGGGGTTCCTCGCAGGTGGAAGAGGCCTACAGGATCGGATCGTTCGTCGCGATAATGAGATTTACGCGATCCATCGACGCGATTCGATTCGACGCCACGGCGGATTCGGATCTGGCCGCCATTTATCACTCGACATGCCGAACGGCTCCCGTAAATTGCGAGCGGTTTGGCCGCGGTCGCCTTCCTCCCCCTCGGAGGGACGGGCTGAAAATTTTGCGACCCCGAATCTGCTCCATGTTCCGTTTTGCCCGACCTCGCGATCCCCGATTCCGCCTTCATTTCCCGAGGCGACTCATTGTCCCTTGGAACGTCCAAAATGAAAATTCGCAAATCCGTCCCAGCGCTGATGGGCACCAGGTCGAACGCTACGGCATTTCCCTCGACAGCGAACCGCAGGTCGAGAATCCACCCTGGAAGCGGATTGGTAGGAAAAAATACCTTTCTCGGAGCAATTCCTAACTTGAAAAATGACTTTTGCAACCCCGAATCTGCTGCATGTTCCGTTTTGCCCGACCTCGCGATCCCCGATTCCGCCTTCATTTCCAGAGGCGACTCATTGTCCCTTGGAACGGCCAAAATGAAAATTCGTAAATCCGTCCCAGCGATGATGGGCACCGGGTCGAACGGTACCGGGTTTCCCTCGACAGAGAACCGCAGGTCAAGAATCCACCTTGGAAGCGGATTGGTAGCAAAAAATACCTTTCTCGGAGCAATTCCTAACTTGAAAAATGACTTTTGCAACCCCGAATCTGCTCCATGTTCCGTTTTGCCCGACCTTACGATCCCCGATTCCGCCTTCATTTCCAGAGGCGACTCATTGTCCCCTGGAACGGCCAAAATGAAAATTCGCAAATCCGTCCCAGCGCTGATGGGCACTGGGTCGAACGCTACAGCGTTTCCCTCGACATAAAACCGCAGGTCGAGAATCCACCGTGGAAACGGATTGGTAGGAAAAAATACCTTTCTCGGAGTAATTCTTAACTTGAAAAATGACTTTACACCTCCCTCTCCCTAGGGAGGGAAGACGAGTCCGAGGCCGATGACGTTCCTTACAGTTCGCGCCTTTTATATCATCCAGGCGAGATCGATATCAAGGCGATACGTCTTCGTCGGCAAACTGCGCCGGTTGCCGACACGACTGTGTGTACTTGTCCCACGTCAAAACGTGTAAATACAAATTGAAAGCTTTTCCCAGAATTTCGTGCGAGCGAGAATACCCTTCGCCGTAATTTTAGGGGGGAATGGTTACCGAAAAACGTTCCAGCGTGAGGGGTTTGACTCTTTTCCTTCGGCTCGTGAAAATTTAATCGTGTTTGACGGGCGAAGAAAGCGTTCTCGGTCGTAGCGAGAAATCCGGTGAATTTCCCGCGTCTCCGTGTTTGCTGCAGAAAGCGGCCCCGACCGAACGTTTCCCCACGCCTCGTCCTTTCCTCTTCCTTTCTTGTGTCGTGTCAATATTGTTATCTCTCTCCCGCAGAAATTGGACCGCGTTGTTCGGAAAAGAAAGAGCCTAGGTATCGACTGGCGCGATAAGAGAGGCGAATTTTCGAGTTTCTGAATTTTCCCCGAAAGCGCAGGGTCTCGAATCGAAATTTTTATCCTACTAAAATCGTCTAATTGTAGGCCTTAAGGTGATATAAAGGGATGATTTTATATACATATCGGTACATTACATTATTTAAAAAACAATTCTCCAAACTGGGTGCACCGAATAATTTGAAACCAGCACGTGAGCGCGATAAGAGAGGCGAATTTTCGAGTTTCTGAATTTTCCCCGGAAGCGCAGGCTCTCGAATCAAAATTTTTAACCTACTAAAATCGTCTAACTGTAGGCCTTAAGGTGGTTAAAGGGATGATTCTATATATATATCGGTACATTACATTATTTAAAAAACATTTCTCCAAACTGGGTGCACCGAATAATTTGAAATCAGCATGTGAGCGCGATAAGAGAGGCGAATTTTCGAGTTTCTGAATTTTCCCCGGAAGCGCAGGGTCTCGAATCGAAATTTTGTCCTACTAAAATCGTCTAATTGTAGGCCTTAAGGTGGTATAAAAGGATGATTCTATATATATATATATATATCGGTAAATTACATTATTTAAAAAACAATTCTCCAAACTGGGTGCACCGAATAATTTGAAATCAGCACGTGATTATGAAGATCCAGTGAAGGTCTTGAAACTCATGAAATTTCATTTTATGAAGAACCATTTTTTTATAGTCCTTGTTCCGGATAAATAAATAGTTGTTTTTCGTAAAATGGAATTTTATGAGTTTTCAAACTTCCGTTAGGGCATCTGTAATCGTGTGTTAAAGTCTTAAATTATCTGGTGCACTCAGTTTGGAGAAAAGTTCTATAAATATTTTGACTTTTATGTACATGACACTTTCATAATTCCTTAAGTATTCAGAGAGTCTGAAGAGAACTCCCACCTATTTTTAATTTTAATTCACAGGTTCGAAATAGAATGAAAATTTCCACTCGAGGCGACGTCCGTCTAGTTTCACGATTTCAAAAAATCGACTCGCCGAGAAAACAAAGCATTTCCGCAGATTCGCGGATTATTCCGCAAAAGAGACACCGGTTGAAGAGCGTTGCATTCCTCGGGTTGAATATTCATGTGTATACTCGTGTTATTCATTTTCCGAGGGCCTGGGGGTGAAAAGAAAAAAATCGAGCCGAGCAGTTTCTCAGTCTTTCGGGAAAGGTTGCCGTATGACGAAACGGACAGGGAAAAATGGCGAGGGTGAAAAAACCCCTCCGATACTTTATCGTCCCTCGTAAGTCTCCCTGAGAGGAGGGAGTACTTTTCTGAAAATTGTCCCTGGTCTCTTTTGCGTGCCGCGAGAATTCCGCATCACGTTTCCGCCTCCTGGTTTGCGTCTCGTGTCCTCAGGAGACGCGGGGGCGAGAAAGAGAAGGTGCGAGGAAAAATGGTTTGGGGAATATTAAGGACGAGTCGCGAGGTTGTCTCGAGTTTTCAAATTTGTCCTACTCCAAAGCTCGTCACGTTCGACCCAGGAGGGAAAGCTGCATTTCCCGGGAAACAGAAATAAACCCATTATGCAGGGACTGCGTGCTGCACTTATGCATCCGCACTAAACGGATCAACGAACCGAGACGCTCGTAAATAAAACGATTCGTTAACGCGTACAAGAGTAAATTAGACACCGTGATTTTTTTTTTACCAGACTTTTCCGTGCATTTATGAGATTATATGCGTATGTAATGTAGGTAAGTATTATGTAAAGTGCAGGTTTACCGTCCCGAAGGTAACCGGGGTCCATGAATCAGGACCCGCGAGCCAGGGTCGAAAGAGCGTTATCGTTAATTTCTTGCGCATTTTAATAAGCCGACATGCTCGGCCGTGTCATAAATCGCAATTAGTTTAATGCAGATTGCATGTTCGTCGGGGTCGAACATAACTTTGACGAGAGGTCTCGGGCGATCGTGTCAGAAATAGTCGTACTGATATCCCGGCGGAAACTCGATTCGCGACTAAGATTTACGCTTATAAACGGCTCTCTCGAAATTGATAGGACATAAAACGCGTCGGCCGAGCGGATCGATTGTCGTTTCTTTTGCGAAAACGAAATAAGAACGGCTCGATTATAATCAAGTTTACCCGGTCGGGCAGTAAAACGTCAAGATGGCAGAATATTGAAATTTACGTCCTCCGAGCGAGGAAAGTGAATAATCCAGAAGCAAGGAATTTACGACGAACTGTAAAGACTCGTACAAAGAAAAGTGAAAAGTCGCTATCGCGTAACGCGAATTTTAATCACAGAAATTCCCTGGATTTTCGATATCACATTGGCAGCAGCGCTTGTTGCGAAAAAGAGGACGACTTTGATTACAATTGTCGTCGCAAATCATTTTTCAATTCAATATTTCCTTAACGCATTCCGTGACTTTGTACCTAGTAACCTCACCCGCATTAGCCAATTGCAGGAATTAAATGTAAAAAATAAAAACTCGCGCAAGAATTTTAACGAAACAATAAGAACACTAGCTTTTGCCGTATCCTATTGACCGTTCGATAATCTACCTATAACACTTTGTCTCGGAATAAACATTGCAGCACATAATGGCCACTTTGTCCAATCTCTAGAGTCTTATCGCGCTGGGTTAACCCTTTAATTACGGCAAAGTCGGATGTGGAGATATACCACCTGTACGGATAGCTCGGCCACGGATTGTTAATATTTTATATAAATAGGATATTCATTTTTCGCTTTGAATACATGGGAATGAAGACGACCATCATAGTGGCGCTTGATAAAAAACCTTCAGTTATGCAGAGGCCACTACAGTGACGCTTAAGGGGTTAAAAGAGTGCGAATTCGAAAAGAACTCTTGTCGCAAAAATCAGTAAAAATTTGGAGGGTCATAGAGGAAGAAATGGAATATATCCCACGTTTTTTAATGAAGACGACCACCATAGTGGCGCTTGATAAAAAACCTTCGGTTAGGCAGAGGCCACTACAGGGACGTTTAAGGGGTTAAAAGAGTGCGAATTCGAAAAGAACTCTTGTCGCAAAAATCAGTAAAAATTTGGAGGGTCATAGGGGAAGAAATGGAATATATCCCACGTTTTTGAATGAAGACGATCACCATAGAGGCGCTTGATAAAAAACCTTCGGTTAGGCAGAGGCCACTAGAGGGACGTTTAAGGGGTTAAAAAAGTGCGAATTCGAAAAGAACTCTTGTCGCAAAAATCAGTAAAAATTTGGAGGGTCATATAGGAAGAAATGGAATATATCCCACGTTTTTGAATGAAGACGATCACCATAGAGGCGCTTGAAAAAAAACATTCGGTTAGGCAGAGGCCACTACAGTGACGTTTAAGGGGTTAAAAGAGTGCGAATTTGAAAAGAACTCTTGTCGCAAAAATCAGTAAAAATTTGGAGGGTCATAAGGGAAGAAATAGAATATATCCCACGTTTTTTAATGAAGACGACCACCATAGTGGCGCTTGAGAAAAAACCTTCGGTTAGGCAGAGGCCACTACAGGGACGTTTAAACGGTTAAAAGAGTGCGAATTGGAAAAGAACTCTTGTCGCAAAAATCAGTAAAAATTTGGAGGATCATAGGGGAAGAAATGGAATATATCCCACGTTTTGAATTCGCGGTATGGCGTGTTATGTGACATTATGGCGGGGAAACGTAAGCAGTATGCGAAGAGCCATTCTCGAACGGCGCGGACGGATCTCGTAAAGCCGATCGAGCTTTGCGAGCGTTTAAGCGGAAAGCGAGAACTCTTCGAGGAGGATTCCCAGTTCGACGGATTCGATGAGCTCCCGATGGAAAGTCGCAGGCTCGAGTCTTAGCCGGATGTTAGCTAAGTTCCCTCTGAGTTTTCACCCCGGAAGTTTCGCTCGGAAAAAGCCGTCCGCGTGTAAACTCGAGAGCGCTTTCGGTGTGTCGAGAGATTGTCGCGGTTTTGCGGATCAAGACAAATCTTTCCCCTCGAGTCGGGCTCGCGCGATTTTCATTCAAATATAATGAGACCCAAAAATAATTATACCGGAGGTAAAGCCGTGAAAAACCGAGTTTCCGAGCTTTCACCACTGAGATTGCAAGGCACCGAAGAGAGGGCGAAAGAAGGGAGGAACACCCCTTTTATTCGCATTCGCGTTATCCGCGATTTTTTATTTAAAAGTGGGAAATACGCATTTTTGTACCGAAACTCTTTTTTCCTCCTCCCATAATACATTTGAGGATTTCCAGGCAGGAGTGTGTGTGCAGGTGCGGAAGTGGTGCGATGTACTTGTGCCAACGGGAGGTAATGCGTGCTCAAGAATACTCGCCCTGGGTTACTTCGAGTTGGCGATTTTCTTTCGCCCGTACGGAATTTTCGAATAATCTCATCGATTCAAATTGCGAATTGTTTTCAGCCCTAGTTTGGTTCAGAATTTTCAGGAAAGATTTCGACGATTCGAATTGGCCATTTTTCTCGTCCTAAGATTGATACGAAATTTTTGACAGACCTCATCAAGTCCAGTTGGTCATTTTTTTCGTCCTAGATTGGTGCGGAATTTTCGAAAAATTTCATCGGGTCGAGTTGACCATTTTTTTCGTCCCTAGATTGGTGCGGAATTGTCGAAAAATTTCATCAAGTCGAGTTGACCATTTTTTTCGTCCCTAGATTGGTGCGCAATTTTCGACAGATCTCATCGAGTCCAGTTTGCCATTTTTCCCGTCCCTGGATTGGTTCGGAATTTTCGAAAAATCTCATCGGTTTCGGGAAACTCTCTTCCCCACATTTTCGAACGATTTCCGGGTCCGCCGGAAAGCCGTCCCACGGCCGATCGAGCTTTCCGCGCGCGCGGTCGGGAAGCGAGGAACTTTCCGCGAGGATTTTCAGCTCGACGGGTTGAGCGGGTTCGATGGTAAGTCGGGCTTCGAGTTGCCGACTTTTAGCCCCGGGGTTGGACCCGGCCGCGGGGAAAACTCGTAGGGGATGTAATTTATGAGCCGCGGTTCCGCGCGAGGTGGCGGTAGGCGGGGGCGGACGTCGGAGCTCGCGACTTCGGGAAACTTTTCTCAAGTCGACTCCATTTTCCGTTACCCTACGCCGTTCTTGCGAAGTGGCCCGAAACGAGATTCTAACCCCCGAGATTTTTTCCGCCCCTCTTTTTTTACTCCCGCGGAGTGCTTTGCACCCTTATGCCCATCTAACCCCGTTCGGCTCTTTAAGTCCATTTGTTCTCTCCTCTCAGAGATCGTAAAAGCTGACATGGACCAGCCACCTTCCCAGTGTTGGGTTAGCCGTAAGTTCGTGCCGTTGAAATATCCAAAATTCTATAATTTTTTCAGGCGAGGGATAGAAAGTTTATCCAGACGTTCGCAAGAAGTTCTGAACGACGAAAGAAATTACATTGTTGAATGGTGTTAAATTTCAATGGAATCCAATGAAAATACACTTTTTAAATACAAAGAAGCGGCATGAGCATATTGGAGAATCCAATACTTCCCATGCCGGAATCTTGCCCCAATCCTTTAAGGTATCAATTAATTTGGCACCGTACAGAGCAATGTGAGGGGCCAAGTCGTCATTACGTGATAAGGGGTTGAAGTGGAAAACCCAACCTCAATAAGTCCAACCCTTACCTCCTAACGAACAGCAGATTCCAGGGAGGAGAGACAAAAGAAAAAAAGGATTGAGGGGAAAGGGGAAGAAATCGGTCAAAGTCGATCTCGAATCCCAGTTCCATATCTCGATTGTAATTCAGCCCCTTAACCGCGTCACAAGGGGTGCTTTGCATTCATCCCCCGACACTGGCTAGCCGTGTGCTCCTGTCCATTTAAAAGTTTGTTATCCTGTTGGAAGTTCTCGTGTCTCCTGGTACGTAGTTACGCCGGCGTAATTTAAGGTCGGGTAATCGATGCTTTCCGGGCCAGACGGGATTTTGCACCTCTAAGGATACTCCTCTGTAAAACCCCCTTAGCCATTCAGTTTCATTCCTTCAGTGAGAAGTACTCGATTCCGTGACACCGAGTGATGATAGAAAAAAGTAGAAACGTGGGTAGAAGCGAAATGCTGATCAACTGCAATTTCAATGACACATTTCGTCACGTATAATTCGACGAAACGGGATTTTGCACCTCTAAGGATACTCCCCTGTAAAACCCCCTTAGCCATTCAGTTTCATTCTTTCAATGAAAAGTACTCGATTCCGTGACACCGAGTAATGATAGAAAAAATTAGAAACGTGGGCAGAAGCGAAATGCTGATCAACTGCAATTTCAATGACACATTTCGTGACGTATAATTCGATTTTACTCCTAGAGTGCGTAAAGAAGTGTCACTTATAAAATCAGAAGGGGGCAATTGTCGTGCTTGATGTTCATGGGGCGGAAAAAAATCGCCATGGATATTTCGTTGCCGAATGATTTTATTATCAGTCCGGATTTTGGGCGATAGAAAAGGCCATCCAAGCTTCACCCCGTAGGAATGAACCGTTGGGGAGGGTTGACTTAGTTATAGGGCGGCATTGTCGGGGCACGCACCCCCGGGAGATCAGCACCAAGGGAGCCGAACGCACGCGGAAATGGGATTCCACCGTGGAATCCAGAATCCAGGATTCGGGAACCATGGCCCCCGAACAATCGACCGACGATTCGACGCACAATATCCTAATTAATGTTACGCCAAATCCAGTTTGGAATTAACAGGTATTTTTTGGGTGAATGGAGGCCCAGAGGTGGCGCGAGTGAAAGGGTCCATTTAATTACAGGGCGCGTCCTCAGGGGATCGGTACCGGAAGCTGCAGGGCGAGAGACGGGAAGGCCTTCTCGATTCCTGGAATCGTCTCGATTCCCGGAAAATCCTGAATGGGAGCTAATCAGCGTCCCGCGTCGACCTTACCTCGCGTATTACTCCAATTAAGGGTAACGCAGGATGCGAGGTCCGCGAGAAGGGGTGCAAACTCCGAGGCGAGGTGATATCCTTGTCGGGGGTGATTTCATTAAAAAGGCGCGTAATCAAAATGATTAACCGGTCGGCCTCGGACCGAGTCCAGTGCTCAAAAAAAGACATTTGCACCTTTAGCAAAAGGCAGCATTGCTGATGAAATTCCGCCCTTACCGCCGTAATGATTGCACCTACTCCGAAGACGTATACAATTGTATCAAACTCAGATATATACCACATGAAAGCTTCCTCTGAGATCAATGCTTTCTAAATCAGCAACTGAATTCGTCAGCCAAAAAAGAAATATTGTTATTAACCCTCGACGGAGCGAAGTACAGTTTGTCGACACAGCAACCATGAATGGAATTTACACCACCCCGGGATCACTTCTCATCACTTCTCATAGCCCAAAAACATATCTGGAAGAAGCTGTGGCCGACCCACGTCCAAGTGTTCAAACTTTCCGAGATAAGTCAAATTTCTTATCAAGACCGCATTTAACTTTGGCGGCTCTTGGTTCTTCGGGACGATCTCTGGGTCCGCGCACCCCCAGGTGCCGGTTCCAACCCCATGTCCGAACCAAAACCCGAAGTTCCGGCAAGGGTGGAATAACCATATACCTCTCCAGAACTGACTGTAAAAGTAAGTCAACCTCGAGCGGAGGTTTAAGGGAGCTTACCTCTGCCGGAGGCGCGAAGGGAGTCACGCGACGCTGCCGAAAAACCGGACCTCAATGGACCGATCTTTCCCCCGGGGGCGAGGGGAGAGGCCAAGGAACGCATTTCCGGGACTATTAATCCCGCTAAGAAGCTCGGCAAGTGGGTTAATCGCCCCCGACACGGACTCTCTGTGTCCCGAAGTCCAGTGGTCGGGCGGATGCTGCGTGGACCGTTTGCGCGCGGCCTGATCGCTCTCTGGCGCGCTCGGCCGGTATCGACCGAGGGTGGTTCTAGCTCGGTTCTCTCTCTCGTGGTCTGTCTCTCTCCCTCGCTCTATCTATCCATCTCTCTTCCTCTCTCTCTCGAGGTCCCCGCGTGCTTTCGCGAGCTTGCGCACCCGGAGAGTCGGCGAGCTTGCGGGGCGCTTCGAGCGCCCTGTCCGCTTTGATCCTCGGTCCTATCGGGTCGCGCGCGGGTAGGACTACCCTTCGGTCAAAGCTGGCCTCTTCCACCCCCCGGCGTGACTCGCGACGCGAGGGCGACGCTGGCCGACGCCAGCCGACGCTCGTCGGTATTCCAATTGTACGTGCCCTCCGTTCCGTCGGGTCTTTTGACAACTCCCCCGCGTCCCCCAGCACTTCCTGACCGCCCCTAGGGTCCCGGGACACCGACCCTTTTGGCTATAGGGCTTAAAGCCAAGCTTAAAGCTGGATGGAAAGAAACCTTCCACCTTAAGGTGGTTTGAAAGTGGCGGGACACTGACCTTCTTGACTTTAGGGCGCCCAGCTTTAAGCTGGATGGAAGGAAACATCCCATCTTAAGGTGGTTGAAAGTGGCAGGACACCGACCCTCTTGGCTTTAGGACGCCCACCTTTAAGCTGAATGGACGGAAACCACCTTAAGGTGATCTGAAAGTGGCGTCAAAGAGGTCACGTTTTTGAAACTTCTCCTAACTAGGCGCACCAAATTGTATGGAACTTTACAACTTAAATGTGGAGGCTGTGAGGAAGGTCCTGACCCCCATGCAATTTACATTTTCTAAGATTTGTTTATGGATGTTTAAAAAATGTATTATAAAGAATGGAATTTCGTGGGAGTCGGGACCTTCCTTACTGCCTCCATATTCACGTTATCATGGTCGAAACGATTCGGTACACCCCGTTCGCAGAAAAGTTCCATGGACTACTAACCCCCTTATTTACTCATTTTTCGAACATGTTTTCTAAAGGAAGTTCTCCTGCGGTTACATCGACGTCCGATGCAATTCCATGCATTACATCCAGTCGATTGCGATAAGAGCAAAATTTATCATCGGAAATGTTGTTCTTTAAGAGTACAAATCCATGTTTCTCCACGTAGGATCGTCGATAATGAGCGAAAGCAAAGTCTGTAATGATAACGATGACGAGTTTGATGCAATTCCACGCATGTTTGCAGTCGATGCAATTATTACCGCAGTGAGAGCAAAATTGTCATAAGCAATGTTGTACTACGTTAGGAGTGAACATTTTTCTCCTTACAGATTCGTCCATAACGGGCGAGAAGGAACTCTGTGATGATGACGATGACGAGTGATATCTGGGAAGGAGGTCTGGAAATGGATTTTGGGGTGGGTCGAGATCGTCAGAGGGGCGTCGAAAAATCCGACGAGAGGTGGCGGCCACTCGTCGGAGCGTCGGCGACGTCGAGTGCCGTCAACGCCGGATATTCGAGGCCGTTGGAGGATATTCGAGGATATCCAGCCGAGATAACCGGGTGGCCGCCGCGGGCGGCCTGTCATTTTGCACCACCCAGGCAATTCCTACTTGGACGGGAAATTGTCTAATGGCTCGCGCGTATCGCGCCCGTTGATCGGCCGTTCCGATGGACCGTATTGCCATCGGCCGATAACCCGAGCAAGGTACGCGCTCTGTTCCTAACGCGGTCACGCGCCGATGATAACGAGATGCGGTCGTGATAAAGGACATCTCGGAGGTACTCTCGAGGAAAACGTCGCCTGAGTCCATAGAGACAAGTCAAAGGGAATCCGATGACGATAGGATGATCCCATGATGTTCTAGTAATCTAGAGTTCCGCAGAATTCGAAGGTGGAGTGAACAAGAGACGGGAGATGTGATTCGTAATACAAAGCCGAACAATTGGTTGATTGACCATCTACAATCGGGTAATTTCATGAGTGAACCGTATTGCCATCGGCTGATAGCCCTAGCAAGGTCCATGCTCTGGTCCTAATGCGGTCACGCACCGGTGATAACAAGACGTGATCGTCATAAAGAACGTCTTGGAGGTACTCTCAAGGAGGACGTTGCTTGCGTCCGTAGAGACAAGTCAAAGAGGACCCGATGACGATGGGATGACTCCACGGTGTCCTGGAAACCTGGAGCTTCATGAAATTCGGAGGTGGAAGATATGGCTCACCATACAAAGTCGAACAATTGGCCATCTACAATCGGGTAATTTCATGAGTGGACCGTATTGCCATCGGCTGATAGCCCTAGCAAGGTCCACGCTCTGGTTCTAATGAGGTCACGCACCGATGGTAACGAGACGTGATCGTCATAAAGAACGTCTTGGAGGTACTCTCGAGGAGGACGTCGCTTGCTCCCGTAGAGTCGAGTCGAAGAAAAGACGGTGACGATGGGGAAGATCCAACGATATCCAGGGAACCTGACGAAAAGATTCCACGATATCACCCGAGGGTTCCACGGAATTCAGAATTCTGAATTGGGAGGTGGAGGGTTCCACTCGCGATACCATGTCAGATAATTGGCCCATCGATGGAAACAGTGGAGTGGTCGATCGGCCATCGTCGATTCGATGATACCGTGGGCGGACCACATTGCCATCGGCTGATAACCCCAGCAAAGTCCAGGCTCTGATCCTGACACGGTCACGCGTAGTGACAACGAGACGCGTAGGCGCGGTCGTGATAAAGAACATATCAGAGTTCCTCTCGACGAAAACGTCCCTCGCTCCCGTATAGACGAGTCGATGGGAAAACGGTGATGATGAGGTGATTCCACAATATCCTGGGAACCTGGCGAATAGATGCCGCGATAGCATCCAGGGGTTCCGCGGAATTCGAAATTCGGAGGTGGACCAAGCAGAAGATACAGGATCAGGCTCGCGATACCAAGTCGAGTAATTGGCCCATCGACGGAGATTGTCAAGTGGTCGATCGGCCATCAGTGATCGGGCGAATCCAGTGAACCGTGCAGTCATTGGCCGACGAGCCACCCCTCGGACCACGAGGTCCTGATAACGCGCCCCCGGTTACGATAACGCACACCGGCAGACGTATCCCTCGCTATCCGGAAGACGAGCGATGAGGGGCTGAAGGGGCGGCAGGGGTGGAGGGTGGACCCGTCCTGGGGAAACGCCTGGACAAACCTAACTTGCATGGCATTGTCCAACCCTATAGCCTAAGCCACCCCCAGGAGGGGTCAAACGCCACCAACCCCAGGGGGCCCGAATCGCTCCTGAGCCATTACGGTTTAGTGTTATCGATATCCCGAGCAGCCCTGAAATTCATAGGCCATATTACTTCGGCGTTAACCCTTCCGCAGTATATTTCTACCTTGGCTTCCTATCCCTCTCCGCCCCCTTCCTCCACCTGTCGCCGGGAAAGACGCTTTCACGGGAAAGCCTCTTTCTTACGACCTTTCCCAACCTCGGAGAGCGAGAAAGCCCGGCCGAAAGCTCGCCTGTCGACGGTCGAGACGTTTTTGCGGAATTTTGGGGTGCCATGACGAAGGGGATGATTCGGGGTAACATTTTGACGGCGAGATACCTTTGTTCCTCTCTATGAGTACTTTTCCGTACCTTGTTGGGCAAAATGAATACCGTGGGTTCGCACCTTCTGAAAAAGCTTGGATGCCAAGGCGTGCTTTTTTCCTCTGGGTAAGGGCATCATCCCTTTTCATCATTCTTATCAATACCGAGTAATCCAGAATCGATATCCTCAAAAATCGAAGCTTCTACTTGGCTAGCTCGAGCTTTAATGACGGGAACTTCTAACAATGTCCAGGATTATTTAGAATGCGATTTTCGGGGGTCCTTGTTCTTGAGAAATTAACGACAATCAGAAACTGAGAATTTAGCTAAAACGAGACGACTCTGGAACAGGGTGGATTGAATCAGGACCTTGCATCTCTGGGTGGCCAATCACCAAATTGTCGGAGTTCTCTCTCGCTAAGGCGTCCAAGTGAGAGTTAGCTGGAGCTTTCTACGAGCTTTCGTCGTCCTTCGTTTGTTGTCTCTTCCAGTAAACCGACTTGAAAGGCCGTCGGTCCTTTGCGCCAGTCTCGGACACTTTGAGGGATGAAAATGTCCGGCTAATCGTGACGCTCGCCAGAGCCTAATTGCACCTCGACTTGGCACCGGTTACCGTTAATTCGAACAGTTAATTGAATATCCTCGACAAGCCCCCGGGAATTAACTTTTCAATCTCGCACGTGCCACCGACAGGAGGGAGGTCCAGAAAGGAGGTGTCGTTTATATCGCGAGAGATTAATGCCCCCCGTCATCCACCCTGGCGATCTCGATGAAGGTGCTTTAACGAGACTCCTCCGTATCCTCTGGAAATGTTCCAGAGAAGGGAAGCTCACCTTTTCCGTTTTTTATCAAACTTTCAAATTCTCGTTAACCCTTTGGCTACGTAGTGCAACTATAATAGCTACCTGACCGACGTTTTTTAAAGAAATATTGTAGTCGTATACTAGCCTTGTATAGTCGTTTCAGAGAGAGTGAGGTTGTTTTACAGAACGTTATTATAGTGACCTTCTATTTTACCATGCATTCAAAGTGGCAGATAAATTTCTCATGCATATATAACGTTCCCAGTTCATCTCTGACCTGTCCGAACAGGCGGAATAAATACACGATCGACTCCGCCCTAGATAAAGAATTAAGGCGATATGAAAGTGGCGTCAAAGATGTCTTTTTTGTGAGACTTTCCTCCGAACTGGGTGTACCGAATAGTTTAAAACTTTACACCGTGAATATGAACGCTATGACGGAGGTCTTGACGCCCATGAAATTATAATTTTTTTTTCATTTGTTTGCAGACGTTTTCAAATTTTTTTACAAAAAGTTATATTTCATGGGTGTCTTTAACTTTAACGCGTGATTATGGAGGCTCTAAGGAAGAACGCGCTACCCGAGAAATTGCATCTTTCGAAAAAAAATATCTTTTTTGGTTCCTATCCGAGATAAGTACATTTTTTTTCTCCTTTCCTCAAAAGAGAAATTTCATGGACAGCGCGTTATTCCTTAGAGCCTCCATAATGACGTGTTAAAGTTTCAGATAATTCAGTGCACCCAATTTGAAGAAAAGTTTTATAAATATTTTGTCTTTTTGTTAGGTATATAACACACTTTTATATCACCTTAATACCATGTGAAAATGTTAAACTCGAGTCCTAGGCTAAAAGAGGCAATTCGATGTAGGAAAATTCCTCTTGTTTTTTTCACTTTCCCCCCATTTTTTTTCTAGTAATTCTCGACAATGTCAGAAGTTATCGCTGTCGAGTTTTTCGCGGAAAGTTTGAGGCGAGTTTGATTATGGAGTTCGCTAACCAAAGAGTTAACGCCAGGAGGGAGGCTCTTAATGAACGAACGATCCTCCGGAGAGCTAGGTGAGCACTTTGAAATTAAACATCGGCCCTTCGCTCTCTTGATTCATTTCGACCTCGATCTGTGTACATCTAAATTTCGGATGATATACGCCTCGGGGGTGGGAATTTTTAATGGATGTCTTCTTAACGAGCGGCCGAAATGATTCGGGAGCAAACTCCCAGTGGAGGCGGGATTCCGGCTCTTGACTTAAATTAAATTAAAGTACTTCTAACGACCGCCTAAGATAACTCAGGGGACACTCGAGGACGGAATTCTGCCTCTTGATTTAAATTTCAACTTTTGATTAATTACTCCGGACCGGGATGGCCGGTTCAAAATGGACCGAGGAGATGAAACGCTTTATGCTAATGTCGACCGGTGGATTTTTTTCCCAGTCAAAGGAATTGCAGTTAATACTAGGTGCGTCCACTCTCTCCGATTTTGCAAGTATCAGGTTGCTCAGAAAGCCCAGTCAAAAAATACACTTTGAAAAAATTCATTCATTAAACGGAACATTTCGAATAATTTGATGGGATGAGAGTCAGCTACTCATTTTGATGTACTTGCCTCGATATTTCGGCAATTTGAGGAAGAACATACAGAAGAATAATTCAGTCTTAATAATTCTGCCTCTTGATTTAAATTTCAACTTTTGATTAATTACTCCGAACCGGAATGGCCGGTTCAAAATGGACCGAGGAGATGAAACGCTTTATGCTAATGTCAACCGGTGGATTTTTTTGCCAGTCAAAGGAATTGCAGTTAATACTAGGTACGTCCACTCTCTCCGATTTTGCAAGTATCAGGTTGCTCAGAAAGCCCAGTCAAAAAATACACCTTGAAAAAATTCATTCATTAAACGGAACTTTTCGAATAATTTGATGCGATGAGAGTCAGCTACTCATTTTGATGTACTTGCCTCGATATTTCGGCAATTCGAGGAAGAATATACAGAAGAATAATTCACAGTCTTAATAATTCTGCCTCTTGATTTAAATTTCAACTTTTGATTAATTACTCCGAACCGGGATGGCCGGTTCAAAATGGACCGAGGAGATGAAACGCTTTATGCTAATGTCGACCGGTGGATTTTTTTGCCAGTCAAAGGAATTGCAGTTAATACTAGGTGCGTCCACTCTCTTCGATTTTGCAAGTATCAGGTTGCTCAGAAAGCCCAGTCAAAAAATACACCTTGAAAAAATTCATTCATTAAACGGAACTTTTCGAATAATTTGATGCGATGAGAGTCAGCTACTCATTTTGATGTACTTGCCTCGATATTTCGGCAATTCGAGGAAGAATATACAGAAGAATAATTCACAGTCTTAATAAAACATTTTACCTGTTTCATTAAATTTAAACACTTAAAAATGAGTCGACGACATTTATTTACACACATGGGTTTGCTGAATGGACAATAAAATAACTGTCACTTCACTGGGACAACACAAATTGCATTCATGGTTGCAATATTCCTTCCTGGCGATAACAAACTGTTTACCGCTCATTTTTGTCAAGGAGGAAAAATAACATTCTTTTTGTGGTTGCTGCAAATTTATTTGTTCATTTCGCGAGTACTTTTCCAATGCAAGCTGGTAGTTCCATCTACGTTTGATACAATAGCAAATGAGTTGGCTGTTAGTAGAATTATTGCCACAGTAAAAGCAGAACACATTTATCGGCAAAGCCGTCCTTTGCCAAGAGTGCAAAAGTCGAGTTCGCGCAGCGTCGAAGTTAATTATCCCGTTATTAAAGTCGGTAATTGAAATTTCAAATAGACATCTCGTACAGAGTTCCCAGGAAATTCCTTAAAATTAAATCGGGCTCGAAAACGTCGGCATTCCGCCTTCAGTCGTCCCCCGCAACGTCTGGATTCGCTCCGACGACGTTTAATCAAACGTCTCGACTTTCCGATTTAAAGGCGGCCAAGCTGTCGAGCTTTTCGAAAATTGCTTCTTAATGCCAAGGGATATTGCTTTCCACAGCTTTGCGCGAAACTCGCGTCCGGACCCAGGACTGTATTAAATTCGATTTAACTCCAATTCCCGAGTTAAAAGCAGCCGAGTATAAAAATATACGTATATATCATTTCCTACATATCGACGCACTCGAACAAATCCCCTTCGGTCCCCCGCCAACTAGGCTGGGAAACTAATGTTCTTCAAATATTTGACCGATCCCATCGATATCGAGGCAAGATTGCTATTGATTTTTCCTCGGTTACACGGTTAGCCAAATTCCCGATTTAATCGCGGGGGAGGGAAATTTATTCACTTCCAATCCGCCCCTTCCTCCGCGGCCAATGAATTTCATTGAAATAATCCAATTGAGTAATTACACCATATTGGCAGGCGTTATCGATTTTGACCAATTAATTGGGTTCAATTAAACCGCCCCACCGGGGCGATGAGCCTTGATTCGATCTTAAGTGCTGGAATTCGACGTTTCGAGTTTTCCAAAATGAGAAAACAAATCTCAGCCTCGGTTTTCTAATTTTCTGCATTTTTCCTGCCATCTCGGTCGAGGCGCCTCCGCGCTTTCGCCTCGTAGAAAATCCCTTTTCGGCTCGGACAGGTGCCCGATTCTCAAGGACCGATCTCGACGAAGTTACAGCGATAGGCACTTAAATCGGCAGATTTAAGGGGGTCGGGCTTAAACATTGTCGACGGGCTTAAGCACCCGAAATTCCGGCTCACTCCCGGGATCGAGCGATCGCATTAATGAATCGCGCGACGCGAAGCGCCGAGCCATTAATACGCGTCATGGTGTGACGTGCAGGGAATGCTAATGCTCTACGCACGCGTGGCTCGGGGCTGTAATTCAATTTAAAAAGGTCTGAAACGCTAATCCACTCCTCTGACGGCTTTTTCATCGAGAGGAGACCCCTTGGATCCAGGCCCGGCAAATAACGATACAGGAAGAGCGCCAAATCATTTTAAGAAATTATCAACCCCCAAGTTTCGCTTCTTCTTCCACCTCCCAGACGAAAAACGATCCAAATAGCCATTTTAAATTTGGCATCGAAAGTATGTCATCACATACACGCCAATATGCTTAATAACGACCTATGCACAAATAACGATGCAGGAGGAGCGACAAATAATTTCAATAAATTATCAACCCCCGAGTCTCGCTTCTTCTTCCACCTTCTAGACGAAAAAATTATCGAAATAGTCATTTTAAATTTGGCATCGAAAGTATGTCATAGCATACACGCCAATATGCTCAATAACGACCTATGCACAAATAACGACACAGGAAGAGCGCCAAAGAATTTCAATAAATTATCAACCCCCAAGTCTCGCTTCTTCTTCCACTTTCCAGACGGAAAAACGATCCAAATAGCCATTTTAAATTTGGTATCGAATGTATGTGATCAGAATTATACATGTCAATGTGCTTTCTATATCAGTTACGAAGAGCTGCCAATTTTCGGAGAAGAATATTAGAGCATTGACAAATTGGCATATCATTTCAAGCTAGTCGGTTTGTTTCAGAAGTTATATAAGTCGCAAGGGTTTAAACATTTATTTCTTGCAGTGAATAATACACAGACTATTATTGTGCTTTTTATGGTTTAAGGTTGGCCCCACGAAGTAGAAAAGAAGCTTCTATATGTGTCTTTCCGGAGTATTTTTCAAAACTATGCCTTGCCAAGTCAGCCAGCGGTAATATTAATAAACCTAGGAAAAGAGTTATGACTCCATTATGGAATATAGCAGCATGGAGCCAGAGAAATATTTCTTGAAACACTCCCAAAGAAACGTTACGGAATTCCAAAAATAATGATTTGACTTAAACTTGAATGTAGCGTCTCTTCGGAATTCTGGCAATTTATTTGAATTGCTTTAAGATAAAATAGTCACTCTTTGAATTAACAAATTATTTCTCCGGTTCAATGAATTCATTTTCTCGCCACTTTGCGGGTAGTTTTTCCCGAGCATGAGATTATCTCCGAATGAAATTCGCCGGAAAAGAGAATTTATTCGCGAATTTATCCAACGACCTATCATATGCACCTTTCGCGTTGCTTTTTACCGGGACGTCCGTCAGGCGAAGTCTTTGCGGACTAATTCCGCGGATTCGACGCAAGCGGAAATAATTATTCCGCAGGCGTGTCGACCACATGGCACTCCTATTACGAGTAAAACAAGCCCTCGGTGTATCGCCGAGGCGAGAGGGTCGTTTGCGCGTTCAACGTCCGGTAGCACACGTTCCTGCGAGCATACGTCTACTCGACTTGAATTTCAATATGCACCCCCACCGCCCCTTCGTCTGGGGATCAACGGAGAATATCCTGGAATCGTCTTCGAGCCGCATCTCTCCACGAGTCGGATCACGACCAACGCGCAGAAAGCGGATCGCGAGCTTATAAGAAACGCGAATCGCGCTTTCGTACGCACTCGTTGGAAATACCCTGTTAAATGGATACCACCCCTTTCCGCGGCGTCGAAACTCCAGGGTGGAGATTTAAGCACATCTAAAAGGTTAAAATAGTCGTCTACCCTGTTTAAAGTTCCGATTTTCGGACACTTCCGAATACAAGTGTATATTAAAACCAAAGAAGGCGGGACTTAAAATGGAAATCAGACAAATGTATACAGAATTTCGAAACGGTTTTGGACGCACTCGTTGGAAAATACCCTGTTAAATGGATACCACCCCTTTCCGCGGCGTCGAAACTCCAGGGTGGAGATTTAAGCACATCTAAAAGGTTAAAATAGTCGTCTACCCTGTTCAAAGTTCCGATTTTTGGACACTTTCGAGTACAAGTGTATATTAAAACCAAAGAAGGCGGGACTTAAAATGGAAATCAGACAAATGTATACAGAATTTCGAAACGGTTTTGGACGCACTCATCGGAAAATATCATATTAAATGGATACCACCCCTTTCCGCGGCGTCAAAATTCCAGGGTGGAGATTTAAGCACACCTAAAGGGGTAAAATAGTCGCCAACCCTGTTCAAAGTTTCGTTTTTTTAACACTTTCGAATAAAAGTGTACATTAAAGCCAAGGAAGGAAGGATTTGAAATGGAAATCAGACAAATGTATACTGAATTTCGAAGTGTGTAGGAGAACTCGTACAAAGGTAAGTATTCGAAATTTCGAGAAATCGATAAGAAGAAAATTGAAACCTAGTGGAAATGTTGGTGTATTTATTGTAAAGTGCTTTCCTTGAAATCTGTAGCCTGAAAAAATGATTCAGTTACAAGAATTAGAATTCCAGTTATTTTAATTGGATTAGATTGTTAAATGTGCCCGTATTATTGTTCTAGTTAAAAGTATAAAATATTTCTAGGAAAATATCTGGTTGCGTTAATACCTTTCCTGATTAATCCAAATAGAATTTCAGTGAATTAAAAAAGAGCGTTGACTTTCTTTTACTCACACATAAAGCAAATAGTGAGCTTCCTTAGTAAGGAAGGTTTTACTAAAACAATTTGCCGATTTCTTGATCGATATTTCTTGACGTAGAGCGATAATGAGAGTTATGAGAAACCGTGTAAAATGATAAATCAATCGGTGGGGTGGTTTTTGAGTTACCCTAGTTATAAAAATCCATGTTGTGAGAACTCACGGTTAAAGGCTACAATGTGAGTATAACATTGATTCTTTAAATAAAATCATAGAAATATTTATCAGAGGGAGGCTTTTACTCCGAATTACGTCAGAGTTACGGGCTAAACCGATGACAATTACCGGTATCGGTGCGTTACATCAACATCCCTGTTGTCGGCTCGTAGAAAGGAAAAAACACAAAGGACGGGGTGGAGGTAATCAAGTAATTATTCAAATGGGCTTAAATTGCATCAAATGGATTCTCCACGCTTGGAGAGCCCAGGAATGATGTTTTCACTCCGAAATAGAAAAAACACATAGGGATGTTGACGTAACGCCCCGATACCGGAATAAACGGCGCTCCCTTCGCGGGGGTAATTCTTTCCCCGTGTAATGTATCGCAAATTGCTCGGGGGATATAATGTCGTTTCGCCGGGATTTGTTGTACGCGCGTGTAGTACAGGTTGTCGTCGGGCGTAAATCAATTGTACGCAAGTGAATTTATTCGTGTCCCGACGTATGTAGCCCCGATGCACCGCCCCTTGCATTGTCCCCGCCATGGACAATTGCCTCCCTTCGTCCAAGGGGCGAGGGACATTCGTAATATCTGCCTTGGGATGACATCCTGGACCGCAACGTGGCATGATTGTCCGGACGACGAGAGTGGGTGATAACGAAGCGAGCCGAATATTCCTTATCACCGCGAGGGGTGCGTCGCGAGTGATATAATATGGGTGACTGTATAAAAGACGCAGTTAACCCTAATCATCTAAAAACATCATAATCCAGAGGAATTTTTAAACGATCCTTCCATCACTTAAGGTGAAACAAAAGTGTCGTTCTATACATCAGAACGTCAAAATATTTATGAAAATTTTCTCCAAACTTAAGTGCACCGAATCATTTGAAACTTCAGCACGTGGTTATGGAGGCCGTAAGGAAGAACGCGATGCTCGTGAAATTTCATTTTTCAACAAAAATATATGTTCTTGGTTAAAACCAGGCTAAAGTGTGGGATAAATAAAAGAAAATGTTTGTTTAAAAATTAAATTTCACGAGCATCGCGTTCTATCTTAGGAGGTGCATAATACCCTATTAAAGTTTCGAATAATTCGGTGCACCCAGTTTGGAAAAAAGTTTCATAAATATTTTGAGGTTTTGATAGAACGACCCTTTCATAAAGCCTTAATAATCATTTTATCAAAACGACATACAGACTGCCATTTCGTACAATCCTCAAAGTAGGAGGACCCACCTGTGAATGCAATCGCAACGTCGGTAAAGTGTCTCGCTGTTTTGGATGGTACACTGCTTATAAGAAATTGCTTTTACCGACACCGATTAAATCCCCCGACAGGCATCGCTTCTTCCTTAATCGAGCCGCACTTCCTCGGCACACTTTTCCGTGAAACGTTCATTCTTCCGGTAACCTTTCCGTCCCAGGAAAGTGTATCGCGCAGCTTCCGGCGGAAGTGTCCGAGAGTCGTTTCCGTGGGGTGAGAAAGAGCAAACCCCGTTTCTCGAGGGGTGGCGGTACGTGCGGGGTGTCGAGGAACCCGGGACGTTCTTCTCGTTGTTGGTCCAACGCAAACGCAAACCTTTCCGGCCGAGTTGAGCGACGGAAGAGGGAAAAAGAACGCGAAGATGGCCTCGCAGAAGTGGCGGCGCAGGAGAAGAGCGAAAGAGAGAGCACGTCCATTTCTCTCTCGATTGTCTCGGCCCTCGTACCCCTCCTCTGCGAGGTGTGCCCGAAGTCGCCGGACCAGCTAGGGAAGCTTATTGTGTACTTTTCGGCTCCACTTTCGCACCCCCTTTGACTACGTGCCAACTCGTGTCGAGACTCGGCCTTTCGACTTCCGGAACGGAAGCAGGACGCCCACTCGTCCGGATCCCCTTTCCGAGTACCCCTCGCAAGAGGGCGTCCCTTCGAAGTTCCCAGCCCTAAAATTTATTAACCCACCCCCTGGCCAAACAGGAATTTTTCGAAACGCTTCCGAGGTGGCCCTCGATTTTCCACCCCTTTCGGCCTCCTTACCCGCCACGTACTTCAGGGGTGAAAATATTGCGCCCCGTTTGACGAAGTGCCAACCCCCTTCCGAGCTCCCTCCACCCTCGACTTCCTAGGGGGAGGGGAGGAGCCTCGCGTTCCCGCGGTTTGTCTTCATTCCCAGGAAACTCCTTCCGGATGCACCTGATCCCTGCTGCAGCTGCTGCAATGCGTCGTGTCCAGCCGCGGTAGGTGCAAACTTCCTGGGAGTGCATCGCGCCTCTCGGAGTCAGGGGTGGAGGCGGGAATTTCGACTTCACGTCCAAAAGTCACGGTGCAACTGCGACCACTGCAGTCGCCGATGAAACGGGGATATCGTCACGGTGGGAAAGCGCCTTAACAGCGGCACCTCGAAGGGTATCAACGAGATGCAGCGGGATGCAGCGGGATACAGGGTTGAATTTGCATTTCTTAGGGTGGGTGGTCGCACAGGCGCATCCCTCGGGACGTAAACACCGGAGCGGAACGGTCGGGCTGTCGCCGATGCGATTCCGCCCCGTAAATTATCGCTCCCTGCGTTCCGGTTAATTTTCCTATTTATGACCCTGTCGACGCGGAGATTCCGCGGCGCGTTTGCGGCCCGATTTAAAATCCGAGGTCCGTCCGGGGTGCGGAAGCAATCGATGGAACGGTCTCGAGGTCGGGAACCAAGGCATCGTTTATTTGGCCATTAATCACCCGAAAGCGGCTTCGAGGGTTGAAGGAAGGAGTCTTGAGGGTGAGAGGAAAGGGGGCGAAGGGGTTGGAGGGGGTCCGGCCAGATTTCCGGGGGAGGACTCGATAAGAACGACTCGCGGTCCCGATTGATAAGAGCAAAGAGGATTTCCTGCACCCTTCGACCCCCTTAAGGTGGGCGGAAAACGACATCTGATGGGGGTCAATCGTTTACGAAACTTTTCTCCAAATTGAGTGTACCGAATCGTTTTAAATTCTACCTCGTAAATATGGTGGCCCTAAGGAAGGTCCCGACCCTCATGAAATTCCATTTCTTACATTTTGTTTATGAATAATCTATAATTTTGTATTAGAAATTCAATTTCATGAGGGTCGGTACCTTCCTTAGGGCCTCTATTTGTACGAAGTAGAATTTAAAATGTTTCGGTACCTTCAGTTGGGAGACAAACTTCATAAATAAAACCCCTCAGATACCCCTTCCACTTCACCTTAAGGTGGAGTGAAAGGCGGTTTTGAACGGTCAGTTGCGCGGATACACTTTTTTTGGAGATGGGTGAACCGATTCGTTTAAAATTTTTACGTACCATTATGAAGGTACTCAGATCATTCCTGACGCTCAACAAAGTGTATTTTTCGAAACAAATTATTTTTTAAGCATGGAAGACTAAAGTAACAATTGAAATCGTCAGGAATCATGATCAATTATTTGAAACATGATCATAAAAATTGATTGCTGCGGGGCCATAAAAAATCACGAATTCACAGGAGTTCCTTGAGCTTTACTTCGATGTCTCTATAATCCTTTTATCGAAATGACATGTAAAGTATGCCATTTCGTATAAATCGAAATGTAGAGTGCAATGGACAAGAACATAAATATAAATTTCTATAACGTGAGGCGCAGTTTCGGATAAACTATCCCAACCAAACACGGTTACATAACAATAATATAACCGTTACATAACGTTTGCAACATGTAACGTAACATATATATAACGTATAAATAATATTTGTATTACTATTTCCTCCGCAGATATATAACCCTCTTAGAAAGCGAATAATGTAACGTATACATAACGTATCGATAACATGTTATATGTTACGTTAGATTATATAACTCCAATGTTTATAAGTTTGTATCAATGTTACCGAACGGCAATAACTCGACGTTATATGATATCAATGTATCTTTCGAATAACATTCGTTATACATCATGTTATTCCAGTGTTATGTAATTTAACAATGTTTGGAGGGTCGGTTAGAAGATACGTCAGAATTCTCATTTACCGACGCCGATTAAATTTCTCGGTTTTAATATCACCTTAAACGGGGAGATACATTCCGCGATTCCGTCCAACGGAAATTCCGCAGTCCTCGATCGAGGAGCCCAGAAACCGCTTGCGGAAAATTGGCGCCGGATTCCGCACGCGGACCGCCACGAGCGTTTCGCCATCATCCGTCTCGTCTGGAGGATGCCTCGCAGGGCGGAAAATGAAATTCCGCCACGCGGAACCACCCGAACGGATCGTATCTCCGAGGAGAGGGATGGCGATTATAATAATGCCCATTATCACTGGAATGATATTTATTCCTAGTTCGCAATCTCGTTTCCGCAGGCGGCGGCCGGCGCGCGGAGAGGACCGGCCGGTTTAATCATACGTACGCACGATGTGCGATTTTAATGGGGACTCTGCATTTTTCGCGCTCGTTATCTCCACGCGGAGATATGCAAATCGCCCCCAATTATCGCGCGACACAATTAAATCGGCAGCTTATCGGAAATCGAACCAACGAAAGAGGACCACGTGCACCTGCAATTTCTACTATCGACGATTCCTATATTTAATTGGGTACGTCCAATTCGGAGATAACCGACCTTCTTCCATTATTAGAATCTCGTTTAAGTGTCGATTAATTAATTGAAAACTCAGGGGAAAAAATGTCGAAGCTAGAATAGGGGGAAATTTAGGCAGTTACTCTGCGGGTTCCTAAGAATGAAATTAAATTCCGCACTTCCGGAGACTCAGTGGTATTCCTCCACGTAAGAACATATCTGGTTTAATCGTTCGAACTTGCCTTTTTCACCATCGAACGTGATTGTTTCACGTACACTCAAACGCTCCTTGACATATCAGAATTATTTGGTGAACAATTTCTAGCTGACCACACCAAATATCATGGTACACCCACAAAATATTAAAACGATTTAGTAGATTCTATCAAAATATTCTGTTGCTTGGCTGAACCATTTTCTAAGATTATTGACACGATTTGCATAAAACATTTCAATCGACCGACGAGTTTTGTGAAACTAACGAAAGTTTGGCTCACCGACCGAAATGTTTTCTTATCATAAATGAATCAGATGCCGTCGACCAACCGATTTTTTTTCATAAATCCATGTAGTCAATCAACCGATTGTCTTTAATAAACCAAATTCTGTCAACCTGTTACGCAAAAATGCGAGTATATTGGACTCAACCAGGATTGTAAAGCCTGATCTCGCGAGCGACAATTCCTAATCGCGAACACCTTGATGGACAACCCTACGTGCCAACTTAATATTGTGTAGTTAATTAGGGTTGATGTGAAATAAACAATTCACTGAATTCAATGCATATCAAACAACGTATATATTAATAACAAATTACGGCACAAGTTAGTCCCTGGATGTGGTATAAAACGTTTGCAGAGTGCTGACAAATCATCGCGATAAATGTACCAAAGTTAATTGTGGACGATCTAACAGCAACTGACTGTTCGGTCAAAAACGCTAAAAAACGCTATGTTGTGGTATAAAACGTTTGCGGAGTGCTGACAAATCATCGAGATAAATGTACGAGAGTTAATTGTGAACGATCTAATAGCAACCGACTGTTCGGTCAAAACGCTAAAAAACGCTATGTTGTGGTATAAAACGTTTGCGGAGTGCTGACAAATCGTCGCGATAAATGTACCAAAGTTAATTGTAGACGATCTAACAGCAACTGACTGTTCGGTCAAAAACGCTAAAAAACGCTATGTTGTGGTACAAAACGTTTGCGGAGTGCTGACAAATCATCGCGATAAATGTACCAAAGTTAATTGTGGACGATCTAACAGCAACTGATTGTTCAGTCAAAAACGCTATGTTGTGGTATAAAACGTTTGCGGAGTGCTAACAAATCATCGCGATAAATGTACGAAAGTTAATTGTGGACGATCTAACAGCAACTGACTGTTCGGTCAAAACGCTAAAAAACGCTATGTTGTGGTATAAAACGTTTGCGGAGTGCTGACAAATCATCGCGATAAATGTACCAAAGTTAATTGTGGACGATCTAACAGCAACTGACTGTTCGGTCAAAAACGCTAAAAAACGCTATGTTGTGGTATAAAACGTTTGCGGAGTGCTAACAAATCATCGCGATAAATGTACGAAAGTTAATTGTGGACGATCTAACAGCAACTGACTGTTCGGTCAAAACGCTAAAAAACGCTATGTTGTGGTATAAAACGTTTGCGGAGTGCTGACAAATCATCGCGATAAATGTACCAAAGTTAATTGTGGACGATCTAACAGCAACTGACTGTTCGGTCAAAAACGCTAAAAAACGCTATGTTGTGGTATAAAACGTTTGCAGAGTGCTGACAAATCATCGCGATAAATGTACGAAAGTTAATTGTGGACGATCTAACAGCAACTGATTGTTGAAAAACGCTAAAAAACGCTAAGTTCGATGGGTTGGAGTCCTATACTTTGAAGAGGTCGCCAATTGTTTAAGACGTCAAACCGCTTAGCAAATTCGTTGCTGCGATTAGAGTACAAGAAGAATGGAGTCGCCATGGAGGAATAGAAAACGATGTTAAAAAGTCTCCAAGCGAGGGCGCCCTTTCCTCGAAAGAAATGTTGTTTTTAACCGGACGCAAAGGGGAGAGTTTCACGAATCGCAACCGAAATAAATTGTTAGGGCGATGGGAAAGTTTTTGGGAACGCTGAAAAAATACCATGTCCCTTTTCCCGCGTAAAGATGTTTCTGGCAGAAAACTCTCCGCCTTGTCCCAGGTCATGAAACGTCTACGTGCCGCATAACCCCTTCACGCAGGACTCTGCCTCGGTATTAAACGAACAAATTCTCTCCCGTGTATTCGAAATTATTTGCGACTTAATTCGATACGAGATGCGATCATATGCTTATTCCTATATAAATTATCTAACGTAACTACATACGCACGACAATCAATCGACTCTAACAATGAACCAAACTTTTTGTGCGCTTTCTCGACCAGTTATCGATTGGTCTAGGGCCCTCCTAAATTCTCCACGCATTCACGGATATCTACGATTTCCCTCCTCAGTGATGCAGCTAACTGCAGTATGCAACTGGCGAGCATTAAACGATTCCCCGACATTCCGGCGTCTCGACCCGAGCTTGCGCTCGTTATTAAATCAAGCTCTCGGCCGGCGCTTTCGAGAAGCCGTCTTCGAGGCAGACCAGGGTTGGATTATTCCACGTAAATATGGGCTCGGTGAATCCCGGACGGCTGAGACGCGCCGGAATCCCCGCGGGGATCTCGCCGTGGAGGCGCAGGGGAAGCTGCATCTCAGAGAGCTGCATCCACTGCACTCGACGATAGGTATGCCCCGTGCATTATGTGCAACTCCATCGGGGGTCGATGAAAATCCATACAGCGGAATCTTCTCTCCCGGGGCTGCGGTGTAATCCTCGTGATACGCGTTATCAGGACCCTGATTTAACGGGGTCGCACCTCTCTCCCACTTTTTTCATTTTTACGGGGCGACAAACCGAGACGCGTCAAATGTAATTGTCTGGTCCTCCTAGGACCCGATTCTTAAGGTGAAGTGAAACCCTCCCCCCAAATCAGTCGAATAAGACACTTTCTTTTAAGCTTTTTACCTTTTTCGGCGAACAGAGCTGCTGGATCCTATTTTGCGTTAACGCTTTTATCGAAAACAAATATCCGTGAGTCGCCATCCAGCCGTTGGAAGTGAAACTCATAAGGGAATCATCGTTAATTATTCCCCACCAATGATAACACCTTCACCGAGTGAAAGAGTACGGTTGATTCGATCATAGTTACCGTCACGTTTCATTTGCACTATTTTCATTTCGTTTCACAGTAAAAATTTAACTAAATAAATATCGCACTAACCCTAACGATAACATTTTCGCAAATGATCGCAATGCTGATACGATGAATTTAAACAGGGGGTAACTGTAAAGAAAAGAATTAGAATGAGATATCGATATTGGCTTCATGGGGAATATATTGAAATGAAATAATGCGAACGAAAATTTTCGCGCGAAATGTGATAACGCTGAGATACAAAAATCAATGTAGACCCTTTCTTTTAACCCCTTAATATACAGTGACGTCTGGGAGACGTCATTCCTTCTTATATGCCAATGTAGATTTTGACATCTTCGAGACGTCAAGAACTGTCTCCGACGAAATTAAATAGTATTTTTCGGACACATCAAATTTCGTTATATTTATATGTCAAGGGGTTAAGGGGATGTGAAAGTGGCGTCTAAGGAGTCAATCGGTCATGAAACTTCTCTCCGAACTAGGTGTACCGAATCGATTTAAACTTTACAACGTGAATACGGAGACCCTAAGGTAAATCCTGAATTTCGCAAAATTTCATTTTTTATGAAAAGTTTTGAAAACATCTAGAAACAAATTTTCGTAAAATTGAAATTTCATGGGTGCCAAGACCTTCCTATTATTTTATTATTATTAATTATTATCAATTATATAACCTCCATATTCACAATGTAATGTTTGAAATGATTCGATACACCCAGTTTGGAGAAAAGTTTTATAAATATTTTGACGTTTAACATATATAGAATGACCCTTTCATATCACCTTAAAGTCTTTTATCTAATGTTCCTTCATCTGTTTTTATTTATGAGAACAATTTCATTTTCCAGCGGTCTAACAAGAGGGTTCCCTTAACCCGCGTTTTATGAATTTCCACCGGGGGAGAGTTTAGCGCAAGAACGTTTACACGTTTCCCCTGGACTCGGTTTGTCGCGTGTGTTTCAACTCGAGCGCGGACCGCTTTGTATTTAACCGCGACGCGATTGTTTTTTCAATTCGGGCCGACAGGCGGACCGACGCGACCTAAAAAAATTACAAGGGAACATAGTAATCACGAATAACGTCGGAGAGGGCGAGGACGCGTAAACGAACGTCCCGCAATTTCGGAAAATAAACGAGGGCCGCTCGCGAGAAAAGGGCGGCCCTTCCCCCGAAGTTCTGCCATCTCGGCGGAGAAATTCCTTCCTCGTCGGGAATATTTTCCGCCAATTTACAGTTTACACGCGGAAACAAAGGCATCCCTTCCGCGAGTCCCCCTTCGCGCCCTTCCCCACTTCGGGAAAAACATCCAGTAATTCCAGAAAAGCGAAACTACCGCCCTCCCGTTCCGCTAACTTATCGCGCTTTAAAACTTTTATTAAAGAAACGATTCTTCACCCCCGTCCACCCCGTCCCTTTCGGGACCACCCCGAAAGGGGGTGAAGCGACCTCGTCGATACGTCGCGGACCACCCCGAAGGAAACGAGACCCCCTGGGGTGCTCCCGCCCAGAGCCACAGGTGTCGCCGATAAATGCATTCGGACTGTTAGTTGCAAGTGCAGCGACACCCAAAGAGGTCGCTGATGCACCTGAGGTCCCCTGAATAAGACCACCCCTGTTGGGTCGGCAAAAGTGCACGGTATCTCTAACCGTGGTTAACCCTTTCGTTACCTTGGACGAGATATCTCGCGACCCAATACTGGCCGATTAACGCTTTTGACGAGATATCTCGCGACTCGATACTGGCCGATCAACGCTTTTGACGAGATATCTCGCGATCCGGTAGTAGCGGATTAACGCTTTTGACGATAATCTAGCTTTCTAGCACCAATATTTTCACATTCTAGATGAATATATTTTATAACTAATTCTATTCGTATAGCTAAAAGGAAGAAATAAATACAGCTACTATCGGGTCGCGTGATATCTCGTTAAAAGCGTTAATCGGCCAGTATCGGGTCGCGAGATATCTCGTCAAAAGCGTTAATCGGCCAGTATTGGGTCGCGAGATATCTCGTCCAAGGTAACGAAAGGGTTAAGATGATATTAAAGACGCTGAGAAATTTAATCGAGGTCGAAAAATTAAAATTCATCCATACCGTTTTTGGTGGGAACGTCATTTTCAATACTTAAGGGGTAACATAAACTGGCGAGTTACGTTACCGACATTTACATTTATGTCGAAGTGGTTGACAGTCCTCGTTGAGAATTATACCAACTAAAGCGGTCCATATGTCATTTCGGTAAAGTATGACGATGAGATCGATGTAAAACTGTCGAAATCCCGGGAATTCATTATTCTAACGACTGTTTAGGACCAACGTCGCCATCTGTGACATTTAGTTGTAACTAAATTTATACGCTAAACACACGGGTTAGCCCCGAGACAAGCCAGCATTCTCTATCACTGGTTGGTGTAAGTATTCTCCATATTTTCCCATCTGACTCTGTTATATTACATTTCTATGGTATTCTAAATTGTTCGAACTAGGTCCTGAAACTCTTCATTTTCGATTCGCAGTCTCCAAGAAGCGTAAAACATCGAAAACGTGCACACGTAAGATGATATGAAAGTGGCATCAGAGAGGTTACGTTTATGAAACTTTTCTCCGAATTGGACGCACCGAATCGTTTCAAACTTGACAATGTGAATATTGAAGCAATAAGGAAGGTCCTGACCCCCATAAAATTTCAATTTTATAAAATTCACTTATAGATATTTTCATAACCTTTATAAACGATGAAATTTCACGAGGGACAGGACCTTCCTTATAGCCTCCATGTTCACGTTGTAAAGTTTGAAACGATGCGGTACACCCAGTTCGTAGAAATGTTTCATTGTCCAATATTATAAATAGTCAATATTGTGGCTTCACCGCCATTTAGGGTTCCTCGGGCTTTAAGGAAGAATAAGGAAGAATGGAAGAGGCATCTAAGAGGGCAATCGTTCCAATTCGGAATACCCAGTTCGGAGAAAAGTTTCAGGAAGGACTGACCTCTTAGATGCCACTTTCATTTTACATTAAGTACTCGGTGAAAATTTCAGAGCTAAATCCAAATCAGCTCTTACTATCTCCAGGGACAGTCGCATTAATGGCGTTTCCGCCTACGGCGCGAGTAAACACACGGTGTCGAAATTCGCAGCTACCGTTTACAGAATGCACCGCCAGGTCCATCAGGATCGTCAGGACCATTAAGACAGTCAATACCGTCGACGGTAAACCATCCATGGAAACAAACCGTCCGACGAATTACGCAGCTTGTTTACGCCGACGAAGAGAAAACTCTACTCCACGTCTAATCTTGCGGTTTCGCCACAATTTAGAGTCCCTAGAGCTTTAAGGTGGGATGAAAGTGACATTTAAGGAGTCAATCGTTCATGAAACTTATCGCCAAACTGAGTGCATCGATTCGAACCTCCCAGGAAGAAATATTCATGAACGATTGATGAACACTTGAACACTTTCACATCACCTTAAGTACTGGGTGCAAATTTCAAGGCTAAATTCAAATCAGCTCTTGCGACCACCAAGGATAATCGCATTAACGGCAATGCCGTCTGGTAAACACTCAAATTGAGGAAACACTCAAGGTGTCGAAATCCTGGGCTGTGGTTTATATAGGGCCACCGTCAGGACCGACATGATCGTCAGCACCATCGTCCGTACAAATAAACAGCACGACGAATCGTGCGGCTCGTCCATGCAAGCCGAAAAAATGTTCTCCATATCCAACTTTGCGAGTTCACAGCCATTTGAAATCCTTTGAGCTTTAAGGTGGGATGAATGTGACATCTAAGGAGTCAATCGTTCATGAAACTTATTGCCAAACTGTGTGCATCGATTCGAAACTCCTAGGAAGAAATATTCATGAACGATTTATGCCACTTTCACATCTTAGGTACTGGGTGCAAATTTCAAGGCTAAGTTCAAATCCGCTCTTGCGACCTCCATGGACAATCGCATTAACGGCAATACCGTCTAGTAAACACTGAAATTGACGAAACACTCAAGGTGTCGAAATCCGGAGCTGTGGTTTGTACAGGGCCACCGTCAGGACCGTCAGACCCGTCACGATCGTCAGGACCATCAGCACCGTCGACGGTGCATCTCCCGTGGAAACAAGCCGCCTGCGAATCGCACGGCTTATCCATGACGGCCGATAAGTGCAACGTAATCCTCGGTGCACCTCTCTCTCTTGTGAAATCTGTGCAAGCTGCTGCGAATCGCGCAAATGCTTCTCTCCGAATGCTCGAGCGGGTCATAATGGGGATTCGTTAATCCCGGAGCCATCGGGCTAGATTTTTCGGATTCGATTCGCGGCGAATTCGCTCTCTCAATCCCCGATCCGAGTGCCGGATGCGCCGATAAGTGCTGCAAAATGCACCGAGGGTCGCTATTTGCAACCGAGGCTTAAGCGAACGCTTAGTTAAGCCGGTCGCCATTCTGCCGATGCGAAACGAGTCGTTTGCGCGATCAACGACGAATGGAGCGGCTGGCTCCTATTTTGCGTTAACGCTTTTATCGAAAACAAATATCGGGGAGTCGCCACCCGGCCGTTGGAAGTGAAACTCCTAAGAGAATCGTCGTTAATTATTCCCCACCAATGATAACACCTTCACGGAGTGAAAGAGTACGGTTGATTCGATCATAGTTACCGTCACGTTTCATTTGCACTATTTTCATTTCGTTTCACAGTAAAAATTTAACTAAATAAATATCGCACTAACCCTAACGATAACATTTTCGCAAATGATCGCAATGCTGATACGATGAATTTAAACGGGAGGTAACTGTAAAGAAAAGAATTAGAATGAGATATCGATATTGACTTCATAGAGAATATGTTGAAATGAAATATTGCCAACGAAAACGTTCGCGCAAAATACGATAATACTGATATACAAAGATGAATGTGGACGGTAATAAACTGCAAGAGGAAAACAATTCACTCTTCAAAGCGGGCCCTTTTAAAGACATGCAAATTCACACGTATCTACTACACGGTCATAAGAAGTTTCAATTAACCAGTTAGCTGTGTTTGACGAGTATACTCGTCATGAAAACACACGTTTCCAATAGGTCGACACAGTTAACTAGTTAAAATAAAGAAAAGGAGAAAAGTATTAATTGAAAACAAGACCGTCCAGGGGGAAGGTGCAACTCCGTTTAATCACGGGCGTTGACGTTAAGAGACGCGACGTAAGGGGCCATTTTGTATTGATTTTTCATTTGCACGGTAGGTTGACGTTTTCTAAGGAGAGGAAAGGAGCCAATTACAGGGTAGGTATGACCCTTATTGATCCGAGCATTGTCGTCCATCGACTCTCTCCTAGCTTGTCCTCCCTCTCTCTCTCTGCCCGAGTACTCAGCTTCGACTTCACAGGTTGCAACTTCAGATGGAAACTTTTAATGGCCATTTATGCACGGCCCGTACGTGCGCGACCCTCTCGCTCCCTCGTTTAATTGCCCCTCCGCGATAACTATCAGCAATTACCGGCGATAACTGTAGCCCGGCCTAACTAAGTTTCTCCCGACGATTCCGCGTAACGACTGCATTTACTTTTACCGGGCGGTCCTGTAGCCGACGTTAAACGCAGCTAACCTCGGAGTTTCGCGAAAATGCATCGTGCCTCCCTCCCCCCGCGGTTTTACGTCGGGGCGAGGCGAAATGACGTGGAAATTCGACGATAAAAAATATCCCCGACGACGTCCCGATCGAAGTGTGAAGGAGGAGCGAGACAGGCATCGAATCAGCTGATCGACCTGGACGCGAGAAAATTGCGCCGGACAAGTTCCCCTGACACAAGTGGTTTTCCTCACAGTCAAGGATCTACCGGGTTACGAGGAAAGACAAATAGTTTGACTCTCTTTTTCATTTTTTTGCTTTTTTCACCAAATTTTCCTACAGCGATGTGGAATCAAGAGGTCGCTTCGAAGCCTGCAGCACAGTTGTTTAGGAAGTTACTTTTTTAAAAAGCAACAAATAAAATGAAGGGCCTATTAATAAGCAATTCAAGATGGACTATTGAATTGCAAGATAAAAATTCATTTCGAAAAAATGGCGCCGCAGAGGTCGGTCCAAACGTCCTTTTGGGCGTACCAAATCTGCGTGAAAGATAACTGCGAGACAGCAATAATCAGGACATTAAAACGAAAATTTTCATTTTCTATATGACATGTAATAAAAGTATATGTAAGCCATTTACGACATATTAAGAATTGACCTTACTAGGGATACTTTCATACTAGATTAGGTAGATAAATAATGACGTCTCTTTTCAAATATTCACCATTTTTAGAAAGCACCATATTTTAAAAAGGCCCTAGATATTTCTCCAGCAAATATCATCTAGGAAACGGAAATTTTGAGTTCTTTTTGTTCGGGGTACCATTGTATTGCAACCCCCCTCGGACACACACGCGCGTGCGCACTCACGCAACACGGCCGATTTGACACTCCCGAAAAAGACGCTTCCACATTTCGGCCCCAACGACGCCATTTTCTATGTGAACAAAATTTCTTTCTATACACCAACAGTTGTACAATACATGCGTATTGATAGACATTTCATCCCTGTTGTTATTTTCTGAAAAAAAATTCTCAAACAGCTGTTTTTTTATGGCATCAGATTGGCGGAACCCCATAACGAAGCGTCCCGTGCAACACGCAACACGCTACACCAAACGTGTCTCTCTCTCTCTCGATGCACTTGTTCGATGCAATTGTGCACGCGATACATCTGACATTTTCCACCGCGGTAACAAGTATCGCAGGGATGCAGTACCTCGCGAGTACGAATGTACTCGCGCGTGTACGTAGGTGGATGCACAGGTACACGCGAGCGCGTGATCAGAAAACCACGTGCAAAAACGCCCCGGAACTGCACGTGGGCAGTGATAAAAAACTTTGGCCGTTGATAAAAAGAGGTGGGAAAGAAAATACACCCCGGAGCAGCGCCCTGGAGGGTGCAACGTGTCGGAGTTAGTCCGACCCCCCGCGAAGCTGGATCAGCAACGACGACGAGCAACGAGCGACGACCACTGGTCTGGCGGAAATTAAGGCCGCTCCGGGTTTTGAGGTGGGGTTTCCTTGCCGAGATTAAATTCCCACGGGAAAAGGGGTTGAAAAGAGGGCAAGAGACAAAACGCCGCGAAGGGGATGAATTCTCGAAAACTGGACTTTTGGAGTGGAATACGTGCTTTCACAAAAACACATACGCATGAATCACGTAACAACGATGTAACCAGTACATGTTTTCTTAATATGTAATGTAACATACATGTTTTCAAAACTTCTAATGTTATATACATGTTGCATGTACGTGAATTTTACGTTACTATTCGCTACAAGAGATTGTGAAACGAATAATGTAACGCACGAACTATGTTGGTAAATACACGTCACGTACTTGATCCTTGCTTGTTCGATTGTATCAATATTATTACAGATGTACAAATTGAAGAAGCAAAAGTGCCCCTCCACACGAAAGGAAGCTGTAAAATTTCTAAAACCGACAAAATAACGCCTCTCCGACATTTAGTCCGATTTTCCACACAGTCGTTCATAATTTTAATTTACTTCTCTTCAGGTAATTATTCAACGGTTAGAAACAAGTCCCACGTTTAAAAAATTGTGTAAAAACTCATTGGAAATTCCACAACCGCTCCAAAAAATGCAAACGCACGAACAAACGTTAAAGCGTCCCAGCGACGTGTTCCACCTAAACTGTGTGGTACAATCGGAGATCCCCCCCGTTCTGATTTTTTCCACAGCGGTTAATTATCGAAAAAACGCAGTCGATTCTTGCAAACGGCAGAGTGGAGAGCCAAGAATGTTTACAGAGGGGTCCTGCATCCCCGGAGAGCGTCGGTGGAAACAACCCTTGAGGAGAATTCCCGTCCTCCGTCCCGTCAGCGCGCGATCAATCCTTACAGGGGTGGTTTTTGTTCCACTGCAGTCTACTCCATTGCATCTGAATCTCTTTCCACAGGTCCAGGTTTTACGGGGGTGCGCCAATACGGGGGTGATCGGTTTACCCAAGTTCTAAACCGGAGCCCCGATTGGTCGCCCTGCGCGAGATTAAGGGTTGCTCGGGCGTGTACATCCCTTTCATGGAGTGGCGAACAGGTGCGGCCAGCGCAATGGTCATGAAGGAAAGAACCTGGCCGGAAGTGGGACAGGGGTGTGTTTATCGCCCTCCAATTGGCTCGTCAGGAAGTCGAAACCATCTCGTGGGAATATTCACACCCTCCATCCGCCGGCAACCCCTTTGCGGTGGGTCGGTAAAGTCCGAATTCGAGGTCCAAGGGTGGCTGCAGCCCTTGAAAATCCCCCTCCCCCCCCTCGATGACACCCACTTCCTCTTCGTGGCGGCTCCTCGGTCAGGGGGCGGGACCTCGGGGGTGGAAGTGCAAATTACTGTAATATCTCCGCTAACAAGCGCGTAATCGGGCCACCCCTAATCGAGAGCACTTTTTCCACGGAAAAGGCGGACCTTAATTCGCCCCTTAATGGACCTCGATATTTCAAAAATTGCTTCCAAATCTTCCGTCTCGTCCTTAAGATGAAATAGGAGTCAAAGAGGTCTCGTTTATGAAACTTTTCTCCGAACTTGGTTTACCGAGTCGTTTCAAACTTTGCAATAGGAATATGAAGGCTATAAGGAAGGGCTCGGCACCCACGAAATGTCAATTTCTAAAAGACTTATTGATAAACATTTATAAAATTGTTCATAGAAATGATATTTCATGGGTGCCAGAATGTTCTCGACCGCCTGCATATTCACCCTGTACAATTTTAAACGATTCGGTACTTCCAGTTCGAAGGCAAGTTTCATGAACTATTGACCTCTCAGGCGCCACATTCATCCAGTTTTGAAACGCACGATTTGCAGAGTAAAACCCCTAGGACCACTTTTTCGTAATTCCAGCCAGTGTATGACAATTCTCGCCGAGTTATTCCACCTCTGAGAAAAGCTCAAGAAAGGATCCAGCTAAGTCTGCCCCGATTAATCCTAGAATGAAATTCGGAGCAGCATTTAGAACCGAAAATAGCTGATACTGGAGCACGAGATAACGTTTGAACCCTTTGACGATCCGTAAACTGCGTCGATGTCTACATAAATAATCCCCGCAGGCTGTGATCTTGACATCCAGGATTACGTATTCGTAAACCTGCCGAGAAGTACGGTAGAAAATAAAAAGTGAGGACGAAGGAAATTCCTCCCGCCCCATGGCGAGTCGAAATTTCCATCGCACTCGAGAACGTGGAGGGAAATTAATAGCTCGAATTTGGCGGGGGATTTTTTACAGTCTACGGTCTCTCTTTCAGATGCAGCTGCTGGACATGCGAAGGCGGATAAACGTGGAAGCCCGCCTCTGTGTTTTACGAGCCGGTGGGCGACTTGCGCACGTCAGCGATTTTCGGCGCATCAAAACTGACACGGAGGGCGGTCGGGGATTTCGATTTTGGCCTTTTTGTGACGCCTATCCCCGACACGGATCGATACTTTGTTGCGTCCATTTTTTCCCCGCTTTCCGCCTCTTTTTTTCCGTGTGTTTCGGGCCGAACTTTCCGTCCTGGAACCGTGAAAAATCGCTGATCGATAGTCGAACGGGAAACGGGATGTAACGTGGCTCGTCTGGGACTTTCGGAAGCTTCCTTACTTATCCTCGCGACATCTTTAGGACCTCTTTCGGGGAAGCTGCCGGAACCAAGGGGGGAAAAACGCGACCCTAGCGTTTTCGTTGTCCGATCGGTCTCCCGATGACTGCACTAAGGAGGAATCTGACCTGGAAGCTGCACTTCATCCTCGAGTCAGGAAAGGGACGTGGTCGAGGAAGCCATTTACAGAGTCGGTATTTCGGGAATTATTTTAACTCAATTCCCCGGTTCTTCTTTTTTTAATTATTTTTCTCCCTCCTCTCGCCGTCTCCTCGAAAGCCGCAAAAAATCGTCCAGGCCATTACCCCTGTAGAGAAAGACACCCTGGGGACGTATTATGGGCGACAGGGGAAGAACCGCGGAGTACCTTCGCTAATCTACGAGACATCTTTAGGGGTTCCAAGGGAGATCCATTCGTTAGGGGATGGCGAGGAAGTGGCAATTCAGGGAAGTTTCACCCTACGATCGGTACCTTGAAACCTGGGTTCGACTCCTATTCGGCTTATTCGACTCCTTGCGAATCAATAAATAAAAGCTCCACCCTGACAGAACCTACCCCGTATACACATCACTTACGTTTAATGGCATTTACTTTTAACAAATAGTTTCGTCGAAATAATATCCACCATTAAGCTCCACATAATACACCATATTTCGCGAACTATCGAATATAAATAGAAAATAATGGCCATGTTACCACTTTTGTTTCCATTTTTTAATCTTTACATAATAGCCGTAAGGATACACTGACAATGTTTCGTTTCTTCATTTTCTTTATGCTACAACCAGAAACGAGAATTAAGAATTAACCGCCTCAAGCCTATGTACCCCTTCAATTCTAATAAATAAAACCTCGAATGTCGAGGAGTTTCCCTCAATTTTCTCGTTAGAAATTCCCGAAGAAATCGTAAATCCAGCACCCCTTTTCTCTGCTGCGCAGAGAAGCGACATGCATAAATTTCTATCCGAAGGTGGCAGTTTACAGGAATAAATGCAGAAAAAAACGGGGGAGAAAAAACGAATGTGGCCCTGGGAAAAAAATTCGCCGAGGCAACCCCGTGAACCGCGTCCATGGGGTGCGCATGGGAGGAATCCAAAGAGGCGCCCCATTTATTTACGAGACATCTTTAGGATCTCCCTGGGAGGTCCACCCCACAGGGGGAGGTAAAAGCGATTTCGGCGCGTTTCGCCCCGCGATCTGTACTCAGGTGAGAGACCCCTACAAGAATCGTGAGCTTGGCTAGTTTTCTTGGATACTAAAATGAAATCATCCCTTTCCTCCATCGGTGATGTAGGGGAGAGGACTCGCGTATCGTAAAACTTATCAACCCCATGCCTGAAGACACGCGAGGGCTCGGAAAATTCGAGACACCGGGGATGCCGAGACACCCCTTCAACGTCCTCGAATTTTCGCGCGGTCGCGTTCAAGTTTTCGCATTTTCGCGTTTTAATATTTTCACATTTTCGTATTTTATCATTTTCGCGTTTTAGTATTTTCACATTTTCGTATTTTATATTTTTCACGTTTTCGTATTTTCGCATTTTCATATATTCATATTTTCGCATATTCACTTTTTGTATTTTCGCATTTTCGTACTTTCTCATTTTTGCGTTCCGGTATTTTCGCATTTTCACGTATTCGCATTTTCGACGCTCCACTTCATCCCCGCCCTCGAGGGGCTCGATCTCACTCCTTAAGATGCACCCCCAAGAGGGAAGTATCGCTTCGGGAATCCGCGGTATTTTTTTCCTTTTCCTTTCTTCCCTCCCGTTTTTTCTCCTCCTTCCTCCGGGAACCCATCTCCGGAAGCGCGTTTCCAACTAGCGGAAGGAGTCTGTCTGAAATGAAGGACGAAATTGAATCGCACTGATTTAAATAAGCGCCCCGCCACGTTAGCCGGGACCAGTAATGCCGCGAAATTCGGGGCTCTCTTCCTCCCTCGGGATTTTATTCCTGGGTTTACGGCTAAGATGAACCCGGAATCGAGATCCTCCGATGTTTATACGCCGGGATGACGACATTTTCCGAAGATGGGGGACGGTAGATTTTCGATTCCAGATCTTAATTGTTGAATGCGAATTATTCTGGGACTTGTAAGTTTTAAAACAAACTTAATTGTTCGTATCCCGCTGAAGTAGATCTCGCAACAGAAGGTGGTGGGGTATGCTTACAAGGCATTGAAATCTACATATACAATTGGCACGTATTGGCACAAAAATCGACGTTTATGCTGCTTAATATCCGAGGAATAGCGAAACTGGTGAAGTATAATGACTAGTTATCTAGATTTACATATGCTATTGGCACGTATTGGCATAAAAATTAATGTTTATGCTGCTTGATTTCCGAAGAATCGCGAAAGCGGTGAAGTGTGATGACTAGTTATCGAGATCTACATATACAATTGGCACGTACTAACACAAATTAGTGTTTAGGCTGCTTGGTATCCGAGGAATTGCAAAAGCGGTCAAGTATGATGACTAGTCATCGAGATCTATTTATACAATTGGCACGTACTGGCACAAAAATCGACGTTTATGCTGCTTAATATCCGAGAAATCGCGAGAGTGGTGAAGTATGACGACTAGTCATCTAGATCTACATATGCTATTGGCACGTATTGGCATAAAAATAAACGTTTACGCTTCTTGATATCCGAAGAATCGCGAAAGCGGTGAAGTATGATGACTAGTCATTGAGATCTACATATACAATCGGTACGTATTGTCACAAAAATCGAGGTTTATGGTGCTTAATATCCGAGGAATCGCGAAAGCGGTGAAGTATGATGACTAGTCATCGAGATCTACATATACAATCGGCACGTATTGGCCCAAAAATCGACGTTTATGCTGTTTAATATCCCAGGAATCGCGAAGGTGGTGGAGCATGATGTGACTAGTCATCGAGATCTACATATACAATCGGCACGTATTGACACAAAAATCGAGGTTTATGCTGTTTAATATCCGAGGAATCGCGACGCCCGATTTCAGGGGCGATCCTTCATCCTGTCGAGGTCCTCCGTGAGTTTGCAATATTCCCTTAATCTCGCCAAAAAGTCTGCTCCCCTTCGCGCTGGCCCGCGAAATCGGCCCTCCTTTAATATCTCGCAATTTCCCGGCCGCGATTTGTTCGCGGCCCTTCCGCCTGTCGGCTCGTCCGCGCACCCTAGGGTGGAGGGTATTTATTTTCCATCCCCGACGAAGCGCACTCACGACCAGCTGCGAAGGTCTCTCGCCCTCTCCGGGCCTCCCGAAACCGGGAACGAAGGGACATGGGAATCGCCCTCAGGGAACTCGGAATACCACCCCGACTCGAAATTTTGATTCCACTTGCAACTTCTACTTCCGGGCTTTAAATGAGTTTTGAGAATATCAAGAAGATAACTTCTGCACAATCAAGAGACGCGGTAGCGGCTCAAACAAGTACATGGCCGCTGCCCATCTATGTACTCGAAACATCTTGCCAGTGGACATTTAATTTTCTCCATTGGGTCAGTTTCATCGTACCAAAGAGACCGATGGACATTTTAACATACATCGAGAGTCTACCTTAAATTTTTAAAGTGGCAGATTTTTCTACTTCTTCTACTTGTAGGCCTGAAGTGGGACTTCATTTGTACGAAGTTATACGTGGAAGGTCGAAAGTGGGACTTAACAGTACAAATCGAAATTTCGATCCTACTTAGAACCTGTGATTAAGTGCCTTTACCCTTTCGTTACGAGCGCCGACTTTAATCGGTAACAAATTCTGCCATATCTGTAGAGTATCTTTTGATTGTATTGATCCGTATTGTATGAAACACCCTAAAAGTACATTTTGAACATACGTGACACATTTTGGCCATCGAGACGAGACGAGAAGACCAGCTATTGGGAGAACTTTTAATTTCTTAAGAGTTTAAGGTTAGACTTTCATTTGGAAATTTAATAATGCAATAATGCGACAAAACAGTTGTTATTTAACACTTATAAAAGTGTACATACAAAAGTATGTCGAGAAGACGTTGTTCAGGTGGAGGACGTAAGTTCGAACACCGAAGACTGTCAACGCACAATGTGCACCCTTTCGGCCCGGTGTCGCGTTCAGTGGTGGTTGAAAAAAGTTGGTGAAAGGATATTAAGAAGGTATTCGACGCAATTGAAGCCCGACATTAGACAAAGCTCAACTGAGGTCCATGAATTTGTCCGAGGCGCTCTCTTGATCTTAAAAGTGGCAAATGTTTCCATTTCTTCTACTTGTAAGCTTAATCGATTTGCATCATTAGCGTATATATATATATACTGAATTTTCCTGGTCACTATCATTCAGCCAGAAATTTGGTGATAAGGACCCTCTCTTTTATACTTCCTTAGGATGCAAATGGGTTAAAGTGGGACTTAATTCGTATCGAACGAGACGTACAATATCGAAAGTATGACTCGATGAGTGAAATAGAATTAGAAGAAGGTTTACCCAACTTACGTAGATTTAAAGCTAGGCTTAATTCGTATCGAGGAGGACAAGATCGAAAGTAGGAATTAAAGAACAAAACAGGACTTGGAATATTCGAGGTCAAAGTGGGGCTAATATTTCCCGGAGAAAATCGAGGGCGAATTTTTCGGATGACGCTCCACGTCGGATCTCGAATTCGAGCCTCCTTTCACCCTCTTGTCGCAAATTCAGGGTATCTTTACGAGCGGACGGCATGCCCCGGCAATCTCGCGTGTTTACCGACTGTAAGATATTCAATATCACCCCCTAGGAGCGAGCCAAAGGGGGGCTCCACCCCAGGGGTGGCTTTCCGGGTGGAAACTCGGGCGACCGCGTTTCCGCGCCCCCCACCGGTGAATGACAGACATAAAGCTCGATCCCTAATTTACTTTTATTTGCTTTTTATCCGTATATGCCATCCGCGGTTCTGCATTTCTATTCCTGGCAAAGGAGCCGGATAACTTTATTGCTCGGAGGTTCCGAAATGGCGCCGAGTGCCAATTTTCAGGGGGCATAAAACTTAATTCGAAACCCGTTCATCCAAATTTTCTTCACGGTGGCTCTTCCCCCGTTCGCCCCCTAATTCGGATTATTAGCCATTAGAGGGAGGTAAAAATTAAACGACCCCTCGAAATCCGGCGAACATCGCGTTCCCGGTGTCTCACCCTTTAAATTCCGCCAGCTAGCCGGAGGGTGTCACTTTTTAATGCAGATTCCCGGATCGCAAAAGCCTTTGAGGCCCATGAGCACCCCTTGTGAACGTGTTGCGCGAGGGTGCATGTGTAACAGGTGGATGGAAAAAAGGAGACCCGGCTTGCGGAGGGTGGGAGGAAAAAAAGGAGGCGACGCGGGGGTGGCGGAAACCTCGCCCGACCTCCTTCTTGAGCTTTCAAAGGGGGCGAATTACGGTCGGCGGGACGAACCCTGCGAAAAGCCTGCCTCCCCGCATCCCCTCCCCGCGATTATGACGAATTGTCCCGACTTTTCCGGCCGAGCGTTTCCTCCGCCGATAATGGACGAGCCACCCCCTGGCCACCCCTCTTGAGTGGATTCTCTACGCGTAATTCCTCGGAATTGCGGATTGGAAATAGCGCGCCAAGCGCGCGTGAAATTCCCCTCGAAGTCTTTCTCGAAATAAGCTTTCTCCGATTTTCCCACGGATTTATTTTACGGGGCTGGCGAAGGGGTGGTTTTATTTTCCCGACTTGGAGGCGAATTTTTCTTTCCTGCTTCCCGGTCTATGCCAGTTTCGTTCTTTGCCAAGGATTCGCGAATCGCGAGGGGGATAATACGTGTAACAGGTGGACGGAAAAAAGGCGCCGGCAGGGTGGGCGGAAAGCTCGCCCCCCGGCCTCTCCGGCGAGCTTTCAAAAGGGGGCGAATTACGACCGGCGGGTAGGCGAACCCGCGAAATGCCCGCCGCCTTCGCGATTATGACAAATCGCCCCTACTTTACTGGCCAGAATATTTTCCCCGTCGATAACGACAAAATGCCCCTCCCCCCGAGACCGTTTGTACGTAATTTCGTAGAATTAAATGCTCGGTGCCCGGTCGATGTCGGGGCAGCTGCGTCGTTCATGAGCTTCGAATCACCCTCGAATTCCGAATTGAAATCACAATTGCATTGAAGCGATAATCGCATCGAAATTATCCGCTATTAGGCCGGTTACAATGGGACAACTCGGAAGAGGGGCGCACAAAGCCAAATTCGCCCAGGCCAGAAGTAACATATTCTACCCACCCTCGTAAACCCCGAAATTTCGGGAAATGCCACGAGAATTTCCTGAAAATGTGCCAACTGCATAACCAGTTAGGTGATTGGACGATTTATCATCTTCGCGGGGGGCATTTGCGCGAATTTCGAAAAGCTTTTCACGGTTCAACCCTCTATGTGGTCGCAATAACTTTCCGCGTTTTCACCCTTCCCTTAAGAAACACAACAATTTAAATCACTCTAGTAATCGAAAACCGCGGATTTGAACGTGATAGAGGCAAGTAACACATTTAGCCCACCCCCATAAACCCCGAAATGTCGGGAAATGCCACGAGAATTTCCTGAAAACGTGCCAACTTCATCGCAAGGTGGGCGATTGGACGATTTAGCATCTTCGTGCGGGGCATTCGCACGAATTTCGAAAAGCTTTTCACGGTTCAACCCTCTATGTGGTCGCAATACCTTTCCGCGTTTCCACCCTTCCCTTAAGAAACACAACAATTTAAATTACTCTAGTAATCGAAAACCGCGAATTAGAACGTGATAGACGCAAGTAACACATTCAGCCCACCCCCATAAACCCCGAAATGTCGGGAAATGCCATGAGAATTTCCTGAAAACGTGCCAACTTCATCGAAAGGTGGGCGATTGGACGATTTAGCATCTTCGCGGGGGGCATTCGCGCGAATTTCGAAAAGCTTTTCACGATTCAACCCTCTATGTGGTCGCAATACCTTTCCGCGTTTCCACCCTTTCCTTAAGAAACACGACAATTTAAATCACTCTAGTAATCGAAAATCGCGGATTTGACCGTGTTAGACGCAAGTAACACATTCAGCCCACCCCACACAACAGTTTAAATCACTCTAGTAATCGAAAATCGCGGATTTGACCGTGTTAGACGCAAGTAACACATTCAGCCCACCCCCATAAACCCCGAAATGTCAGGAAATCCTACGAGAATTTCCTGAAAACGTGCCAACTTCATCGCAAGATGGGCGATTGGACGATTTAGCATCTTCGCGGGGGGCATTCTCGAGAATTTGGGAAAGCTTGTCACGGTTCGACCCCTTGATGTAGCCGAAATGCGTTTTAGTGTTTCCACCCCTTGGAGCTTATTCCACACCGGCCGCCTCGGCCCGGAAAAGCGTTTGCTCGCCGAGCGAAAGCTGCAACAATCCTCGACATTTGCACAGGCGGACGCATCATAAGAAACGCCCCGGAAAATTCCCCGGGAAACGCTTCCGCCACCCCCCGACCCTCGCTTTATGCTTTCCGGTAATGAGGTGGACGAGCGGCTCGTAATGAAATTTTTCGGCCGACTTTTCACCCGTTCTGGATCGGCGAGTGATCTCTCTGGTTGGACTGGCATAAGGGGTGGGACGGGGGGAGCTTGCGGGAAATTCAACCCTCGCGGCACTAGGCGCGACCTCGACGAGGGTGGAAAGCTGGTGATCAAATCTCGGGTTGATTTCGCGAGAGAAAATTTCGGAGTTTTCGCGCGAGCCATTAGCTCGCGGGAAACCAACCCCCGGGGGTGTTTTGTCCTCCCACACGGATCTCGCACCCTCTGATAAGTCCAAACGAACCTCGAGGGGAATTCTTCGTTTCCTCGTCGTGTCCGCTTTCGAAAGAAATTTCCCTCCGCGGAATTTCGAGACGAGTTGCGGCGTCCGGGCGGGGTCGGAACTTTTCTCGTTGCGCCGGTTTTGCATTTTCCTGTAATAACGGGGAAACTTTCGGACGCCCTCTAGTTACCGAATGGGACACGCTTTTCTGGCGGTGAAAAAGGGTCCGATGGCCTTTCCGAAATCCCTCGACTCCCCTCTGGACTTGCGTTTCTTCTTAGGATCGTGTTTACGTCCCGCCCGGCCTGGCGGAAGTTCTTAATAAAATCCTGCAGTCGCCGCTCGGGCGGAAAACCTGCGACTCCCCTGCGGAATTAGCTCGGCACGAATGGACTTTCTGAATTACTCCTTCGGAATTCCTCCAAGTGGAATTGGCACGTACTTTCGTCCCCGTCGAGCTTTCGACGAGATCGTTTGCTCGCTCCTCGGTCTCCTCTCGAGTCGAAATTTTGGACCTACTTTGGAGCTAAGTAAGCCCTCTTTTGATCCTATTTTACTATTTAAGTCCTACCTTCCACCTTGTGCACGCCACTTGATGCGAATTGAGTCTTACTTTAGGCCGATAAGTGGAAAATGTTGAAATATCCGTCACTTTTAAGGTCTAAAGGTCTTCTTATACATATAGAAGACCTTAGGTCAACTTGAAACCCATTTTATAAAAACTACAATTTGAGGTTCTAAGTAGGTTTAGAAATTATAAATGGTCGATCATCGATGTCATAAGACGTTTTAAGACGATATGAAAAGGTCACTCTATGGATATAAAACGTAAAAATGTTTATAAAACTTTACTCCAAATTGGGTGCACCAAATCACTTGAAACTTCAGCACGTGATGATAAAGGCTTTAAGGAAAAACGCGAAAACCGTGAAATTTCATTCTTCAACACAAATTTTTTTTATTTAGCCTAGACTTGCACCAAGATCACATGTTTTTTGTGAAAAATGAAATTTCACGAGCATCGCGTTCTTCCTCAGGGCTTTCATAATCACGTGCTGAAGTTTCAAATGATTCGGTGGACCCAGTTTGGAGAAAAATTTTATAAATATTTCAACGATTTGATATATAGAATGACCCTTTGATATCACCTTAAGTACTCTGACATAAAACCTCGAAAGTATAGAAGTTACCCTTTGCTGTATCGCCTCGCTTATTTGAGGCTTGAATTAAAGGTTCATGTAAAAAATGAAATTTCACCAGCATCGCGTTCTTCCTCAGGGCTTTCATAATCACGTGCTGAAGTTTCAAATGATTCGGCGTACCCAGTTTGTAGAAGTTTTATCAATATTTCGACGTTTTGATATATAGAATGACCCTTTCATATCACCTTAACCCCTTAACGCACAGATTTTTTGAAAAAACGGCTAAAAAAATCAATTATTTAAATGTAAAAAAACACTAGAACATTGTCTTGGCAAAAAAATAAAATTCTCGATTATATTCGAGGGTGAAAAATTATAGTAGCATAAAATACAACGCCGCTCGAATTATCTCGAGTGTGCACAGTTTGGCCTGTTTAACGCGCTCGAATTAACTCGAGCGCACAAGTTAAGGGGTTAAGTACTCTGACATAAGACCTCGAAAGTATAGAAGTTACCCTTTACTATATCACCTCAAAACTCATTTAAGGCTTGAATTAAAGGTTCCAGAAAAAAATTTCCTACTTGGGGTAGCTTAGGAGGATGAATTAGCAACGGTTTTTCTAGTCACCTTCTTGGAGGGAACGGTTTCTCAAAAAATTCCGTACATGGTCCCGACGAAGGGGTGGCTTTTCCGGAAAATTGGAACACGTCGGGCGCACCTGTACTAATTACGGACTCATCTCGACACCCCGACCGGGACCGGGATGAAGCATGTTTCATATTCCAACATCCGAACCCTCCACAGCTGTTCCATCCACCCGAGTTGTCGACGGCTGTACATTTTTCAAATTGGACGTTGTATGCATTTGACTCATCATAACTTTCAACAGATCGAACAGGCCGGACCGAACGAAGGGCGTTTTCCCTGGAGAATGAAAAAGCCTGCACGTGGAAAAATAACTCGGTCATAATACGGAATTTCGCAAACGCAAACACAGACCAGCAACATTTCTCAGAAATGTTTCTCTCCGTTTGAACGTCAGGAAAAATAATATTTCCCTAAGGGAAACTCAATATTCCGAGCGACAGAAAAATATATGTCACTCATTCGATCCAATGGTGACAACATTTTGTTAGTTGTAGCTACAAATTCATTTGCTAATTTCGCAAGTGCTTTTCCCAGAGGAAGCTCTTCTGCGACTAAAGCTGCCCTCGGTATATTCGCAAACGTTTTAGCCGTTAATGCAGTTATTATTGCAGTAAGAGCAAAACTATCAGCAATGCTGTTCTTTGGTAGAAGTGTAAGTGCCTTTTCATTTTCTTCGTTTTCCGCAGACCCTCCAAGCCATTTTCAACCCTCCTGGGCGAGATGCTCGCGATTTCGACCTTGCAGGGGAAATTACCCTGTAAAAAGCTCCTCAATTCTTGCAATTTCGACCAATCGGCGAGCAAATCCAGATCCGATGTCAAGGCGGAAACCCCTCGCCTCGAAATCCTTTTTTCCCTGAATTTGAACTTTTAAGCACCGCAACATCCATCAGTCAACCGCAAAAAAGGAGCTTCCGGAAGCACCTAAATTTTTGCTTCCATTTATTCCGGGGAACGGCTTGCCGATCTGCAGTAATGGAGGGATGCTCCGGGGTGCAACAAACTCCGAGGGCCATCGATCAGTCCGAGAAAGTGGATTCACGAACTCCGGAGCTTCTATTTCCCGAAACTGCCTAACGAGCGGCTCTTTTGGCTGGCGGAACGCTTTTTTATGGGCCTGGCCGCGAGCCGAGGGGAAATTATTGGTCCGCACTGATGGACCGTGATTAGAGAGTGGGAAAAAGGGAAAAAAATAAATACAAAGCCTAGTGACGTATTCCCCGGAAATGTAGATTTCCTTTCCCCCTTTTTATTCCCTTTGAAGTGAAACTTCTTCTGCCTCGGTAATATGTAGAAATTTGCATGTCATGAAGCCCCTAATGTGGAAAGTGAAACACTACGTATTGTTTCTTCTTTTCTACAGTTAAATACTATCTACGTTCATCATTTTGTTTTAGTGTCACCGTAACAAACGCTTGCGTTAGTGTTATTTCAATTTGTGGTCCAAAAAATCAATCAGTGGTTGTGTTTCTTCCCCGGGAAAGTTAACAATCCAAATTGCCTCTCCTCGCTATCGGTATTTCATTTTATTGCTTCTGTTACAGGTAATTATTATTTATACTCATGTGTGTTGGTATTGAGACTAATTTGTGCAAACATTATAGTTAGGGTCCGCGCGTTCTCTTGGTTAGTTATTGGTACTTAAAGTGCGACAAAGATAATAGAAATAAAGAATAAAAATAATTATGCCGAGAATAATGGGTACCGGGCATTTAATGAAAGAATAATTAAGAAGGATTAACAATATTTAATAATTCTTTAAGGTTAAAAGGTTCACATTGCACGCATAAAACGACCAAGGATCGATCAAAAAAGATTCCATCCTTACGAAAAATTCGCGTTAGAAGTCCATTATAAGAATCTTTTGCATCGCTTCAACCCTAGAATTATCGACGGATTTCTTTTGTATAGGATGGGCCATTTGAAACCAGTCATTTTGACTGGTATATTCATGTGTGTTGGTACTGAGACTAATTTATGCAAACATTATAGTTAGGGTCAGCGCGTTCTCTTGGTTAGTTACTGATACTTATAGTGCGACAAAAATAATAGAAATAAAGAATAGAAATAATTATGCCGAGAATAATGGGTACCGGGCATTTCGTGAAAGAATAATTAAGAAGGATTAACAATATTTAATAATTCTTTTAAGGTTAGAAGGTTCACATTGCACGCATAAAACGACCAAGGACCGATCTTCTTTTTCCATCCTCACGAAAGATTCGCGTTAGAAGTCCATTATAAGAACCTTTTGGATCGCTTTAACCCTAGAACTATCGACGGATTTCTTTTGTATAGGATGGGCCATTTGAAACCAGTCATTTTGACTGGTCTTGGTAGTTCTAGTGTTAATCGAAGCGGCGGGAAATTCAATTCCGCGCCGCAGTGTCCGTCAATCAGAACGATAAACGGCGATTTCCACAGCATCCCCAGGAGTTCGCCTTTGGCAGCTCCGCTGCGTTTTCCGCGTGGATGACGCGCCTGCTGTGGGCGACGCCGTCGCTCGTGGACACGCCGACGCGGAAAGGCCGCTTTCCGCGTGTGCCGTTCGCGTCAGGAATGATAATTGGATGGGTCGCGGCCGCATGCGGAGAATCGTTCCGGGAGGTGGTCGCGGAAATTCCGAAATTCGGAAATTCCGCGACGCGTCGTCATCGCGCGGAATTAGATCGCGGCCGCGCGTAATCCGCACCTGATGGATCACCAAGGTGTGCGGCCATTTCGTCAACCTTCCCCGGATGTATCTCGAAAAGAGAAATTCAATTCCCGAGCGAGACTCTCTGTATCGGATATCGCGACCTGCGGATTCGATGCGGATCCCGTGCAGAGAGATATACCCGAAAGCAAAGGCTTCTTTCGGCAGTTTCGTTCAACTGATCGACACCTTTTGCAACGAAAATCGCGTTAAGGTGGAATAACAAAAAGACCAGCGAACTAGAATAAGACACTTTTTTTTAAAGGTACTGCACGCAAATTTCGGAAACTCATTTTTAAACCTTATTTTACCCCAATGTCGTCATGAATCTGCACCTTGCACATGCGATCCAGCGCTTTACCATATTTTTACATAGTTGCGAGTAATAATTGTCAAAGATAAAAAATGTGAATCAGTTTTTTTAAAAACTTACCCCCGTCCCTCAATTTACGCGGAGTATCCGCTCCACGTGGACTCGTTTTACGCGAATGAAAATCGCGTCGCGTAAAGTCCATCAGGACGAAAGAAAAAATATTGTAAATATAAGCTAGTGCATATAAATTTTAGAAATACATATTTATTTCATACGACTTAATAATTAAAAAAAAATAATAATGACGTTTCAGAACCGCGTGAATTGTGTTATAATTTACCGCGTAAAAAAGAGACCTGTGTAAAGAAAGTGCAGCGTGATTGGGGGAGGGGTGTACATTTATTTTTTTTTTTTTACACATTTCCGATATGATGACATTGGGTCCGGATGACACAATTTCCGCTTAAGGGTTAATCCTAGTCCCAAACTTCGCGAGTGATCCCTCTCTTCCGGTCTCTCGACCTCATCATGGCGAGTGTCCAATTTCTGATGAAACTCGGAACACCCGACCCAATCGGAAGGAATCCATCGGTAATCCCGCTCTCGGTCAAAGAAATCCCGAAGGATTCGCACCCGCGGTTTTCAATTCCTCCGGACACTCTCCTAATCCCAAATGACGTATACGACGTTGCTCCATTATCAGCGGCCCCGATTGAGCGGGCCGATTTACGAGGCGCGTAAAATCGGCCAAATTTCTACCAATCCGCCGAAATTCTCGCGATTTGGCCACCCAATCTACCTGGCCAAGAAGTAGCCATTTCTTTCCGGCTTCGACTACTTCCTATTCGTGCAAGGCGATCTTGACCTGCAGGCTTCATTGGATGTCCCCTCGAATTAATTTGTCATTCGTCAAGAGCACTTGTGATCAGTACCGTGAGAACGAAGTATAGTTGTTTCGGGGTTTGGGGTTTAAAAGTGCCTATACTTTGCTTGGTGCATGATCCAAGAGGCATAATACTAAAGTGCGTCAAAATTCATCAATGGAATGAACCGATGCATCATAAAATCGGCCGAATTTCAAAATAATCCGCAGAAATTCTCGCGTTTTGACCATCCAATCTAGCTAGCCAAGAAGGAGCCATTCGTTTCCGGCTTCGACTACTTCCTATTCGTGCAAGGCGATCTTGACCTGCAGACTTCACTGGATATCTCCTCGAGTTAATTTATTATTCGTGAAGAACACTCGTGATCAACACCGTGAGAACGAAGTACAGTTGTTTCGGGGTTTGGGGTTTAAAAGTGCCTATACTTTGCTTGGTGCATGATACTAAAGTGCGTCAAAATTTGCCAATGGAATGAACCGATTATGCATCATAAAATCGGCTAAATTTCAACCAATCCGCCGAAATTCTCGTGATCTGGCCACCCAATCTAGCTGGCCAAGAAGTAGACATTCGTTTCCGGCTTCGACTACTTCCTATTCGCGCAAGGCGATTTTGATATGCAGGCTTCATTGGATATCTCATCGAATTAATTTATCATTCGTCAAGAGCACTCCTGATCAGCGCCGTGAGAACGAAGTATAGTTGTTTCGGGGTTTGGGGTTTAAAAGTGCCTATACTGTTCTTTGTGCATGATTCAAGATGCGTGATACAATAGTGCGTCAAAATTCGCCAATGCGATGAACCGATTATGCATCATAAAATCGGCCAAATTTCAACCAATCCGCCGAAATTCTCGTGATCTGGCCACCCAATCTTGCTGGCCAAGAAGTAGCCATTCGTTTCCGGCTTCGACTACTTCCCATTCGTGCAAGGCGATTTTGACCTGCAGGCTTCATTGGATATCTCATCGAATTAATTTATCATTCGTGAAGAGCACTCGTGATCAGCACCGTGAGAACGAAGTATAGTTGTTTCGGGGTTTGGTATTTAAAAGTGCCTATACTGTGCTCGGTGCATGATTCAAGATGCATAATACTATAGTGCATCAAAATTCGCCAATGCGATGAACCGGTACACGCTAAGATTCGGGATCCGCTGTACATTTTTAATTTTTCTTTTGTACATTTTGTATGTCCGAAGAAAATTGCCCGTATCTATTTTTAACGGAACATCGCGAATCATTCGCTACGCGAGGTGTAGAGGCCTTAAGGCTCATCGCAAATCCGGCTGATGTTCTCAAAATTCGCCTCTTTGGACCGAAGCCGGAAGAGAGTCGGTCTAATCCGCGCGAATTCCGCACCGGTGTCGCGGATTTGCGGGGGACCCCGAATAATCCCCAGGGTTCGGCGAACCGGCGAAGTTCGGGGGCTCTGTTTGTTCCGAACCGACCTGCAGAATTCCCATCAACAGGTGAAACGGCGGCTGCGGCCGCGAGGCGAGGGGTGCGGAGAAAACCACCCCCGTAGGTGGTTTCGAGCGGATCGCCGGCGACGCGCGTGCGGTGCAGAGGTTGGTTTCGCTATTTCTGGCGACCAGCGATTCAGAAACAATGGATGTCCTGGCGACACGTCGCTTCGGATTTCGAGGCCGGCCGGGAAATGCGGACGAGCCGACACGCGGCTTTTTCCCTCCAATCCGGATCCCCGACCGAAATGTGTTTGGTCCCGGAACGGACACGAATGGTAATTCTGTCGACCGCGGGGCTCTCCGGATTTCCGCTGGGGGCAGATAAATGGACCGTTTCTGCGCTAACTTTTTCGCCACGACTGGTCTATGTAGGTCGGATATTCGACCGAATTAACCCTTTGCGGTCGCACTTTCCCAAGATCAAGAGAATTTTGGTGGCTGAGAGTAGACATACGACCGCAAAGGGTTAACCCCTAACTTAGGTTCCGACAGGGACCGACGTAGAAAATCTGCAAGGGTCTCGGCTAGGACTCCCTTTGGGAAATGTAGGCTTGGACTTTGTCTAGTATTTCCTAGCCATGTTCCTCCACGAAAAATGTACGCTGACACCTCTTCGAGAATCAATTATGCTTCTTTAATAAAAAACATTTAAAATGCCGCGGGTAAACTAATCACGCCTTGAATGTGAAGTTCTCAGCGCAGAGGATATCATCACCCACTTTGAAAGTCCCTGGCCACTATCTGGTATTTCCTAGCCAGTTTTCTATACGAGAAATACACGTGACATCCCAGCGCCCTTAACGTGCCATCGCTTTAGACATACACTAATGACTCTTATAGAATCAATTATATCGGATGTCAAAAAGTTTCTTTAATTAAAAGCATTTAAATTGCCGCAAGTAAACTAATCTCGCCTTGAACGTGAAGTTCTTATCCAGCGCAGGGGACGGTATCGCTCACTTTGGGAAACACTGGCCACTATCTGGTGTTTCCCAGACAGTTATCAACACGAGAAATACACGTGACATCCCGGTTCCCAGCACCCTTAACGTGTCACCGTTTGAGCCGCAACACTGGCGCCTCCTTCAGAATCAATTATGCTTTTCTAATAAAAACATTTAAAATGCCGCAAGTAAACTACTATGCCTTGAATGTGAAGTTCTCAGCGCAGAGGACGGTATCGCCCACATTGGGAAACCCTATCTGTCATTTCCAAGCCAGTTTTCTAAACCAGAAATACTGGAAACACTGGAATATCTCAGTCCCCGGCGCCCTTTACGTGGCATCGTTTCGACGTCAACCCTGACGTCTCTTCCAGACTCAGTTTCGCAGTAGCCAAAAAGTCTCCTTAACAAAAAGCATTTCGATCGACGAACTAACCTGATCTCGCCTGAAAAGTAAACGTTACTCCCAGTCTTTGGTCGGTATCGCTCACTTTGGGTCTAGATCGACCCAGACCGTGCCCAATATTTCCCAGGCAATTTTCTCCGCGGGGAATGCCCAAGGCCTCCACCTCGATCCGATCGCCCGGAATTTCCGGCGAAACTCGCAAGCGAGCTCGGCCAATGGGGTGTCCAGCCCCGGGGTTGCCGTGGGAAATAAAGGTGAGTCAGCGGGGGTTCGCGAATTACCGGGGAGGGGCCGCGAGGGGTGGCGAAAGGAATTCCCGGTGCGCTTTTCCGGAATTCGGAATTACGGCCGGCGGAGTCGATCCGAATCTCCGGGGGATTTATGAAACCCGGCGATTCCCTCTAAAACGTCCCTAGACGTGCGGGGGCATACGTGCTCTCCCCGGCCCGCCGCCTACTCCATGGACGACGGATCAATGGACCCCAGCTTCGCTCTCCAGAGAGGGAGAGGGAGGGAGTCCTGTCGCCTTCCTCCCGGAAATCCGGAAATCCGAACAACCCTTCATCCCCGGGCCGTAACGCGAATCCGATGGGAGATTCGCGCCCGAAATCATCCCTTAACCTGCCGCTAACGACCCTCACCCGTTCTCAACCCCTCCTTCCCCCCGGGGGGGGAGGAGAAAAAACCAAAGGGAGCGAAATCACGAACGAATTCCGCCCTGGTCGCGCGAAACTGGCCGGAAAAAGGGCGGCCCTGGTTATCCTGACGAATCGCTTCTTTCCGGATGAACGGCTCCTCTGGAACGCTCTGGACCTCCATCTTCCCCCGGGAGTCGGGGGAGCAGTCGGACCCTCGATCCAGGTTACCGATTAAGACGACTCATCGATTCGCGGGGGGTCTTCGCGGTTTCTGCTGCTTTTCGGGGTGCGGATGGTCCAGGACTCTGGTCCTTGATGGGTGGCAGGGTTCCTCTGGGACCCGATCCTCCGGTTCATCCGAATTTTTCTCGCATACGAATAGATTCGCATGAAAGATTTCGCGATCTGATCATCTGATGTAAATGAAATATATCTGAGAATATACTTCCGCTAATATATTTTCAGATACATTTTCCTTGCATCAGATGGCCAGAAAATTATTGATTTTCTCATATATTTTCATATAGAAACAATAATATGTATTGTATATGTTTTTTCGTGTGTTTCGGTACACCTAGTTCAGAGGAAACTTTCATGAACGAGACCTTAGATGCCACTTCCGCAACACCTTAAGCGCAATTACGATTGGTTTTTTAACCACGATGCGTCGCCGCGCTCAGTGCGACGCCCAACGCGCTCAGTGCGACGCCCGACGCGCTCAGTGCGACGCCCAATGCGCTCAGTGAGACTCCAGGCTATTCCGATGGGCGCGGCGGGATAAAATGAAGAGATATTCGGGACGTCCAATCCGGAACCGCAATTATAGCAAATCATCGATTCACGGGGGTTGTCCACCGCAAGCCCGGTCGTATTCCGGGATATGTTGCCGGTTGCACCCTCACCAACCATCCTGAAACTTGTCCGGAACGGTTTATCGATCCGACGAAATCTATCAGCCGATATTCAAGACTCTCCCCGTCAGGAAATCAAAGCTCCGGATTACGTGCGTCGGATCGCGAGCGGGATTCCGCCAAGTCCCGAGAGAAAGGAAGCAGGAAAGGCCGGAGAAAATTCATTCACGCCCCCTCCGACCAACCCCCGATAATTGATAATCGAAATTCGATACAGGAATTTAAGGCGATCCCACGAGCCCGTTTTTATACTTCCTCCGAGACCGCGCGGAATCCGGCGCCTCCAATCCGGGACCGCAATTAAGGCGAATCACCGGGTCGAGGGCACCGCAAATTCGGTCGCACCGGGGGATGCATTGCCCATTGCGCCCCCGCGGTTTGCTTCCCTGGGTCCATCGAGCCCTGAAAAGGGATCCCGCGACCTTGGGGTGAAATATATCCAGGGGAGAATAAACGATCCTTATAGAAACTCGATATCCAGTGACCGATGGGAATTAAATGTAAAGGGAGGGAAACCTTGGGAAACCCTCCCTTTCCTGAACGCCCGCCCCCCTGATCCTTGTCTCCCTGCCAGGGGAAAACATGGGGTCCGAGAGACGTCCAATCCTAGACCGTAATTAAGGCGAATCATTGATTCGCGGGGGTTGTCCGCCGCAAGCTCGGCCGTAAGCTAGGGGTAAGTTACCGATTTCACCCCCCGAGTCGCGTTTTCTCGACGGCCCGGGGCTTTATCGAGCCGAATTTGTCAGGGGGTGTCCAATCGACCTGGTGGGTGTCCCTCGATCGCAGGGGATGTCGCTGATCGTCTCGCGGGTCCGACGTACCGTCATTTGTCGCAGGACGGTTCATCGATTCCGCACATCCGCTGGACCACTCCCCGGAAGTGGACCCTGCACTTAAGGGTGGAGGGTCCGTCCAGATTTTCCGTATCGACCCGGTACCACCGACTCTCCCCGAGCTTCGTCCTAAATTTTCCACCCGCTCCGAAAGTCAGGAAAACGATCAGTTTCCGTTGACAATTCCGCGTTGCGGGACCGCGGAATTTTTCCAGAGAGTGCAGGGTTGTTTAGAAGTTTATTACGATTTTTGCAGCTCGAGTTTCATGATCGAGCCCCTCTAGGATCTTATATGGACCCTGAACTTCATTTTTTATGAAAACTGGCACGAAAATTGGAACTCTGAGGTTTTTGATAGCACCGACTTCAAATTTGCAATTAGTTCGGTTTATCAGTTTCTTAACCCACTCAGGGGATTTTCGAGAGAGCTGACTATATCACTTCTTTGTGCGATACTTATAATAATTTGCTTCGTTTTTTTTTTTTTTTCAAGAGGATTACATTTCCGGTATGAAGAATATTAACGAAATTATTAGAAACTGGCAGTTAACAAATTCGCCTTCTCCCAGACATAACCCAGTACCCATACCATTTTATCAGCTTCTGCGCTATCCTACCAAGTTTCCCATAAAGTTATTGCAGTTTGCCGTTTAAAATTTGACGTTTCGTTTTCAATTACATTTTTTAACATTCACGATCCCAGGTGAACCAACCATTTCATCAGCTTCTGTGCTATCCCACCAAGTTTCCCATAAAGTTATTGCAGTTTGCCGTTTAAAATTTGACGTTTCGTTTTCAATTACATTTTTTAACATTCACGATCCCAGCTGAACCAAAAAAATCCGCGATAACTTTCCCAACAACCTGACAATCAAACCCCACCGCACGGAAACAAATAATTTGGTTACAATTACTATGGTGACGTGGTTAGAATACTGTGGGAAGTAAAACCACATAAACGGTGGAATTTACCACATGTAGTGGGAAATGTAACCTTGCGAATAGGTACTGTATAGCGTTCGTAATCATAATAATTGAACTTTTTAATGTCTGCGATAAATTTTTAAGTGCATATTCAGAACTGTACATAATGTTGGAACAACTCGTTCCTTGCAGTTCCATTGACTAAATGGTGAAGTACCTTACTATGGTGCACTGGTTACATTGACTAAATGGTGAAGTACCTTACTATGGTGCACTGGTTACATTGACTAAATGGTGAAGTACCTTACTATGGTGCACTGGTTACATTGAGTAAATGGTGAAGTACCTTACTATGGTGCACTGGTTACATTGACTAAATGGTGAAGTACCTTACTATGGTGCACTGGTTACATTGACTATATGGTGAAGTATCCCTTCCTATGCTCCTTTTACTATATTACGCTGGTTAATGCAACCTCCTCCCAAGGTTGTCCCATAAGTTGCCTTGCAATAGGGTAACGATTACCACAATTGTGGTTTTTCCACCCATTCTTGTTTGTCCGTGCGTTAATTTAGGTACACCTCATCACCGATTCCCTTTTCCACCTCGTCTGGATCCTCAGCACCGAGGTGGAGGTTCCAAATCGGCGATACTCGAGGAGCAGCGTTATCCGCTTCCGGGGGATGTCCATTAACGCCGCGTAATCCCGGGATCCGGCGTTTCCGTCGATAAGTCGGACGGACCGGCTGCGGAAATTCTCGCGGATCCGCTGCGGGGGGATTTTTTTCCTTCCGGGCGGGATCCCGCGAATATTGCGGATATCAATGGTGACGGCTCGGATAAACGTATGCGGAAGACCTCGGAGCCTTATTGATCCCCGGCATCTATGCGTCTCTCTCTCTTCCTCCCATGGGGGTGTATCGCGGCGTCTCTCTCGCTCCCATGGCGTTTCTCTACAGCTTCGTTCGCCGTCCTCCTCTCTCCACATCGGCGCGTGGTACTCCTCGAACGCATCGGCTGTGTCCGCTGGATTATGAAGAACGGCTCGACTCGATCGAGGATATCCCCTTCCTGTTTGCCCATCACGACACTTTTATTCCTGGCGGAGCCGCCACCCCCCGCGAAGGGGTGAAGAACCCCCGAAGGATGGGTCCGACATCTGCTGACACTTTATTCCCGCGTGTGCTGCCTAGCACCCGATGTGCCGTATCGTTGATAACGACGATGCGATTTAATTACCAGAGTAAGAAGAATTCCTAAAGTCTAAAGCCATTGACTGTATCACTCGTTGGATTCGGTTCACGGGCTGATGATAAGCGTCCACGTGATAGTCGCCCGCGATTTAATTAGAAGAATAATTTGTGATGTTTGAACCCGTTGACGGTATCACTTCTTGTATTGGGTCCATGGACTAATGATAAGCGTCCATGTGAGGATCGCTCGCGATTTAATTACGAGAATAATTTTGTGAGTCGGAGTCGTCCTACTCCTAAAAAACAAATCGTTACAGCATGTCCCGATGCCACCACTTCGGCCCTGTACTCGTCAATTTTTGTATGTACACAAGGGGAATAGTGGGCTCGTCGTAATAAAGAGAAAATGAATTTCCCCATTTTACCGGGCGGATGATCCCTCCTCCGCGGTTCATATATATAGAAGCTAGGTCCGAGAGGGGCGATGAAAAATTTCATCACAATCCAGGCATAATATGCTAATGCACCCTGCGGTGCATCATACGGCGCCGGGAAAAACGCACCCCCAGGTCGGTAAGTGCAGTCCAGGTTTCCACCCCCTTGGGGGTGGGAAACCCTCTTGACCGGCGGCGCACCGGTCGAAAAGACCAGAGGAAAAGGATAAAAGCGAAAACGTGGAGACGGGACACGTGATTTAATAATGCCACCCCGTCCACCCGTTTCCGGCCATCGATCGGAAACGAGATCCCATGGTAGCAGAGCCGATCCACCCCCTAGTCGCCCCGTGTTGGCGTTCCGTCCATTTAACCCCCAGGTACGGTCCATTTCTTCCTTCCTGCGTGGCGCTATCGGCGAAATTGGAAAATCGAGCCGAAAATTCGACTTCCCTGGAAACCCGTCCCCTGGACGCACATTCGAGCCTGGTGAAACCAGGAAACGGTCAAGAGCCATTAACCGTGCGGTGGCGGCGACAGGGCCAAGCTTTAAATACCGATCACCGATCGCGATCCTGGCCGATCGATCGAAGTCTGTTAGCGAAAATTCACCCCCAATTTGTGCTACGACGGCCCCGCTTCGCGTTTTTCGCTGTTAACGACCGCTTCTTTTTTCGTACGCCTCGTTGAAGCCTCGTCCGAGTGACACACGCGAAAGGGTTCAATTGCTTCGGTTATGCACTTATAGATTGGGAATTTACCTGGGAATTTTAACGCATTAGTGCACCCTTGGCCTTTCAACCCTGCTTGGGTAGTTTAACGGGAATGTCCGATTGGAAATGAATTGAAAATCTACGATAATCGCGGAGGAGACTGATGATATCAGCGATCTTTCATAACCAAATTGGCTTCTGAGACGGAAAATTATTTTCTCCGAAGCGGGTGCACCGAATTTTTTACTGAACGTGGAGGTCCTGAGGGAGCTCCCGATACCCGTGGAATTTACTTTTATTTAAAGTTCATAAATAGTTCTAAACATCTCGTAGGAACAACAAAATTCCATGGGTGTTACGACCTTCCTTAGAGCCTCCACATTAGCGCGTTAAACTTTCCAACGATTCGATGGACCCTCTTCGGAGAAGTTTCATAAACGAGAACCTCCCGAGGCCCCTTTCATCCCACCTTAAGGACCTTAACGAAACGAAGGTGAAGTCCCTTCCGGGTACTTAGAAGCGGAATTCTCGGGGCGCCCGAAATTCTCGGCTGGGATCCTTTGAACAAAACTGGCAAAGTCCCTAGATCGGATTTTGGAATGTTTTATGCATCGCGATGCATTACCAGAGCCGGAGGTGTCGGGAAATTCGCGGAACCTTCCGGAGACGAGGAAAATTCCTGGAGGAGAAAGCAGGCTCTCGGGAACAAGTCGCGTTTGCAAATAAGTCATCCCAGGGAAGGCCGCAAATTGAAGGTGCCGCAGTCTGGGTGGCGCAACTCGGGGTGTAGGTCGAAAGCACCCCCAGGAAGCGCACTTTGAGCGACTCCGGGGCGAAGTTAACAGCCCGGAAACGTCCTACGTGGATCCCAAGCGAAACGAGCCCCCGTCGAGGAAATTGCGAAAAGTGGGCCACCCTGGAAAACGCGAGGACGAGGGCGAGGGGAGTTCCGAGCCGACTTTAAGGGCGACCGCGAATTAACCGAGGGGGTTCTTCCGCCCACGAGGGGTGCGACGTTTTCGCTTCTCCTCGCGGCTGGAGCCACTTGTTAGTCGATAATTAAACGCTCCTTTCTTTTTTCCCTTCGACCTTCCCTTCAAAGGGGCCACCCCTGCCACGGTCGTCTAGGGATTTCCCAGTTTTTTAGAACCCCTTCCTCTGCAGGCGCGATCGAACCCTAGGGGATGCGCGAGGGCGTGGAAAAATCCTACTCTTGTTTCTTCGCCATCCACGCTGAGAAAAAAAAATTAATTGACAAACAAATATACATATTGTTGCTTGCATCATATATAATTGCAAGGAACAATTATTTCGTTGAGTAGAAATATTGATATTCATTTAAACGCATTTAGTTTGCTCAATCTGACGTTTCTTTGGACGTATTTGGTTATAGAATTTTGTGATCGCGATGCATATTTCGTTGATGCAGCCAACTTTTGTTTTCTCAGTGCACCTCGATTAAGGAATTCCGAAAAAGAATTGGTGCTGCATATCTTAAAACAGGGTTCATGTGATTAAAAACTTCCCTCTCTTCAAAGAAGCCGCCCTTGCCAGAACCATCTAAGCAATCTCTCTATTACTTTACAACCCCTTCCTCTGCAGGCACGGTCGGACCCCAGGAGATAGGGTGTTGAAAAAATCTTTCTTTCGTTCTTTCTCCCTATTTATCTCCATCGACGGATTCCGAAAAACATTTCTCCAGTATATCTTGAAACAGGGGGCCAGTAATTAAAACATTCTGGGGGGTGAAACGGTGACGTGAGCTCGGCGCCATTGGGAGCAGCGATATTTTTCGAGGGTAAATAAGGATGTTTAATAGACCCTCAAACCTGGGGTTCGGGGCCTGAAATACTGTTATGCTAGCATCAGGGGAGAACGAATCGCACCTTGTAGGTAAATACCGACGGGCTCGCCCGTGATTAACCCTTTAGGGAGTCGATACGAGGGAGCCTCCCCGGGGGTGTTATTTCTGCCGTTTAAGAGGGGTCGAAGACTCGCCGACGGGGCTGAAGTGCTCGATATCGCGAATTTTGACCCAGTTCCAGGCAGGGGTCGCGCGACATGGGAAATACGAAATTGATGGGCGTCCTTAGGGCAGTAAACGTCTGAAATGACGGAGATAGGAATACGTCTCGATAAAAGCCCCGTTACGAGGAGCGCCGTTGATAACGAGGGTCCCGTCCGTTTCGTAAGGTCCCCATCCGCGGATCCTTTCTGAAAAACACGGGAAACCTATCGAGCGCCGTAATGAACTTGGCAGGGAAAAGTGACGGAGGGGGGGCGACGAATCGTCGGATCCGAGGAAATAAAGGGCCGAGGGGAAAAAGGAAAAACCTCCCTCTTGCAACTTCCCCTCGCCCTATCGGCCCATCTCTCGGAGCGAGTCCTTCCCGGGGTATCTGGCGCGCAGATATTAAACTTCCGAATTAGGGGTGATTTATATCGAAAATCGGGGGACGCGCCACCCGGTTGACAGAATATCTGCCAATCTCCCTCGCCCACGGATCGGTCCCCGCTGGTTATTTGTCAAGCTTCGATCCACCCGCCACCCCCGCGAGCCACCCCATTCGCGATTCGGATTTTCGGGGGTCTTTACCTTGCATCCCCATCCCCTCGCACCTACACCCCTGGGGCTGGTGCTGCCAACGAGACGAATCAATCGAGAGGGGGTGGCGGCCACGTTTCCACCCCCTGAAGTTCCCATCGAGTGGGTCAAGGGGTTTTTCCCGATTCTGGATCACCTCCCTAGCGGCACCTGCTCCCGGAAATGTTCGGTTTTGGAAACAGGGAATGAAATCAAAAAAATTGCCAAAAGAGATATAAAATATTGGGCCATTTCATCCCTTGCATGTTATGGGTACTTATCGTCAAGTGCGATCGAATTATACCAGTAGATGGTGATCGGATCGAATTTGGGGGGAGGTAATCAAAATGTTCTTTTCCCCTTGGATAAGTGAGAGGTTTTATCTGAAAATGGCCATTTATCGAAAATCCCTCCCATGTAAACGTGCGTCGGTTCTTTATCTTTGAAACGAGCACTTGGTCGTCTCGATCGTGTACGAAGGTGCATATGCGAGGGTACAATTAGTATACACGACCATAACCCGTAACGTTACAGTCAATTCCGCAGTTAACATGTTAATCCGTGACGGGCTCGCGCCGGAGGAAAAAGAAGTGATGGTCGACTTACTTTCTTTAACCCTTTGCGATCGGCAAATTTCTCTGATGGGAGTACCAGCTAGTCGGAGCAAATTTAGCGTAATCAGATTTTTTACTTTCTATGTATAAATTACAGAAAGTTGTTTCATGATCATTAATGACATTATGCCGCCAGGCAGGCGGCACCGACTTCTACGACGACTTGCTAATTCCACCACTGTGGCGGCACCGACTTCAACGACGACTTGCGAATTCCGCCACTGTGGCGGCACCGACTTACGAATTCCACCACTGTGGCGGCACCGATTTTTACGACGACTTGCGAATTCCACCACTGTGGCGGCATCGACTTCTACGACGACTTGCAAATACCGCCACTGTGGCGGCACCGACTTCTAAGACGACTTGCAAATACCGCCAGTGTGGCGGCATCGACTTCTACGACGATTTGCGAATTTCGCCACTGTGGCGGCACCGACTTCTACGACGACTTGCGAATTCCACCACAGTGGCGGCACCGACTTCTACGACGACTTGCGAATTCCACCACTGTGGCGGCACCGACTTCTACGACGACTTGCGAATTCCGCCACTGTGGCGGCACCGATTTTTACGACGACTTGCGAATTCCACCACTGTGGCGGCATCGACTTCTACGACGACTTGCAAATACCGCCACTGTGGCGGCACCGACTTCTGAGACGACTTGCGAATACCTCCAGTGTGGCGGCATCGACTTCTACGACGATTTGCGAATTCCACCACTGTGGCGGCACCGACTTCTACGACGACTTGCGAATTCCACCACTGTGGCGGCACCGACGACTTGCGAATTCCACCACTGTGGCGGCACCGACTTCTACGACGACTTGCGAATGCCGCCACTGTGGCAGCATCGACCGCAAAGGGTTAAAACTACATCAGTCCTTCATTAGTGCGGCGGCCAAGTCCTCCGTGGATGTCGGGGTGCGGCGAGATGGACGTCAGGGTGCGACGAAAGTCGATGGAGCCGGTGAAACACCACTTGCACTCACGGAAATCGAATGTTTTTTAATTAATTAACGGAAAGATTAAACGATAGTTCTCCGAGACGATCCGCGACAAAAGTAGCCACGTGTGCCCCTCCCGACGATCGGAGACAGAACAGAGCCTCTTCTCTCGAGTTTGGTTCGAGGTCCGCAAAATTCGGAAAAGGACGCGGGGAGGGCCAACCATCGGCGCCGTTGACCCTCGAAACGTAAACATCGAAACGTTCAACACCGGACGAGCAGTATCCAGAAGGAATTTCCAATATTCTCGTTACAACATACACGGAAAAAGAATAATTTGGTTACAATTACTACGCTGACATGGTAAAATACTGTGGGAAGTAAAACCATATAAATGGTGAAATTTACAACATGGAATGAGAAATGTAACCTTGCGAATAGGTACTTTATCCATGGCGCTGCGCCTAAAAGGTGCAAGAGTGATCATCATTTGAAATGGTAATGTTAACTACGATTACCTCAATTGTGGTATTTCTAACCATTCTTTTTTTTTCCGTGTACTACAAAAACTCAGATATTTCTGTATACTGATTTTCGATCACATACATACGCAAATCGACATATTTTAACAAAAGCGCATTCTAGTACATTTGTTAACATCCATACCGATTTCTTTGCTCGTCATACTATGTTGTAAGAAATCTTGAATACGTTTGTACGAATTCCCTCGTAGGCATGGTGTTCTTTGAAATTCGATATACAGTTTTTTGATCTTAATTCCAAGCTTTCGGTTTCATAATACGCTTTAATTCGGAAGTGTTCGAAATGTCGAAACAGTTTGAACAATGTAGTTAAAGCCTCAACGTGGATAGTTCCCTAGAAAAGGGTAATCTTTCGAAAGGATCTGACTGTGAAGAAAGTAGAAAATCGGCGATTCAAGAAGAAAGCTCCGAGCTTTCGTTCCCCCGGAACTTCCAACTCACCCCGAGAGATAGCCATATTCCCGAATTGCCGGTGCCGGAATTTTTAACGCGGCAATTAGGAGATTCCAGCGGCTTTCACCATCACCGTCTCTTTCAGGGATCATCCCCGTTAATGGCCGATATCCTGAACCAGTTAACACCTCAACGCACCCTCTATGGGACGTCTTTCGCCCCGAAAGCTCTCGCCAACCCCAGGTCCTACTAGCCTGACGAGTTCCTCCAGGCTCGTTTCACTCGGATCTCCAACCCCGAAAGGGTTCTGAAATTTCTCCGAAAACATCCCCTTATGAATGGCCGTCAAGGGGATTTACCGCCTTTTCAAAGGGAGTCCTAAAAGCGACGAGCGCTACGGCGTAAACTTTTCTCCCAGTTCTCTGTACACCGGTGACGATAATTCGAACACCTACCCTTGTAATAATTTCGGTGGAACGTCGCCTCGACGATGAAACAAACTCGGCGTGATACATTTTCCGCGGATTCCGGTGAAACCGGACCGTAATCCGCGGTGAGCCGCTCGCTAAAGAGATTTTCAGGGTTGCGGACAGTCAGCGGGAATTAAGGGATGAAACGTAGGAGGTAGTTAGTCGTACTCCAAGGGGACATTTTCTGGATAGTTACTCCCGAAATTGCGTTGCTCAACGGGAAATCGTCTATTGAACGTGCGATACGTAGAACGATCGTTCCCCCAAAAGGTGGGAAACCGGGTAAATGGGGATAAAATGCGGCTCAGAGGGATGGTTTTATTTTTTCTTCCTTTTTCATTTGCCTCACAGCCTGGAAGTGCGGTCGCGGTTAACGGGGAAACGGCCGGGACCTATTGCCGCACGTTTCCGGCATTCTGCTCCATTTTTTGCAAGGGGTAATTGCGATTGTGTGTCGCGAGCCGTGACGCGATTCGACAATGGGAAAGTCGAGGAAAGCTCTCCCCGAGCTTTCGCCGGGGATGATATAAGGGGGTGGCGAGGAAATGGGGCCCCTCGAGATACGGGGACAATTATTTCGTGCCCCTCAGGGAGGAGAATAATTTCTCTGGAACGGCCGAGAGGGTGATCGGGGCCCGATCCCACTTGCACCCTCGCCATTTGGGGGGTTGCACCGATGTCGAAAGCATCCCAGGGAGAAAAGTGTCGCGACATTAGCCCTCGCCATCGGTAAAAGATGCCTCGGCTTTTCGGCTCTCCAGCTCTCTTCCACCCGCCACTTAAGGCCCGAATCCCCTTAAGGGCGAATCCCCCCGAGGGTAAGTAAATGTCAGAAAAATAGAATCTTTGCCGATCCTATTATGGCACTCTGGCGTGCTTAAATATTTTCCCTCAGCCCTATTTTCCACGCGTCTCGGGGGTGTTTCAATTCGCGCCGTCCCCTTCTCCCTTAATTTCCCACCCTCGTGTCGCGCGCCAGGAGAGCTTATGAAACTTTCTGATTCAGAGGTGTTTCCGGTCCCCGGAGGTGGAGATAATAAATCGTCGTTAGGATAAAGGATATTCTCGTGTTGTTTCACCCCTTGCGTGCACCACTCCGAATTTCCTCGCCGACCATGCGACATCCCTTACCGACTCACCCCTTTGACGCCTTCCTGCGAGCTTACATTAATTGCTCGTAAGCTATCCGTTGAGTCGCACCTTTCTAGGGTCAAGAGGGCCGATCTCTCTTGCCGATCGTTGATCGATCGGAACTACCCCTAATTTCTGTCTCTTCTCCCTCGAGGAAGGTGTCGAGGAAAACTCTGAAAGTGGGTTCGCCCGCTCTCGGGGATATTGAATTTTCGAAAGCACACCCGCGCCGAGTCGTTTCGCCGACACTTTGACGTATCTCGACAAATTTTATCGGGGGAATCATCCCGCCGGTGGACCATTTACGAGTGGCGGTATAACACCGGGAAATAAATCGAACGCCCCCCCATAAACACAATTTGGCGGGACGCACGTGCCTCGGTAAAAATGTACGACGTTTATTACCCGGAAGAATGCTCCCCCGTTATATCGCGGGGGTGAAATACTCTTTCGGGATTATTAGTCGACTCTCTGCACGAGTATTCGGACGCAAATTTCAACCGTGGAGCATCCCTTAAGAAGTTACTCTCATTCTTCGGTCCACCCTCGAAAAAGTGACCATTCCTAGTTTGCCACTTTTCTTATAGATCCAATATTTCCGTCCGATGATTCGGAGGGAAAAATATTCCCAACGATGTTAAAAATACCTTCTCGAAATATAGTATACACATAGTCGAACCTTATCAACATTTAATATTTCAGAATTGCGCACACAGTTGCGTTCGGAATTTTAGTATTGCACATAACATGCGAATTTTAAAGAGCACGTATAGTAAATTGGAAATCTTTCGTATACTAACTTCCACGAACACAAACGCGATTGTATGTATTTTGAAAAAAAAAAAACACGTTATTGTACATTTATTAACATTTGTCCCGATTACTTTTCTCACTTTACCGTTAAAAATATTGAATACCTTTGCGCGAATTTTTCATTTTAGGTTCCGCTGTTGTCGGTCTCGGTATACATTTGTCTTCGAAAGTGTTCGAAATATCGAGACATCGTTACCAATTCGCTGTATCCACTTCCAGTGTACACACGTATTGCAAGGTGTTGGAAATATCGAAACATTTTAGCTCGGAGATGCACCTGAATCGGAAGTAAGTGCACTTCATGAACTGTGCTCTAGTGCTCTGGAGACATATCGCCACGGTTACCTTTTCCCGCTTTTTCCGGGATAAACTTACGTCCCCCTTTTTCTGGTCAAGCAAAAGCAGTGCGGAAGCACCGCGGCCGCAGTTGCAGCCGCACCTTCTCCGCAACGAAAAGGTCTCTCTCTTTCATCCCCTTTCTCCAGGTCCCTCGTTGGACCTCGGAGTCGATACATCGGGTGGAGGTGGTCTTTCTCTGGGAGAAGAATTTCATTCCCGGCGAGAGCGGCTCCCTCAAAGCGAAATAAAATCATCGGGAAAGCGTTCCCGCGGCCACTGATGGCTTCTCGGTTGTGAATCATTCCAAGACACCAAGACAAGAGAGCTTGAAATATCTCTCGGAGGACGAGCCGCGGAATTTATCCCCCGATTGCCCCGCCGCAAAAAAGCGCCCCATCTCGGCCACGTAGGCCTCCTGTCCAATATCCTTGAAGGATCTATATCATTCCTGGAGGAAGGTCCTGGTAATGGGTCCCTTAATAACCACAAATCAGAGGGAAGGGCCGCCCCGTCGACAGCCACCCCCGATATTGCCTCGACAACGCGATTCGACCCTTCGCCCTCCCTTAGCTGGGAATTTAAAAGTCCTCCCATTTTATTTCACCCCCGAACGGCCTTTATTCATTCCCACCTGATGTATCGTGCATTAAGGTGATGTAAAACCCGACTCGAACCGTTCAATTCGAATGACATTATTTTTTAGTGGCATTCCATCCAACCGATTGCAATTTCAGGGCACCTAAAGAATGTCCCGACACTTTCAAGGTTTGGGTTTTCAAAGGAAGCGTTTTTATTTTACGGAACCAAAATGGCGTCGTGTTTCCATATTTCGATCGATATACAATTCTTGAAGGCTCTGCCATGAAATACGAATGTTTCGGGATTGTCACATGACATTTTGAAACACGATAGTAGTCGAGAAACGCGTATTATAATGCGATAAAAGCAAGAAACGTCATTTGGAAACTTCGATACTAAGATTAAGATAATCCGAGTAGTGTACGAGGTCTTGGAGACAAAATTTAGTCAGCACTGAAGGCAACGGATGGCTCTGCAGTGGATTAAAGTATCAAAAGTCATGAATCCATGGAATTTGAGTTGTCGTTCAATCTCTTTACAATCATTCTAATGAAACATTTGGAATATGCCATTCCGTACAATTTTCAGTACCGTTCGACACATCCGTCGGTATAAACATAAACGTCGGCATTGTAGCGCGCTGTTCCAGATGGTACATCAGTTAGAGGGATTTTTACCGGCAACAATTGTCTCTCGATGAGTTTCACATCACCTTAAGATTGATTTCTTTCTGATTTCCAAGATTTTTTAGACGGCCCCAAAAGTGCGTCTCCAATTATCCTCCGCGTGTCCGGAAGTGACGTCGACGCGTTCAATGTGGGAAATTTAAATTAGGGGAAGTTGCGGGGAATAAAGAAACAATCCATCCAGGTTATGAAGTGGGCACTGGGAAGCTCACCTTGCAAATTTAATGGAATTCGTTTCCCTCGGGAGGCTTGCTCGAGGAAATTAAAATTCCCTACTCCCCAGTGGCAGTTATTCGACCCGCGATCTCCCGTTCTCTAGGTCGGGCTTGTTTTATTGACGGATTTAAGGAGGTAATTGGTATTGGATATAGGCGGCATTTCCAATCACGGGTGTAAAAATCGGGTAAACTCGATCGAGAGATGAATTACGAGTCGTCGATTACTCGAGGAGCGAAATTTCCTTTCAACTCTCTTCAGATACAAAGATTCATTCCTGCACTCCCCTAACCCTTTGACTGCAAAGAGCATCTAATACCCATTTCTGTGTATTTCTTACCCCTGCGCCAATTTTTACATTTCATTTTCTAAACGCTCCACCATCAAAACGTTAAGGTGATGTAAACATCGCCGAGACGTCAAATTAAACAATTTTCTCCGTCCTAGATGTACCGAATTTTTCAACATTTCATCACATGAACATAGAGGTCCTAAACAAGATCCTAACACCCATGAAATTGTTTAAATTTGTTCGTAAACATTTGTTAAATGTTTCATAAAACGAGTGAAATTCAGTGGAGACCAGGACCTTCCTTACAGCCTCCATGTTCACGTCCTAAATTTCAAATGATTCTGTGCACGAGTTTGCAATTTGCTCCTCGGATGTGACTTTCGTATCGCCTTAAAGCATCGTTCGGCCATCTCGAGACCGAAAAAACGCAATTTTTCAGTAGAATAGGAACGTTGTCGGATTCCCCTGTTCCATGACATCATATAAACATAGAGACCCTCAGAAAGATCCTTACGCACGTGAAATTGTTTAAGTTTGCCCGTAAACATTTGTTCATGTTTCATAAAATGAGTGAAATTCAATAGGGAGCAGGACCTTCCTTAGAGCCTTCAAGTTCACGTGTTAAATTTCAAACGATTCGGTGCACGAGTTTGCAGAAATGTTTTGTGGACAATTTTCTCCTTAGATGAGACTTTCGTACCGCCTTAAAGCATCGGTCGGCCATCTCGAGACCGAAAAGACGCGATTTTTCATTAGAATGGGAACGTTCGCCGGATTCCCCTGTTCCAGGGATAAATGTCGATGTCGAGGCGCGCGAAAGAGGCAGAGCGTAATCCGTTGGTGAATTCGTTAAGAATCCACGCGGAGAATCCAATTACGAGTTGTTAATGACTTTCGCCATTGGCGAGCTGTCCGCCGGCAATGATCTAGTACCAGTCTCGAAGCGGAGTGCGTTACCTGGTCCCATTAGTTTTAACTACTGCGACGATCCATTCGCTTTATCTAAATTTAAGGTCGATTTACGCACGTCCGTTCCGTATCAGTTCAGTATCAGTTCAGTATCCGTGCCACGCACCCCGTCAAAAATTACGCCAAATTTTCTACCACAAGCGTCCCCACCTTATCCCATCCTTATCGTAAGATCAGCGTCCATTCAGTATCTACTTTCCATCGTCCATGATGACATTTCCACGATGCATTATGATCTATGGATTTAATAATACACTGATAAAAATGCCCATGTAAATTTACATACTCAATCGTTGGTTATTCCGATGCCACGATAAATTGCAGTAAAATTAAATTGTTTCTGTAATATCACGTTCAGCATCTCAGTTGAGTTAATGAAAATTATAACGTACTGTCGCATTTAACTCGAGTAAAAATGCGCTGATGCGGTAAATATTTGATATGCGTATTTATACATTTTATAATGTGTAATTTTTTCATTTTGGGCTTATCAATGTGAAACTTCACTTATTAGGTGTGCAAAAGTGTATATAAATTTCCATCGATTTTTATCAGTGTATGGCAGATACCGAATCGATACAGTTTGTGTCTAAATCGATTTTTAGGTTACACGAACATTGTTTCAACGTCCACGTTAGTGCAATATTGTGACATTTAATGTGGACACAAGCAACGTGCGTTGCCCCCGTTACGATACAACATCCGTCGTAATGCATCTCGTTTTTTACGTACTTTAAGCGACGGACATACCCTAACGCGAATAATGTACAAATTCCCCAAGACTCTGCAAGAATCCCCAGGCAATCTTTCGGGATTTCCCGCCGTCAAATATAAATAAAATATAATCATTTTACCGCAAATTAACGGCCAAAAGGGCGAGCGAAAAATCGGAGGCGAGGCGTCGAAAAAGTCGGGGGTGGCTTTTCCGAAGCCTCCGCTCTTTTTTTAGGGCCGCCGTTGCGGGGCTTAGAGGGATGGTTACGGGAAATCTTTTGCGAATTCCCGCCGTCAAATATAAATAAAATATAATAATGTTACCGCAAATTAACGGCCAAAAAGGCGAGGGAAAAATCGGAGGCGAGGCGTCGAAAAAGTCGGGGGTGGCTTTTCCGAAGCCTCCGCTCTTTTTTTAGGGCCGCCGTTTCGGGGCTTAAAGGGATGGTTACGGGAAATCTTTCGGGATTTCCCGCCGTCAAATATAAATAAAATATAATAATTTAACCGCAAATTAACGGCCAAAAGGGCGAGGGAAAAATCGAAGGCGAGGCGTCGAAAAAGTCGGGGGTGGCTTTTCCGAAGCCTCCGCTCTTTTTTTAGGGCCGCCGTTGCGGGGCTTAGAGGGATGGTTACGGGACATCTTTCGCGATTTCCCGCCGTCAAATATAAATAAAATATAATAATGTTACCGCAAATTATCGGCCAAAAGGGCGAGCGAAAAATCGGAGGCGAGGCGTCGAAAAAGTCGGGGGTGGCTTTTCCGAGGCCTCCGCTCTTTTTTTAGGGCCGCCGTTTCGGGGCTTAGAGGGATGGTTACGGGAAATTATTGGCTTAAATGTGCTCTCGGCGCTGCGCTGTAAAGCGCGAAATTCGTTAATTAACCGAACACGGGCTCCGGGGTAGTACAACCCCCTGTGCACCTTCGCTCGTTGTGTCAGGATCGATTAAATATGAAATGCGTAAAGGGTGTCGAAATTACCCCCATTTTCCGGCTGCGATTCGCGCACGCGCCTACGAGGCCTTTCCGCCGTTTTATAAAACATTGTCTTGCCCGTAGAGGTACATAATTTCGAGGCCATTTGAATCGCAACGAGTCGGGTGCATAATGTTAATGCAGTCAATGGCGGGTGCCCGTGACAGGGCCCACCAGGGGTGGAGGTGATTCTAATTTCCGCAGTAAGCTAATGCGCGACACGCGTATCGTTGGAATATTCAATTAGGAAAATTACCGGAATATTGACACTTCCTGCAGAGTCTGAATATCCCGATTTACGGCAACTGCATCATGCGCTGGTAGAATGCACCTCTATGAGCCTTGCCGGTGCCGAACAATTCCACCCCCCTAAACGAGCACCCTCAATGCGAGTACAGGGTGCTCGGCTCCTTTATCCGGCTTTACGATTACGTTTTTCCCGAAATTTCCCTAAACCCTCGACCACCCCGTAATCCTGGTAATTCTTCGCGTCCACCCCACCCTCTGAAGCTGGGGGCGCTGCGAAGGCGAAAAAAGGTACATGGGGATTCTTAGGGGTGGAAAAACCGACTTCCGGTCCGTGTGTAATTTCAACCCCCTCGAAACCTGGGGGAAAGTGTTATGGTACCGCCCAAAATTGCGGGGTGTACGTGGAAGTCGAAGGATTCGGCTGTTACACCCTGCAGCGTGTCGCAGATTTCGCGAAGGGGTGCGAATGGGGACTCGGAGGGGTGCGACTCCCTGCGATCCTGGGGGTGATGTTCGATGATAACGAAATGGCGTTAAGTTAAGGACAACGACTGCAAAAGGTCCTCCCATGTATATATGTAACCACCCGGGGGATGTCGAATCGCTTCGGGGTGCTCGCAATAATTTCGAGTCATTTCTGGGAAATGCCGGGGGTTCGCGTTTGCGGGAAAGGGACTCAAATATGCGAAACCGTATTTAGAGGGTGGATTACTTCGTCCCGGCTGAATTTCAACGAGCGGATAAAATGATATTTGCCTCAGAAAGGGGCGGAGATGCCCGAGTCGATAGTTTCGCTCTATTCTGAACCGACGTTGCGTAAATAAGACCAGTTTTAATTTTTGTATCATTTTTTAATTTCTACTTTCGATTTTGTGGATACTGTTTGTACGAATTAAGTTCGATTGTAGAGGCCACTTATAGGCATAAGTGAGAGAAATTAAAAAAATGTCTGCAGTGGCAGACTTTAAGTGTTCAGTCTTCCAGGTTCAACTTCAGACCTTACAGTTAAAGTACTTGTAAAGTAATCGTATAGAAGCTTCTCTTCTTTGTCATCTTGAAACCCATTTATGGCCTACAATTAGAGATTCTAAATAGAATCAGAATTCCGACTCGAGTAAATTTTCCATTTATTTTACTCGTAGGCCCAAAGTAGAACTTAATCCGTACTCCGTAGGACGTAGAAAGTGAAAAGTAGGATTTAAAAAACGAATTACGATCAAAAGAGACTAGGTTACGCAGATTTAAAGTAAAGCTAAAATCTCGGCTCGCGTACGAGCGAAGGGGGATTATACAAGTCTTTCGTGAAATTCCTATACAAGTGTGAACTTAAAATGTTTGAAGTCAGAACCTTTTGAACATCCGTTGAAATTCAGTTGTCCAGAATTTTCTGGGATTTCGTTTAGAGCGTCGAGTTGACAATAGTTTTACTTGATTAAAGTTCAATGTTCATTTGAAATTTCGCGCGGGAACTTTTTCCCCGCCTACTGCATACGAATCTGGGTAGAGTAATTATTTCCCATTTTTGAAAACCATTTTCCGTTCCCGTGGCTGCCCATCCGCGAATCCCGCGATCTGCATCCCGGAGTGCGTGCAATTAAAGTCGATTCGGTGGGGGAAAAAAAAATTGCTTTTGTCCGAGACGTCCCGGCGGACCGTTTAATTGGGCCGTCGTTTTATGCCGCGCAATCAGGAAATTATTTAAATTAGTCTGTACTCCCCTAGTGCTGGGAGTGAAAGCCGTTTAATTGCCCAGTACTTTTGTGCCGTGCCATTGAAGTCCATTTAATTCATCGGCGCTTTTTCGCGCCAGACGACTGGGGGCTCTTTAACCCTTTCGTTACCTTGGACGAGATATCTCGCGACCCAATATTCTCGCGACGATAATCTAGCTTTCTAGCACCCATATTTTCACATTCTAGATGAATATATTTTATAACTAATTCTATTCGTATAGCTGAAAGGAAGAAATAAATACAGCTACTACCGGATCGCGAGATATCTCGTCAAAAGCGTTAATCGGCCAGTATCGGGTCGCGAGATATCTCGTCAAAACCGTTGATCGGCCAGTCTCGGGTCGCGAGATATCTCGTCAAAAGCGTTAATCGGCCAGTATCGGGTCGCGAGATATCTCGTCAAAAGCGTTGATCGGCCAGTATTGGGTCGCGAGATATCTCGTCCAAGGTAACGAAAGGGTTAACGGCCGAATAGCTGTAACGGAATTGTCGCGTTCTCGGACACGAGGAATTACTGCGTCCCGTCTTTCCTTCGGGTCTGTCCGAAAGGAGGAACCGGAGAAAGCTCCCCGGCAGTCGAGCGATTAATTTTGCAGGGACTGCAGGAAAGGGCGGAATTCCGGGGCTTTAAAGTGCACCCCAAAGGGCACATATGCAAGTCCCTTCCCCCGGTTCTTCCGATCCCACGAAGGACTCGCAACGACGAGGAAAGCGCCTCCCGAGCACTTCGGAAACGCCAGAAAGAGCTTCACGACGATTGCAAATCCTCCGTGATATCCCATTCTGAAACGTGGAGTATTATCGTAGGCTTCCAGGAATCCGCGAGGTTGGAAGGCTCCCTCGCGATTCCGCCATTACTCCCCTCCCGGAAATTTCGTCTAAGGGATGAGAAGACAAAAGGAGCGTCCCACGAGGGGCAGGCCTTTCGAAATACCAGCAGGTAAAAAGGAAAAGTCTTATTTTCCCCTAACAAATGATTCCCCTCCCAGTAATCTTCTCTGGGGGATTAATCTTTCCCGATAGACGTCCAAATCGCCGAATGTTCCCTAGTCGTACTTTTCGGCCCGATGGCATTCCTTATTGCGTGCCTTGATGACATTAGTTGACGCCTATCACCTTCTTCATCATTTCCTGAAGATATTTAAGACGATATGAAAGTGACGTCTATGTCGTCTCGATTATAAGACTTTTCTTCAAATTAAGTGTAAAGTCTTGCGACGTGAACATTGGGGAGGAATTAAGGGAGATCCGGGCACTCGTAAAATTTCATACTTTAAAATTTATTTACAAACCATTTTTACTTTTCATTTAATAAAAAATGAAATTTCATGGGCATTAGAACCTTCTATAGCGCTTCGATATTCCCGGTGGAAATTTTCAAACTATTCGGAATGCCCATATCGGACGATAGTTCCATTAACGATTGGTCCCTCGGATGCCACTTTGATATCGCCTTAAGGTGGGCTCTAAAGTCGGGCACGGAAGTGGCGCCGCCAGGTTTTACGGATGAGGGTGCTCGGTATGACAGTGTGGCTGCTTTGTATCCATAACCATAACTAGGCGAGCATAGATGTCTCCAGATGGAAGTTACTTTCCGCCCCTCCGGCCCCGAGTAACGAGGTTCAGACATTAATGCAAATTACTGTACATAGACCGCAAGAGGGAAAGGCCTGAAGTCATGAAATGAATGGAGCCGACGTAAAGGGGTTTTAAGAGGCACTGGAGGAACCTCCGTTTCCCGGGAACTTTGAAGGAACGATTGTTGAACGATACTTATCGCAGAGCCCCCCTTCCTGCCGTTAAATCAACAGAAATCTGGAATCTCGCGCGATTTAATATTGCGCCCGTAGTGCGCGAAAACGCCGCCAGGGTGGGTTACGGAGAGTTCTTGGGGGAGTTCGACGGAAAGGCAATTAAATTTCTACCTTATTTTTAGCGTTAACCCTAGTAACACAAAATATTTCTCCTATATTTTCTATATATCTAACGAATATCGTACATTTCATAAATATTTAGCAGACGTTTGAAATATTTGCCAAACGTTTACATTAGAATATTATCTGTATAATATTTATATAATATTACCTCCAGGTGTTTTCATAATATTTTTCTACCAGATATACAAAACATTTCGTTTCATTTTAATACAAGTATTTTTTAAATATTATCCGCCGAATACGTTATGAACGTTTTAAAAATATTTAAAATCAAACTCACACGTTTTGCTCCCATAATGAAATAGCGGAACGAAAATGTTAGAAAAATCTCTCGTGTATTTTTATACCAAATGAAGTGTCCGACAATCGTCGTGAAGTAAAAAATGTATTCTTGTTATGTTAATAAGTTGAAAAATATAATTTCTCTATATGTGTATAAATCATTGAAACTAAATATGTCATTGAGATTTTAAACAAATATTTCAAATATCTTCGAATGAAATCTGCAAGAAATCTTCAAAAAATCTGTCGCTTGAGATACTTAGGAAAGATTACAAAGAAATATTTAGAAATTATTCTATGCTACTAGGGAACGGACACCTTTTAGCCATTTAACCAGTTAGTTGTTGCGACCTCTTTGAAAAGTGTGTTATCATGACGAGTGTACTCGTCAAAAACAACTAACTGGTTAAAAACTACAAATAAAAGACGTCGTTTAACGCTAAAGCTGGGGCATTAGTCGCACTTTTTTTTTCTAGTATTGGTCCACTCGAGTCGAAATTTTAGCTCTACCGTGAACATCCGTAATCCGAATAAGCTCTCTTTTGGTTCCATTTCACTCTTTAAGCCCCACTTTCGATCCTGATCGTCATATTTAACACAATAAATGCAACATTGGTCTCCAGAGTCCGACACTGAACTCTGTATATAGATGACGGCGGTCCCTGGGAATCGACGTGAAAAAATTATACCGACTTATTGGAAATTAATATAAATCCAAATCCGCGTTTAACGCGTTAACTCGGAGTTAATTGCGTTTTACTTTCCATTCGGGCGACATATTCCTTATATGTGAAATTCTTGAAATTACGACAGTCCCCAAGAATGCCGTCTAAATGTAAAATTTAGTATCAATTCCATAAGTCGGTCCCATGCTCAATGTTTTAATTCGAACTAAGTCCTATTTTAAACCCAGAGGTAGAAGAAACAGAAATATCCACCAAAATTAATGCTATCCTATAAGGTACATAAAGAATAGCGAACTAAATAATTACACCACAAAATTGAGGTTCAAAACCATGCCGCCTAAATGCCGCCTAACAATGCCGCAAACAATGCCACCTAAATGTAAAATTTAGTATGAATTCCATAAGTCGGTCCCATGCTCAACGTATTAATTCCAACTAAGTCCTATTTTATACCCAGAGGTAGAAGAAACAGAAATATCCACCAAATTAATGTTATCCTATAAGGTACATAAAGAATAGCGAACTAAATAATTACACCACAAAATTGAGGTTCAAATGACGCCGCCATTGACATCTTCCTATCTTAACTTGTCTCACAAGGAAGGTACCTGAGGTGTCCCCCTCCGATTTTGTTCATTTTTGAATATGTTATAGAGGACTAAAATCCAAGGGACCCGTGTTTTTTTTATCGGCGAATAAATACTTTTATGGGGTGAAATCAGGCTTCAAGGTTGGCCGTGCAAGGGGGTGAGTTGGCTGTTTCATATAGAAGCACTCGACCGATTTTCATGAAACAACCGTCAAAATGTAGGGAGTTATGAAATATGCATTTGCAACTTTTTTTATATTGTTCTGGTCTATAAATTAACCAAGTTTCATTTGAACACAGCAATTACTGCTCGCGTAAGAGGTAAAAGAAGTATTAAAAGGGGTGGCGCACCCCTTAAAAATGAATTTATTCGACAAATTCCGAATGCATGTTTCATAATTCTTCATTCCCTACATTTTGACGGCTGTTTCATGAAAATCGGTCGAGTGCTTCTATATATGAAACAGCCAACTCACCCCCTTGCACGGCCAACCTTGAAGCCTGATTTCACCCCCTAAAAGTGTTTATCCGCCGATAAAAAAGAACACGGGTCCCTTAGATTTTAGTGCTCTATAACATATTTATAAATGAACAAAATCGGAGGGGGACACCTGAGGTACCCCTTCCTTGTCAGTTTCCTTCAAATCCTCGCGTGCGTTCAGGAGGTATATATTAAGTAAACATTTTCAATGAAGGTTTCCGGAAAGGAAAAGGTTAGGCCGATAATTCTGGAGGATCTAGAAAAGAGGCGCAGTCTTTGGACGTCGCGGCTGATTCGGGAGAAACGAGCATTCGCGTTTCTGGCGTGCATATTCATGGGTCTTTGTTCCGCGAGAAATCGAGCAGGAGGGTCGAAATAGGGCCGACTTGGGGAAGTAATAAGCATGCGATAAAATGATCCGAGTTATTAACATAGACCTTGCCCCGTGGAGGTGATCCCCGAGTGGACTGGGTCGGGCCGAAGGCGCAGGAACGACCAGTGGTCACGCCAAGCATTGCTCGACCGGGGACTAACCTTGGCCGGCACACGAGAGAGCTTCGTTACCGACCCTTCTCCTTCCCCCGAACTGGCTTAAATAAGAAGCCAAGGGATGCTTCCTCTTTCCCGGCCGCACCCATTTCTCCTTCGATTTCCATGCCCAGGGAATTTACCCTGAATGAGTTCGACTAAATTTCAGACATTTTTCCGGATTTTGCGCTTTTGCATTTGGTCATTAATATTCATTTGACGATATCACCGGATTTTACAATTTTACATTTGTTATTTAGTATTCTTTTGACATGGGGTGTCTTTCACGGAGGTCCTTTTGCGCCTTCGATAAAACTACAACTCGAAGTGATTTGTCCACGTTTATATTCAAAGTTGAAATGTTAAATATGCGCCATTCGAAAAATAAAGGTTGCCGAACTTTGTCAAAAGGAAGGAAATTACGAAAAATTAAGAATTGACAAAATGGCGACATCTTTAGCTTCATTTTCCATACGTGGAATACGTTGGCATACTGTATGTAATTTATATCTCTCAAAATTCGTGTCATACGATCGAAAACAATAATCGTCGGAATGTATCAGACCTTGGTGCATCACTTAAAAAAGGACATTTTTTTTTTATTTTAGACACTTTTGACACGAGAATAAGTCTTTGCCGAAGATATATACGCACTGATTGTTGATTATCAATTTAAAGTAAAGAGGAAAAACTGTACGAACGGATAGAGCAAAAGTGTCCATCCACGTTAAAGAAATAAAATTAAAAAACCAACAAAGTGGCTTCTCTTTGACATTTAGCTAGATTTCCCATGTGGTGACTCTCGGGATCAATCTACATCTCACAAAGTAATTATCCCATAATTAAACGTGAATATTATTTTTCAAGCATTTACGCAAAAATTCTCCGCAAACTCTGCAACCGCTCTAGAACATACAAACGCGTTTAAAAAGATTAAAGCGTCCCCACGGCGTGTTTAGCTTAAATTGTGCAGAACAGTCGGCAACTTTTATATATGAAAAAGTAGGAGCGACCAGAAGACCCTCGATCGGTCAGCTAGGAAGTCTCGTTACCGGCTTTTGATTTCCATCCCTTTTCGCGATAAAAGAGGCCAAAGGACGCGATGTCCACGTGTATTTTCCCTCTTCCTCTAGGACGGGGTTCGCTCTTTTCCCAGGACTTCCTTCCCTTTTCAGGGACTCCTTCGCGGATTTCCGGCTTGGTCGGAATTCTCTTTTATCTTGGAAAACCGTATCGGATGGCTCTATATAGGGGCGGTGCGAACTAAAGTGCTCTTAATCGGGCCATCCAAGGTCTTTGATGTGTCGTGCCCGGGCGAGAGAGAAAGAGGACGAGAGGCGGACCGAGGAGGTGCGAGGGAGAGCACGACGCCAAAGGACGGCGGCTGCTTGCGGACTTTTATTAATATAAAATCCGGAATATTAAATGCAAAGCTGACCTCCGTGATTTAATTCGACACTACGCTACTCCAGTCCGGATTCGCTGGATTTGATAAGCATGGATATCCCTCTTCCGACTTGGTTAATTCCCGTCTTAAGGGGATGTGAAAGTGACATCCGAAGAGTCAGTCTTTCATGAAACTTTTCTCCGAACTAGTGCTGAATTATTTCAAGCTTTACAACATCAACGTGGAGGATATAAGGAAGGTCCTAACCCTCATGAATTTCACGTTTTATAACAAATTTTTAAAATATCTGTGAAGAAATCTTTAAAAAATTGAAATTTCATGCATTTCAGGACCTTCCTTACACCCCCCATGTGTATATCGTGGAGTTTGAATCGGTTCGGCACCCTCAGTTTGGAGAAAAATTTCATGAACGAGAACTCTTTGTCGCCGTATCAACTTAAGGGTTACCCTTTCCCCTGGGCGGTTCCTTTTTCCCTTTCTGTCCTTTTCCGAGGCCACTCTTCCTCCCCGGAGGAGCCTTCCCCCTCGTTCGTGAGGGTTTAATAAGTTTGTCGTCCACTCTCGGTGGAAGGTACCCCTCAAGGGTTCGAGATCTTCATCCCCCGGGCTCCGGTCCACCGCGAGAGTGGCAATCCTCCATCGACCAAAATAAAGGTAAAATCTGAGCAAGCTACCTTTTCGAAAATTGGACCAACACCGCCGACGCGGGAAGTGAACAGGTGTCTCGCAAAGATGTTGCGCCGATATTAATCTATGAATATTCAAACGACGGGGCGATTGGGGTGGGTCATGTCGCAGGGTCTAACCCGGGAGTCCCTCGGAACTTCCATGGGAAGCTTTCCCACGAGCTTGCGAGGTAGATAACTCCGAGGTAGCTCTTCCCCAGAAAGGAAGCGTGCATCAAATGGGGCTGCTTAAAGCTAATCGCCGCGATAACGTTTCCCTTTGTCCTCGGCAATTCGTTTGATCCTCCCCCCGGCTGGGAAGTTAGGATCTCCGAGTGGGCATCATCTTCTTGAAAAGCTGCACCCGAAGAGAGCCGTCTACGTATTCCATTTCTGCGCCGTTTGTGCATACCCCTTCCCAGGAAACCGAAGGCCTCCCTTTCGAGCCTTTCCTCCAGGATAATCTTTCGGGTCCCGAGGAACTTGAAGTCGAAGTGCTCCCATAACCGAATCTCGCGTGGTCCGTCCCCGGGGGATTTAATACATTCGAGACACCGTCCAAGTTCCCGGAGAGGGGCTCCCCATGGGGAAGGCTTTCATCTGAGAGGGCCCTTTTAGCGCCACCTATGTGCCCATGAAACGTAAAAAGTGCTCTTAATCGGGATTACGAGGTCCTCAAAGGACGAAGAGTCGTCCTCCGCCTTGGACGACTACGACGGAAGTGCACTCAAAAGTTCATCCTATTCTTGAGGCGTTCCCCGGGGAAAGAAATTCCGGGGAAAGTAACGTTTCTGTCGCGACGCGCCGCGAAGAGTGCCTCGGAGACACCTCGTAGTAAAACTTCGAAATTCCTCGAGCGGTCCTACCGAAAAACGCGCGGTTTGCATCCGAAATTGTAGTTTAAGCACTTCAAAATGGTTATACTCCCGTTTAAATATTTTGCGACCACGTAAGTAGCTCGATGTCTTGCTAGCTTTAAGGCGATGGGAAAGCTGGCACTTGCGGATCGTTAAAGACCAAATTCATCGGATACACGTTTACTGTTTTTCTTGAAATTGTAGTTTAAGAACTCCAAAATCGTTATACTCCCGTTTAAATATTTTGCGACCACGTAAGTAGCTCGATGTCTTGCTAGCTTTAAGGCGGTGCGATAGCTGGCACTTGCGGTTTGTTAGAGACCAAATTCATGGGATACACGTTTACTATTTTTCTTGAAATTGTAGTTTAAGAACTCCAAAATCGTTATACTCCCGTTTAAATATTTTGCGGCCACGTAAATAGCTCGATGTCTTGCTAGCTTTAAGGCGATGGGAAAGCTGGCATTTGCGGTTCATTAAAGACCAAATTCATCGGATACACGTTTACTATTTTTCTTGAAATTGTAGTTTAACCACTCCAAAATGGTTATACTCCCGTTTAAATATTTTGCGACCACGTAAGTAGCTCGATGTCTTGCTAGCTTTAAGGCGATGGGAAAGCTGGCACTTGCGGATCGTTAAAGACCAAATTCATCGGATACACGTTTACTATTTTTCTTGAAATTATAGTTTAAGAACTCCAAAATCGTTATACTCGAGTTTAAATATTTTGCGACCACGTAAGTAGCTCGATGTCTTGCTAGCTTTAAGGCGATGCGATAGCTGGCACTTGCGGATCGTTAAAGACCAAATTAATCGGATACACGTTTACTATTTTTCAAGACACGTAAATCGATTTGTCAGAAACTTCATCAATTACTCCCAGAGGCCCTGACACTTAGAAAATTGCATTTCAAACAAATTTCCTTTTTTTTATTTAGCTTCGACCAGAACCATGGCGTCTTGGTCGCAGATTTTGTTAGTATTCACTTATAGGTGGCTCTAAAATAATAATGACACCCTGTTTTAAATGACACATCGGTTAGTAGAATTTGGTTTTACCGATAGCAATTGTCTCTGACAAAAGAGTTTAATAATCGCCATTACACGATCTTTCCTAGTGTATGATCATTTCTTTCACTGGAACAACATGGTACATAACAAATGTTATTCAAAGGACACATTAATATCATATAACGTGTAATTATTGCCGTTCGGTAACATTGTTACAAACTTGTTATCATCACAGTTATATAGTATTAACTTAACATATACCACGTTACCGACATCTCACGTATACGTTACATAATTCGTTTCATAACCGTGTCATATAGCAGAGGAGGGAATAGTAATACAAATCTTACTCGTACGTTATATGTATGTTACATTACATGTTACAAACGTTACACAACGTTTATATTATTGTTACGGAACCGTGTTTGGTGAGTAATCTCTCCCCCGCCTTCTACAAAATGAAAAAGGAAAGTTCCAAGGCCTCACCTCGAAGTGCATCGAGAGTCGAGGATATTTTTAGAGTAGATCGTTTTGTAGCAATTTAATCGCAACTGCAGCTATGCACTTCTCCGTGCAACACGTGGAGCTCGTGGTGGAATTTCGATCGTTTGCACCGAGGATTTAACACGGCGCGTAACCACCTCGCGAGGGTTGCATTTGGGTCAATTGCAGTGAAAATTGCCGGGTTAGTTGTAAATTAAATAGAGGGAAGGACGCCTCCCCCTCTTTCTCCCGATACCCCATTACAAAGGCCTTGAGCAAGTGAGCATTGCATATCTCAGCGACATCCCGGAAACGAGCTCATCGGGTATTCAGGGCGGAAACGAAGGAGCGGGCGAGAACACTCGTTGCTTACTTGTCGTTCAGACCTTAGGGACGTGTTTCCACGACGCGGAAGCGCGGCTGAAAAATAGGGGAAAAGGGGGAAAAAGAGGACGGGGGGCGAGGGACAAAGAAAGTAACTTAGGATGTCTCGTTTATCCGGCGTTATCGTCAACGTCTGTTTCAGGCGTTTCGCTCCCAGTTTCGAGCTCTGCGGACCGCAGCGGAAAAAACGCACCCGCGGAATTTGCCCGCATTTCCCTGGGACACGTTCTTGCTTTAAGGTGACTCGAAAGGTGGTTTTCACCGGTCGGTGACGACCAAATACCGTGGATTCACTTTTCTTCAAAGGTGCGCGGATGTAGCTCCCTGAAATCTTAATTCGGGCTTACAGATGCGAGACCTTTGTTTTAAACAATTGCATTTAAAAACTGCACTTTCTTTATCTAGGTCAGACTGGATCCAACATAGCGTGCTGGCCACATATTTTTCTATTATTCACTTGTAGAAGCCCCGAAAGAAATAAGTGATAGCGTTACAGAGCATTCTCCGTGATGTAAAACGTGATAACAATAGACGTTTTGCATTCAAGAAAAAGGAAGGAAGTGTATCCGCGAATTTTTCGAAGAGAAATTTATTCCCCATGGAATACAACAGATGGCCCTCCAGTCGAGTTTAGTGTCAAAAAACATGAATCCAGGAAGTATTTCTTGATTTATTTCCACCTCTTTACGTTCTACTGAAAGGACACATACAGTATACCACTCCGTACAATTCCCAATATAGTAGGACATTGCCAATACAAATGAAATTGCCGGTAACGTGGTGCGCTGTTTCAAATGCTATCTCGGTTAGAAGAATTTGTTTTTACCCTCTTTGCCGTTTTTCCCGGAGTTTCACTTTGCCTTAACGTTGTGCCTCGCGAATCCCAATAGAGGAGCCTTGTGTTTCATTTCATTTACCTTGGAGCTCTCCACCCTAGGTCGGGAATCAATTTTTTTTCCTTCCGACGGGGGTGAAAGAGAGCGAGGGAGGCGCGGAAAGCGCCCGCGAAATTTAGCCCCCGTCTATCACCGACGTTCACCCCTGCTTTCTCGACTGCGTATCCATCTTTGTCGGCCACCCCCTGATAAGGGTTAAAAGGAGCGCTCGAGGGGATGCGAAGGGGGATGGACTTTGTAAAAGACACGAAGTCAAATTGTACACCGAGGTGACGTTATCGCGTTTGTTCAAAGGATTACGCATTAATCCTCGAAACGAGAGCCCGAAATATCCCGAATCGAATTTCGGTCCCACTTTGAACCCACGTAAACTAAGCAAGCCCTCTTTTGGTCCAATTTCACTCGTTAAGGTGATATGAAAGTGACGTCAAAGTGATGACGTTAAGGTGATGTGAAAGTGAAATCAAAGTTATGATACTTTTATCCGAACTGGGTGTATCGAATAGTTTCAAACTTTAGAACGTGAATGTGAAGACTACAAGGAAGATCCTGACACCCATAAGACTTCAGTTTTCAAAATTTGTTTATCGGCACCTTTTAAATTGTTTATAAAGAAGAATAAGAAGAACGCAGAAATGGATTACTCTCAATAAGAGAGAAAGGGATGCTGCTATATAAACCCAACGAGAGCGAGAGAGAGCGGACGAACATTGTGGTCCACGCACGACAAGAATTTGGTTTATTAAACCAAATGGCCTAATTTAGCTGTTTTTGGTTCACTTCAAAAAGCAATTGTTTGAGTAAGTAGAATTTTACCCTGAGAAAAAAATTTCATTGAACCATAGAAATATTTTTTTAATTCGAATAATAATTTTCTGACTCAAATAAACTCGAATAAATTAAATGCAACGTTTCTTCGGAATTATGATAATTTATTTGAGTTTATTTGAGTCAATGATTCTTAGAATTAATAAATGTATTTCTTTGGTGTTTACAGAGGAACTTTTCTTCTCGGTGTAGTTCACTTGACCCGAATCGATTGCTTCGTATAAATCGTTTTGCTAATTTTAGCAAAATATTTACCCATTAAACCGAATATGTTGACAGAATGCATGAAATTATTTCAGTGTTCGGCATGATCTGCCGCAATATTTGATGTAATCAACTAAAATTAATTAACCAAAGAATTTCGTCATGTTAACCAAATATTTGGCTGTAATAAACGTATTCTGTAATTGGACCGACAAAAGTTATATCGACTCAACCAAATATTTGTATGCGTGTAGGTCGATATGTCCCCCTCCATATTGGCTGAACGATAATAATTAATTTATTAATTATTTTCTAATAATCGGAAACAAACGAGCCTCGATGGAACTATTTTTTGGGCCAACCTCCGATACTTGGCCCAACGAATATGATAGTCTATTTATATTTTGACAAGCTGACAAATATTAGATTAAATCATTAACATTTTTCTTCACTGAACCATAGAATACAGAATATGGTTATTTTCTAAACGTGACAGAATTCATCGATTAACTCTTAGTCGATTGTATCAAATATTGCGGTAAATCACGCCAAACGTTAAAGTAATTCGCTACATTTTGTCAAAATATCTGGTTTACTGCCTAAAATATGCTTGAGAATTGCCAAAAAATTTAACCAAAACACTAATCTAATGAGTTCAATTAGCTAAATTGAAATTCGGGTGAGTCAAGCGAAACGTTATCTGAAATGAACTAAGTGCAAACAGTCGAAACGATTTTATTCAATTAACAAAATCTTTTGTTCCGCGTGCGTAAGTTTTCGACCAAAGCTGGTTATTTTCAAAATTTTAGTACCACACTTTAAAACTCGGAAGATGAATGATATGAGAATCGGAAGAAATGACTGCTCGAGCGTTGTGAAAATGCCGGGACTGGTCGTGCGGCGTCGTTGAATTTTCACGAAATTTTCTCTCCTACTGGCGTAAAGTGGAGTCTCAAGGAGTCGAGGGGGAGGAACCGGCGGAGAGAGAGAAAGAGAGAGAGAGAAAAGGGGCGATCCTTTTACGTCGTACTTTGCAGACTCCCTTGCGCTCGGTCGGCGTTTTTAATTACTTGAGCGGTAAGTACGTGAGAACCGTGCAAGACGATGCAAACTTCCGGGGCCTCATCTTGTTTCCTTAACACCGGTTAGTGCCGCCAGGCTGGTGGAAAATTTAATTACGCATTGTTGTCTCCCAGAAGCGTCGTTTTGCATCCTCCGGTGCAAATATTGACGCATCGGTTGGGTCAACAATGCGAATGCGGATCGCGACTCCCCAAGTCTCAAAAGAGCACCCCTTGGGCACGGATGCGAATATCTGCAGCCATTTGAAAAATTATGGCGGACCGAAAATGGCATCCATGGGCTGTTCAAGCCGATTTTGCGATACTTAATCAAAGAGTCAGATTTTTAGTAAACGCAAATAGAGCCAATTATGAATTTACAGATCGAACGCACGTGCGCTCAAAAAACTCGATTCAGCGCGCCGTCCCGACGCCATAATCTTTTCAACAAAGGTAGACGATTTTTTGTTTATTCGTTTATTTTTTGTTATTATTATTGTCGTTACTTACTCTCTTTGTTATTAATTAAGTTAGTATGTAAGGATAACGAAAGCTTCGAGCGATAAATAGAGTACAGTTTTTTTGTTTATAAGCCTTTTCTGTACGTGCCTAATTATAATTAAAATATGGAAGGAATGCCGTGCTCACGTTTAAGGCAGGTGAAGAAACGATAGCGTTATTCATACAAAATGCGAACGTATGTGATATCGAGGCCAAATTATCCCCCTAATGTATTAGACTGAATTCCTTTGTTTATTGAAGAAATTAATTGCAAGATGTATTAATATGGCTGTAAATAAATAAATTATATTACTACTAGGGTAGACGACGTCTAAAATCTCCCGCTGTTTAGGCGCTCGCTGGTCTTCGGTCCAGACGACCCTATAATCGTGTTCGCCTTTCGTTACGGTTCTCTCATAAACACATCTCCTTTCTCGCTAGCTTCAAGTAGACCACCTCAATTTGTCCTCATCATCCTGTAGCCCTTCTTTCAAGACCTCCTCGTCCTTTAGCCCATTTTGGCGTTCCCCACCTGTGGCTCCTAAAATGCATAAACTTTTCCCCTTTTCAAAGTCCTACAACCGATCACCATTATTAGTAAAATGCATCCGAACCTTGCATGGACCAGTACTCGCCTAACTTCCTATAAACTCCACCCTCGAGCCCAGCATCCTGAGGCTCCTAATTTCTATCGCTCTGCTTACAAATTAAATTTGCCTGAAGAGCCACGTGGCCATCATCATCCCGGCATTTTCGATTCTTTCGGTCTCCCGTGCGACCTAACGCGTCCACGGTAATTTCCAGATTCCCATATCTCCAGCGAGACTAATTAATTATAAAAAAACGTCTCCATCGCACAAAGCCTTTTCGGCGATGAGAAGCCTGCAAATCCACAATTGCTAATGGCCCACTCAATTCGCGCGCGTTCGCGAACCATTCATTAAAATAAGATTTACACCTTATTTAAATTACTATCGTTCATTGTTATCTCAATTTACATTTTGTTATTGTTAATAAACTTTATCGTTGAGAAACATTTCGTACTCGGCACCCACTCTCCGCTTTAGTGAGTTCGCGATTAGCTCGAACGTCACTAACAATGGGCCCTGATTCCCACAATTTTTTTAACAGGATATACCAAACCGTTTCAAATTTTACCACGTGTATATGGATCCCCTAAGGAAGGTCCCGACCCTCAAGGAACTTTGTCCCACTTAATTTGTTTAGAGACATTTTTACATTTCCATAAGAAAATGAAGTTTCATAGGTGTGGGTACCGCCATTGGACCTCCACATTCGCGAGGTAAAATTTCGAACGATTCGGTGCATCCAGTGTGGAGAAAAGTGTCATAATGGATTGATCCCTCGAATGCCACTTTCGTCCCACCTTAACGGCTGGCTTTGTACTCCATTACAGCTGCAAATCGCGATTACAGAGATTGCGGTTTGGGAAGGTTCATTACCGGTGCAATCCTCGCTGCAAACTCGCGAAGCTTGCAGGGAGAAGTTTATGTGTGTCCTACTTAATTTGTTTAGAAACATTTTTACATTTCCATAAGAAAATGAAGTTTCATAGGTGTGGGTACCGCCATTGGACCTCCACATTCGCGAGGTAAAATTTCGAACGATTCGGTGCATCCAGTGCGGAGAAAAGTGTCATAATGGATTGATCCCTCGGATGCCGCTTTCGTCCCACCTTAACGGCTGGCTTTGTACTCCATTACAGCTGCAAATAGGTTCATTACCGGTGCAATCCTCGCTGCAAACTCGCGAAGCTTGCAGGGAAGCAGTTTATGTGTGTCCACATGGCCGCCGAAAACGCGTTCCTACGGCTCGAAGCGGCACATCCGCGGTAACCGGGCGTTTGTACGGGGATTAAATAATTAGTTAACGAAACAATGTATACGATTGACCCTATAAGTGGGCCGTAAAAGCGCCGCAACGAAGCGAGCAGGGCTCCGTTTGTCGAGAGGCCGCTTGCACCGAGTGCAGCGCGTAAACGTAAACCACTGAAAGAGGAGGTACCTTCGTCAAAGGCGCGGCCGTCGGCGAAAACGAGCAAGAATGAAAAGCAACGACGAGGTCGGGCCCGACAGACCTCTAAAGTAGAGGTCGAGGTCTCTCGGTGGACGACCAATCGCTTCTAGGGTGCACAGACCATAGGGACGTTCGGGGACCGAGTAAGCGTCCGATCGTAACTCCGGAAATGCAAGACCGATTCGCTCAAGAAATCACGAACCTTAAACCTCGAAATGACGTTGACCTCGGCTGGAAAGCGCGAGCATAAATCCCTGAAAATCGTTGGAAAACCTCGGGAACGTTGTCACGATTTTAAGGTCGATCGTCATCTATGACCAAATCACGTCCCCGTCCATCATAAGCCGGGTACATATCTGAACGCGAACGCGTACGAGGCAAGACGAGGCAGAACGAGCATACAAATGTGGAGGAACAATCGGGGCGCGGCAAATTTCTCGGATTGGTTCTATACATGATCCGAGGCAGGACAAATGACATCTAAAAAAACGCTTCAGATGAATTCATTCGTAAACAAAAAATCGGGTACACGCCAGAAAGGCGTGTACACATATGTACGCAAACGCGTACGAGACAAGACGAGGCAGAACGAGCATACAAATGTGGAGGAACAATCGGGGCGCGGCAAATTTCTCGGATTGGTTCTATACATGATCCGAGGCAGGACAAATGACATCTAAAAAAACGCTTCAGATGAATTCATTCCTAAACAAAAAATCGGGTACACGCTAGAAAGGCGCGTACACTTATGTACGCGAACGCGTACAAAGCAAGGCGAGGTATAACGAGCATACAAATGTAGACGAACAATCGGGCGCGGCAAATTTCTTGGGTTGGTTCGATACATGATCCGAGGCAGGACAAATGACATCTAAAAAAAACGCTTCAGATGAATTCATTCGTAAACAAAAAATCGGGTACACGCCAGAAAGGCGCGTACACATATGTACGCAAACGCGTACGAGACAAGACGAGGCAGAACGAGCATACAAATGTGGGCGAACAATCGGGGCGCGGCAAATTTCTCGGGTTGGTTCGATACATGATCCGAGGCAGGACAAATCACATATAAAAAAATGCTTCTATTGTTGCTTTGGATGATTTCATTCGCAACTAAAAATCCAGATACACGTCAAAAAGGCGCGTACACATCTGTACGCGACACGTACAAGGCAAGGCAGAACGAGCATACAAATGTGAACGAACAATCAGGGCGCGGCATATTGCCTCGGGTTGATTCGGCACATGATCCGAGGCAGGACAAATGACATCTAAAAAAATGCTTCAAATGATTTCATTGGTAAAGAAAAATCCGGGTACACGTCCGAACGGCGCGTACACATCTGTACGCGAACGCGTACGAAGCAAGGCGAGGTATAACGAGCATACAAATGTGAACGAACAATCAGGGCGCGGCAAATTGCCTCGGATTGGTTCGGCACATGATCCGAGGCAGGACAAATAATATCTAAAAAAAATGCTTCGATTGTTACCTCGGATGATTTCATTCGCAGCCGAAAATCAAGCTACACGTCGGAACACAAACCCGTACAAGACATTCGTTCTGCCTCTCCTTGTCTCGTACATGTCGCATACAGATGCGTACGCGCCTTTCTGACGTGTATCTGGATTTTTGGTTGCGAATGAAATCATCCGAGGCAACAATAGAAGCATTTTTTGTCCGCGTTCAAACATGTACGCGCCTTTACGTATTCGCGTTCAGATGTGCGCCCGACTATTAGAAACCTTTGGCAATCGGTTCCAAAAGAAGGAAACCGTTTCCCCCGATTCCCGAGCGAATATCCCCCATCCCAATATAACCAGGAAGAGCTGCGAGCAACGAACCAGGACGTAGACGGCGAACGGCATGACCAGGACGGCCACGAAGAGGTCGGCCAGGGCGAGGCTGACGATGAAGTAGTTGGTGACGGTCTGCAGGGCCCGCTCCCTGATGACGGCCAGGATGACGAGGACGTTGCCGAAGAGGGTCAGGCACGGGACGATGACGAGGAGCAGGGCCCACCAGTTGTTGACCTTCTCGGGGGCGCACTCGGCCTTGAACCCGGTGCCGTTCAAGGAGGGGCAGCTCGCGTTGGCGAGGGTGAGGTTGAGGTCGGCGGCCCCCTCGTAGTAGGTGAGGTTCGCGAAGGCCGAGAGATTGAGCCGGCTGACGTAGTCGCCGAGGTCGTCGAAGACGAAGAGGTCGGAGAGCGAGCCGGTGTAGTTCTCGGCCGAGGTCGAGGTCGAGGTCGACGGGCTGGAGGCCGGGGTCAGGCCGGAGTAGTTGAACCAGCCGGCGAGGTCGGGGCCCTCCTCGAGGTCGTCGAGCCGCAGCGAGCCGTTGGCGAGGTCGGGCCCGAGGTCGGGCCCGAGGTCGAGATCGACCTCGGGAGGGTCGCGCTCGCTCGTCGGCGGACGCGCCGAGGTCCTCGAGACCTCGACCGCCGACGCCATCCTGCCTCGACCTCCTGAGCTAGGGTTGCCGGGAATCACGAGGTCGACCGGCGGGACCCCCCGCGAAGCTGCTCTCCGTCGACGTCTGCCATGTCGCTCCCCGCGACTACGAGATCCCCGGGACGAGGCCCAGGTCGAGGTCCGATGGTCTCGCCGATTCCTGAAAATTCAGGAGACCGCTTTAGTGCCGAGCCGAACCCGTCCGCTCCGTTGGGCGGCCGTTCATTGATAATGCTTTTCACGATAAATAATTGACAATTGAAAGTGCCCTGCCATGGGTGGCGCGACGCCCCGAGTGTTGCCCACAAAGAATTTCGGCAAATTGTCGAGCCTTTTGCTGACGGTATTTTGCGCAATTTGAGGCGCGACTGGTTCTGGCAACTGTGCCGTTAAATCGTTTAAACGCTCCTCCATAGTAAATATACAACTATATACGTGCTGGATAAATAAATTTATGTCCGGGTATCTGCACGTACACCCGCGTAAATACATCCGAGACATATGAAACGCGTCTCTAGGTAATTGACAGCCTTCGCGAATGGGCTCACAATCCGTGATCGGTCCATTGTCACGGAATATGCCCCTGCAAATCTACTGACGGAACCCCGAATTGTCCTCCGATCAAATTCCGAGGGGAAATCGCGTGTACTCGGTAACGAGGGAGGCTCGAATTATTACACTGGCGTATCGTCTCGGTAACGACGCCTCCAAATTTTCACTCCGAGACCCCGTATTCCCATAGTTTTAGCATAGAAGCGCATACAACACTTTTTTTGCCCTTATCCCGTTCAAATGCGAGTTTATCGATTACCAGAGTGTTCTAAATTGTTGTAAAATTGTCCTGACCCTTTCGATTGTCATATCAGAGCCTTCGATAATTGTATATTAATCGAAATATGAGAGCTCGACGCCATTTTGGTTCTGGTCTGGGCTGAGTTAAAAAATTTTGTTAAAAAATCAAAATTTTGAATGTGTCAGGATAATTCTTAGATGATCAGGAGGGACGTGTCAAAGTTTCGGACAGTTTAGTCCGATACCCTTAAAAAGAAGTGTTGTATTCGAATCGACTGATTTGAAGGGTGTTTCACTTCACCTTAATGACAATTAGACTAGAATAGCACATTCTCTATGACCGGAATACGTTTTATGGGGCAAAACCGAAGTCAAGTCGAAAACAAGCAGCAGACTCGGGGGCTCAATTTCGGTAACGACGTTCATCGTTCGTTTAATTTCTGCGCAATAACGGGAATCACTTTATGACTCGTATAAACTGCCTCTGCGATTTACAGCGCGCCGCGCGCCTTCGGAAAGATTCGCAACAAACGTTAAATGCAATCCGGCCGACACTAAAATTATAACTACCTCAGGATTAATCCAACGAGGTGTCTCCTCTGCCGTTTTTATGGATTGCTTGGAGCACGACCGCGATAACCGGGAATTATTCGCCTGCTCGTAAACCGCGATCGCCGGTGCCGTATTCGCGGGGTCAGAAAAGTTCGACGATTGCTTCTGCTATCAATGTCCTATATCATTATCTCGCGAGTTGGTGTAAAAGCTCCGAAATGAAGCACCAAAATGATCAATTCGCAGGGTCAGAAAAGTTCAACGATTGCTTCTGCTATCAATGTCCTATATCATTATCTTGCGAGTTGGTGTAAAAGCTCCGAAATGAAGCACCAAAATGATCAATTCGCGGGGTCAGAAAAGTTCGACGATTGCTTCTACTATCAATGTCCTATATCATTATCTCGCGAGTTGGTGCAAAAGCTCCGAATGAAGCGCCAAAATGATCAATTCGCGGGGTAGAAAAGTTCGACGATTGCTTCTGCTATCAATATCCTATATCATTATCTCGAGAGTTGGTGTAAAACCGCCGAAATGAAGTACCAAAATGATCAATTCGCGGGGTCAGAAAAGTTCAACGATTGCTTCTGCTATCAATGTCCTATATCATTATCTCGCGAGTTGGTGCAAAAGCTCCGAAGTGAAGCACCAAAATGATCAATTCGCGGGGTCAAAAAAGTTCGACGATTGCTTCTACTATCAATGTCCTATATCATTATCTCGCGACATGGTGTAAAAGCTCCGAAATGAAGCACCAAAATTATCAATTCTCGGGGTAGAAAAGTTCGACGATTACTATTACTATCAATGTCCTATATCATTATCTCGCGAGTTGGTGTAAAAGCTCCGAAATGAAGCGCCAAAATAATTAATTCGCAGGGTCAAAAGAGTTCGGCGATTGCTTCTGCTATCAATGTCCTATATCATTATCTCGAGAGTTGATCCGAAATGAAGCACCAAAGTGATCATACGCTAAGAGTATACCTCGAGTACTCACCAAATAAAATATTGTTTTCAAATTTAGTTTCTAATTTTTTTATTTGTGCCGATATAGTTTTGAATATTAGCCTTCGGTTCGAGGAAGCAGAAAATCTTTTGCGTGCAACATACGCGAAACCAAATGTACTGTGACATTTGGTAAAAAGATATTAGGCTGAGACTTTAATGGAATGAATGTTCTACTATATTTGGCAAAAATAGTTGATTTAAGCTTTTCATGGGAGCGATTTGAGCTTTTTGCAATTAATTGAATAAAAATAAATGTATCTGGTTACATTCTTGTATACCGAAGGTGTTTTGAGGGGTTCTATGTAAAAATAATTACTCTTACATGGAATTAAAGTGAAGATTCAACCCTTCTAATTTTTTTCTACGTTCCTAGGATTTGCCACGATTTAGGGGTAAAACGTGGTCCCAGGTAGGGGTTGCCGGGTCGAAAGCAGCTTCTCGGTCGTTTTTGGGAGGTGCAAGTGGTGTCCACGTTTGGGATGTGCCCGGAAAATAAACGGTGACGAACGAGATTCGTGTAGGGCGCGTCCAGGACGTGTCCAGGACGTGTAATGCACGCGTTCCGTCCACCTGGCGACCGCAGAGTTATGGGGCTCCGTGTACCTACACTTGGTACGCCATTGCTGTTCGAGGTAATCGTCCCGAAGGATCTCCACGGGAGATCTCCGCAGGAGTGTAAAGTTTTGCCGGGCTTTCCATTTCGGAAGATGGCCTGGACCATCTCTCATCAACCCCTGGCCCTGTCATCCTTCGGCATCTCTTCCCCGTCGTTTCTGGCGGGTGACCCTGTTTCCCCGGTCCCGATGAAAATTGAATGTTATCACGAGAAGTCCCTCCAACATGGCGGCAAATGGCTCCCCATGTAGCGTCCCCTCTGCAATTGCGTTTGCCCTCGGACGAGGCATTTAAAGGGCGCGCTATAGAGGCCAGCCCTTCGACCGCCGATTTTCGTGCCTCCACTTCGGCCAGGAAGTGATTATTCATTTTTTACTTCGGACGTCGAGCGACAGAGACGTCATCGAGAGAGGTCGAGATCGCATCTCTTAGGTCGGAATTGAAGGTGGCGTGAAAAGTGGTTTTTACTAATCGACGATGGTCAAACTCCGCGGAGACGTTGTTCCGATGCGCGAACCGATTTTTATGAAATTTTATCACTTGATTATCAGGATCCCGACCCGCAAGAAATTACATAAAAGAAATGATTTACCTTCAACCAAAATCAATACATCCTCACGTATTTTGCCATTATTTATTTATAGGCAATTCCGAAACTGCAAATTTTAGATTCAGATTTGAAACCTCAAATATATCTAACGTTATATATCTAAACGTTATATATCTATAATATCCGACTTGAGGACCTTTTTCGCGATGTTTTAGATGGTGCCTCAGGTAAAAGAAGTTGATTTTACCGATGACAATTAAGATATTAGGCGCCTTTTACATCACCTTAAGGTCGGAACTTTTTCCAACCCGTCCCAGTGCATCCACATCACCGTCCTCGGTGTACATTCCCCAACTATTCATTTCATTTCGAAGTGATATCGAAATGGATAGGGAATGAGAGCCACGATGTAAATTGAGCCAATGTAATACAACACGGCTGTCAATATAAATGTAAATGTCGGTAACGTGACGCGCTATTCAAAATGGTACATGAGGAGAATTTGGTATTACCGATAACGCCAATGTTTCTCGTCGCCTTCCACATCACCTTAAGGTCGGAACTTTTTCCAACCCGTCCCAAGCTTGATGTAAAAGGATGGAAGAAGCGCTTTCAACCTTTTCTTCAGCCACCGCGAGAAAAATTGACCGATTGACCCGAAGACGGTCTACCCTTTTGGGAGGGTGTTCCAGTCTTCCTTTTCCTCCCATTTTCGCGGCCGGGTAAAGGGTGAACGTTATCGCGAGAAATCGCCCCACTAACCCGGGGGTAGACAGTTCCCCTTTAAACGACCCCCTTGCTCCTACATTTCCGTACCCTGAACTCAAAAAGCGTCACTTGAAACGATTATATTCCCGCGAAATTCGGCCTCGACTTTTGCCACCTCCGCTATATTATCAATTTTGATAATGCGCCAGAAAAGTTAAATCCGCCTGGCTTACAGAGCGGAAGGGAGCTTTAAAGCTGCCGAAGCACCGTGTAACGATGCATCGAGTAGCTCTCTCGGTTCTTATTTCACGCCCGGCAGTGATTAATTTAAATTGGAAATCCGAAAAGGCGAACTTAATCCCTACGTGAAATAAATATCGTCGAGCCGAGCGGGGCGGGGGTGCAGATAGCGAGAAGCTCTACGGGGGAGGCGTCGTTAGTAGAACTCCTTGCTAATTGTCTGTAATTAATTATGTAATTATTTCAGGAATTAATCTAAGTCGGGGCTGCAGCGGACTCGGGGGCTTCCCCTCCTGCGAAAGGAATTCTGAATTTCCCGGTGGCCTGGCTCCGGCGATTTCCATTTTCACCCCTCCGGGGCGCGATAAACACGAAATAGTGTCAAGGAAAAAAAACGAAACGTCTTCCTTAGGTTCCCAAGACACGAGTCTCTAAAAATAGCTACCCTGCGTTACTTCCGAACGAATAGCTGACGACGATTCGACATGAAGCTTTCGACGAAGCGTGAAGTAAGGGTAATCGACGGCCGACATTCGCACCCCCTTGATAATGGATAATTGTACTTAAAGTTGGTATGCAACTGACGGTAGTCGCTTAATACGCGTCTTACACATTTATGGCGAGCGGCTAATATCCATTATTTATACCACTTAGTGTACATCGGGTAGCCCGCCTTAGTCAGGATAATCATCTTCCCCTCCACCATTCCTCGGTCGCGTTCCGCCGGGGGAGTAAAAATTTCCGCGGCGGGGGCGAAATTTCCATCTGGAGAACCGGCGGAAATTTCCCGCGACGTGAGGGAAATTTATGTGCGAGGAGGAAGCCTTTTTTTATCTCCACCCTCCTGGACCAACGAGGGTGCCTCCATCGGCAGGGCTTGACGTTTCCAACCCCTGTACCCCGAGCCGTCGTTTCCCGCCACCCCCCTCGGACCGACCCTTGCCCACTATTTCCGCCCACTCTGCCCTATTCATCCGCAGCTTTCGCCCCGTAGTCCAGCGCGATATCGCGGCCGGGAATAAAGGTACAATTTGACGAAATGTCCCGACATAAAAAAGGAGGGGAAAAAAGAGGGGCCCCCCTTAAAGCAGCGTTACGGCGACGTTACCGCGAAACGGCCCGACACTTTTGACAAAGTCGCGTTTATCCTGTGAGTTTTGCTTACGAATCCGACACTGGACACCTACCGACTCCCCGAAGGGCTAAAAATTCGGGTAAGGGATGTTTAAACCCCCCGCCACTCATTTCATGTAGACCCTGTGCCACCCCCGCGACCCGTCGGATTTATTGGATTTATTGGATTTATTTACTTTTCCTCCCTCGGGAGTGGATTCGTGCTTCAATCAAGAGACGTCAACATTAGATTAAGGGATGACTACGGAGTTTATATATTTTCCGTGGGCCTTGCGAGCTAAACCTTCCGGCACTTTTGATGACGTCGAGTGAATCTCGAGGATGAGTCCGAGACTCGACTTCCGTCAACCCCCGGGGATGGGAAGAATTCCCGAAAGAGACGTTTAAACCCCTCCACCTCCCTCTTGTATCCCATTGCATAGATGATCCACCCGCTAACTTTCTCAGATCTATCGGATTGATTTTCTTTTCTCTCCTCGGGGGTGGATTCCGACTCCCGGAGTCCTCAACCCGGAGACACCGACATCGGATTAAGGGATGGTTACGGAGTTTCTAAATTTGTCGCGGCCCTCCCCCCGAAGTTCGGTGAGTAAATTAAGAGTTGGGAACACCGAGTCGAGGACCAAGTGCGGAGTTGCGTGTCTCCGGATGTGAGGAGGCAGCGTCTCAGCTTCCGGCTTAGATGGATCTTGTTAATAGAGTTGGATGGGATTGGGGGTGCACCTCGGTGCAGGCTGTCCTCTCGTCGCACGTCTACGCGTCCCGAGAGGTGCGAAATCACCCCTGTCGACGTATTCCCCGACCCTGGGGGGAAAGTGGATGCGGTTTTCGAGATCATCGTCGAAATCGGGGTGGAAAAACCAAACCTTACCCACTGGCAGTCGATAACCCACATTTCCCCAGCAGGAACGGACCCAGAGGGGGTCGAGTCGCCTTTAGAGTTCTGAAATGGCGGGTCCGGCGGTGTAATTATGCAGACTGGGGGAAGAAAACAGAGCGCCAGTCCAATTTGCGGTAAAGACCGTATTCCCAGGCCCATTCGACCCAATACTCAAGACGGTTAGGCAAAACAGCGTGTGTCCATTTGCAGTAAAGACCGTACTCCGGGGCGCGGTCGAACCGATACTTTCCTTATCGTGAAATGGCTGCCCTGCAATCCCCGGTTCCGGGGGTCCATCGAGTCCGATCGTGCACCGTGGCGTGCACGATAAGTTGGATCAATCGCTATCGGTGCATACAGAAAGGTCTGCGATGAACCGCGGAATTAACCGGCCGGGAATCCCATGGACAAATTGCACCGGGGAATTAGTGGAAAAACTGGATAACAACCGGGACCTCGTTTCTACTCCAAGGAAAACGGAAAATTATAATAATGGAATTCCCATCATCCAGACATCACTATTTCGTCTGTGCATATGTAATGAAATGTTCGACGCTAGATTTGAAGCACTTCAGGTGACGTGAAAGTAGCGTCAAAGAGATTTTTTTATGAAACTTTCCTCCGAACTAGGTGTACCGATTCGTTTCAAACTTTGCAATGTAAATATGGAGGCTGTAAGGAAAAACCTGACCTTGATGAAATTTAAATTTTTTTAAAATTGGATTATAGACATTCTTAACTTTTTTATCAAACTTGAAACTTCATGGATTCCAGGGCCTTCTTTATAGCCTCCATATTCACGTTGCAAAGTTTAAAAAAAAAAACGATTCGGTACACCCAGTTGGGAGAAAAGTTTCATGAACTGTTGATTCCTCAGCAGCCATTTACATACCCCCTTAATGGACATATATCGTGAAACGGTAAAACACGTTCCCCGTAAATCGTAATTATAGATTTCAAAAATTTCATCAGTTTCAGGGTCAGACCCCCCTGAGACCATGTACTAATCCTTCAGTTTCGAAACTTTGACATATCATTGTGTTTCTATTACCAAATTTGATCAAATCAGCGCAAGAATTGGAACTCGGGTTCTCGATGGCGCCGATTCCGAATTTGCATCCAATTTGATCCGTTTCTTAATCTTGTCTCAATGAAGTCTGACAGGCCACAAATCCACCCTCCCCTCAGATTCGAAACTTTGACATGTCATTGTGTTTCTATTACCAAATTTGATCAAATCAGCGCAAGAATTGGAACTCGGGTTCTCGATGGCGCCGATTCCGAATTTGCATCCGATTTAATTCGTTTCTTAATCTTGTCTCAATGAAGTCTGACAGGCCACAAATCCACCCTCCCCTCAGACATTAATCCTACTCGACGCCGTACACCCTTCTGCTACCCCTCTGAAATACTGCTGCAGGGATGTTCCTGTACCCCTGCAGGAAGGAACGATCAGGCTGAGTCTATATGCCGTAGAATCGTTCCTTTCGAACGGTGACACATGATCTAATGGGGCAAACAAAACGTCCAGTAAATTTAGAGAAGTCGGAATAATCTGCTCCTTCCTTTGCTTACCCTCAGTCGGCTTCGTAAACGTCACACATTCAGCCCCTTACAAGAACATCCCCCGAGTTTGGCCCCTCTGAGACCGACACCCCACCGCACATGTAATCGATCGAACGACTCGTCCACGTTCTCGCCCACACCCTCATTTGCACTCGATTAGAAACGACCGTCTTCGTAAACGACCACCCCTCGCCCCTGTAAAAACATGAACCGCAATTGCGGGTCAAAGTTCGACCCCCTAGGGCGTTTCGGATCGGCACACCCTATGGGGCCCTCCAATGCAGGGGAATGTTTCAAGTGAATGGAATTTAAAAATAAAACAAATGTGGTTAATTTAATGACTATGTAATACGCCCATGGCAAAAAGAATTGAGTCTTTACATGTTATCGCAGGAAGGATTTAAAAGAAGCTGCCGCGTTCCTATAAGGGAAGAAATTAAATAGTTACTAACTCAACCACATAACTTGTGTCTTTAAATTCTTTCAGGTTAAACTTTGTATTTCAAGCTTTTGTATTATGAAAGGACCCGAGACAGCGCTAGTCTCCAATCGTTAGGAGCTACCCCATCCCCAGCGGAAAAGAAATGAGCTTCTCACCTGGACCCGTAAAACCACCCCATTTTTAGCCTCCCTTTACGACTCGTTTCCTCGAGGGAAATGCCTCTTGGACGGGATCCCGGGGGTTTAAAATCGACGCCCCCGACGAGAGCAGCCGGAAAAACGCGGTTTTTCATCCCCCCGGAAGGGCTCGAAAAATCGCCCCCGGTAACGAATGCGAGTTTGAAATTCGGAAACGCCACCTCGCTTTCCGATCACTGCCACCCGGAGAGCGTATCGGACGGGCCTTTCGGTCCTTTTGCTGCGAGGGGTTGGGAGGGACACCTTTTACGCGGATTGGAAAAGTTCCTCGGCGAGCGAAAGGGGCGGCGAGGCCAACGGGGCGAAAACCAGAGGAACGCGCCGGAGGGTGGCCATTCAGCGACGGGTTTTATTTTTGCTGACACCGAGTATCGATGTCTCGCCCCCCAGTCGATTAAAAGCGTCGCATCGGTCCTCCCCCTGGAATTTACCGACGTGGCCGTCGGCGCCGGGGCGCGATTTCTGGGACAAAAACCACCCCGACCGAAATCGGCCGATCGGCCCCGATGTTTCCCTGTTATGTACGCTGGACGGTTTTCCATCCCTCGCGAGTATCAATTCGTCGTTTCGAGGCGCCTCTTTTGCACCCTCCTCGCAGAGGGGTGGCCCGGATTTCCACTTGATTCATTTTTTGCCGAACACCTGTCGACGCTTTGTGCCAATTTTTCAAGGGAAACTTCTAGTGGCCGCACGAGGTGGTATGCACGGGGAGGAAGGGGTTGATTCCGAACGTGAAACGGATTTTTTATATTCAGTCTTGTGTTTTAGTATCGACACGATTTAAACAAACAATTCCGGTAATGTTATTTGATTTCAATTTCTAGTCTGAAAAGTTAGAGGCCGTGCTTCTGAATTGACGTTAAAATTGCCGCTCGTTGTTCTTTCTACCTCATCCTTGTTCTTCTTATTTTATTTAATTACCATCTATATTCATCTTGGTCTTTTAATATTCACACATTCCCCATAAATTTCATTTTTACAGTCCATCTTTACTTATATTCACCCTTGCATTTTGATACCTTGCGTGATCATTCCCATTGGTATTGACACGTTCTTCCTCGATTAATTATCGACACTGAAAGTGAAACAAAAATAATACAAACCAAAACTGCTAATGATCACGCCCAAAACAACTGGTTCCTAACATATAAGAGTGCCTCGTGGGAGAATAATTAGTAATAATGAATAATATTCAGTAATTCTCTTCATGATAGGAACTTCACTTCCAACGTTCATGGAGGTCGCTGATTTTTTTCCACCCTTTCGCTCGCATGTGGTGGCGTAATTTTTTGGTGACACTTCTCGTTATGACAGGGAAGTAACGAGGATGCAATCAAACAGGTGGCAATGATCCTTCACGCAAATCGCGGGCATTTCGAAGGAGAATAATGAATAAAACTTAGTAATTTTCCTTAACATAGGAGATTCGTTTCCACAGCGCATGGAGGTCACTGATTTTTTTTTCACCCTTTCGCTCACAAGAGGTAGCACAATTTTTAAGTGACACTTGTCGTTACCACAGGGAATTAACGGGGATACAATCAAACCGATCGCAATGATCTCCCGTGCAAACCCGGGCATTTCATAGGAGAATAATGATTAATACTTAATAATTTTCCTTAATATAGGAGTTTCACTTCCACGGCGTATGGAGGTCACTAATTTTTTTTCACCCTTTCGCTCGCAATTTTTAAGTGACACTTGTCGTTACCGCATTGAACTAACAGGGATACAATCGAACAGGTCGCAATGACCCCTCGTGCAAATCGCGGGCATTTCATAGGAGAATAATGATTAATACTTAATAATTTTCCTTAATATAGGAGTTTCACTTCCACCGCGTATGGAGGTCACTGCTTTTTTTTCACCCTTTCGCTCGCAAGGGGTGGCGCAATTTTGAAGCGACACTTGTCATTACCACAGGGAATTAACGGGGATACAATCGAACAGGTCGCAATGATCCCTCGCGCAAATCGCGGGCATTTCGAGGAAGAATAATGAATAAAACTTAATCATTTTCCTTAACATAGGAGTTTCGTTTCCACCGCGCATGGAGGTCACTGATTTTTTTTCACCCTTTCCCTCGCAAGAGGTGGCGCAATTTTGAAGTGACACTTATCGTGACCGCAGGGAATTAATGGGGATACAATCGAACAGGTCGCAATGATCTCCCGTGCAAATCGCGGGCATTTCATAGGAGAATAATGATTAATACTTAATAATTTTCCTTAATATAGGAGTTTCACTTCCACCGCGTATGGAGGTCACTGCTTTTTTTTCACCCTTTCGCTCGCAAGGGGTAGCGGAATTTTGAAGTGACACTTGTCGTTACCACAGGGAATTAACGGGGATACAATCGATACAATCCCTCGGGCGAATCGCAGAATTTATACATGCATCGCGCGTATATGTCGCGCGTCTAGCCGAGGTTTAACGGCGATGCTCGCCTTTACGAGGGCGACGCCGAGTGGACGTCGACGCCTTCCTTCGGGACGCGTATGTAGACACGTATACAACTGTGTATACGTGTATGTATCGATATCGCGATCGTCGATTAATATTCCGAGCACGCGGCTCGCTCGAGCACCCCTTCCGCTGATTCCACCCACGCAGTACGAAGGCTTGCCAGGTCGATAAGTATCGAGCACGTGCGCCCCTGCATCTCACCGAGCTTTCACCCCTTTGCAATTCACTAAGAGAGTGTCTAAGAGAAAGTAGAGAGAGGAAGAGAGTGCACCACTTTCATTCCGTCTTTCGATGACGGACATGGAGAATTTGAAGAAAAACGTGTGTGCAACGCCGGGTCGAAATTATTGCTCCACCCTGGACCTGCCCTAACCTAGAAGAGATCCCCTTTGGTCCTATTTCACTGTTCAAGATGTACATTCAATCTTGTGGTTTCTACATAATACGATTGAAGTCCTAGTTTAGGCATATAAGAAGAAGAAATGGAAATGCCTGCCACTTTTGAAGTACAAAGTGGGATATCAATTGTTTAGAAGTTACCCTTCTTTGTGTTATCTCAGTCCCATTAATTAAGGAGGTGTGAAAGCGATGGCAAAGAACCCTCGTTTGTGAGACTTTCTTCCGAATTGGATGAACCGAATCGTTTCAAATTGTACAATTTCAACATGGAGGATATAAAAAAGATCCTAACATCCATGAAATTTCACTTCTTTAAAATATGTTTATAGACGATTTTGAAATTTTTAATAAAAAATGAGGTTTCATGAGTGTCAGGATGTTGTTTCTGGAACCTTAAGGGCACTTTAAAAAGGCAACATTCTGAGAATTATGAGGTTTAAAAAGCAAAACATTTCCGTCCGAGGACGCAACTAAAAACATTTCTTTGGAATGGAATAAAAAAGTTGAGTCGAGATACAGATATTATTTAAGAAACGTATTAAAAAGGAGAGCGATTGTATAGAAAAATAACATACCACTTGTGAATTATATTTTTAAAATATTTAATTCGCTGTTACTTTTTAAAACTCCCTCGTACTTAAAAGTGATCATTAAACGACTGATAATAAATCAACTTGGTCAAGGAGAAAAAAGGAAAATTGCGGAACGTTTCCAAGTATTTTCCAGGGTCTCGCGGAAGATTTGCCACCCTCCACCCATCGGGTCCCTTGGAGAGATGCAAATTTTCCGCGAAATCGTCGAAAGGGATAAGAAAATCTTGGGAAGTAGGGAAGGGGTTGGCGGGTCCTCGTCTCTTTCGCCGGAAAGTTCGACGTTTCTTTCAGTTTCCACGGGGATTCCGAAGTTCAGGAGGAACGGTAGCAGCCGAGAGGACGGGGAGGGGGCGAGTTAACGAATTTTCCAAACTTTTCCGACGGGACGGTCTCGTCTGGCGCGTCTGGAAGTCTTCACTCCTCTCGAGGAGACAAGGGTGGGTTTAAGGAAGCTCAAAGGGGGTCAAAATTCCCCGGTCTTCCGTTTTTTCTCCCCCGAAGTCCAATTCGTGCTCAGAAGGGAGGAGATCCCTTTTGGCACTCGCCAGGGCGTGGCAAAGGGTGGCGACGTCTCTAAAAAATCAAAAAAGGGGTTGAAAGAGCCGGAAGATTCGTCGGTGCCGGAAAGAAGGGGTGAAAATCGCGGATTGGAGGGACTCGATTATCGACCGGAAGTCGCGAATCGCTCTTTTGGGGGTTTTAAAGGACGCAGTTGGTCAATTTCGAAGACAAGCGTGCACCCTCCCTTTCTGGAAGCGATCACCTCCCTTTTGTCGCTCGCCAGGGCGTGGCGAAGGGTGGCGACGTCTCTACAAAATTAAAAAAGGGGTTGGAAGAGCCGGAAGATTCGTCGGTGCCGGAAAGAAGGGGTGAAAATCGCGGATTGGGGGGACTCGATTATCGACCGGAAGTCGCGAATCGCTCTTTTGGGGGTTTTAAAGGACGCAGTTGGTCAATTTCGAAGACAAGCGTGCACCCTCCCTCTCTGGAAGCGATTTATTCGCCACCACCCCCAAAGGGTCGACGCGCCAGTGCAAACTAAGGCGCAGAACGTCAGGGTGAGATATTATTTCGATTCGATTGGATTGGTCGGCGCGATAAAAAACCACCCCCCAAGTACATCGAAAGGGACTCTAGACGGCCGAGACGTTTCTCTTAAGGTCCGCCGTTACAACGGACGGCGACGCAGTAAAGGTCGAACGTTTTATGGCACACCCACCCCCAACCCCCATCCATTTAACCCGGAAGTGGTCCACACTTTGAATTCCTCGACGACGGGATGGAGACGCCTGCCGATTACTCGATCGCCCAGTTTCTCCCCTTTCCGACGGGTGGATTAACTTTAAGAGAAAACCACCCCCCTTTGAGCAGTAAAGGTTTGAAAATGGTTCGATCTCTAAAAACCTGTAAAGATTGGGTATTCCTCGACAATGAGATGGAGACGCTTGCTAATTACTCGGTCGCCCTTTTTCTCCTTCTTTTGGCGGGTGGATTAACTCTAAGGGAAAAGCCACCCCATTTTGTGCAGGAAATGTATGAAAATAGTTTCATTTCTAAAATTCCGTAAAAATGGGGTATTCCTTGACATTGAAAAGGAGACGCTTGTCGATTATTCGGTCGTTACATATCTCCCCTTTCCACCGTGCGAATTAACCCTAAGTGAAAAACTTACCCCCTACGCTGAAATAAATGTACAAAAATCGTTTCATTTCTAAAAATTTGGAAAGATTGCGTATTCCTGGACATTGAAATAGAGACGCTTTTCGATTACTTGGTCGCACTAATTCTCCCCTTTCCTACTGGCGAATTAACCCCAAGAGAAAAACCACCCCCTATGGCGAAATACATACATATACAAAAATCGGTCGGTCTCAAAAAGTCTCTAAGAGTGGAGATTCACTTGAAATTCGAAAAATCGAGGTGCCTTGCTTCCATCTAAAGTAGACTATTTTCTACGAAAGCCCGCCCCTGGGGCTACACCCACCCTCCTTGCTAGAGGGATGCGGAAATTATCCCGTTTCGCGGCGATGCCGGGTCGTCGGGGTGCTTCCGCCCTTCCGACCGGGAAAAGTTCGCACCCTGCAATCGCACCCCTTAACGCGCGGAAATTTTGACAAACTCGGGTAATTAACATCCGTTTGAGCTTGACACCTGTACTTTCAGCGCGCCGAGGTATCCCAGATAATGCCGATGATATTTTCCTTAAATATAGTATTATAAATAATTACGGCACGATACTCGGTCCTCATTGGTAAATACAATACATACAAATCTAGACCCTTCATTAAAAAGAATGTACGTGAACGTTAATTTTGCGTGTAACGCGTTTTTCTGTACACAAGTTCCAACTCCTATTCCCCATTAGCTCTTGAATCCGTTTTCTTTCTATTTAAAGAGAAATATGAGCTCGATTCAAACAGTTGTCATTTAATTTGACATTTGGCTTGATGTTTCTTAATTTAACGGCAAGTGTAGGCTGTTGTCCAAATCCCAAGACAATGCGATCGCGACGGTAAACTTTCTAGAAAGTCACGAGAAGGGAAACGACGATTGGTGACCAAAAAGGAATAAAAAAGGTTTTTAAGAGATTTAGTCAGTCTAGATTTCGTCTCGCACGTGCAATGTGAAGTTTTCATGTCCACTCCTCTTTACTCCGCGAATAAAGTATTTAATCACGCATTGACCTCATTTTTATATCTTTGAGGACCCCTAAACCACCATCCAGTATTTAAAATATTTGTTATCAAAAGTGAAATTTCATGATTGGGAGGACCTTCCTTATAGCCTCTATATTCACGGTGTGAAGTCTGAAACAACTCTGTACACCCAGTTTGGAGAAAAGTGTCATGATGGACCCCTCAGGTGCCACCTTCACATCCCCTTAAATAAGGCAGGAAATATTCTTTTAAATCGGCAAGAAATATTCCCTAAAATCAGCAAGAAATATTCTCTAAAATCGGGAAGAAATATTCGAACGTTCGGAAAGCGACTCGAATTTCAGGCGCAGCCAAGCCATGTTTAACGGCAGCCATTCCGGCACTTTCCTTATTTCCCCCAAGCAGATTAATTCTCGCGAAAGCCCGCCCCGGAGCGCCACCCTCTCCTGAGGGATGCGAAGAGCGTCTACTTTCTCGCCGATACCGAGTCGCAGTGGGGTGCTTTCGCCCTTCCGAATGGCACGTATACGTCGACCCTCTCGGACCTCCACGACTATCGCCCCGAGATTGCACCCCCTTACATGCCAAACTCTGCCGGCAAACTTGACCAATTTGCGATAATAAAGTTTAGCGAGGCACAGCTGGCAAATAAGCACCCGGCGATGTCGTTAAGCCCAGAAATGACGCAGGGATGGAATCGACGGAAAGTCCAGATACTGGTCAGTGTCGGGAATCGAAACGTCACCAACCCACGGACTCGATTGAACGGATCACAAAGCAAAGACGACAAAACATGATACTGGTCAATGTCGGGAATCGAAACGTCACCAACCCATGGACTCGATAGAACGGATCACAAAGTAAAGACGACAAAACATGTCCCTGGTCAATGTGGGGAATCGAAACGTCACCAAACCACGGACTCGATAGAACGGATCACAAAGCAAATACGACAAAACATGTCCCTGGTCACAAAGCAAAGACGACAAAACATGTCCCTGGTCACAAAGCAAAGACGACAAATCATGTCCCTACCCATGTCTTATTTCTAACTCGTTCTGTGCCTTCCAAAGCATATTGCGATCCAACGACGACTCGTTTTCACGTATTACGACGAATCAATTGTGTCTTCGAAACCAAAGAATTGCCGAATGTTCAATGGAAACGTGCAATAATAAAAATTAATGGAAAATAACATACATTTTTACACACACTGTAACGTAAGTTTCATATAAAAAAACGTTACATGAAAAAATTACAAATTAGAAACTGAATGAATACACGTATAGAATACACACATTGTATATTTACACTGTTAGTGGATTTTTGCTCGAATTAAATGTAACGTTACATTATAATTATCTTTAACTTAACTTAGATGCTGAATGTGATATTACAGAGACAATGTAATTTTACTGCAACTTCCTGTGGCATGAAAATAAACGATGATTGAGTATGTAAATTGACATAGGTATTTTTATCAATGCGTTCAAATCGGAATCTAAAGCAGATACATGTTACTATTTACACAATGTCTGTATATGTGATCTCTATTAAATCTACTTATTCGTATTCGACGCCACTTTCCCTTGGTTGGTAAGGAAATCAATTACGTTTTGGAAGTGTTTCTTCCGATTGGTCCATTAAAAGCTGTTCGGTAGTACCCCATGAGTCTTCAGGGTGGTAGCAGGTGGTGTCGGGATTTGTCATAAAATTTGTCAACGACCCCGGATCGGGATGTAAATTCATTCTCCGTGTCCAACGCGACGCAGTCCCTCCTTATCACGGAGTAACGCGATCGCCGGGTCTTATCCGCTGATTTCCCAGCGGTAAATGGGACTCGAACCTGTCCATACCATTGACCCGGGATAACGTCGTATCCCAGCGACGCTTAACGGCAAGCGTCCCGACGCTCCTCTTATTTCCTCCGAGCGGATTAATCCCCTCGAAAGCCACCCACTCCGCGCCCACCCTGCACCAGGGGGATGCCGAAGGTGTCTCCGATATCGGGTCACCGGGTGCCTTCACCCTCTCCGCCGACAATTTCACGATTCTTCCGACACCCAGCACTTTACCCACGACCTGTAGTCGCTAACCCTCGTCCCCCAGGACGCCGAGGTCTCGACAAACTTGACTAATTCGTGGCGATAAACTTCGCCGGCCCATGAATGGCAAATGGCCCGTCAGAGACGATATCGCCGGTAGATTAGGGATCAGCTCGAAACACGGATCTCTCCTGGACTTGTTGCGTTCCCGATTCAATCGAGTGGCTGCGAGTTGCCTTTGGGAAGTTTCCGACACCTAACTCGGTTCTACTCGACCGCTCGACTTGGGATTACCTAGTGGGTCGATTATAATTGAGGCGACCAATTTCCTGGGATCTGTATCGAGCACGGTCCAGCCTGAAGTGCTCTCCAGGGTTTGGCATCCTCCTAAACCGCGAAAGCATCAAAACCGACGTGCGTTATGACGAATGTTGTGCATAACGCTTCCAGAGGACCGACGCGGCATCAAGAATTCCATATAAAAAGAATTACGCACCTTGAATACGAAGTACCATGGAATTAACTCCGAGTTCAACGTTCAAAGCGAACATTGTGTTTTACGTCGCTGGTGCATTATCCAGAATAGATTTCATAATATACTTCTAATGGATGTTGCAACGATTCCTCGGCCGACGATGGACCGACGTTACATTAGAACGTGCGTTGCAGTGTCGCAACGTCCGTCGTGGCAGAAGTACGTCATCTAGGATGCTACGTGCGTTGCCGTGTGTGTAGAAAACGACGCACGTGCTCATGTCCACCACAATAGGCGATGTTACAGTTTTAGACGTCACACTTTCGACGCATCTCGTGTTTGACTCTCGCGTGGATGTTCCACCAGGAGATTTCCCTGGAATTTAGGAAAATTTCTGGCGTTGAAGAGCGAAAGAGTGATGGAGTACCCCTCTGGGGACTGGATTACAGGTGCGACCTGCGGATGCTCAGGAAACGTGGAGATGAACGTGTGGATATCGAAGCGATCTCTGGGAGCCCGATTCCCACCCCCAATTGCAGTTCTTGGCACGTAGCCGGATGGTTGCACCGGCAAGAAGTCGTCCACCCCATCCCATCCGAGCAATCATTTTCGCATCGGCTCCGATATCCACCGCTCTTGCGATTCCTCGGCCATGCCTCCTCTTGATGGAATTGCCGATTTCTCCGCTTTCGATTTCGGGATCACCCGAAGATGCGTTTTAACGAAGCCAATACTTCTCGTTCTCGCATCGACGACTGCACCTCACGACCTCTGTCATGTCGCTGATTGTTCTCTCAGCGTTGATAATGTGCCAGACATCGATGTCTTTCCAGCCAGTGATCGCTGATTGGGATCACTGATCGGATGGGCACCTGGATGGGAAATTCTTAGACCTAGAATCACGAATCCAGATACTCTGCTGGACATTCGCAAACTCCAAGAGATGCAATTTCAACCCCATTGGTCGTCGACTTTCGAGACTTCTTTTACTTCCATCTTCGTCCCATCCCATCAACGGGAGACGGAAAAACGAGGGGCTTTCTTTATCTCAATGTGGACGCTTGAGTTAAAATTCAAGCCTTGCTTTAAACCTGCGTAACCTAAGTAAGACCTTTGGTCCTGTTTCGCTCTTTAAGGTCAATTTTCAACCTACTTAACACGAATCGAATTCTGGGTTAGACCTGGGTGTAGGAGTGAAAATATCTGCAAGTTTTTTAGGGCAGGTCGGACCAATATTCGAGTTACAATCCTTAATCGAGGATTACTTAACGCGTGATTAGAATTAATGGCTTGATCTCGGGCGGTTACCTAACGGCGGATTTTAATCTTTGGTTAGCATCATTTCTGTCGTTTCACCAATTTACGATCGACCGATCAGAGGTAAGAAATTTCACGCTAATTACACTTGGTCCAACTGGTTGGATCTAGGGTAAGACCTCAAGTATATAGTAGTTACCCTTCTTAGTGCCACTCCTAAACTCTACTTAAGGCTTACAATTAGAGTTTCTAAGTAGTATCGAATTTTCCACTGAAACATCGGAGACAGAGACAGCCGAGAGCCGGAGTCGTCTCCGCGGTGAGAAGAGAATGGGTTTTATGAATGTTAAGGAGATTCCCAGGGAGCGACGTGAAAAATGTACCCTCTCTCCTCCCTCTCGGGGGGACGATAAGTACGGATCAGGGGAGGCCGATTTTACTTTAGAGACTCGAGGGTAGCTCCACAACGGCTGATGGACCTTGTTCAAAAAGGGGACCACTTCGAAACGAGAACCATCCAACATGCCGATCTTCCTTCGTATCACAAAAATTCCCAGCTAATCCAAAGGCCCTCCCAAAGTGAGCCCAAAAATTGGATGCACTCAGGACCCTCTAATCGAAATTCCGAAATTCCTATTCCGTTTCCCCCAATGCGTAACCAGTCGAATCACCTGCCGGGGAGGTTCTTTCTTACGTGCATCGCTCGTGTGATCTTCCACACCTGGAAGCAGGGCGTCCAGAAAATGGATAGCCCCGACGCGTCAACTAATGCAACCTCAAGCAGCAAGAAACCCGAGAACGTTGTCGGCATAAATCTGATAATCGATCTCGATTTCCACCCCAATTGCCGTGCGGATTCGGCGGAGAATAGGGGGCCCTCCTTCCAGGCTGGCGCTTAATCTCGTATCTTCCGTTCCCCGGCGTACGAGCAACAAATTTCGCGAACAGGGGGCGGCCCTTGTAAATCTCGAAAACCCCCTCGGGGGGTAGAAAAGTAGCGACGCGCGAAGATAGAAATTTCCCCCGAAAGGGGGACCGCCACCCCGCGGGCGGGTATTCGCAATGAAAATGCCTCTGGAATATTTCACGTGCCTCTTTAAGGTAACGAGGGTCGACGGTATGTACGCAGGAATGAGCGGCCATGTTTCGATCAGTCACCATGTACGCACACAAGCCCGGTCAAACCGCCAAATTTCGACCGCGCCACCCAAAACTCAAACGAAATTCCTCATTGTCGAGATTCGGATGATAACATCGAGATAATTGAAGTTACCCTGCCCGGGGGTGGTGGGCATTTTCTAACCGAGCTAATTAAACTATCTCGCGATCCGATACCGGAACTCCGCCTCGCGATAAACACCGGGACGTTTTATCATTTATTATAATCCAACCCTATGCAGGCGCAGTTCCCTCCTGCACTTTACGAGCGATGCACCGAGACGCGCCTGGCACATGAATGCATGAATGCAAAGCTCCGGGGGCGATAACCAACTTGAAGAGCGCAATCGCTTGCCGCTTGCAAACCGCTCCCTTATTGCCTACTCGTAATGAAATCTCGCGGTGTAACGATTGGGTCTCCTTCCTATCAGCGTTAAGTTAAGGCGATGCAAAAGTGGCATCAAGGAGGTCTGGTTTATGAAACTTCCCCGACCTGAGTGCACCGAATCGTTCCAAACTTCACAGCATGAACACAAAGTCTATAAGGAATGTCCCGGCATGAAATTTGACATCTGTCAAATTTCTTTATAGATATTTTAAAAATCGTTAACAAGACAGTGAAATTCCATGGGAATCAGGGCCTTATTTGGAGCTTTTAGATTCACGTATGGAGTTTGAAGCGATTCGTAACACCCAGTTTAGAGAAATGTGTCATGAACGATCCCTCAGATGCCGCTTTCGTATCCCCTTAAGGTGAAGTGAAACACCCTTCAAATCAGTCGATTTGAATACAACACTTTTTTTTAAGGGTATTAGACCAAACCGTCCGAAATTTTGACACGTCACTCCTGATCATCTAAGAATTGTCCTGACACATTGGAAATTTGGATTTTTCCAAAAAATTTCTTTACGCAGTCCAGACCAGAACCAAAATGGCGTCGAGCTATCATATTTCGATCGATATACAATTATCGAAGGCTCTGATATGAGAATCGAAAGGGTCAGGGCAATTTTACGACAATTTAGAACACTCTGGTAATCGATAAACTCGCATTTGAACGGGATAAAGGCAAAAAAAGTGTTGTATGCGCTTCTATGCTAAAACGATGGTAATACGAGGTCTTGGAGTGAAAATTTAATTGACCTGGAAATCACAGATGGCGCAGGAGGTACCACTGCAGTCAATTAGGGCCCCAGAAAGCACGAATCCAGAGGATTTCTGGAGTTTTACTTCGATTTCTTTATAATTATTATACGAAAACGACAGGTGGAGTATGCCATTTGGGACAATACCCAATATAATTCGATAAAGCTGTCAATGTAAAAACAAGCATCGGCAACGTAGGCATTTAGAAAAATCTTCTTTACCGACGTTGATCAAGTTCCTCGACGTGTTTCACTTCACCTTAATTTCCGGCAATCGATCCTTTACTCCTAAGCTGGTGACTTTGCATCCCTAAGACGTATCCCTACACGTCTAGTCGATGGAGTAACTATTAGCTCGGTCGTAAAGCTCTTATCGCATCTAATGGTAACATCATCGCGTAATAGATTGGCGGTCAATGTCGCGAGGTTTAAATGCGTTTATCTGCGAGCCGATTTATCACGTCCCTCGTAACGTCTACATCGTCTGCGAAGATTCGCGTGTCGTCGTTCGCGCTCTTGAAGTATCAACACGCTCACCTTAGCAAGTCAAATGGGTCGTCAGGAGTTAACCTTCGAGCCCTGAAGAAGAAGCCCGACACGCGAAGGCAACACCTCGTGAGGTTCCTCCATCAAGGATGCGAAAAATTAAACGAGATTAGCCCAAATTAAAAGTTTCTACTAAGACTGTTATCGGGGTCTCTCCAGGGGCGAGGAGAGTTCATTTGAGCAGGGAACTCTAGGCGAAGTTTTAGTCCTATGTGGAACCTACCCTGGGAAAACGCAGTCGTAAAATAGACACCAGTCCCTAGGAACGTGATATGCAACTATAGTTTGAGAGCACAGCATAACACGTTGTAACTTTACAAACTATGACGGTACATCGCATCCTTTCTAGGGACTGCCGCTTACCTCACAACTCTGGTGGTAATATTTAAAACGATTTTTTCTCAGAGTACGTAACCATAAGGAAGACCTCTTTTGGTCCCAATTAATTCCTTGGGACCTACTTTCGACGATGCAGATTCCTAACACGAATCAAGTTCCTTAGACCTAGAACTGCACGCAGAAAAATACTTGGTCGAGCCAATCAAAGTTTGGGGTGTCTAAACATGGAACACGATTACCACGTGCACGATGAAACGTTTGGTCTAGGTGATAGACTTCTTCGGTCAGTAACCTTCGGTAGATTACGTCAAACATCGCTTCAGATTACGGCAAACACTGAAGTACTTCGATAGACTTGACGAGAATATTTTGCATATTAACTAAAATACTTCCTAGAATTATCAAACCAATTTCCGGAAGACACTCTAGTTATGTAGGCAAACGAGTTTGTTCAAGTGACGCGACATTCGATCCATATTTTATCAAAACGTTTCCAGAAACGAATCAACTGCAGTCGATGATGAAACTTTGTTAGGTAGCCAAACTCTTTTTCTGCGTGGAGAAGGTTCGCGACGGAGGGTCCTTTCTTAAAAGTATAGATTACCTCCTCGTCCGGGTGTGACATTCCTCGAGAAGTCGCTCTCGGTGGCCCCCGCGTCTAATCAAGGTGCAATTAAGGTCTAATATTCATCGGAGGATGGGATCGATCGACGTCCTGCCGAGGGGCCAGCCTCGTCTCCGTGAAGTCCGCGGCCTCCCTCCTTCCCTGCGAGCCCTTTCCCGTTCTCTTTTCTCCTCTAGGAATGCGGGGGTGGGTGTTCGGCTCGTCCTGGGTAGCCGCCGCCGGAAGCGTCCCCGGCGATCCGAGATTCCCGATTCGAGTCGCGTCCCCCGGCTTGGCGCCTCTGCGGTCCGCGGTTCCGAGCGGGGGCTCCAAGCCCCACCATGGGGAGACCGAAACCGCTCGTCTTCTGGGGTGCGCGGATTCCCCGCGACGGTAATCCGAGAGTGGTGGAGCACCGCCGATGGAGTCCCCCAGGTCGAGGCCTGCGACCTCGCGCTGGACCGGAGTCCCACCCGTCCAGGGAGCCGATGGTCCCAGAAGCAAGGAACCGATGGTACCAGGTGCCCTCAAAGTTCCCGCGACCGCGCGTGATGGTACTTCAGAAATCACCAGCGATGGCAAGCGATTGGTTGCAACTCGTTGCTTGGAACTCTGAAGGAAGAACGCGGGTCCAGGGCAGAAGTAACCGCAAAGATGCTCCTGCAGTTCGAATCGTCCATGGGGGTCTGCCGGAGTCGATGTGGAAGGTATCGTTGCCGGTGTCCCACGCTTAGTAGGGCGTTGGGAGGTTTTCGAGGGGTCGGTGCCCCTCAAGGAAGCACACCCCTACCCGAGATGGGGGTCCGTTCCGGCGCCACACCTGCAGCCTGCAGGGGTCGGCGTCCGAGGCCCGAGCGTCCGCGGGGGCGCCGCGGCGGTCCCGACCGGTCCCGACCGGTCCCTCGAGAGGCTCCCCCCGCACCACCTCCGACGCCCCCTCGGCGGCCCGAGCTACCCCGCGGTCCCCTCCCAGGTTGACTTCCGGCGATTGCCCACTGCCGTCCACTGCTGCGACGGATCGCGCCCCGTGGACCCCCCGCGACTTCGGCCCCCTGTGCGACCCTCGCCTCCTTGCACCCGTTTAGCCGAGCACCGCGACGGATTCGACCGATGATCCGCTCAGACCCGACGCGCGTCCAATGGCGGCGATCCGCGTCGGCATGCCTTCGGTCGCCCCACCCGCTGCGTGTTCCTCGGAGAGCGGACGCCGAGCGACTGAGCGTTTGCCGAGCGGCTCCACTCCGAATCCCGACCCGAGGGGGTGGGGTGTCGGGGGGCGGCGGGGGTGGCGGGTGGAACCCACCCTGCCAGCCACCCCCGACACCCCGCGGCGCACCGGAGCTTCGCGCAAGCTCCGACACGCGGTGTTACCGAGCCGGCTCTTCGCAGAGGCTCTCCCTCGAGCGCGCTCTCTCTCTCGCCCCTATCGCGACACCCCTCGCGCCCTCTCTCTCTTTCTCGCGCTCGCCCTTTATGCTCCCGCTTATTTACCTGACAGTCCGCGCACCAGAGGTGCCGCTATACTCGAAAGCGCATTACGGGAACGGCGGATAAACGGGGGCCGTTCTCGCAGGGGCGAGTGTCGCGGGCCTCAGGTGGAGAATTATCGGGAACTCCGTAACTCCCTTATGCCAAGTGGCAGGGAATTAAAAATGGAGGTTTACAGGGGTTAGTTTTGGGATTCGAAAGTTAAAAGTTAGAGACTCCTGAGGAATTGGATCGGCAAGATCCATCTCGTGTTTTCGGGGCATATCTTCAGGACTTTGGTTCTTGAAAAAGGGTTCCCTAGAGAACGTGGTTTGCAAAAGCTACGTGGACTGGATTGGAGGATACGAGCAATTGTCCTGATAAGATCGACGAGAGGCTGAAGTGGCCTACTCTATTGACTTAACCGTAGATTAAAGTTGTAATGGACCCTGCGGTTAGTTGATACATTTCGAGCTTAATACATTTTTTTTAGGTCTTCCATTAAACCTAGATTAGCTTTTCGTCGTCAGTTAGTAAATTCTTATACATACAAGGTTCAACTATACATTTCTATTCGAAGTGGCCGAAACGATTGTCTGACACGCCTTTCGGGAGGCTTTCCAGGATCGCCCCGAGTCGCATTCAAAAAGGGCATTCTGTGAAGAAGAAAAAAAAACCCAAACCTAGCAAGCCTTCTACATGACGCATCCTTAAGGTGAAATGAAACCTGCCTAAAACCAGGGAATTTAATTAATACACTTTTTTTTTTACACGGATCGCACCGAACCGACTGAAATTTTGGCATATGGATTGAAAGCACATAAGGAATGTATCAGCAATTTTAAGATTTGGATTTTCAAAAAAAATTCATTTGATTTCTCGAGAACTAGAATCAAAATGGCGTGAAATGAAACCCGCCTAAAACCAGCGAATTTAATTAATACACTTTTTTTTTTACACGTATCGCACCGAACTGTCTGAAATTTTGGCATATGGATTGAAAGCACATAAGGAATGTACGAAGTGGCCGAAATATCGAAACATACTTAACACGTTTACCCGTGTACCGCTGCCGAAGACCTACTCGAAGCGAAACAAAGTAGAGTAGCGTTTCCGTATTAACGTTGTTGAACTGGGACGCGGCAAACTCGATCGAGATGTAAATACCGACGAATCGCCGTTAAAACCTTCGTTATATGGAAAATACGGCGGATTGATCCCATCTGATGTCAAGGCCAGGAAAGGCAAACCTTCGTGCATATTCAGGCTCTCTTGTCATACCAGGTCAATCGGGATATACATCGCGGCGTTACAGGTTGCGAGTCGTTAAAGCCTCGGATAATTTCCCTCGGCACGCCGCTCGGTAATGTCTCCCGCTTCGAGTACTTCTGCGAGAGACTGAAAATACCAAATCCCACGAGGAACAATTCCCAGCCGGAAAACGGTAATTAATAGGATTAATATACCGAGCGAAATGCCCACCTAAAATTCCCGGAGTGGTTAGCGTTCATTTTTTCGTTTCCGGGGAAAAAATTCATTAACTAAACTCCCCGCTCACGCATGACAATGCAAGTACACAAGTTTCGGGGTTGAATTGTTTTCTGCGCTTCGGCGTAAAAGGAATTTCCACGTCCACCACCACCGAGGAAATTCAACCAGGGGTCCTTAGTAGCCAGGAATAAGGATTGACAGGGCCCGGAAAGAATTTCGTCATAAGCTTTTCGACATCGTACCATGAGCTTTCCGTTCAGGTTGGTGATGGGCAGTTGCTTTCAGCCACCGATATTGAAGGAAACGGATTGTAAAAAGGAAATCCACGGTAGATCTCATCAAGCGGTGCTGCGAAATCGAGGGCAGAGAGTATCCGTAAAAATCTGTTGGAAAATCGAGTCGAAGAATGATTAAAAATATCCGAGGAAGAACTGGGTCGCGTCCCGATAGTGCTTAGCATTGACTCGCCTCTTTGCCGAATGGGGAAAATAAACAGAGACCGGGGATGTTTTCGTCGGTCGAAGCCATCGCCGATGTCCGGTCTGAAAATACGTCTCCTCGAGGAGGAGCCAGCAATCGGAAACGAACGCCCCGAGGGATTCCGATGTCCATTCGCAGGCCGAAACGGCCAAGTCTTGCAACTGGTTTAACGGCCTTTCGTGGGGATTTTATGGGGCTAGGGTTGCAGGGTGCAAAGGACCAACAAATACGGCCCGAGGACGTGGAGGTTGGGGTTGCTAAACGGATCCCGACCACGGAACAGGATCCAATTACGCGGAAATGCAGGGATCCCTTGATTCGCAAAGCTTTCGGTCCCGTGAGGACACTTCGTCATCTCTAACGCTTAATTAAGCCGTAAACCAACATTAAAAAGCATAAGCTGAAATGGTTGTTCTACCGAGTAACTCGTAGAAATTGATAACAATAGGGTAAGCTAAACCGAGGATAGTCCTTACAATAAACAGACAGACCATTACACTATAAAAATTTCCCCACGGTGTTAAAAAACCTTCATTTAAATTGTTTTCTACGGACCGATAAGCGAAAATAAGCGAGAGTAAATTCAGGCCACAAAGTGTAAAAAATAGTTTTGTGAAAGCTTAAGCCAGAGATGCATCTATGCTGGTGAACAACATTTACTTAATCCGTAAATCTAAATCAACCATGCGTTCTAATTACCTTTTCCCCTCCTGTGTTATTTCCCATCGCATTTGTGCATGTTTCTAACACTTTTACACGAAGAAAAATGAATCTTTCTGGGTAAACGATCGTATAACGTCAGGGGACGATACGCTCTAAAAGTGCGCATCAAACCGTCTTGGTAAATCGCTGTTTACACCGAAGGTCTTACAAAACTGCACCTTTAGTACCCGTACCAAGTTATCGGTGTAAACTAAGCTGGAAAGCTGGAGTTTCCAGGTGTAGGAGGAAACTGGTAACGATTACTAACCTCGAAATGTATCAACTAGACCCGGTCTCCCGCAGTATTTGATTAGTCCTTATCAGTAAACTATCGGTAAATGTCGTCGCTCGGAATCGGAGCTGGATTAGCTACGACGAGGTGCGAGAGGTAATCCGAAGGTGCGGAAAGGATTGTGTCCTTCGACGGTCCGTTTGCACGGTAAGAGTCGCATTATCGGGCCGTTTATCGATAATCGTTGCGGCACGCTTAGCATCGCCAAGTCCTCGGGGGTGGCAACCGACCCAGGAGGGTAGCAAGGGGTGACAGGGTACCTCGCTTCGTCGAGTTCCTTTTCGATTACCCCGACTAATCTCGGTAATTGACCCGAGGATTACCGCGGTGGCAACGCGTCGAATCCGCCGTCAGGACGCCCTGACACGCCTTTGGGGAGGCTTTCCAGGATCGCCCCGAGTCGCATTCAAAAAGGGCATTCTGTGAAGAAGAAAAAAAAACCCAAACCTAGCAAGCCTTCTACATGACGCATCCTTAAGGTGAAATGAAACCTGCCTAAAACCAGGGAATTTAATTAATACACTTTTTTTTTTACACGGATCGCACCGAACTGTCTGAAATTTTGGCATATGGATTGCAAGCACGTAAGCAATGTATCAGCACTTTTAAAATTTGGATTTTCAAAAAAAGTTCATTTGATTTCTCAAGAACTAGATTCAAAATGGCGTGAAATGAAACCTGCCTAAAACCAGCGAATTTAATTAATACACTTTTTTTTTACACGAATCGCACCGAACTGTCTGAAATTTTGGTATATGGATTGAAAGCACATAAGGAATGTATCAGCACTTTTAAGATTTGGATTTTCAAAAAAAGTTCATTTGATTTCTCGAGAACCAGAACCAAAATGGCGTCGTCCTTCGATATTTCGAGTAATTCTAAAGGCTCTTATGCTAGAAACGGAAATATCAGGACCGTCGCGCAACAGTTTAGAACACTAAATTCAGACACGCGCAGTTAAACGTGGTAGAGACAAGAATAGTATTTTCGGAACTTCCGTGAGAAAATGTAAGTAACACGTATAGTGCACGAGGTCTCGGAGACAAAATTTAGTTGACGGTAAATGCAACAGATGGCTTTGCAGTTACCTACGGTGCCAAAAATCACGAATCCAGAGGATTTACCGAGTTTTACCCCGATCTCCGTAACCTTTCTACCAAAACGCCATGAAATTTACCATTCCATACAATTTTCAACATAGTACAACGCATTCAATATAGATGTAAACGTCGGTACCATGGCGCGCTGTTTCAACATTTCATGGTCATTAGTCAGTGGAATCTGTTTTGATCAACGATTAAACCTCTCCACTAGTTTCACATCGCCTTAAATCATGTAGAAATCCCGGGATTCCAGGGAAACGAGGCCTTTATAAGATTCCGCGGCAATAACAATAAGAACTTTAGGAACCGTGCCAGGACCTCTTCCCATCGACCATAGGAGTAGATCCTGAAACTGGTCCCGGCGATTTGTCAAGTAGTAACATCGCCAGTCTAGTCGGTCGATAACACGTCGGCCATAGATCCAGGTCGTGTAATTTTTTCATCCCCTCTAATTCCCTTATCCTCCGAAGGATCCGCCGAGGAAAATAAGCGCCCTCTCTCTTTCTCTCCACCCCTTGCAAGAGAGTAGCGTCTTAGCTCGAGGTGAAGACCCGGCCAAATGCCCGGCGAATCGAATAATTCGATTTGAATTATTCATTTCGAGTGGCAATATTCATCCGCGGCCGTCGGGGCGCCGTCGGCCAGGAGATTCGTGGGATTGCTTTCCGAGTGGCTGCAAATTGGGTTAGCGTTACTTTGGTGGGTTTAGCTTCTTTTTCGGTCTCCATCGGCTCCACCGCTCGAGGAGTCACGTCGTCCCGTGACTCGCCTTTATATCGCCCGATAAATCTACTCGCTGTCGTTATCGACTTTATTATACTTTCGGCTATCTATACGGCCGACTTACGGCTCCTGTAGGTGGTCCACTAAGATCACCAAGATTTTCGCGGTTTACGGCCATCCGTGGAACCCGTGGGCGAATTTATCCCCGCAGAGAGCACCTCTTCCATCACAACCTATCGGCCTTGACCCCGAAGACGCTTCTTCTCCGTGGACAAAAACAAAGGGGTTGTGTCGTCGTATCGTTTCTCGTGAGAGGAGAAGTTAAAACAAAGTAGAGGTAACGTTGACGAGGTACTAACAACAATTCATAATAGAAAGAATTCGCACGACTAAAAGAAACTCCCGAGAAGGCCAAGTCGAACGTCGACGTTGGATAGGAAATATCCTCCTGTTAGATCATTGGTTAAAGTTTGAAACGATTCGGTACATCCAGTTTGGGGAAAAGTTTCATGAACGATTGACCCCTCAGATGCCAATTTCACATCCCCTTAAGGGGAGCTTTTAGCACGGAATTTGGTACATGACGCGCGGACACCCTGAAGAGCTCGACGCTCTTCTTCAAGGCCTAGAAGACGAAGGACTTCTAAACGAACATCGACGTTGGATAGGCAATATTCTCCTGTTAGATCATTGCGTAAAGTTTGAAACGATTCGGTACATCCAGTTTGGGGAAAAGTTTTATGAACGATTGACCCCTCAGATGCCAATTTCACATCATCTTAAGGGGAGCTTTTAGCACGAAATTTGGCACATGACGCGCGGACACGCTCAAAAGCTCGACGCTCTTCTTCAAGGCCCAGAAGACGAAGGACTTCTAGACGGGCTCTTGTAAATCGCGGGGTTCGCGATTGCCGGCATTCCCGGCAATTCGCAGAATAAAGATACGAGGGTCCTGGTATCCAAGCTATTTCGCAACACCGCTTATTGCGAGAAAGAATTTACGGCTTGCCGGCCCTCGTCCTGGTCGCGAGCTTTGCGGACTCGTTGGAATTGCACCAACGGAAGGATCCATTACCGTTTCGTCGTTTCGTCGTTTCGTGGATTATGGACGGCCTCGCGGATCGCCCTGAACATTGTTCACCAAATTAGGATTAATTACATTTCGAGAGGTACCTTTTAGGGTACCAAAAACTGAAACGCGGACAACGACTTGAACCGCTGAACGAATACAAAGAATTCGACGAGGGCTTACCAAAATGTTTTGTCTCATTCAGATGTGTGAGAATTCTTCTCAACTTAGAAGCTTCACTCCCAACGAGAGTACACCGACTTTTTAAGTAAAGTTAAATTAACACCCTCAACAATGAACAACGAGGTTGACGACAACGAGATAAATTAACACCCTTAACAATGAACAACGAGGTTGACGACATCAAGGCCGATATAAATGTGTTCGAAATTCACGCAAAACGCTGTAAATTATTGTTAAGTGGAGACGTTAACACCCTCAACAATGAACAACGAGGTCGACGACATCAAGGCCGATATAAATGTATTCGAAATTCGCGCAAAACGCTGTAAATTATTGTTAAGTAGAGAAGTTAACACTCTCAACAGTGAATAACGAGGTCGACGACATCAAGGCCGATAGTAATGTGTTCGAAATTAGCGCAAAACGTTGTAAATTATTGTTAATTAGAGAAGTTAACACTCTCAACATTGAACAACGAGGTCGACGAGGTCAAAGCCGATATTAAAGTCTGCGAAATTCGCGGGTTGACAGCGGTTAAGAGTTTCCGAGAAATATAGAGCATCGGTTAATCCCGGATCATCCTTTCCAGCTGTGCTTCCCTGCCTACGTCGATCCCCAATGCTCTCCTTGCGAAAACTCGGGGACGAGGATTAACCGCGTGCTCGGAGCTTCCGTTCGGACTTCATCGATGGATCGAGTGGACCGGGAAGTCCCTGGGAAGCTCCTCCAAGGCCAACCGGAAGGACTTGATTGAGGGTTAAACCACTTCCCGATCTCTCGGAACTTGCACCGATTAAGGGGACTTCGGTCGCAAGCTCCAAAAGTTTGGAGGAACCGAGGCTCCCTTTTCTTTTTCACCGAATCGCGTCGAAATTTTCTCTCTATAGGGATAAATCTGCAAGTCCCAGTCCTAGAAGTGTGACTTGCAACCATGGCACTATTTCGAAAAAATCCGGGAAAGCATTGGCACTCTCCGTTGAATCAACGCGTACTTGTATTAGATCCTCCACAATGTTATTGTAATTTTTGCTGTTCATAACTTGATGATTTTTTTGCCAAATGAAGTGGTTTTTTCTTTATAACCATGTTATATGCCGTTTCAAAGCGTGGACGTCACTCTACATTACATAATATAAATAAAACAGAAATTAATGTTTAAAACGCAATGATTGTTATCAAAATTTAAATTGAAGCTTGTGGTGGAAAGTGGTACGTACCCTGAACATAAAGTAAAAACTACATTATTTGAAAATAAAACGACAAATCTTAAACAGCGGAAATCGTAATAGCTTTCTGGACCACGTAATATCAGACTCTCACTCGTACTCAAGGGTGAGAAAAAATTTGGATTAGTGACCTCCATTCTTATCGAAACTAAGCTAAACAGAAATTAATATTTCAGGCACAATTATCGTTATTAAAATGTAAAAGGAAGTCTGCGTTTTAAAATAGCACTTAACACGGCATAATCGAAAATTAATTTCGTTTGAAAAGAAAACCATATATGCAGCCACATAATGGTACATAACATAGACACAATCGAAAACCAATTTCATTTGAAAGCAAAGCGTCAAATCTTAAACAACAAAAACCACAATAACTTTCTGAATAATCCAATATAAGGCTCTCGAGCGTGGAAAAAATCTTAAACCAGTGACTCCCACCTCTGTCAAAACTAAGCTAAGCAGATATTAATATTTCCAGCACAATTATCGTTGTCAAAATATAAAGTGAAGCCTGTGCCGTAAAATAGTACATAACCTAAGCAAAGGAGAGCTCCGTAATTCGATAACAAAGCATGAAATCTTAAACAGCATAAATCGCAATAACTTTCGGAACAACCTCATATAAGGCTCTCGCCCTCGAGGGTGGGGAAAATCTTGAATTAGTGCCTTCCACCCCTGTCGAAACTAAGCTCTCCGGAAGCTCCCCGGGACCATTTCGGGATATCGCGGCGACGTGTATAACCAACTTTCGCGGGTGCTTCGCACCTCTCTTCGTTTCCCGAAGCTTCCTCGTCTTCGCCGAGCGATATCATCGTGTGATTTTCGCGTTCCCACTTCCTTTGCATGCCACCCCCTCGAGCCCATCGAATTCCCATCGGCTCGAAAGCGATACCCGACTTGTCCAATTAATTCGAACAAAGAACTTTACGAGCCCAACCCCCGAGTGTGCCGATGAACAAAATTCATTAAAGCTCCCCATCTTCCCGTATTTCTCTTTGCCTTCGAGCTTTCGCTTTTTTTTCCCGCTGTTTTTCCCCACTCTTTCGGCCCCACCCCGTCAGTTTGCATCGCCGAGAAGTTGTTCCGTTGTACCGCTGTACCCGATGCATAATGAGATTTCATGCTCCGCGGGTTCCCCACAAAGATCTGCTCACACGGGCATTTATTCTCCAAATTAAGCCGTGCCAGTCTCTGGCCAACGAAACTTTGCAATGCTCGTTTTGGCGGTCACTCGTTAACGGGCGGTGCCCTCATCAGGAGGGATCAACTTCCTCGTGCACTGTTTTGCAGCCCGCTTTATTTGTAAACTAAACCCGCTAATGTATATAAATATCTGGGAAAAGCTCGTTACGTCTCAATTTCACGGGAAATGACTAACGAGTTACCTATACAAATTCCCGGCTATCGATTAGTTTTTTAATTATCCTGCACGCCAAGTCGAAAAACGTAGTTCCGAGAAACGAGCGTTCAATTGCGGTCTTCAATCTTCTATCATTGATTTCTCCACAATCTATTTTATATTTCAAAATTAAATAACGTAACAAAACGCTGCTATTTCGGTAGCATCCATTTTATAACCGAGGAATTCTGACGTAAATTGTTAAAATATCTCTGTTGACGTTTCGGAATCTTTACATTTATGGCGACAACAGCTACGTCCGTTGAAAATATTAATCTACCGCGTCTGACTTAATGGGCGATAATTTAATTTTACATCGTTATTTTGATCATAATATTGATATGCAGGCTTCAGGGATGTTTTACTTTCGATTTATAGGAAAAACAATCGATTTCTTTTAGCGTTACACGAGGATTCCGACATAAGGGGAAGACGTAAAGAGAATTAATGGGTGGCGGCCATCTTGCTTTTCAACTAGTCGCGTGTTTTAACGAGAAATAAAAACAATTCAAAGTACATACACACTAACTGTTACTATCATTTGCAATTTCTGCCCTTAGAAAAAGTGTGCAACACAATTTGACTATCTTAAATACCTTTCAACACGCGCCTTGTCATACTTAAAAAAAGATGCCGTAAACATTTTGATTGCCGTTGTTCAGGAATACAAAATTCTGTATTAGTAAGTCCATAGCCTGGTAAAATAAACGCCGCAGTTTCCTCTCCTTTCATCTCGAGTCTTAAGCTAAGTTAACTAAACTAAGTCCTACCTAACCTAACTCGACCTTAGTCTAACAATAAGAAAGATCTCACTTTATGGTCCATCCGTTCCCTTATGGATCCATGGCCCACCTGGATCATGGTCATGACCGAGTATCAAAGCATCTTAATAAAAAAGCATGTACTTCGCTTCTGAAAAATGTAGTTAACGTTGGGTTACGTGGTTTCCGCCCGAGGCAGTCGATTATGGGTTTATACCATCCAAAGTACCCGTTTCTTACTGCTGCTACGTGATGGACCTGTATAATATGAGGCTAAACCTGGTTCAGTTCAACCGCTTAACGCCACCTTTTTTAACGGGCATTCATAATCCCTGGGGTATGAATGAGTACTCAAAGCGACCGGAGTGTTAGCTCCTCTTTGAGGGAATCACGAATACGATTAATCGCGAATTTATTCCATCCAAAGTACCCTTTTCTCCCTGCTGCTGCGTGTTGGACCTGTATAATATGAAACTAAACCTGGTTTAGTTCAGCCGCTTCACGCCACCTTTTTTAACGGGCATTCATAATCCTTGGAGTATGAATGAGTACTCAAAGCGACCGGAGTATTAGCTCCTCTTTGAGGGAATCACAAATACGATTAATCGCGAATTTATTCCATCCAAAGTACCCATTCTCCCTGCTGCTGCGTGTTGGACCTGTATAATATGAGACTAAACCTGGTTTAGTTCAGCCGCTTCACGCCACCTTTTTTAACGGGCATTCATAATCCCTGCGATATGAACGAGTAATCAAAGCGACCAGAGTGTTGGCTCCTCTTTGAGGGAATCACAAATGCGATTCATCGCGAATTTATTCGATCCAAAGTAGGCTTTCTTTCCTGCTGCTACACGATGGACCTGCATAATATAAGGCTAAACCTGGTTTAGTTCAACCTCTTAACGCCACCTTTTTTAACGGGCATTCATAATCTCTGCGATATGAACGAGTAATGAAAGCGACCAGTGTTGGCTCCTCTTTGAAGGAATCACAAATACGATTAATCGCGAATTTATTCGATCCAAGGTAGGCTTTCTTTCCTGCTGCTACGCGATGGATCTGCATAATATAAGGCTAAACCTGGTTTAGTTCAACCTCTTAACGCCACCTTTCTTAACCGGCATTCATCATCCCTGCGATATGAACGAGTAATCAAAGCGACCAGAGCGTTGGCTCCTCTTTGAGAGAATCACAAATACGATTCATCGCGAATTTTCATTTTTTACAACAAAAAAAATGTAATCCCGGTTCTAGCCTAGAATAAATAAAAAACGTTCTTCTTTTGAATAATGAAATTTCACGAGCACCATGTTCTTATTTAGGGCCTTCATAATCACCTGCTGAAGTTTCAAAGGATTGGGTGCACCTAGATTGGAGAAAAGTCATAAATATTTTCACATTTTGATATACAAAATGACCCTTTCATATCACCTTAACGCCACCTTCCTAAGCGGGGCACTTATAATCCCTGCGGTATGAACGGGTAGTCAAAGCGACCGGAGTGTTGGCTTCCCTTTGAGGGGATCACAAATACGATTCATCGCGAATTTATTAACGGCAGGAAGCTCCGATGTTGGCAGCTGCTCGGCCGCAATTTATTACTTTTCCGTGCTTGAACTTTAGCTCGCGGAGCTTAAGTAATCTTCCCGCGCTCTCGGTGAGATTTTTCAAAGTCAAAGGAACGGGTACATAGGAGGAATACCCGGAAGGAAAGTTGGCCAGAGTCGGGCTCGAAAACGTCGGCGGCCTTTCTTCGCTAATGAAGTGAAATCCAAATTGATCGATAATCTTGGGAGCTTTCGGTATTACTCGGCCTCCATTATTTCGGATTCCGTGTCACCGGTGCGATCCATTCATCAATAACCGAATATGCCGACGAGGTGCTCGTCGGATTTCTCACGCCGTGGTTTCGAAACGCAGCGGAACGTTTCATCGGCGGAATTATTCCCTGGGGAGCGAAGCAACGGGGCGGCCAGTTCCCGACAAAATGGCTTCTACTTGTCATGCAGATCATAAAACATTAAACACCGCTGAACACCTCCAGCTCGATGCTCCTCCGAAGTGTCGCCGAGATTTCCCGACGTTTCCTCCGCGCGACTTCGAATCGGCTCCCGGGGAAAACGTGGCGCCGATGCTGGCTGATCGCGATGCGCAAAATGTGATTAATTACTATTAATAGAGGAATAACGCCAGCAATGCGTTTGACGGGAACGGATCCCATCGGCGTTGTACCTTTGATTACAACATTCCTCCATTACGATTCATCGATCATTTCGTGCGGTGGACAGAACTAACGCGGACCGCATAACGCGACACTAAAGTTGCGCATTCGTCGGGAAATGGTTTCCATTTGTCATTCCGCCAATAAAACTGTAAATGTCATCTCAAATTTTGAGTTCCCCGCCGACTCTGGTAGGTTGTTGCGCGGTTTTGCGATGGGATCGGTAACCGAGTCGGAATTTTACCTCCACTTCGAACCTGTGTTACCTAAGTAAGACTTCCTTTGGATCGATTTCATTACCTTTATTCTGAATTTCGGTCCTAAACGTCCTACTTATTACGAATTAAGTCAAGTAAGACTTCTTTTGGATCGATTTCATTCATTTTATCCTGAATTTCGATCCTAAACGTCCTACTTATTACGAATTAAGTTTAGTAAGACTTCTTTTGGATCGATTTCATTACTTTTATTCTGAATTTCGATCCTAAACGTGCTACTTATTACGAATTAAGTCGTACTTTAGGCCTCCAAGCAGAAGAAATGGAAATATCTTCCGTTGAATCAGTTCAATCTATACAACCTTTACACCTTTTTTCATATTATCTCAAGACCCGTTTAAGGTGTTATGAAAGGTATTCTATATGTATCAAAACATTTATAATGCTTTTCTCTAAACTGAGTGCACCGAACAATTTGAAACTTCAGCACGTGATTAGAAGCCTTAAAAAAAACGCGATGCTCATGAACTTTCATTTTTCAACATTTTTTCTATGGAGTCAAAAAGGATTTTAATTTCATGAAACTTTCCTCCGAAACGGGGATATCGAATCGTTTCAAACTTTATAACATAAGTATATAGGGTATAAAGAAGGTCTTGACATCCTTGAAATTTCAATTCTGTGAAAAACGTGTTTACAAATATTTTTTAATTTGTTAATAACAAATTCAATGCCATAGGTGTTGGAACCTTCCTTATAGCCTGCACATTCCCGCTGTAAAGTTTGAAACGAGTCGGTACACCCAGTTTGAAGAAAAGTGTCATAAATGAGACCCCTTTGACGCCATTTGCACAACACATTAACCCTTTCAGTGCCGTCCGAAGTTGTTAGCACTTGTAAAACGACGATATATCGTTGTTCGGCGATATATCTAAAAGGATTAAGGCATGCGATTAGACGTTCTAAATAGGATGAAATTTCGACTCGGATGATCCGGATCGAAGAATGACGGTACGTTTACAAACCGATGGAATGTTTACAGTACTCGTAATGTCTGTTTGTACATTACATTATTCCGGGAAAACATCACAAATGATCCCTTGACGATAGCCAATCAATAACTGGTACATGGTAGAATGGCGGAAGCATTGAGTTCGATGACAACAACGGGACCACATCGATGTCGTACTCCCTCTAACATTCGTCCATTACGTGACATCGATCATTTTCTGCGGACATAACTATCGGAAACCGCAGAATGTACCGACGACAATAACCATGCGATACAGTCCTTTCTGACTATATATTTAAATTTCCGCCAGTCTTATCTGCACTTTCTTTGCACTACTTTCTTATCTCCACGTTAAGTATGACAAAGGAAAGACGGAAAGTGCGCCATCGGCGATCAAAGGGTCCAGGACTCTCTTAAGTTTTCTCTGAAACGTCAAAAACGGGACCACATCGATGTACTCCCTCTAACATTCGTTCATTACGTGACATCGATCATTTTCTGCGGACATAACTATCGGAAACCGCAGAATGTACCGACGACAATAACCATGCGATACAGTCCTTTCTGACTGTATATTTAAATTACCGCCAGTCTTATCTGCACTTTCTTTGCACTACTTTCTGGTCGCTACTTTAAGTATGGCAAAGGAAAGACGGAAAGTGCGCCTTCGGCGATCAAAAGGTCCAGGACTCTCTTAAGTTTTCTCTGAAACGTCAAAAATGTCCAGCCGAACCCTCGCGTTTCTTCTTTCCCCTTAATTAAATTCCTGATTAAGGAATAAAGCGTTTCGTACACTTTAATCAGAGGCATTGCTCGGAAACTTCCTCCGAGGATCCGGAAATGCACTTAGCTCTTGAAATACAACTTGGCCCTCCGCGATACTAACGCGACTTTCCACTACTTCGAATACAGTCCCGATGCCATTACTTCGTCCTGCATTATTACATAATTCAACGGAACGACGTCACCCGAAACGCATTTCCGGGACACTTCCGGACATCCATCTTGACATCCATCGTATGAATTATTCCCAAAGGTCGCGGATAATGATCACCTGGAACTACAGATCCCGTATATCATGCCGAGGAGACCGAGAAATCAACAGGGCTTGAGTAATCGTTATTAACGATAATCGGGAAACCGCGTAATCAGACGAATTAATTATATCCTGCGACTTCATAGACCGTCTAAAGGAAATTTCAATGATCTCCATCTGGATGATTTACGGGTTTCGAAGTGCCGTGCAGGGGAAATGGGATCAAAACGAGCAGATCTTGTAATTGGGGTGATATTATAATTTTTGTTTTGCGGGGGTTAAACAAATGAAATGTGCATTGGCACAATTAAGACCCTTATCGCTACTAAATCCAGGGCGATAAAGGGTTTCGTAAAGACGGCACTTGCCGATTACGATTTGAATTTTGAATTAGTCTTCTAGGAATTTCCACCAAAGGAAATGAAAAAATAGGAACATTTATATTTATTTATCGTGAATTTATACATCTGATTAAGCACCCTACTAGCATAAAATATGNTGTTTATAAATGATTAAAACTAAATATGTCATTAAGATTTTCAACAAATATTTTAGATATCTTCGAATGAAATCTACGAGACATTTTAAAAAATCTGTCGCTTAAGATATTTAGCAAGGATTACGAAAAGTATTTACAAATTATTCTGTGCTACTAGGGCAGGCGTGTAAACCAGTTATTGTCTTAGTTTTGTCTACATTGATTCAAATATGTAAGATAAGCGGTTAGGGTAAAGCGAGTACAGAGATACTCATAGTTTCTAATTATTCGCTTTTTAATATACCTATCCATCTTAATACTTAAGTACCAACGACGGTCAATAAACACAGAAAAGCGACACAAAAAAGAAATACTGCGACCGAACTAGAAATGCTATATTTAATCTAATCTGTTGTAAAAGCAGTAAAATAATACGGAATTTCATTGACCACTTTGCAAGGAAAAAAATACACCGAAAGCATTTTCAGTGTCTGGAAATCGTTTCTTTGTGACATTTTCATGGATTAAAACAATTACCCGCCTCGGGCAAACTGGGACATACTCATTTTCTCGTTAATTTTAAAAAGTGGTGTACTGAAAGAAGTATTCGTTGTTTTTGAAGCTAAATTCCAAATACCATGCAACAAAGTTTCAAACGATGTTATGAACGAATATTGTATGATTGTCAATTACATTTTTTTACTATTTTTGAAATTAGCCTTCCCGCTTTGAGCACGCTTTCCCTACCAAGTTGCTACCCTTTCGACACAGTGTTTTGTACTCACTTTTCCGCTAACCTACATAAAATTCTATTTTGAAATAAATATTCGTTGTCTTTAAAGCCAAATTCCAAATACCATGCACGAAAGTTTTATACTATGTTATGAATGAATATTTATGATTGTCAATTGTACATTTCAATTATTTTTTAAATTAATTTTCCCACTTTGAGTACGCTTTCCCTATCAAGTTACTCCCCGACAAAGTGCGTTTTACTCACTCTTTCGTTAACCCCAATAATTTAATAATAATAATAATAATAACCTAATAAAATTGTATTTTGAAGGAAATATTCGTTGTTTTTGAAGCGATTGTACATTTCAACTACCATGTACCGAAGTTTCGAACGATGCTATGAATGAATATGGTATGATTGTCAATTGTTCTTTTTTATTATCTTTGATATTAACCTTCTCGCTTTGAACACGCTTCCCCTACCAAGTCGCTGTAACCTCGTGACGTTTATCATATCACGATACGAAGCATGGCGTCGTCATTCTTAATTATACCAGTTGTGCTCTAGTTTAACGATGACGGTACTTGGGGGGTCCGAACTTCCGGAACGCGTACTTAGGTGTCCATCTTCTGAATTATTGTCCGAGGTCGCGGATAACGATCACCCCCGGCTAGTGATACCGATAACGCGTCTTTCGCAGGGTCGCGAAACACGCTACTTGCAGCGACATTTTGCTGACGTCACATAAGCGCTCCTCTCGCGAAACTTGCTCCATTACGAGGGACCGATCATTTTACGGCATGAACAGTACTAACGGCGCCACAAAGTGTCAAGGCGATAAAGTTCCTCGCGTTCGGTTAAATGTGCCAAAGGGTTATCCTAATTCGCCGCAACGCGTCGTTTTAGGTGCTACTTTCGCGGTGTTTACGGCGTCCCGAAGTTGCTGATTTATTTCCAGCTTGACGCACGTCCGGAGTCGTTCCGAGTTGCAAACTGGAGGCGACCCTTTCGTCTTGTCAAAGTAAAGGTGGAAATGAGAGAGTCGTTCCCTTTGGTGCCAGGAAATTAATCATTTGTATGGAAATATGGGGCTGAACTCATCCTGCCCTGGCAGAAGTGTCGCCGTACGTTTTCGATATCGATGGTCTCGCCTGCTCTTTGACAAAAACACTTCCTAGACGAGAAACGACCTAAAATTAACGTCGTTCGGGTTCGTTCATTTTTTGCAATTTCAACCGTCGCGTTATAATTAAAGAAAAACATACGGGAAAATGGTGACAAGGTAGCCTTACTCTGTCGTTAAATTTCACGGTTGAGATTTCTTACGAAATTCGACGATGGCTGGATGTTGCAAGGTGTACTTTGCGTTAATACCGAAGTACAAACTGCTGAATCAGATTACACCCTTATAAAAATTAAGATTCTACCATTCCTAGGGGAGCAACGACCTAAACTTAATGTCATTCGTGTTCGTTAATTTTTGCAATGTCAACGGTCGCGTGATAATTAAAGAAAATCATACGGTAAAAATTGTCACGACGTAGCCTTGCCCTGTCGTTAAATTTCACGGTTGAGATTTTTTACCAAGTTCAACGATGTCCGCTCGATATTGCAGGGTGTACTTTGCGTTGATACCGAAGTACAAACTGCTAAATCATAATTACATCCTTATCAAAATGAAGATTCTACAATTCCTATTTGAAGAACGACCTAAACTTAATGTCATTTGTGTTCGTTAATTTTTGCAATTGCAACGGTCGCGTTATGATTAAAGAAACATACGGGAAAAATTATCACGACGTAGCCTTGCCCTGTCGTTAAATTTCACGGTTGAGATTTCTTACGAAATTCAACGATGTCGGCTCGATGTTGCAGGGTGTACTTTGCGTTAATACCGAAGTACAAACTGCTGAATCAGATTACATCCTTATAAAAATGAAGATTCTACAATTCTTACTTGAAGAACGACCTAAAATTGATGTCATTCGTGTTCGTTAATTTCTTGCGATTTCAACGGTCGCGTTATGATTAATGAAAAACTTACGAGAAAAATGGTCACGACGTAGCCTTACTCTGTCATTAAATTTCACGGTTGAGATTTCTTACGAAGTTCCACGATGTCGGCTCGATATTGCGGGGTGTACTTAGCGTTAATACCGAAGTACAAACTGCTAAATAATAATTACATCCCTATCAAAATGAAGATTCTACAATTCCTAGGTCAGAAACGACCTAAAATTAATGTCATTCGTGTTCGTTAATTTCTTGCAATTTCAACTGTCGCGTTATGATTAAAGAAAATCATATGGTAAAAATTGTCACGACGTAGCCTTACCCTGTCATTAAATTTCACGGTTGAGATTTCTTACGAAATTCAACGATGTCGGCTGGATGTTGCAGGGTGTACCTTGCGTTAATGCCGAAGTACAAACTGCTAAATCACAACCATATCACCATCAAGGTGGAGATTCACTCCAGGGAGGTTGCGAACTTCGTTCCTTTGACGCGAAGGGAGCTATTAATTTCTGCGCGAGTTCCCAATTCAATTCGCAGCTTGATATCACTCGGAGCTTTTCAATCGAATCGGCCTTTCAGAATAGACGTGAACGTGTTCTCGGATTTGGGGAAACTCATTCGTTCGCCGTGCAAGCTTAAATTCGTTAGCTGTGTCCGGTGAGGTCAAACTGCTAATTTTAATGAATCGCTTTGATATTATTTCGCAATGACTTGACGCTTAGCTTTGCTTAGTTATTCGGATACAGGCGGAGCTTGGCCCGATATTATTAACATAGGAGGAGCTTTACACTTGAAAGGATCTACGATTTCGCACCAGTTTTCCTGCAAGCCTGGCTTGTTATTAACGTACGAGGAGCTTCACACTTGAAAGGATGTACGATTTCGCAAGCACAGGCGGATTAGGTATTATTTTCAGGTGCTTTTCCATCAGTTTTGCTGCAAGCTTGGCCCGATATTATTAATATAGGAGAAATTTTACACTTGAAAGGATCTACGATTTCGCAAGCACAGGCGGACTAGGTATTATTTTCAGGTGCTTTTCCGTCAGTTTTGCTACAAGCTTGGACCGATATTAACATAGGAGAAACTTTACACTTGAAAGGAATTACGATTTCTCAAGCACAAACTAATTAGATATTATATTCAGGTGCTTATCCATCAGCTTTGCTGCAAGCTTAGCTTGATATCATTAACATACGAGGAGCTTCGTGCGTGAAAGGATCTACGATTTTGCAAGCACAGGCTGATTAGACATTATTTTCAGGTGCTTCTCGATCAATTTCATTGCAAACTTGCCCCGGTATTATTAACATACGAGAAACATTACACTTGAAAGGATCCGCCATGTCGCAAAAATAGACTAAGTAGATATCATTTGCAGATTCTACTCGATCAGTATTCACTCGATCAGATTCAAAGAAGACAAGACATTTGCACTTGTTGCATAGGCCACCATTGCTAACATTTCGTTTCCACGGCAATAATAACTCCACCAACAGCAAAACTGTTTGCAATTGTAAACATTTGAAATCGTTTCCGAAGAAAAATTGTCTCAGCCCATTTTCAAGCATTTACATTTGCCGAAGCGAGTGAAATTGCTTAAAAAAGCTGTGAGTTACTTTTCTGCATATGGCCATGGAACAGCTTGGAAAAGGGCTGCAAAAAAAATGTTAAAGACTCCCCGACATTGCTGGAGTGTCCAGTAAAAACGCGTCATTTCCATACTTTGGCCAAGATGCGCATTTTAGATCGTCTTTAACGATGCTTTAAATAGTGTTCACACGGGCGACGTGCCGCGCCGTAAATCCGGCGCGTTTCAAAGTTTATCTCCCGCGGGCCTCGATAAAACTCCAAAGGCTATGAATATTGATGCGTTCCTGGCCGACGAGGGGATGCAACGATGAGGTCGCGTCCGTAAAATCGGACGATTAGCTGCCGAAGAAGAGAAAAAGAGGAATCACTTTGCGAAGTGCCACGGGAGGCAATAGAACGCGCTGCCCGGAAACCCAAGCTCGCGTCCGTATGTAAATGTAATCATTTCGACCTCTCCCGAGTGAATGTTGGAACCTGGTGAGGCTTCTTTAATCTAGAATTAGATCACCAAGGCGGGAAATTCAGAGCCTCCAGGTGAAGCTAACGCCATTTATCGCAAGGACCTTTTCAATTCGACCGAATGTACCTCGCGAGGTCGTCCTGAAATACTTTTAGGGTTTCCAGACGAACCTTTCACACCCTTGTATCCAGCTCTTCCGAGATATCTCACGGAAGATATGTCGACCTCCCCCCTAAAAATTGCAGCTGATAATTCCCCCGTCATAAACGTTAAGCTCGATTGTACAATTCCTGTAAAGTGTCAAACCTGTATCGGTTTTGCCATCGACAGGGATTTGAGCTTCTTCGACCAGCCCGAATGGTTTTAATTAAATCAGACCCCGGGACTCGAAAATGTATGCACAACTTCTGAGCACTGCTCTCTTCTGGCTCATTTTACTTTGAAATATTTGTTGGTGACCCGTTCATGGTACTGGGGAATTTCTAAATCATGAATATGGTAAACTACGGTACAGGTGGTAGCGGTCGATAAGTGTGTGTCTTCGTGAGCCCTTCTTCTGAAATTGTAGAGCCTTAAATGCCAATTGCTCCTTCGCCATCTTTTTTCTTACGATTCGCCCATAGATTATAGCAAAGAATATTCACATTTTTTCTTTTTTTACCCACGGAACTCTAGTTGATAATATTATCGTGGGCAGATTAAAGCATGCCGTTAGATTTATTTCCTCAATATTGTGAACCTTGATTTAGAATCTATTGTGGAACGCAAGTGATATTAACCATCGATTGCACAAGCGGTTAAATCGAATCGAAGATCAGTTAAACTCGGGCTAACCCTGAATTGTAATACCAGCCCTTACCTTGTAACATCATTATTCACATCCCTTAGAAGCGAAAAACGGAACTTACATCTTACAGGGGAAGCAATGATGGTACAGCCAAAATCCCACTGAACATGCTAGATGTTACACGGAATGCGGTGCGTTAACGCGCGAAGGATAAAAAACCAATCGGAACTACACTTAATTATGTGCATCATTTTATTCGTAATTCTAATTGATCTTTTATTCTCGGCGCGTTGACGCGCCGCGCTCTGTGTAACACTCAGCGCACTCAGTGGGTCTTCTATCTAAACTGGAATCCATTATATCGTACCTTTCCCACAAATCGAATCCGAAATGTCTTCCCGCGCCGTTCGATGAGTTTAATCCCGCCATCTAGCGGCAGCGTGCGGCCACTTTTCGGATTTGAGCGCTGCTATCTATAACTCATTCCGCGCAGTCCATTATTTTTGTTCGCGCTAGGACGTGCATCTCCAGCAATGTAAATTAGGAAGAAGCAGCGTATTTATTAAATACATTTACACAATCTTCCTTACACCGGCTTTATAACTACTGGTATAAACAGAGTTGGATTGGAAGATTGCTCACGGACAGAGTCGTGCGATCGCGTCCTGTGCTGCCTCCTGGTGGACGGTGTGGACGGCGTACGCACTTGCCACCTGATAACCCCCAATGACGGCCCAATTCAAAGATGCTTCTCATCTCTGCTCCCAACTTATCTTTGTGATAACAAACATCGTTTAACATCTTTTAACATCTCTTACAAACAAGTCCAGCCAGATCTGCGGCGATCAACTACCCATGATGACTTGAAAAAAAAATGGATCCTGTTGTGATCCACCTAAACCTGGAAAGGGGCAAAAAAGAACAGGCACAACACAACATTCAGAAAAATCCAGGAAGTCTGAGATTAAACAGCGAATAAGTTATTAAAAATCAAGAATATTAATGGTAGATCGATCTCGTTAAATTTACTGAACTAGTATTTTTCATATCACTGAGTAGGAAAAAATCCATCAATCGTTCGCCGTCTCTTCTTCGTCAATCCTGACAAAGTGACAGAAAAAAAATGGAAGGGACAACGTGGCCAAAAAATGGATGGCTGTCCGTTCGAAAGAACGAAAGGCCATCGTAGTTGCCCTATAGGGGTAACTCATTTCTGGCAAAGATGAGTTGCGCCGCCACTGAGGGGTAACAAGTGGCAAGTACATTAGACGCCCGCACCAACCATCAGGTGGCAGCACAGGACGCGATCGCGAGACCCTGCCCGTGAGCAATCTCCCAACTCAGCTCTAGTTCCGAGTGCCGTAGGCACACGTGGTCCATGTGGTATTCGAGTTTACCCCTTCCACCAGAGATGCTCACGGGCAGGGTCGCGCGATCGCACCGTGT